>NC_080111.1:23003124-23628124 GCF_950005125.1 Chionomys nivalis | reverse complement strand
AAGGAAATAGAAAAAAATCACTAATTGTTGATTGTGATTGCCTTACTCAAACTGATTTGTGTTTTAGGAAATAGTTTAATTATACCTTGAGAATAGTTGGCTCAAATGTTATACATCATTCACTGAACTTTAGTTTTTGCTTTTGTAAGTATTATTTCATTTTCATTTGATGAATAAATAGAATGTAAAATAAATGAGATATGATTTAAAAAGATGGCATTCAGTGTATAGTGAGAAATGTACTTCAAGACGCCACTGTGTCAATGTTTGGACCACTTCATGATTAAGCCAAGTAGTGGTACCATTCATTGGCAGAGACTCCCTGGTTCATTTTGTTTGACTCACTGGAGTATCTTGTTTTATATGCCAGCCTAAGAAAAATATTCTGTCATTATATTTTCTGGCTTTAAGATTTTAGCATCTTCTCTGCTTAAACACTAGCATAATAACTTAGGAGACTTACTTTTTCCTTTCATCTCTATTCTTTTTTTTTTCTTGTTAGTCTCTGCAAAGGGTTGGAGAATACATACAAAGCTAAAGATCAGAGTCAGGTACAGAAGTAGGAATATTAGTCTGTATGAAGTGTGAAGAATTTTTACTCATTCATTCACCAGAAAGCTTGGCTTACTGAAATAGAAGCTAAAAGTATGGAGTTATGGGCGTGTTCTTCCTTACTCCAACCTCCTTTCTTTCCTTCAACATTTTTCGTTTTTCATGCCTTTTTTAGTTACATGCATCAGCAACCCTATACACACTATATTTGTACTCTTTTCTATTAAGCGTTTACATTAAAAATAACGAAAGTTTTCAGACATCAAAGTTTAGAATTTTTAAAAGTAAATTAATGCTTAGCTCATTTTGCATGAGTTTAATGTTTTCCATTTCTTCCCTTGTTAAATGCTTTTTATTCTCAAGAAAATTAAACTTTAGTTGTAGAGACAACTGTACTAACCACAGAGATATATATCTGATATGATCCAGTGTTTATCACCATCTTTGCTCCATTTACAATAAAACTTTGCAATATAAATTACCTCTTCTATAGCTTTTCAATCTACACAACTCTAGCCCATTTGATCCTTTTATGAAACATTTTTAAAAAGACTTTTTAAACCTGAAGGACAACTGCCGACTTAGCAAATGTGTAATTTTCCTGCTAATGGGTGACCTGGTGTTTACATGTGCATGCCTTCCTCATGCATGCAGGCTGAAATTTGAAAGTTGTCTCGCACAATGAGGGAAATCATGCCTTGTTCTGACTTGCAACCTGTATTTATTTAAATGGCACGCAAAAAATGAAACATATTACTCAAAACGCAGTCTGCACAAGTGTGCCTAAAGCTGAGTTAGCTTGTGGTTTGTTCCTCTGAAGGGATTTGCTTATTTATTTTATTATTCCACCGAGAAAGGCTGATGACAGTCAGTATTACATAGCTAGTATGGCATGCAGCCACACAAGGCCCACGAAGGAAAAGAAACTCCAAAGTTTGGTCTTATATTAGTGTTTCTTTGAAATAGATGTATAGGTTGATGAAAGGGAGGAAAGAATGACTGAAGTTCAGAGAGAGGATATGTGGCGGAGAAGGAACAAGAGACCTTTCAGAAACACACGCTTTCCCTGAGAGTCCAGACCTAACACACCCACTCCAGCAAAATGCGTCCATAACTTTCAGAGCAATGAAGTACATATTCATAAAGTCAAATAAGTTAGTTCTGAATCAGTTAAGAATAAGTGCGGATATAAGAACAGCTCCTCTCAGATCAGGTAAAAATCCCTTAAAACATCCACAATGACATTTGTTAAATTTTAAATATTTATTTATCTGTTGAGTGTGCTGGGTTGTGTCAGTGCTTCAGCACCACTGATGAGTGTGGAGACCAGAGGACACTCTCAGGCGTTGCTTCTCTCCCCACTCTATCTAAATCCTGGAAATTGGACTCAGGTGGACAGACTGCTGGCAAGAGACTTTATTCACTAATCCACCATTGCTGTCCATGCAACACCATTTTACTTCAAGGGCTGTAACTTCCTTTGTTGTGGTTGTTTGCTTTGGCAATGTATTACTAATTCTCCTCTCACGGTACATAAAATATTCTTTATTGGCTTTGAGGAATTTTCTCTTATACTTCTTGAACATGAATAGTCACTGGCCTTATGGGTCTTTTGAACACAAATATTTGCTACATCAATTAAACTTTTGAATATAGAGTATTAACCACCTCGGAAGCGCACAGGAGGTGATGTACAGATGAGGAGTTAGCCACATGGCAGTCCTGTCTTCTCATGTGACTTCGGGATTCATCCTCATTTCAGCACGTAAAAGAGAAAATCTGAGGCCGCTCCCTTCCCCAAACCCAGGCTGCACTCAAAGCATCTGTGAAGTGGTCTTGTCAGAAGGTGTTTTTCATACTTGCAATGCCAGGATAAAGCTGTTCCAACCAATACTAATTGTTAAAAACCAACAGCGAGTTTACACAAACTGTGAAAGTTTTGTAAAATCTCCTTTCAAAAGTCCAAAAGTTTACAAGGTTGACTATAGAAAATTAGGTTTGTTTCCCTTGCCCAATGCATAGCTACCCAAAGTGCCCAAATCCAGCATGGTAGCACATGCCTCTAATACCAGCACTCGGGAGTCAGGGGCTGACGGATCTTTGTGAGTTTGATGTCAGTCTGGTCTAGGAAGTTTGTTCTAGGACAGATAGGACTGTTACATAGAGAAACTCTGTCAAAAAAAAAAAATGCCCAAATCCAAGTACATGTTCTAAAATTTTCAAGTCACCTTAATAAAGTTACTTTGCCAATTTTTTAAAATAATAAAAGTACTGCAGAATTTATTTTTAAAATATCTCTTCCTCCACCTGCACGTATTTTTCAACTTTGTTTTAAAATATCCTTATTAAAGATAGCATTTGCTCCCTTGTTCAGTATAAATACCAGGTGTGAGGAGAACATAAGAATAAAACCTAGAACTTCCCACGCCAATTAAGGAGTAACTCGCTTTTTCATGATATGAAGGAATAGCCAACCTGAGAGCAATTTTATTTTCTCATTGAAATATTTCCCAGACAATGCAGACTAATAATTTAGATATATTCCAAAAAGAAGGAATATTGCTGAGGTCTATTTCAAATGTCCCTCACGTATATATCTTCAGACTGGAATTTTGCCTTACTCAGGAAGGAATATATTCTGGCATTAAAAATGCTTTCAATGGGTCTTAGAATAGGCAGGGTATTCCCTAAAATAGTTAGATATTGATACAGATATTATTTGAGCCTCTGTCTGGGCCTCAGTTCCCTGATATGTAAGACAGTAGGCTATGCTAATTTTGCCAGCTTCTTGCGAGATTTAAAGGCGCAATGTAATCTAGAGCGGCTGTTTGGGTGTACGTCCATTTCTGAGGTCCGAATGAAGGGGAATACACAGAAACGCATATTAATACCTGTCTAGGAGGAAGCTGGGAGGCACAGTTGGAGTCTTATAAATCTTATGTTTGAAATTGTGTTCCATGTGAACACATTGCTTCAGAAAAGCATCATCATTAAGACAACAGCATACGGAACAAAGTCTGCACGCATATGTTGCTATATAGACAGCGGCCCTAGGGAAGAACCCGGTCAGACTTTCTCTGCGCCCCACCACTGCACCAAGCGTCTCATTCCTTCAGCGTGGGTTGGGTACAGAAAGGCGGGAGAGAGCAGTTTGGCTTCTTCTGTTTCTCATTACTCGGCTCTCTGTGAGGAAAATTTACCTAAGGTGTTAACAACGTAATAGCCTGGTCTTTAGGTTTGTTTGATATCCGCTGACATTCATGTCGCACTCCTCACCTGGGCCAGAAACGCTGCAATTTCATCGGGAAATTTATTTTTCCTCCTTCAGTTTCTCCTCGCCACACCCTTCTTAGGAATTGTAATCCAAGACATTAGCTGATCTAAGCCACATTGTTCCTTCATTTGGAGCTGTGAACAGAAATTCTAGAGTGCGTGTGAACTTTTGTTTTTAATGCATGCTTCTCGGGAACTCAGCCGTGGTGGATGCAGAGGTCGCAAAGCTGTTTTTATTCATCTCAGTAAATTATACTTTCCTTAGGCAGACTTTAAAGGTTACAGTTAAGACAGAATGGATGTGTGCTCAAATGGCCATCTTGGTCTTTGCTGCCTTCTAGACAGTTTAGTTTTATCTGTCAGCACCGCATAATCATCATCGAATGTATTCGTTTTAAGCCATCAAAAATGTGCCATTTCTATATATAGATGCTTTATGATCTGGCTGGTTAGACAGTGTCCATAACCATGAATGTGTTACTGAACCATCAACCTAACACAAGCGGACACAGTTCATGTTTTCTTTCACTCATGGATTATTTTACATAGAGAGCTCAAGAATTTGTATCAGCAGCATTGCCATTCAAAACACACACACACACACACATATATATATGTATATATATAATAGCACCTCATATTTTTAATAATGTGTCAAAAGTACACATTAACATTATGCTCACGAATTAGTATTTATTTGATGACCTTATAAGTAGCCTAAAAATGAGAAAAAAAATACAATTAGTCGAATTTTGCTGTCACTGTTACACTTACTTGTTCCCCAAAATAAGCCCTTCAAGCAATTGCACATTATGTAAAGTCAAAAACACGTGAATAACTTTAGAAAGTCAAAACCTTGACACAACTTTAGTACTTCCCGGAAGTGTTCAAATGTTTTAACTGGCACAGATGGGGATTGTTGCTATATTTCTGCTTAACAACAACAACCAAAGAGGTGAGAGTTGGCCATTTTGCCAACTAGACCATCAGCCAAAATAAGAACAATGTCTTGTTACATTTTCTATGGGACCATCACCCTTGCTAAGAACTCCCATAGAAATATAAGAAGGGAATTGTGTCTAAGTCTGAAAGCAAGAAACAGCTACTAACAATTAGCAAGGACAAGAAGAGATCTTAACGCCTCATAATTACCCGATATAATCCGGCTCAGAAAAACTAACACCAGCTTGTGCAAAAAGTAATATTTGGGTGAAAGGTGATTTCCCATGGCAACTGATACCTAAACCTCCACCTCCCGTTTGTTCAAAAGTCAATTTCTAAATTTAATTATCTTCTCAGTAAACATTGAGCTCTTCTGCTTGGTCCAAATCATCTTCCCATCTGTTGTGCAAATAGAAAGAAAATAACTCTCTGCTCGGGAATCTTTCTCTGATGCTGAGTTCTTTCATCCTTGCATGACAGTGAAGAAAAAAAGTAATATAACCCAGATAACGTGTAAGAGAACCAAATATCTTCCCAGAGCCAGAGATGTTGGTTGTTACCGACTTCTCGATTCTCTTCTGAGTGGTTTTGTAACAGAAGCAGTAATTCTGCATTCCATTTCCTCTTAAGAGCAAGCTGGCCAATCGAATGACCATGGCTTTATATTCTCTACTGTATACGATGTAGGCTTTGTTGGGTGGGATTTGCGGACAGTAAGCTGTCCAGGTCATCTGTAGTTTCAGCTTCACTGACTTGGTTTCCATCACATTATGTGCCTCCTCAGCAGGCAAGTTCAGAAAGTAACTTTATACTTTGGAAAAGTCAAGACAAAGAGAGCATGTATCCCCTCACAAAGTTTATAGCAGGGCTACTTCGAGAGGTTTTCACACGCAACTTTGGCACTTTGGTGTGAGCCTGCCCTTTAATCGCTGAGCCATCCCTCCAACCTGTCACTCACAAGTCTAACCACCATCCTCTTGACCTTACTGACCAAAAGAAATATGTGATATGTATTTAGCACCACCTTGTTAAAGTTGAAGGTATTAATTTTAATGAAAATGTAAAAATGCTTAAATATAGATAAATTATAAGCTATCAATAAGCCTTAAATATTCCAAAAGTCTTTAAAATAAATGAATATTTTCTTCAAAGTAATGCTGGATTTCTCTGTGGCAGAATGTTACAGTATCATAGGTGATATTTCACTTAGCATTTCCTTAGGTAAAGAAAGAACAAAATACTTTGGAGTTCCAATGATACCGTATGCAGAATGACTTGCGAGTAGTCTTAATAGCACTATCTAATTGGAAACTTGTAATAAATTACTGTCTAGATAAACAATTTGTTCATTTAGAGTCAGTGCAATCTAAAGCAAATAATTTTAAGTTCACTTATAAAAAGGATAGGCAGTTTTAAAGTGATTTTTTTTTCCTCTACCTAGTCTCCAATGTCTAGGGACTCCTCAAAGTCCAAGAAACTCTTCAGAAAACTAACCTGGTGGCACTCACTTGAATTCTAGCAATCTGGAGTCAGGAGAAAGTAGACCTGTGAGTTCAAGGCCAGCCTGGTTTACAGAAGGAGTTCTAGGCCTGTCGGGGTTTCATAGTAAGACTCAGTCTCAAAAAAACAAAACCAACCAACCAAAGAAACTTCAGGAAGGCATAGTTCCAGTGGAATGGTCGATTTGGGTTAGAGAATATCTAGTTTATACAAAGTTTCTGTGAAAACTGAATACATAACTAAAGAACGGCATGTGAGTGATGATATTAATGAAATATGCCCAAAGCATTTATACCGGAAGACTGACAGACAATTCTACATTTCTACATATTGCAGTATAGCAGCAGAAGGGAATGAGTGGTATAGATGTATTTAACTTGTTTTTCTAAGCCCCCTTTGCTTGGTGACTATTTTGAAGTTAATGATTATGAGAACCTAAGAATCAAAAAAATGTTATTTAATGCTGTGTTATTCGTAGAAATGTATCTTGAATTGTTTTGCTTTTTAAATGAAACAATTAACTCTAAGCAATTTAGTGCTTATATGTTATCTAGCAGAGAGAATCTGAGGTGCTTTCTGTCTCAACGACGGAAGACATACACTTTGCAAACTTCATTTAATTGAAAGGTATGCCTTAGCTTAATAGCCTTAGAATTAAACAGGCCTGGATTTGAACCTTCACCCCGGCTTCCCTAACTATTAAGCCAACCAACCTTGGCCTTCCTGAATGTAAAACAGGGGCAACATTCTTTTCTCTCGGGTGTGTTGACAGAACTAAATGAGATCATTAGAAAGAGTTAAGGCAGCCTGCCTGACAAGCGCAAAATAACATCCAGCTGGTGTAACTTCTCTTTCTTGTCCTCCATTCCTGTCTCTGCTCTTTTCTTTTTACATCCTGATAATGATGCTTCCATTATTAAACTGGGACTGAGGGTTTATACACTTTCAGGAGCAAAACATTAAGAACAATGGAATCAAGAACTTAGTTGGCTCAACCCGGGGCTTCTGGACTTGCGTACTCTTCAAAATTAATTTGTTAAACCTGAAGGCCTGCTGTCAGACTTTATGATATCTTATACCAGTTTGAAACATCTTCCTTACCAGAATTCTAAAAAACTAAAAAGTAAGCACATTATATGACTGCATAGATAAAGTAATGACAGGGCCACTCTGACCCCAGATTTGGTTTTCCCAGAAACAACATAAAAATGTGTTGAGGTTTCAAGGCTGCTGGGAATGGCTGCACACAGTGGGCAAAGTCAGGATAACTCCAGAGAGCTAAAATCTCTGACATTGGTTAACTCCAGCGTCAGCAAGACCCTTCCTCAGGAAGGGCAGAGTAGAGAGCCATGGTAACATCGTCTGAGGTCAACTCCAGGCCTTCACACACTTCAACAAAAGTGTACCCACACACAGGCAAACCGCAGGCCAATGTACATGTAAAAATTAAATTTAAAAAAAAAAAAAGATTTTCAAGGAAAATATTATTTCTTATAATCACATCTCATTCATCAGAACCTATTGGGAAATAGTTCATCAAACATTTAAGTATCCCTAAGACAAGTTAAAAATCAGGTTATTTAAACCATAAAGGGTTACCCGTATAAAAGCAAACTATGTGATAATAAAGGTTTTACTTTTCCATTTTTTAAAATTTTCATCAATGAGGAAAATAGTAAAAATTCTGTGTTTAGCTGAATTCTCTGAATCAGACTTCATTCTGATTTTCCAACTTCTCACTGACCTTTTGCTAGGACCCTCCTTTCAGGACTCGGGGATGAAATACACACAGCTTTGCATATCGATGGAAAAAGCATTTGTTGTAACATGAAAATTACATCGTTGCTGTTTTGGTTTTCTTGCTCTGCCTCGGTTAAATAATACACGCTTGGTTTCCTTTTGTGACAATGCAGATGGGGAGCTATACTCTGGAACCGCCGCCGACTTCATGGGCCGAGACTTCGCTATCTTCCGGACGCTGGGGCACCACCACCCGATCAGGACGGAGCAGCACGACTCCCGCTGGCTCAATGGTAGGTTGGATGTGCAAGGACACAGGCGCGGGAACAGAACCTATTGTCACTGGAAAGATTTCCTTTTGCATAACATACAGCTACTCTGGATTCAGTAGGCTGTTCGGATAATGGCGATGACCTCACAACCGTGGATGTGAGAAAATTGGGAAAACAGAAGAGAAGATTAAAAACTAAGGAAATATTTGCTCTGTGCCAAGTGTGAAGGTTCTCAGGAGTCAGCTATGGAAAGAAAGGGTCTGGGCTGAAAGCGCGGAAGGGAGGTAATGGAAAAGATACCGTCTTCTGGGGCCACCAAAACAAAGCTCAGGGCAGTAGCTCTTTTCCTCCATATCTCTCTCTGCTCATTGCTTTGAGAGCATCATTCCAAGCCTTGACGTCAAAACTGTTTTCCCTGCTAAGTGCATTATATTTCAGGGCTTTCACGTGACTCTTACTGCTCTCATACAAACAAGCAAACAAAAAACAACCACTACTTCATTTTATAGACAAGGAAATGAAGACCTACCTACATACACTGAATCCTGTATAGTTTTGTATAAGGAGATCTCAGTTTCCCCCAAGTCAAGCACTGGTCTAACTGCTTGAGGAGTAGATGCTTTTTGTAATTCGTTCTCACTTCTTAGTGTTTAAATCTCGTTAGCATTACATAAAATGTGCAGGATGCACAAACTTAAATAAGCAAAAAGATTGTCACTTAGATCATAAATTCATCCTTATATGTCTGCCTATCAAGTTTGATGATTATTTTCTTTCTTATTGACTTACACACAATAATCAGATATTTATTTATAATGATCTCCATGATAGTATGAGAATAGCTTTTATGACATAATTTAAAGTTTGTATTTCTGCTTTCTCAGTCACGTGAAATAAGGTTGCCAGTTCCTAATGTCCCGTATTTGGAGTTGCGCGTTGTTCCGCACGCTTCCTTAAGGAGTATAAGTTTATGGTGAACTTCCTGCAGGATGTCAGACTGTCTTACTCCTAACGTCTGCTACACCTTCGCTGGGAAGAACTAGCAAAGCCCCTGCATGGCCTCTATATCCATTTGTCTGTTTTTTTAAAAAAAAAAATTGACACCTGCCTCTGGCTCTCAGTGAAACTTCAGGGGAGTGAGGGATCTTTATGAGAATTTTGTTTTATCAACACCTTGCTTTAGAGTGATCACTCAGAACATAAGACAGGACTCTCATTACCCAAGTCTGCATCTCTTTCCTTCTGTGGCAAGGCTTCTATTGGACTATTCTCTCTTGTGGCTAGGAACAAAGGCACAGAACCTGTCTCACGTGATCTTCTTGCCATTATTTCTTAATTTAATTGCTACTTTTTGTTGGTTATTTTGTTGTTAGTATCTTTTAGTGTTTCCTTTGCCATTTATTGTATCATGTGTGTGTGTGTGTGCGTGTGTGGGTGGGGGCGTACATATATCTGTGGAGTCGGGAAAGTACTGAAAGGTTTCCTTCTTCCACCCTGTGAGTGCTGAGAACCAAACCCTGGCCATCCTCACTTAGCAGCAACCTCAGAAAGCCCCTTTACCCTGAGCCATCTCTCCAGCACTCCGATTTCCTTTTGCAAAGATGTCTTCCCATGACTTGAAACTTGGATCCATTGTCCCAAGCAAACTGCTTCTTTTATGTATGCTCAAGTTTATTGTCTGTCTAGGGCTCCTTGCTTTCAAAGTTTTCAGCACTGTAAACTGATTTAAACTTAACTTTACTCCAAAGTCTACTCCATGACCCTCTTCGAAGGGCACTCCTGACTTTCCCTGCTTCTCACCCAGCTCGTTGAACTTGCCCTGCAGGATTTCCCACTATGCGTTCTCAAAGCAATCACTTCTCTGTGTCCCTTACTTCTCGCTCTCACTAACTTCTTTAAATTAGGCTTCAGTTGCTGATTGTTGTTTTACATACAGAAAACTATGAAGATCATTCATGACCGAGTGTGACTTCATAGTAATAAATGGGTATTAGGCAGTCATTTTTTTCACCCTGTTAGCAGCACAGGAAATATGCGATGTCTACATACTCTGAGGCGTTGGAAGTCCCAGTGAGGAACAGAGGAGATGAGGAGGCCTTGATGAAAAGGGCATGTTTAAAACTCAAGAGAGAGCCAGGGAGAGAACTGTAAATTATCTACCACCAGTTATTAAAGCTAGCATGGTTTGTGGGGGGGTGTAAAGTTAGTAGGGAAACCCCTGTTTAACATCACTATCTAGTCTGTTCCCCAATGGAAATATTTGTGTGGGAGAGAAAATGTTTGTTTTTTATTCAGGAACAAAGTACCTTTGATCTACCAAGAACTCTAGCAGTTGTACAGGCTCTAGCTGTCCATGAGAAAGCAAATGAGATTAGAAGATGGACAAAGGAGAGTATAGTATCCGTTTCATTTTCATGGCCTTAAGGAAAAAGTCATCAAGCCAAAGCTGCTTTCATGTTGCAAACACACACATGTTGACAGCTGGCGCTGAAGAATTCTCACTGTGGGAAAGCAGATCATTGTCCGCAATGCTGTTCTTCAGCCCTGAAAATGTGTGGCTCATTTGAGAATTCAGTTATCAGTCTCTCAGCACTAAATGTGAGAACTGATTTTTCCCGAATTAACAGAAAGGTTCCATCTGACAGGGTGCAGAAACCAGATTGCTCTGAGTGTGTGGATGCTGGTGTGTTCCAGACAGGGTCAGAGGACTGCGAAACCCAGGCTTTGAGAAATCAGATACCATTTCAGGAAAAAATGGAAACAAAATGTTTACATATTCCTGTAAAAAAATGAGTGTATTTTGGGGCATCAGCATAGACCACAGAATCAACATTATTGCCAGATATAATGTACTGCCCATTTGTCAGGGGTCTTCAGGGCTGTTGAATTAATTTGGGTTCATGCCTTCATGCATTTCCCCAACTAATCCACTTCTTTGGATGAGCAAATGAATCACTTTTATGTGGTTTTTTAATGTTTGCTCACGCTGAAGAAAAACACAAATGCAGTTCTGTAGAATTCTATCTTGAATTACCATGACTTTGTAAGTAAAGCCTCCCTACTTTAACGCTTCTTTTAAAAACCAACACACCTTTATAATAGTGCCAATAAAGTTTTTAGTCCAGTTTGAACAAGAAAGAATTGCAAGAAATCATTAAAATTCCCACTATTTGAAATCCATGTATGTTTTTACAAATTAGTTTATGATAGTTGTCCTCATGCTTTAGGACAAACCCTAATTTAAGTTTTCTGGTGATTAAAATAATTTCTCATGTCAGATACATGCAACATAAGTTTAACATGTTCTAAAAGTCACGCTTTCCCCTTGTGCTTCATAAACTCCCTTAATAGGGTACAGTTTTAAACTTCAATTCCACTTTCAGCTTCTAGTAATTTGGAAATCAATTTAATTTTTCTTTGTATATTTGTGGTTAGAAAACAAATTTCTACTGCTCTTAGGGTAATCCTTCCTTAGCATTTGATGGGCTATCTAGTTACTGTACCCTTCAGCCATTCTTTCAGATAGATGGATGACTAACTCGAGTTTATTATTATTTTTATTTAATGAAGACTGCTTTACACATTGTTCATGTCCTTGCCTAATAGTGGAATGTTGTGTAATTTCAACGAAAATCCACCAGCTTCAAAATGATGTTTCTCTTAGATTCTGACCTTTATCTGTGATGGAAATATAATACTGACAACTTCCTATAATCGCTATTTAAAACAATTCAGATAGCCTACATGAAAAGCACGGCGATTCTGAACCTTCCCAGGTGTTTACACCTTAGACTACTCTGTCCTGTAGCGTGCTGCTTTGGCTAGTGAAGGCCTGGGAATGTGTAGGACTCCCTCTGTCAATGCTTACATTGGAGTGAGGGTTAAAGGGCAACCTGGTCCTGGCTTCAGTACAATGAAACCACACGGATCCTTGAGAGATCCAAGGCCTGGTGAACACAAACAGACCTAATTACATGCCCAGAGTGTGAGGCTTTCCCATTCATTGCAGGAAGACCTGTTTTCTTTTAGTGGAATTTCCTAAAAGGATCGTGCCTGTGGATAAACTGGCCCACTTGTTTTCCTTCTCCTTTTTTCTTTCTCTGTAATTGAAATGGTATGCAAGTCATCATTGACTTCCTCTCAGAGCCATTCCAGGATGGCCTGCCCTCATTGGAATCAGCACAACTTCCTCTGTGGTCATGTTCTAGGATATTGCACATTCTCTAAAGATTCGAGTTTCTCCACAGGATGCATTCTTAGAAAAATAAAACCAAGAAACATGACTTCAAATAAACGACAAGAGCACAGATTAATATTGGAACCAGAGATCCAGTCTTGAATCGCCTGTGAAACACTTTTAATAAACAGTTTTAATTCTAACATGGTTAAAGACATAAACCATGTCAGAGGTCCAATTGCATTGTTCTTTAATAAGTAAAGAAGTGAAGAACCTATTTTATATCATCTCAGAATTTTTCATGATTTCATTTTGTGTTATTTCAGTGGCTTGAGTAAACGAGTATATTTCTCTGACCCTTGGAAGAAAGCCTCTGCATCAGGACCACTTCCAGAAGCTGAGCAATCATGTAGTTAAAACAAACAAACAAAAACAAACAAAATCCAAAAACAAACAAACAAACAAAGCAAAACAGACAACCAATTTGAGGACACTTCCCTGAGGAATATTACTTTAATTCTTTGTCTAGCTGTGGGAGCTTCCTCTTTTATGATTGCATGCCTGTTGGTGTAGGGCTAGTGGGGGTATTGTTTAGGCACTCATGTTGTTGAGACTTTATGGATGTAGCTTCTCTGATATGTTTAGGAGATGCAATCTCATAGAGACATCCTGTTCCTCGGACTCAGTTTGGTGTGTGAGTTAGTCCTAAATGCATACAAACAAATAACATTGTTATTACTCCAACTGAGCGGATAGTATTTTTATATTTAGAAATAACCACATACATTTATAATTGGTGATATATATATATATATATATTTGTATGTATATAAGTTTTAAAAAAGAAGCCAGAGGCCATGAATTTGGAAGAGATGCAGGGGTCGAGGCTGGGGTGACTGGATACCTGGAAAGGGTTGGGAAGAAAGAGAAAGGGGAAAATAATTTAATTTAAAAATTTACTTTAAAGTATTACAGAGACAGCTTGGTAATGGTGGTGTATGCCTTTAATCCTGGCACTCAGGAGGCAGAGGCAGGTGGATCTCTGTGAGTTCGACATCAACCTAATCTACAAGAGCTACTTCTAGGATAGGTTACAAAGTTAAGGAGAAATCCTGCCTCAAAAAAACAAAAATCAAACCAAACCAAAACAAAACAAAAACCAAGTATTACAGAGACAGCAAAGTCCCCTTAAAGCCTTTTGAACAACTGAAATTGACATGAATGTAGTAGCAAAGATCCAGTCCTTTTTAGCTTCGGATTTATGTCGGGCGGTGGTGGCGCACGCCTTTAATCCCAGCACTCGGGAGGAGGAGGCAGGCAGATCTCTGTGAGTTCGAGACCAGCCTGGTCTACAAGAGCTAGTTCCAGGACAGGCTCCAAAACCACAGAGCTTCTGATTTACATCTGCAGAGAATTTCCGTCATAAATTTAGTTGGCATTGTTGGGGTGAGAGTGTGCAGTATGAAAAAGAAAAATGATGCATTTCTCATACATTATTATTAAACTTAAATAACTAGTAATATTTGTGCCTCATAATCACCTATAACATAGTCTCAAGAATTGATTACCAGAAAAAGTATCTAATAAATAATAGATATTTCACAATAATGTAATCTGTTTAATAAATAACTATGCATCATAAAATTGTTCTAGTATTTAAAGGATGATAAATTCCCAAAATCTCTTAAAGAACCAAAACTTACCAAATAGCACCATCACCCAGTTCCCTTCACCCAAACTACATTCGTATAAGAAACGTGTTACTTTGAAGCAATTGTGTTTGAATAAATCAATAAGGGTGAAGAGTTATTTGCAATAAAACTTAACACATTATCATGAGTATGCTAGAAAATGGATTTTTTTTATAAAACTTACCCAAATAAAATATTTAAAATATGCCATTTTAATATTTTGAATGATGCTCTAAAAATTACTGTCCTCAAATTTAATGTAATGCAGTTTTGAATCATTTCTTGACAGCTAATAGAATAATAAGAACAGAAAATAAGGTAAGCAGCGTTATGTTTACGGAATATACTGAGATTTTTAATTGAAATTGCTTGAAACAAGATGAGGTAATAGCTTAGAAAATTCTTGGAAGCCCATTTTCTTTTCTCACTTCTACATCCCCCCCACCCCCGATTTCTCTCCCTCTTGATTTAGCCTCAGTTTGATGAATACTGCTCCTGTCTGTCCCAATTTCCTCTTCCTCTTCACCGCATTCTGAGCCTGGTGGGCCTCAATAGGGATTTACTGCTGACTCTGTAATCTGGGTCCTCTGTGCAGAGGCAAAAGCAAGAGCTTTACCCAGCGAAGGAGACGTCATGACAATGCCTGTAACCATGGCGCGCTTGGCCTCCCTGACATGGCTCTGAAAGCTTTCCCTCTGTGAGGACAGAAGCCCGCTTGCAAATTGATTAGTTTCTGGCGGCAGCCTGATTGTTGACCCGGGGTTTGGAGAGTGGAAAAACAATCAGATTAGTGTGCGGGGAGTAAAAGACCAGTGCACACTTGCGTGTGGCTTGCTCGGCTATTGAAGCCATGAATGAGGTGAAACAAATTCCCTTCTGAGAAGGCTCGGCAGAGGTTAAGTATGATGAGCCTGGGGGATTAGCGGATCGTAGGCAGAGAAAGCTGAAGGAGGGGAATCGATGCCACTGAATCTTTATGGCGTGGACCGTTTCATAAGAAACAGTTAATAGTTACATTCTAATCATCGTGAGTATGAGGAATAATTTTACAATATTGTTGAATATGGTGTGTAGGCTTTACTCAAATGACTTAAGAGTTCAAAAGTTTCAAAGTAGAAGGTATTTATGAGAATCCAGGTGACGCGATGATATGTCAATGAAAAAAGCTATAAAAGAACCTGCTTTTCAAGGTTGATAAAAGATGCACTTACCCTACTATTATTTGAAGTATAACCTATAGGTGTCTTATAAAATTTAATCAAAGAAGTAAGTCAAATAAATATTGACTCAAAAGATATATATTATGCATTTATTTTTATTCATTTTAGTCCAGACAATTATGCCCACACATATTATGGGCATGAAAATCTTATAGGCAAATGTTCTAAATAAAATGCCTGATAATTAAATTTTATTTAATCAAAATGTATTATATCTCCTTTTTATAATTTCCCTAACATTTTAAACCATATATAACTTCTTTCTCCTAAGAGGAATTATAGGTGTCTCCCTAAATACTATCTGATAGCTATTTTAATGCTTTCTTATTTAAAAAGTTATGTCTTAATTTAAAAGCACATCTAGATTTCCTGTCTTCCAGGTCCTCTCTCCTGTAATTCTAGAGCCTCTTTATCATTAAACACTACTATAACCAACTCAAATAGAGTTGGTGGTAGTCAACTTTGCTATTTTTGGTTGATTTTTATTTTTAACGTTACCACTCTCCCAGTGGGTTTTAAACACTCCACTGTGATTCCTGGGAACACTTAATGGCACGTTTGTCTTTACCACAAGGCTTATCATCCAGCTGCATAGCTCTGGGTGCATGAAATAGAAACCTCTTTAATGAAGCTGCCTCATGAGCCTACAGCAAACTATACCAGTATATGTCAGAGCCCCATTAATTCCCTATAGGAATATGGGAAGAATTCGCTCTGTCTTCTATGTATGTATGACATATACATATACGTACACGTGTACGTATACATACATGTATATATATACATACACACACACACACACACATATATATATATGTATGGCTTAGCAATATTCCATGTTGTTTTCTAGGTAAAATAGTCTATGTGGGTACCCAGAGAAGAATGTGGTTCACGGAAATGCTGCAGTAATGCACTACTGCTGATAGTCTCTACACCCCTCAGAACCGAAGACAGTCTCAGATATCATTGCTTTTCCGGATCTCTCCAGACATTTTGTTTAATTTGATAACATATTTGCTATATGAAGCAATTAATATGTTAGAGAGCAGCGAATATTTTGCCTTAAAAATAAACAATAAAATCATAGTGTATTTGACATTATCAAGTAATACTTCAAAAAATAACAAAGGATAAACTTAAGAAATTTTGCTCTTAACTTTAATTCTAGTGTGTGCAATGCTCACTACTTAACTGCCCCATTAGTGTTTTAACATAGTCTAGTATGAGAAGACGGTGATAGCCTGATAACTCTAGGGAAACTATTTTTTCTGATTCCACATAGCTTAGCTTTTAAATTTTTCCACAAAGAGAGAGCCATCCAGAAGCCTTGGAGTGTTGGTAAGATACCAGGAGCTTCTCAAGATAGTGCTCTATTTGTGCCATAGATGAGCAAGTTAGGCATAAACTATGCTCAAATGCCCCTTCCTCTTTAAAACAAGCAATGAAAAAATCCCTCATTTCTATAACATGGAGGTCGTGGATGAGTTAATTTACATAATGCATTTGGAAAAGTGACTATGGTCACCAAACACAAATAAAAGCAACAAAATTCAGTTGATGTTAGTTGGTTTCGGGAAACTTGGGAACATTTTGTGTACTAAAAAATATCTACATACAACAAGCCATTTCGAATGTGTTAAGGCTTCGCCGTGAACTGCGTGTTTCAAGGAAAACAGGGGAAGGACTTAAACCACTTCCTCAGGCTGAGTCTGTAAGATTTATTTTAATGACACATTCTGATGAAAATCAACTGACCACTCTTTACCTCCCAAGGAAAAGACGAAGTTGCTTTCCTGCTAAAGACTGCTAAAGAATGTTTATGTATGTTAGGTGTTCTTACAAGGGACAGTTCAATGTATAATGTAGGAGTAGCCGTCTGAGTTAATGAATTAGACAAGTCTTTTTTCTCCCAAGTTCTAAGCAATACACTGATTACCCCATGGAGCTTTTGTATCAGACATATGTGTTGCATTTGAAATTGCATACGTTTGATATTATGATTATTTATAATGTATTAAAAACAAAGATATCCCTCTGAATATGAATTATAACTTCATAGAGTAATTTAATAAATTAAAAGAGCACAGTGTTCTTCATTAGAAGCATAGTCTTTATTATTTAGCCTGACGATTTGTTAAATCATAACTGTTTGGGGTTTAACGTAGGCTGACAACATAAGGGATCCATCAAAACTGTGCCTCTTCAATATGTGTATAAATTTGTCTACATTCATGTAAGCCTAACACACTTTTTTGTTCATTTAATGACTAATTATAAAGGATTCTAGGGCTTCCACATCAAAGAGAGCTGCCCCTTTTATATATTCATAAAATTCTGACAAGAATGTGTACAGAAAATTAGTAACAGCAAGTTAAGTTTTCTCTTGGGTTGCACACAGCCTCTTTAGCTCACCATATAATACTATTTAAATTATACAGTTTTTTTTTAAACCTCTTTTTTTAAAATTTTTTTTATATTAATTTATTAATTATGTATACAATATTCTGTCTGTGTGTATGCCTGAAGGCCAGAAGAGGGCACCAGACCTCATTACAGATGGTTGTGAGCCACCATGTGGTTGCTGGGAATTGAACTCAGGACCTTTGGAAGAGCAGGCAATGCTCTTAACCTCTGAGCCATCTCTCCAGCCCCTAAATTATACAGTTTTGTTTTCAGCTTGTGCGCTGTTCTATGACCCATTAGGACATCGGTGAACTTTTGTGTCATTTTTGTAAAAGTTAAACAGTTCCAAGGCTGATATCAAGCTGAAGTCAAACTTCCATGGAGTTAGAGCAACCATAGTAAGAAAAAAAAATGAACACGTTATACCTATCTGCTAAAAGACAGAACACACAACACACGACAATGAATAGAAAAAGGGATTGTTGGCCCAAGTCCTTAATTTTAACACCTAGGAGGTAGAGGCATGTAGAATTCTTGATTCTGAGTTAGGAGCCTGCCTGGTCTTCTTTGCTAGTTCTATACTCTCTCTCTCTCTCTCTCTCTCTCTCTCTCTCTCTCTCTCTCTCTCTCTGTGTGTGTGTGTGTGTGTGTGTGTGTGTGTTTGGGGGGGTATATTGGTGTGGATGTGGATGTGTGTGCATGAATATATGAATTGTGAAGATAGAAAATAAAACATGCTGATTATCACAAAACCTTACTTTGACTAAAGGAAAATCTAATTACAATAACAATTCCCATTATTGAATATTTTACAAGGTTAGGATGGATCAACAAGATAATTGATCAATTACATTATTTTTGATCAGTTACTGTTATGTTTTTGCTGTCACCATATCAAATATTTTAACTGGGGAAAAATCAATATACGAGCAAAATAGTGCTATCTGTCAAGAAAAGCCTACTGTAAGGTCTTCCTGTTGTTTTATTCCTCTTTATTTCCCTTTAAAGAGTCAAGGTAAAATATAACATCACACCTTTCAGAGTTTATATAAAGGTGAATAAAGGCCACTTTGATAAAGCAATGGGTATGTAAATAATTAAAAGTATAGTATAATTGTCTTGCGAGAGCCTCAGACAATTACATAAACAGAACTCATAAACACTGAAATTTTACTACTTATTTCAATAGTAGTGCCAGCTTTTATTTCCTTCTTTGTTTAGGTGATAGTAATGCCCATGTGTAGGGCATTGCACATTGTCTGGGGTGAGGGATACAGCAAAGGAAACAGAGGAAACATTGTGAGGATGCTGTATTCTGTGTAGAACACTGTCAGGATGCTGTATTCTGTGTAGGACACTGTCAGGATGCTGTATTCTGTGTAGGACACTGTAAGGATGCTGTATTATGTGTAGGACACTGTCAGGATGCTGTATTATGTGTAGGACACTGTCAGGATGCTGTATTATGTGTAGGACACTGTCAGGATGCTGTATTCTGTGTAGTACATTGTGAGGATGCTGTATTCTGTATAGTACATTATGAGGATGCTGTATTCTGTGTAGGACACTGTCAGGATGCTGTATTCTGTGTAGGACACTGTAAGGATGCTGTATTATGTGTAGGACACTGTAAGGATGCTGTATTATGTGTAGGACACTGTAAGGATGCTGTATTATGTGTAGGACACTGTCAGGATGCTGTATTCTGTGTAGAACATTGTCAGGATACTGTATTCGGTGGAGTACATTTTCATCATTTATAGTGATTCTCATCAAGAAAATCAAAAAGTAAATAAGCCATGTCATGGAAGAATGGCAGATTGAGACCACAGTGGTCCTTGTTAGTGATTTTATCATCTGGGTTTTAGATAAAATTTCCTGCTGCTCCATTTATTTATTGGTCCTGTCTAAAATGAGACATAAGTTGCCAAATCATTTTTTTCTTAAAATAATAGTCTACATTTAAAGTGTTATTAAGTTCATTTACTAAAGGATATTCTGTTACTGACAACAAAAGAAATGTTCTTCTGATATATTTTTCTTCTGGTGTTGGGATTAAACCCAAGGCCAAATGATTGCTATGCAGGCTCTCTACCACTGAGATAACTTTTAACATAGTGATAGAAACTGGTAAGTCAGTACTCTTCCAATAACATGGGATGGTTAAATGTTCTCTAGGATGTGGAAGCATAAGAGAAAAATAGTTTCTCTTTTTCTTTTATTGATTTTATTAGGCTCTACATTTTTCTCTGCTCCCCTTCCTGCCTCTCCCTTCCCCTTCAACCCTCTCCCATGGTACCCATGCTCCCAATATACTCAGGAGATCTTGTCTTTTTCTACTTCCCATGTAAATTAGATCTATGTATGTCTTCCTTAGGGTCCTCATTGTTGTCTAGATTCTCTGGGATTGTGATTTGTAAACTGTTTTTCATTGCTTTATGTTTTAAAACCACTTATGAGTGAGTACATATGATAATTGTCAATCTAGGTCTGGGTTACCTCACTCAATATGATGTTTTCTAGATCCATCCAAATTTCAAGATGTCATTATTTTTTTTCTGTTGTGTAGTACCCCATTGTATAAGCATACCACATTTTCCTTATCCATTCTTTGGTCAATGGGCATTTAGGTTGTTTCCAGGTTCTGACTATGACAAGCAATGCTGCTATGAACATAGTTGAGCACATGTCCTTGTGGCATGATTGAGCATCCTTTGAATATATACCCAAAAGTGGTATTACTGGGTCTTGAGGAAGGTTGTTTCCTAATTTTCTGAGAAATCACCACACTGACATCCAAAGGGGCTGTACCAGCTTGCACTACCACCAGCAATGCAGAAGTTTTCCCTTTACCCCACAACCTCTCCAGCATAAATTGTCATCAGTGTTTTTGATCTTGGCCTTTCTTATAGGTGTAAGATGGAATCTCAGAGTTGTTCTGATTTGCATTTCTCTGATGACTAAGAATGATGAGCATTTCCTTAAGTGTCTTTCAGTCACTTTAGATTCCTCTGTTGAGAGTTCTCTGTTTAGATCTGTACTCCATTTTTTATTGGATTGGCAAAATTTCTAAAGGACATCCCAATGCTATATTAAAAAAAACAATCTATAATCAAAACCACAACAAAGCAAAAAGAGTGAAGAAAGAGAATGAGAAAGAGAGGTTAAGAAATAATAAGGCCTAATGGATCAGAACAATTTCCTAATAACATTTACTTCTTATACAACCAACTATAAGAAACATATCATCAAAACAAAATGTACAGTCTCAAAAGTTGAAATAAATACCAGTGAACTATGATATAAAATCTTCTGAAGATTTAGCCTCTAGATGTGTACTGTACGTTAGGTTTCATACACAAGGATTTTTCCACAGAGACAGTGAAATTTTATTGGGACATGTCTTAATTCCCAAGGCTACTGAGATTGTCGTCATTTTATAACTGGCCATATGGTTGTCAGTAAAAAAACAATTAAGATACTTTGTAATATGATATTTTAGAGGTAAAAGAATTGCATTATTAATGGGAAGTTAGGAACAGATATTTTGGCAGTGACTAACCTATCTATTTCAATTACTGTTTATCAATTTTTAATGAGTATCTTCAGTTTCTTGAAACCCTTCAACAGTATTTCTGGTTAGCAGTATATCAATAGGTTTATTACTTTAATTATTAGCATAGGTGATTTTCCTCAATTTCTTTCCCTATTGGTTTTTTTCTGCATTGTTCTAAAATGTCTTCTTATTCCCATAGTTGTTATTAGTGTTACATATATGTTATAAAATTGATTTGTTATAAGTGAATACCCATATTTTTAGACACCAGTTTGCTATTCTGGGAGACCTCTATTTTCTGCATGCAGTGTGCACTCACAAGGGACTGAGGCTATAAGAAGAAGCAAAGCTGAGTAGGAGAAACCCAGCCTTCCAGGATAACATACACAGAAAGTGAGGAACTCTGAAAGTACTTAGCACCTATCTGAGGTCATAGGCATGTGTTTCCAAAAGGCCTTTATACCTAAAAGACAAGGTTGGCCCATAAAGTAAAGGAGATTTACTTCCTAATGAAACAATTTTTTATCATTTGCTTTTTGGGTTCTCAAGTGAACATCAGACTAAAGTTTAACCAGCCTATAGTACAAGGGCATGCGGCTATGCACAAGGTACACACGTGTCCAACTATTCTTAGAAAGTGTGTGTAAGAGATAGCTTCAGATGAGGAGAAACTGTAAATTGGTTTAAGCTTAAAGAAAATATGGGAATCAGATAGAATCAGTGAAACTGAAGGTAATATGACTATATATTTTAGAAGATATTATTTCACTCGCAAACAATTCTGATAATAAAAAAAAAAAAAAAAAAAAAAAAAAAAAAAAAAAACCCTAATGAAAGCCAGAGCGAAAAAAGTAACACAGCAAAGTATTGCTTAAAGGGCTGGAAATGGAGGAAAGTGGAACACGTCGTTCCTTCCCACTCACGTGATCAACAATTGGCGCCTTCACTGTGACAGTAAATTGAGTCCTTTCTGTGTCTGGGCCTTAAAATCAACAGACACAACCAAAGCGAGTGAACCGGAGCCAACACTGGTAGCTGTTCACACAGAGAACATTCTAAGAATATAAGTGTTTCATTAGCTGCGCAGCTTCAATTGTTGTATTAAACTGAGTGTTTATTAAGGGATGAAGAAAACGTAATATACTGAAGGATTTCATTCCTTAAAACTTCAAAATCATAGGAGACTAGGCATGATTATTGGTTTTAGAACTGTTATATACTAATTGGTAGCTTTTATTATCAAATTTTTACATGCCAATGATTATTAGGAGTTTCTCTCATTAAAGAACCAGAACATGGAGTCATTTCCCAGTATTTAGGGACTTGTTGTATAAATCTGAATGATGTATTTATATCATTTTTTCTGTCTTTTGTTTTTATTTAATATCTAACCTCTTATATTAGTGTCAGTAATATCTTACAAATTACTATTTTTGAAAGTAGAGAATTTTATTTTTCATCGTCACCTTTAACCAACTAATGTCTACATTTCATTTTTGTCATATTCCCTATGAATTTATTATAATTAATATGACAGTATTATAAAATGCAGTATAGTATTGATCAAAAATAATAATTATAGACATTTTCAATATTTTTCAGGGATGAATGTAAAAATAAATCTATTCAAAAGCAAATTTAAATTATGTTTAATTCGTATTAAAGATGTTCAGTGATATTCCTTGTAGCAACAAAATATAGTGAGAGGAACTCTTATGTATTTAAAACAAATAAATGATGTATCAGGTTTAGGAAACACACGTCTCTGTTAGAAATCTAACCAGGAACAGACATAGAGCTGGTGGGATATCTTCACAGAACAAAGACTAGAAGTTCACCCGCATCAGTGGCAATTATAGGATTAAATCCGTCATTTAGTTCATACTTTTGCCCGCAATGCCATCACACTGTATGTTGAAAGTCTTAGCAATTAAGTGTGCTGATGTTTTATAAGTTGGATCTGTTTGGAGAAATAATTAAATTGATGTCGGTAGAAATCCTCTATAGGATAATGTTTATTAACTTTCACTGGGTTTCTTCTGAGATTTCCCTCTCCTCCCAAGTCTTTAAAGAGTGCCTGAAGTAAAAAAATAGCATAACCTTTGAGACGGAGGAATAGCCTGCTCTGAGTGGTAAAAAACGAGGCCATTGCTACTGGACTTGGATCCTCAGTCTGATTTCTTAACATTATTTGTTGTAATTTTAAATATAAATTTTAATGTCATATGATTTATTAATATATTATAACATGCAAAGTCCTGATATTTCTGAAGATAGTACAGAGGAAATGCTTATTAAGTTACATATAGTTTTTTTTTTAATAAATAGTAAAGTAACACACTTTTCTTAAAAAAGGAAAAGCTTGCCAAAGCTAATGCACTCTGTTCTAAACTGTTTCACAAAACAAAGACCTATCTTACCTGTATATATCTTAAGTCACTGAAAACTCACCTTTAAAAACACATTGAAACTAAATGTATGCCCCTTGGACTAATTAGCAATGTATGTCTCCTAGGGAATGTGTTCAAGGGGGAATTACAGAGACTATACAGAATTACTAAATCAGAATGTGTAATCTATTCAAATCCTACATTAAAAGTTACAATGGAAGGAACCAAATATCCAAAGTATATTATTTATCATTAAATAAATGATACAAAATATTTGATATCTCAGGTTTTAGAATCCAGAAATATGACAGGGTGGACTTTCTAGCAATAATCATTCAAGACCCACACTACTTGAGACATTCCACCAAGAATTAAAGCATCGTCATACATTTTATGATACCCTATATCTTCCTCCAAGTGTCTTCAGATGAATATGAATTAACTGTCTTCTATCAAATTCCTTCAGAATTTGACAAGGAATAATATGTCTTAAGTAATAAAATAGGTAGTAAAAAGTAACAATATTTTTAAAATCTAGGAAAGGTTTTAGTGTAAAGAATATAATGAATTATAATCATGGCCAGACAGTAGTGGCTCACACCTTTAATCCCAGCACTCAGGAGGCAGAGGTAGGTGGATCTCTTAGTTTGAGTCTAGCCTGATCTACAGAGTGAGTTCCAGGACAGCCAGAACTGTTACACAGAGAAACCCTGTCTCGAAAAACCAATAAATAAATAAATAGCCGCAAATTATAAATATGAGGTTATAACAAAACTTTTGTGTCATGGTATTACATCTCAAATTACATTTATGCAATGCGATATTAAATATATTCACTTAGAAAGTGGTATGCCCTATGTAAAAAAACAAACATTTCAAAATTGCGTAAATAAAACTAAAATTATCTTACTATTTAATTTGCATTGAAAAGATATGAAAATATAAAAAGTAATAATGTATTTTAAATAATTAAAAACAGTACAAAAACAAAGGAAAGAGTACAAAGTACAAAACTACAAAGAGTACTTAGTGTGAAACGAATTATTGTACCTGAAGAGAAAATAAGATCTTACAGATTAAACAGGGCATGAATAATTGTTTTCTACAAAATCAAATCATTTCAGAAATTGTGCTATATGTGGTCTGCTTTTCTGCCTTCAATTTCTTTCACCATCTAATTAGCCATTTTTTTTTTAAGGATCAAAACTATCATTGCCTCTTACAAAGTCGTAACAACTCTTAACTATAATGCAAACTTTTTCTCCTAAGATTCTGACTTTCCGGTACTTTTGAGAACATTTTCTGACCTGTAAATGACAGAAATGCTGGACCATCTCTGGTGTTGTAATCAAGATAATTAAATTCTAGCTCTAGGAACACCCAAGCCATTACAAATGCCAAACCCTGTGTCAAATGCAAGTTGACCTACATCTTTCCTGGTCCCTGAATCATTATTTCATGAGATGAAGCCAGCCATATTCTCTTGTGAGCATCTCCTTCTTCATAAACATGGGCTCCATGCTTTAGGAAAGTAAGGTCTCCTGAAAGTGTCGCAATATTTAATGAACCCAGAGACTGCTGGCTGCCCTGGGAAGAGGGTGGATACCAAAAGCAAAGCTTCTCCATCCATCGTGAAGCAGTCTTTACGTTTTCACTGAGAACACCGCTTTATTTGGCTACTTATTCAGAATGATTTGAGCCAATATTTATTAGAACGATGTGGAAAGCAGTCTTTATTAATGAAACTCTGACTCAAAATGCCAGTTTTGCCACCTGACTTACTTCCGGGGCAAATAAATGGTCAAAAATTAAACACATGCCTCTAATTCAGGTGGCTTAATGTAGCACTTAATGCTTATTTTGCTAACATAATTTGGTTGTTCATTTGGGGACACGATTTCAGTTTATCAACCAGTTTGTCACTGGATCATGTAGTAGATATACGATGAATAAAATTGTATGCTACCATTGTGGAAGATGTCAGAGCATAGACAAATATGGAAGAGATTTTTTAAGTTATTCAGGTTAGATGCAACTATAATATTAAGAATGACAGTACTAGACAAAAAATAGCTAAGAATGGTTATATTAATAAACACCGAAAGAGTCTAAGTCCAAGTATGAAAGGAACTTGTATATGACAAGGATGCTTCTATAATATGAAATTTCTTCAATTAAATATTGAAAAAGAAAATATACATATGCCATGTTTTGTTCAAACTTTAAAGATAAGATGGATATTTTTCTGGTTGATTTGAACACAGTAACAGAAAGTAAATAGAATTTCTTAACATGATATGAAGAAACAATGAACTGAAATTGAAGTTTTTAATGCATGGAGGGAGACTTAATCCAAGTGAAATTATTTTTTTGCACTGTGCCTGAACCACAGGATTCTTTTTTTAAAAAATACTCTTTTCTTAAGATTTATTTATTCATTATGTGCTTTGCCTGCACATACGTCTGCAGGCCAGAAGAGGGCACCAGATCTCATTATATGACGTTTGTGGTTGCTGGGAATTGAACTCAGGACCTTTGGAAGAACAGCCAGTGCTCTTAACCGCTGAGCTGTCTATCCAGTCGCGCCAAGTGAAATTATTACAAATGTAAAGATACGCAGGCGTATCTGAGCTGCTTCTCAGCCTTTTGGCGGTCTCTTTTCTCAGTCGTAGGAGTGAGTGAAATATGGCAGAAGAAAACGGTGAAGGGAGACACTCATGTGTTTTCCTCCCTTCTCAGTGGAATTTAAACCAAGGTTGTACTCTGTCTCCTCCTGTGTTGATTTGTTTCTTGACAAGTGTGCGTGCGTGCGTGCAGGTGGGCGGGGTTGTGTATGTGTCTCAGTTCCTTAGTTAATCGTGGAAACTTAGAAAAAGTAAGTCAAACACAAACACTCATTTCATGACGCCGAGCAAGCACATTGCCTAAACTTTGATGGCTTCTCTGGCAAAGGGAATTGAAACAAGCTTTCATTTCAAATGAGATGATTTAGAAACCGCCTTGTATCCGGAAACTCCCAATTTTCCTTTAAGGGGTGGTGTTAGCATTGTCATTGGCTAAGTGCAATTATTTGAATTACCTCTTATCATGGGGCTTTCTAAACAGGAAGCTCAGTTGTCATAGGAGTAAAGAGTTGCCAACATACTTTTTTCAAATTCAAATAATATAACTTTTGATTTTAGTTTATAAAAAAAAATATTTACTTTGTGACTTTGGACTCCATTTACTGCACAATTTCGCCTTTAAAGCACAATTTATTTTATTCATCTCTCAAATCACATATAAGAGCATGATTATACCCCCCCAAAATATTTGTAATATTATATAAATTTTGGCGGATATAAAATACGACTTAAATCTTTGAAATCCTTAAATGAAATAAAATTCATGCCCAAAAGGAATGTGAGTGTGCCTACAACATCGTGACATAATTTAATTTTTCTTTCTAGAAATGACTTACTGCATGAAGTTCTACTTTAGTGGATCAAATGGCTAAGCCATCTAATTTAATCACAGACTACTTTATACTCAGCATAACCCAAAAGCACAGCACGAGCGCGGAAAGGATGATTGAGGACAAATGAGAGCATTCATAGCATGAGTTTAGCTATTGGAGGTCTAGTGCATAGATACATATCACGGGGAAGAAGGCATAAATAAATACACCAAATTAGAGAAATGCCAATAAACATCAGAGTTCATCTACCTGGATTAAGTCTAAAATTATCAGACTTTTTCTTCTCCGTATTTGGCATTATAAACCGCAGCTGTCTGAATGGTCGAACACAAAGTTCTTGAAAATGTCGGCCATCACATTTCACTCACACAATCTGAGCCTGGGAAAACCCACTCCAAAATACAAGGACTAGAAGCATAATTATGTCATCCCCCCAAAAACTGTCGAAGAGTTCCTTGGTCTATAACTTGCTAGAGCCAATATATATACCATGTAAGATGAGAGGAGAGAAGCACAGAGTACAGTTTAGAAGAAAACACCTGTAAGGTGGGAAGCCAGAAATAGTAGTGTTTAAATGTTTATCTCAACTGAGGTATTTCCATTTTAGTACTGCAAGAGTTCTTGAAATCCACCTTGTACATGACTGAAATTTCCTGGATTCACCGTAACTGAAAAATAATTTTATAACTACCTGAAAAGAATAATTCAATTAACAGGTTTTAAATTAAAAATAAGCATTACAAGTCTTATTGTTTAAAAAAATCACCCCACAAATGTTATGCATCATGGATTTGTTTTTGAGAACTGAGTTGTGCACCTGGCGAGTCACATTATGCAAATAGGACTATCTGGGGGCCGGAAGTAGAGTTCCGTGGTAGAGCAAATGTGTATCATATGTGAAGGCCCATGTTCGGTACCCAACCCCCAAATCGTTTCGATGTACATGGAGACTGTACGTTCGTTTTCTGGCCACCCAGACCCGAATAATCACACAAAATTTATATTAATTACAACATTGTTTGACTAATGACTCAGGCATATTCCTAGCTAGCTCTTACATCTTACATTATCCCATTTCTATTAATCTATGTATCGCCACAAGGCTATGGATTACTGATAAGGCTCTGGCATCTTTTGCCTTCAGTGGGTACCTGGCATCTCCTTTTATTCTATTCTGCCTACTCTCTCTCTCTCTCTCTCTCTCTCTCTCATTCTCTCCCTGTTCAGATTTCCCTTCTGGCTCTACTCTATTAAGGCATTGGCCAAGACAGTTTTATTCATCAAGCAGTAAAAGCAACACATACACAGGAGGACATCCCACACCGGTTTTATATAAATAGATCATGTTAAGGTTATAATATTTTAGCAAATATTGAGTGTGAAGTTTTCCTTTTTAAGTTCATTGATGTTTTACCTACAGATATGTCTTCATGAAGTTCTCAGATGCCCTGGAACTGGAGTTACAGACATTTATAAGCTGTCATGTGGGTGCTAGGAATTAAACCCTGGTCTTCTGGAAGAGCAGCCAGTGCTCTTAATCACTGAGCCATCTCTTCAGCCCCTTAAGTGATGCTTTTAACAAACGCTTAATTACATTATTTGAATCTGCTGGTTATGGTCTAGTAAAAAATTGAATAAAACAATAAATATAGAAGATTAAATTAAGTTGTTTTGTTCAATACTCATGACGATTCATTTGCATATTCAGTCTATTTAATTTTGCCTTAATCCTTATATGTCATTAATTCACTTAGGCTGAAAATTGAAAAAAAAATTCTTTTTGTCTTAAGAATCATGTAACTTTTTTCTAATGTTTCCCTGTAAGAATGACAAGTAGAAAAATCAAAAGATTTTTACTTTAGCACAACTTAGGACTCTACCTGTACTTTTTACAGATTTGGAGTTTATTTGGTGTCCTCTATCTATCCATCCCCTAAACTCCATTTATTAATAGCCTTCCCTTTTTAAAATGCAGTCAACATAGGTTTCAGTACTTCTACATTTTTGTGAGATAAAATTCACATGGAGTGAGGTATCCACACTTAAAATATGCGCTCGTAGTTTTGATAAATAATAAGCCTTTGTGAAAATTATGTGATTGAATTTTTTGAAGTGCCAAGTAATATTAATGTCCTACCAAAAAAATGTATCAAGGATGATATTAACATAGAGTGGGTGTAAATACATTAAATAATGGTGACGTATTTTCAATGTGAGGGATAATGCTTCTCATTCTGATAAAAATTGTTTTTATCAAAATAAAAACATTACAAAAACAACATTGATAGAGTAACAAAAATGTATGAGGCAAAATTAAGACACAAAAATAGATATGAAAGTCTTTAGAAGTCCTTTCAAATTTAAATTGATAATAAGATGCCAGTCACTACAAAGGAGACACTGGCATTTTAGCAGGCTTCTGAGGGTTATGGTGGTGCATTATTGGCGAGCTGCCCAGGAGGAGCAGGTTGGAGGGAGGGGAGGAGAGTGAACTAGTTTTAAATAAATAACCACACGCATATAGGCAAGTGCAGTTGACAGTCGTGCTAAGTCATAGTGGAGCAGCCCAGGAAATTGGGTTAATTAAATATCCCAAATGCCTGTGGAGAAAGGGAAACAGCATGTCACCCAGGGCAGAGTGGAGTGGGAGCACTTCACCCAGGGCAGAGTGGAGTGGGAGCACTTCACCCAGGGCACAGTGGTGTGGATTTGGAGCACTTCACTCAAAGCACAGTGGAGTGGGAGCACTTCACCCAAAGCACAGTGGAGTAGAGTGGGAGCACTTTACCCGGGGCACAGTGGAGTGGAGTGAGAGAACTTTACCCAGAACACACTTGAGTGGAATGGGAGCACTTCACCCAGGGCACAGTGGAGTGGGAGCACTTAACCCAGGGCACAGTGGTGTGGATTGGGAGCACTTTACCCAGAGCACAGTGGAGTGGGAGCATTTTACCCAGGGCAGAGTGGAGTGGGAGCACTATACCCGGGGCAGAGTGGAGTGGGAGCACTTTACCCAGGGCACAGTGGAGTGGGAGCACTACACCCGGGGCAGAGTGGAGTGGGAGCACTACACCCGGGGCACAGTACAGTCCAAATTATTTTCTTCCTCAATATCCTTCTATTTTATTTGACACCAAAGTAATTTTTAATCCTTCACAAATTTTAGACACACATATGTAACTTTACTTTCATCAAATATAACTTAAAACACACGATACAAGGCTGGTTGCACACTATATAAATTAGTTTTTGACAATCAGTCATCCATTGATACTGTGGTCCATGTAGACTTGATGTGTCTAAGAACCTGTTTGTTGAAGGTCCAGCCCTGTAAATGAAGTCTTGAGTCTCCTAGCCACGTGTCTTGTCCATGTCCATATGGACAAGGATGCCCGCGCAGTCCTGCCTGGCTTCTGAATTCTCTTCACATTTCCCTTTTCTATGGCTCTCTCAGCTTTGGTGTTGCTTTTGTTTTGGTTTTGTTTGTCTGGTTTGTTTTGTTTGCAAAGGACTGAGGTCATGGCCTTGGATTTGTGAGTGTGTTGTGTGTGTGTGTGTGTGTGTGTGTGACTTCAGTCTTCCACTACAATTTTCAATAATACATTTGTCCACTTCGATCATGTTCTTCTAAAATAAATTCTTATGGAAAAATTGTGGTTTCATAATGACACAGAAGTAAAATGAGGTAACAATAAGATTGCTCCTTATTTCACAGTAGCGTTTGCCAAATGCACGTATATTAGATCAGCTAGGCTATTTAATCCTTGTGATGGCCCCATATTTTCACTTTATGAATAAAATATCAAGACAGTCACTGAGCTAAGAAGCATGATTACCGCCATGCAGATATAGCACCATCAACTAAGCGAGGCAGGCCACTGGCTGTAAGGCCACCGTGCAATGGTATTGAGTAGAGTTCAACTAGTATCTCAAAAGAAAACCTTTGGGGCTGGAGAGATGGCTTAGTGGTTAAGAGCATTGCCTGCTCTTCCAAAGGTCCTGAGTTCAATTCCCAGCAACCACATGGTGGCTCACAACCATCTGTAAAGAGGTCTGGCGCCCTCTTCTGGCCTTCAAGCATACACACAGACAGAATAGTGTATACATAATAAATAAATAAATATTAAAAAAAAAAGAAAACCTTTAAGAACTTGGTAAGAGGATGCTAGATGGTGAACCTTGCCTTGCAGAGCTAAGACAAGCAGCACAATATTCAGCGCTATAAAGGTAAATTAGCAAATACAGAAATGGGAAAAATGCACTTGAAGAATTTGCAGAAAGTGGAATTTTTTTTGAAGATAGGAAATGTGCATTGAAAACATTGTCACAATTTACAGTAGAAGAGGATTAAAGAATGAGAAATCCTGGACGCTGGCATGCTAAGGTGGTCGGATGCCAAGCGTTTTGAAGGGAGTTGAACCCGGAGTTGTATTTGGCTGGACAACAGTTGAAAGCCATTTGATGAAGTCCACATTTTTTTAATCCAGGAACGCGTGCACAGTCTGTGCGTGTCTGCAAACATGTCACGTCGTCATTGTGTAATGGTGGGGGATGGGGGTGGAGGTGTGGTTGGAGGAGTGTGGGCTTTGCACGGGATAGACGGCTATGTTTCACAAAATGGGTGCTTTAACTAAGATGTGAGTCCACAGAAAAGGTACTCCCTTCCTCAAAGTACGTCAAGGAAGAAATGGGGGACAGAGGAGAATAAAGTTGAGAAGATGAAAGTGGAAAGCTAGTCCTTCCTCAGCGACAGCGCTCATAAGAGAAACAAGGTGGTTAATGTGATTTGACGTGTGTGGCGGAAGGCATGACATGCCACAGTTACGGTTTTGATAACTTTACATGTTATGCTAATAAGCCCAACATCCCAAAGGTCTCACTTCCTCTGCTGTAACTTCCCTGTGGATGAGGAATGTTGCAGACATCTGCGCGGGTTATGAGCATTTAGTTCAGATAGTCCTAATGAGTTATCGCAGCGAGCAGTAAGCCTTCTCACCAGCCTTTCGTTAATGTCAAAGCCAAGTATCTTAATTCATATAGTGCGGCAATTAGCTTTCCTCCGCCACGTAGGGCTCGCTGGAGAATAATAGGTGCAGACAGTTGATGAGGCGGTGGCGGGAGAAAGGGCTTGGCCGTGTCCACCTTCTGTCAGTTACAAGCTTGTCCTTTGACATCTTCTAGATCTTAATCTCTTTCAGGGTGAGTGCGTGTCAGAAAGATGTACGGTCCACACAGGAAGCTCTGCCATCAGCAGCAGGACCTGTTGCTTTCAGTGACTTTCTCTCTCATTTTCTTTGGGAATCCTCCCTTCTCTCCCCATGCTGTGGCTCCTCTTACAACCTTCCTGCGGTTAAACTATTCCAAGGGCTTCTTACAGCTACCCAGCCAGCTAAACTTCAAAACTTTTTCCAGGCCTGTTCCTTGGCAGCCAGACGCCTCTCTATTCCACAGCCAAAAATGATATATCTACTCTGCTTATGCTGTTAGCGAGGAATGTGGGATGACCTTAAGCTACATGCCTTGCATTCTCAATGTGCTGGGCCTTGTTCCCGAACTGTTGGTTCTTTGGGACTTTTGTTTGCCCTTCTGGACAAAGCCAAAGGAAGAAAGCCGTCACTTTTGCCTGCTATTCTGGTTGCTGGCTGTCTTCTTTGATGCCTTTTCCCTTTTCCCATCTTGCCAGCTAGTTGCTTGGTAAATGTTTTGATTTCAGGGGCTTCAGTACTGGAAACAATGGGGTTTTACTCGTTAGAGAATTTACAGTGAGTCTTCCTTTTCTCTGTTGTTCTAACAGGTTTATAGCTTCCTTATCAGCCTGTGTCTAATTCAGCTAGCTTTGCTAGCTGTAAAAGTTTATGTTACCACTAACTTTTAAACATTTATACTTTATAGGATATTACAGAGTTTTATAAACACCGGTATAAATTAATAGCCACTAGCAGTTTTGAAAGCCCATGGAATGCTTTAGACAGACACACGTAGAATTACATTTTCCCCTTTTCAATTCTCCAAACACTCCTCAGACATAGCTACTTTCTGACATTTGGGGAAACTGAGGCTAGTTAACAGTAACTCATATTTTGTTCTTGGAAAAGGAGCAAATCCCCATACATAATTCAGGCTGGATTGTGACATGTTTTGTAGCCTAGGTTAGCCCTGAACTCATGGCCCTCCTGCCTTAGCCTCTGAAATGCTGGTATTGTAAGTTTTCACCACCATGCATGGCCCTAGTTGATATTTCTTAACATTAAAAATTTAGTGAGTTAAAAAAAGGCCTGATTTCAACCTATTTTTGTCTAATTCCTATCACAGAAGAGCATAGTGTCTTAATGCCAGTGAGATCCCATTTCAATTTTCAGAAAAGAGAAATGTGCATTTATGTTGTGAGTTAGCAACCTTTTAAACCCTTGCTTTCCTTTTCTTCAGTGGGCCACCACCTATGAGAGAACTGTGGGAGCTGGGTGTTTCTTTTATCTACAGACGTGGTATACTCCTGTTGCTGTGTTCAAATCCATTAGCATAGTTTCATTAGAAGTGTCTGAGCACTCTTTGATGCAACACTCACGAGGCCTTGTGCTACTTGGGCAAAACAGATTAAAATCACTAATGTATAGCCAAGAGTTACACAAAATTGACATCCTAGAACATAACCAATAACTGTTTAAAAAGCACAGATGCTCTGAATCTCTAACTATTATTTATATGCATTTAATTCATTTTCGGACAAAAAAAAATCTATCATGGCGCTAAGTTAAGTTGATGGGACTTATTGGTTGAAGAGAAGAGTCCAGTCAAATGCTGGCCAAAATGTGGACATACTTAGGATTCAGATTGAGTCTAGTGCTGAGGGCAGCAAACCTGTTCATCAGTGAAATAAGCTAAGGCTTCGCGATGAATCATAAGGGAAACATAGCACGTGGCCCGTGCCAAGTTGTCATCTTCATTACGTATGAGATTGCACCTGAAGGACAGTTTAATTTGCAGCTGCTGAAAATATTTCAACAGAGTGGTACTGTTACAAGCGGCAGGTGGTGCCAAATGGGACTTTTGCAAGAACCGCCATCTGCGGGGTGAGATATGGAAGGATGGCAAGGAGTGCTGCAGGAGATAAAGATGGGGGAAAAACACTGCTGTATTTATTTGGCATTGATTACAATTGTCGAGACTAAAGAGACCCTGCTTCACAAAGCAGCACTGGCTCACGATTAATAAATAAGATTATTTACTCAGCTTCTACCCTGTGCCCCGGGCATCGCAACGGGTACCACAGTATCTGTAAAGACAAGGTCTTATTGCCGGAGGCGTGCCATTTAAGCTACCCAGATGAGAGAATGCTTTCCAATTCTATTTACCTTTTGTGGTGTTTGTACTGAAGTTTTATGCTGGTGCAATCCATGTACTTTGATCTCATTAGAATGGATCTTGCCATCTTCTTTTGATGTTTAGGTTTCAGTACACAGCTTCCTGCTTCACGTCCCGAGAAATTAGCCTGAAGTGTGTGCGTTTGCCAATTCCTTAAACCTTATCTCCTGGTGTTTTGCAAACTTCACAGAGTAAAGAACATGTAAATGTGAAGGGAGGTAGTGAAGCTGGAGCTTTCCATTGCTAAGAGATCTTTCTGTATAGTTTGTTAGTTTTAATGGATTTAACCACAGTGAAATCAAGGATTCCTATCTGAGAAATGGAAATTGACATTTTTCTTTTTGGCTTTAGTGGTTTACAGGGTACAAACTTAAAAAGAAAACCAACCAGTTGACTAAAGCTTTCCCTTCTGCGTCTCTTTTGATGGGAGTAGCCAGAGTAGCTTTCTTTTGTGAAGGCCATGAAGAGTCTTGGATTCCTAAGGAGAATTCACAAAGTATCAAAGCAGGCCTGTTAAAAGGATCTTGGTCAACTTTTGCCTTGGAAGGTTTGGTGGCAAGGCAAGTTGTGGAACTGCCTGCTCATTTTCAGGACAATAGCCATCTCTGGCTGCAACATATGTGTTGTTTTTAGCTCAGAGAACAGAGGAATATGTTTTGGGTTATTTTAATCTTATTGATGAAATCTAATTTTGAAAAAAAAAGTCAAACCGAAAATTAATTTTACTTCATTAATTATTTAATGCAGATCAAAGTGGAAAAACTTTTCTTAAGCTTCAAAGAACTTTCACAAACTTTCAGAAGAGCATTTTGAGACCTCATTATTGGGCAATAACTTTTCAAAGTAGTTTTCAGTTAAAGTCTATTCACTTTTGTACCCCAAAACCAAGCCATCTGAATTAAGAATAGGTTTTCGCCATTAGAATAACTTAAGCAAGCAGTGCAAAGAAGAGAGGAACCTATTTGTAGTAGCACACACTCTACATTTTTAGAGATAGGGGCAGTAATACCATGAGCTCAAGACCAGCCTCAGCTAAACCTTTTGGGTCATCAAGATGGTTCATCAAATAAAGGTATCTACCAACAAGTCTGTCAATCAGAGCAAAGTCCATAGGAGCTCCTCATGTTTGAACAGAGAACCTACTCTGACAAATTATTCTCTGACCTCCCCTAGCATAGATACAAATGTAATTTTAGAAGGAAAGAAAACATGCTTCGTTTTTTTAAAATCCATTTCACTTATAGAGATTCACTCATTCATTTACCAAACCACTTATTTGATTTTTTTTGACTATATACTGTTTTCCAAACAATATTCATCCACAAAGAAGAAAAAGAATCAGAACAACTGAAAATAAGGAACAAAAAAACAAGCAATGAGAATAGAGTTGTGAAGATTCTCACTGTGGTACACCAGCTGCCGGAGAATGAGTTTGCATACTCTCTTGGTCACAAGGAAACATAATCACCATTGCAAGTATTATAAGAGAATGCCTTTGATTGTGTCTTTCTTACATTTTCAGAGTTTAATCCATTGTCATCATGGCAGGAAACATGGCGGCATGCATTCAGGCAGACACTGGAGCAGTAGCTTAGTACTACATCCTGATGCAGAGGCAGAAAGAGAGGCTCTTTCTGTGTTTGGCATGGGCTTTTGAAACCTCAGAGTCCAACCTTAGTGATACCCTTTCTTAACAAGGCCACATCTCTTAATCCTCTAAATCTTTTCAAATAGTGCCTTAACAAGGCCACATCTCTTAATCCTCTAAATCTTTTCAAATAGTGCCATTTCCTACTGTCTAAAATTTCAAATACAGGAGCCTATTGAGTTAACTGTTATCAAGCCTCCATACATATTGAAAGGTGCAAGACAGTAAAACAGTTTCAGACAAAGACAAGGTCGAATGCATGGAATGTGTGTTTCAGGAGAGAAGAATTTTGGGGCCGGGGGCTAGGCTCTGGGGCCAATCTAGAAGCCGAGGAGAAGTTTTCTTCTGCACAGAAGCTAACCACAGAGAATTGGAAATGCAAGATAAGTGCCTACGACAATTATAAAAATGAGAGTCATAGAGAAGCACTCAATGCTAAGACACTGGAGGGTGCAGATGTTATTTCGCTATCACATGAACAGCACAGCTGTGAAGACACTGGTGAGGTGTGGTCCGGGGCAGTGAACGAGTTCACTGGAAGGACACTGAAAGGAAAATGGGGTTCATTCTGCTGGAAAGAGATGTACAGGCTAGTTTGTGGGCAACACTTACTGCCGTAGATTTCTCCATCAGTCACATTGTGACTAATGTAACCGGCAGCGTTTACCACTTTTTCTCTTGCGGTACAATACGTAGAGTCAAAATCTTGACCTAGCTCAGGTTTATACACTGATCACCTTCAGCTGCATTACCACTGTCTCAGTGTTATATTGGTCTCTGTGCATGACTGAGTTCACACCACTCTGTCATATCTGTGACCAGGCTCTGTTCTGCGGGATACACACCATCAGTGGATTGGCTCTCACTCCTTTGTCGGATGGCTCAGATGAAACCGTTGAGGTCAAGGCAGAGAACACTGCTGTACTGTAACGGGAACATAGATTAGGTTAGAAAAGTAAGGCTAATAGCAGGAGTGGGAGTGAAAGAGAAGAGGAAAAAGGTTTAGGAATTTAGGAGGCAGAGGGGAGCTCTGGTGCAGCTGGTGAGTACGCAGATAAACATGAATGCTTATATAAAGGCGCCCGTGAGAGCACCAACCAAAATAAGAAATGCAGGAGGGGGCAGCTTTGAAAAGAAAGTGCCCAATGCCTTCCATGCCAGATGAAGCCAGTCCACAATATGGGGAGAACTCTTAACCAGAACCACAAAGTGTAAGAAATGGAATGAGAAGAAGAACAGAATGATATGGACTCTCAGAGTGGAAGAACAATGTAAACAGATTGAGAGTCCTGAAGTAATAGAGAAAATACTAGACCAGTTCATTTTAAGGGGGAAAGGGGGAAAACTCCAGAGAGAAGTTTAGAAAGCATGCATCTTGAGGGATTTTATAGATAACAGGGAGAAAAGACATAATGGTGCCCAATAATGAACAGCTCAATCTCAGTGACAAGAAGCTGCAAAAAATAAGGAAAGGAAAGCAAACTGTAAACAACCCGAATGTTTTTCTGTCAATAGATAAGCAAGACCTAACCAAGTTTGATTGGGTAGTATGATATCTCCTGATGCCTAATGGTAGGGAACGATAGAAAAGGACCCAGTTAGTGAAACTTGGGGAGCAGATGGGAAGTGGGGTCCATGCTCTGGTCCTCTGTTTGATGAACACAAGACATTTCAAACATCTGTGGATAGGTTTTCTTTTTTAAGATCAAGTAATTAAAGAGGAGCTAAGTCAAAGAAAAGGGTTGTTGAAGAGGGAAAGATGGAAAAGCCCTTGGAGTCCCATCTCTATAGTGATACTTAAGTTTCCTTCTACTTTAAATCACTGTACTTGCAGATATGGGGTCTGAGTTACTTTCTTGGACACTATGATACAGCCCCAGCGAAGGCAGCTGGAGGGGAACAGGTCTAACTGTCCATAATTTGAGGGATACAGTTCGTGCTGTTCAGGAAGGTCTGCGTTTAGGAAGTGGGAAGAGTCCTGAGAGCAGCAGAGAGACTAAGAAGTAAGGGGACAGGAAATAAGGTGGAGCTAAAAGTCTGAAGGCTCACTTCCCAGCAGGCCTTTTCCTCCCATTATACTCTGTGCTAACGGTTCCTCTCCACCCGAGATGGCCTTGCAAGTTGGGAGGCAAGGGGTCATGAGTTCCTAGGAATCATTTTTAAACTCAAACCTCAACAAGGGTTATCCTCCATTCAATTTTAGCAAGCGTATTACCAGTCATTTCCACAACCTCAATTTCAAAGAGCTTCAATATGGCCACCTTCCTTCCAATTATTTTTTTCATGACATGGGAAAAGGCATGTCTTTCAGTCTCAGATGCGGTAAACTGAGGCCACGTTATTCCACTCCATTTGATACTTCTTCACATAGTGAAGACTTCTCTTCAGCCACTGGTTTAAAGCAGAAGTTTTTTTTTTTTTTTTTCTTTTTCTTTTTCATGGTTTTAGTCATTGCGCCATGCATTCAACTTTCTACTTGTGAATTAACTAAGTTCTACCAGCCAATTAATTTAAAATAATCTGGCCTTGTGTCCTTTCCTTCATCCTCACTGCACCTTGATGACCAGGTCACTTTTGCATCCGTTATATCTCTGTGGTTGCTTCAGCTCGGTCTGCCAGCCTTCCTCACTGTGCCCTTTTATGTCCACTTCCACCCCTTTTATTTTATTCTTTAAGCAACTAAGCCACAACAACGCTTCCACATCATGGAATGTTAGAAATGTTATGTTTCAAATGCTTTGTTGTTTCTTCCCACCGAGTAAAGAGACGCACATCCATGACAAGAACGCCACATCTCTTACCTTTTCGTTGCCTACTTTGATCACTTCCTCTGTATTTTGTCTTCTCTATGAACACAATGTTCCCTGTTGTTTCTGTCATCTTGTGCATGTTTTCCTTCTTTGTGCCTCACAGCTTAAATTCTATGAATAAGTTAGAGGCATGTCTTTATTGTTTTTTTTTTCTAAACTCTTAGTTTGGCTTTTTCTTGTACAGTTTAAGAATTAGAACATTTACCTGCTGGATATCTGGTGACAGTCACCATTATGAGTACAGAAGATCTCTATCGTAGTAACTTGTGATCTTCTTTAATAAAAATAAAGAGTAGACACTGAGAAATATTTAATAAATTGATAGTACAGATGAAAAATGAATCTACTTGAATTTTTAATTGAAAACACAACGCAGTCCTTCTCATAAAGCTATACTGAACCTAAGTAGTGTTAAATGCATTAAAATGCAAAATAGTAAAAAACAAAGTATTGTACGTGTAGATGCTGGTATTTTCTTTAGTTGATACTTGGTCATGAGAAAATGTATTGAAAATTATCTTACATCATCTCTCAAATTTATTAAGTTAATTATATTCTTGCTTTTTGCTGAAACCTTAGATTCGAATTATATTAATTTCCCTTGAGAAGGAATCTGAAGAAAGGTAGTTAAATTTAGTAACTGTAAAGTCTTTGTTAGGCTAGGATCTTTAGAACTGCATCTGTTTGTAAGGTGACATTTGACCAACTTCTTTGGTTGATTCTTAAATTATTACTCCATTATTCTGGCTCACTGGAAACATTTCATGTGTTCTACATTACTTCCAGGGTCTGTGTACTTAGCCTGAGATGACTTGGTGTGTATCTTTGTGAGGTTTACTTCAGGGCATATCATCCCGAAGTAAACATAAAAAGATGTCACAGTTATAGAGTGCATTATTAAGGTAATTGTTTAAGGCTAAGGTCAGAACTGGATGTCATGGATTTTACACTGATAAAGTTAGTTTTGTGATCTGTTCATTTCCTATGTCTCTTAAGCATGGTGGAGATTACATGATATATATCACATTGATTTCAAAATTGACTTTGGGTGAGGTTATTTCTATGTCTGCACTATCCTAAAAAAAACTTTCTATGAGTTGAAAACAGCTTCACAGCTTTTTGCATTTTAACACCTAGAAACTATTAAACAATGTTTGTTTATGGGAGAGACAGTTATATTAACTCCGTTATTTACAAGAGTATTTTTTAAGGAGAGGCTCTGAAGATTGTTGACATACTCTCTGCTGTTATTACTCGATTTTGCATTGTTTGTCACTTTTCCACTTATTTTTCTTCTTCAAAAATAACTTTTGATTTTTATTATGTTTTAAGCTGTAGTTGAAGCTTATTTGATTTACAGAACAAACAAAATGTCTTAATTTCTATGCTTTTGGGTAGGGATGAAGGCAGGTTTTAAATGAGTTTAAATAAGAGAGACAGAAACATACACATTCACATGTAGGTGCACGTGCATACAGAGAGAGAATGAGAGAGAGAGAGAGAGAGAGAGAGAGAGAGAGAGAGAGAGAGAGAGAGAGAGAGAGAAGAGAGAGAGAAAGGAAAAGAAGATACAGAAACAGACAGAATGAGATCAGTCAGATGACACACTCAATAGTGCTGGGGAAAGGTTTTATGACAGAATAAATACAGAGGAACCCAGTGTCAGTGCTCTACCTAATAATAAGATATTTGAAGACCCAAGGAAAGTAGGATTTGTTGGATTTGAGCCTTAGGTTATTTGAAGACAGGGTTACCTAGATGGACAAGCGTCAAAACAGAACAAACTGAGCATAACATGTTTAAGAACCAGGATTGGTGATAGCATCTCTGTCCAGGAGGAGGCTGGAAGAAAAAGGATACAGAAAAAAAAAATATGTGTCAGGTGGTTCAACAAAGGTCTTGGTCCCTGGTCATATTAAGTATTTTGATTTTATATTTATTTATTCATATATTTATTTGGTTGGTTAGTTGGTTGGTTGGTTTTGGTTTCTCAAAACAGGGTTTATCTGTAGCTTTGGAGCCTGTCCTGGAACTCACTCTGTAGACTAGGCTGGCCTTGAACTCACAGAGATTAATTTGCCTCTGCCTCCTCAGTGCTGGGATTAAAGATGTGCTCCAACAGCGCCTGGTGAAGAACATGGAGCAACTGAAGACAAACATGATGGGGTAGAGGAGCGTTCTGGTGGTTGCGTGAAAAAATATGAATGGCTCTAAGCTAGGAACAGACTGGTTGAAAAATGTTTGGTGATCTGCATTGGCACTGTTGACCTTGGAGCTGTGATATGTCTCAGTCCTGCACAGGGACAGACTGCTGGAGAGAATGCAGAGCATGAGAGCGCACTCTTGGTCTGAAGAGTAAAATGATGTCACCATATTCTAAGCTGGGAACGGGAAAATGAGTGGGAACGAGCAGTTCTTACACAGATTTCACCTTTGCCCCCCACCAAGTATTTAATGAAAACAAGAAGGAAGTAGTCAGGACTCTTTATGTAATTTGATGCAATAAAAGAGGAATAACTGCAACAGCAACAAGGAATACTTGATAACTCTCAAGATTGAAAAGGATTTAGATAATCAATAATTTGTTCTAAATGGGTTTTGTACCCATGCCTAACACTCTGAGAAAAATTAAATTTCTTTTGTTGAGATAACTATAATTTATAATATATTTCGTAATGAACAGGCATTAGGTAAAGTAAGCCAAAAAAGTGAGTTAAGCAAGGAAACTACCATCTTAACATACAACAAAGAAAGTATAAACAAAAGAAAATATAAACAAAGCCTATAGAATATCCTTATTCATTAAGCTGCAGATTAATAAATACAGTGTTTTTCTCAGATCCTAGATTCATCAGTGCTCATCTCATCCCAGAGAGTGACAACCCTGAAGATGACAAAGTGTATTTTTTCTTCCGAGAAAATGCAATAGATGGAGAACATTCTGGAAAAGCCACTCATGCTAGAATTGGTCAGATATGCAAGGTGAGGTAAAGAAAAAAAAAGCATTGTTCATTCACTATTTAATTTTATTTTATTTTCATTGATTTAAATGATGTGTAAAATGACATCTGATATCAAATATTTTAATGTTAAAAATGATTGAAAAATGTATTATATACAAGTAGGGATATGCTTAGAGATTATGAAATAACATTATTTCACAATTACATTAATTATTTTATTTCAAAATCATGGAATAGAAAGTATTTTCCTATATGAATAAGAATAAAATCTTACCTGAAAGAACATACCTTCTACATATTCAGATTTAGCAATTTCCTACACCAATATATTTTGAATGGATATTTGGTATTGGAATACAGATAAAGCATTGAACCGTGAACCAAAATTAGGATAGTTTATATTTACAAACTGATGATTTCATCAGCACATAGGTTCTTATTCAAACACATACAAATGCCGGAATGAGGTGACCTAATATTTATTTTTCTGGAGGATTCAGTGTTTAATATGATGTAATACTGCATAACAGTGTTATAGCAGAAAAAATCCATGGGGTGTGTAGTAGGAACTGCGGGCTGTGTTCCTGCCGCCCCAGCTCCTGGTCGCCTGGCTAGCTTATGCCCCAAAATAACAACACACAAACTGTATTCTTTTAAACACTGCTTGGCCCATTATACCTAGCCTCTTCTCGGCTAACTCTTGCACCTGGACTAGCCCATTTCTAATAATGTGTGTAGCACCCCAAGGTGCGCTTACCAGGAAGATTCTAGCCTACGTCCATCCTGGGTCGGAGCTTCATCGCATCTGCCCCAGAGAGGAGAGCTATTGAGTCTGAGCTCACTTCCACTTCCTTCCAGCATTCTGTTCTGTTTACTCCACCCACCTATGTTCTAACCTATGAGGGCCAAGCAGTTTCTTTATTTCTTAACCAATGACCTTCCTCCATCAGGGGTGGAAGAGAAAATTTCCTTTAAATTTAGTTTAATTGTAAAATGTTGTATACATTTGTAGTACACAGCATATCATTTTGACATTTATAAATGGATAAATCTAGCAAATTAGTATATGTTTTAAATCATATACGTTATTCTATGTGGTTTTCTTAGCAAATTTTTAAGATTATAACATTAACCCTGCTTTAGCTCTATAACAGACTTCTTGAACCTCTTCTTCCTGTCTATTCAAAAGTTTCTATCCTTTGGCCGATTTGTGTTCAAATTCCACTGTTCTTCTAGACTCAGTGGGTCACCATTCTATGCACTGCTTTTGTAAGTTCAACATTTTAGGCTCATTTTTCTTGGGGTCAGTGATATTTATATTAGCCTATCTGACTGAATTTACCGAGCAAGTCCTCCTGGCTTAATCATATTAAATGGCTAAATAATATTTCGTAGTGTGCATATTTCAAATGAGTTAATCTACTCCCATTAATGGACAAAATGTAACATTTAAAAACTTTTTTTTTGAGACAGCATTTCTCTGTAGCGTTAGAGCCTGTTCTGGAACTAGCTCTTGTAGACCAAGCTGGCCTCGAACTCACAGAGGTCCACCTGTCTCTGCTTCAAAAGTGCTAGGATCAAAGGTGAGCAGCACCACCACCCAGCACATTTAAGGACTCTTATGGGCATTCCCTTTACTGAGCTTTGGATCAAAGATTTGAGCAAAAATATAATAAATAGGATAATAATTTATATTTAAACATTCAGAATGGTTATGATTCGTTTGAAAAGTAAAGAATGGGGGATTACTTGATTACAAGAAAAGATGCCTTTTTAAAAAAAATTTAAACATGGAAAAATGAGGAAAAACATTCATGTGCCTGGAATTTAGAAATGGGAAATAGAAACATATTTGACACTTCTGTGTAGCATGCTTGCTCTATAGAGTAGCTTGTGTTACCTTTCAGAATGACTTTGGTGGACACAGAAGTCTTGTGAATAAATGGACGACATTCCTAAAGGCTCGCCTGATTTGCTCTGTGCCAGGTCCCAATGGCATTGACACCCATTTCGATGAATTGCGTAAGTGGCTGATGTTTGACACATAGAACATATGTGAAATACTTAGTCTTACTGAAACGTAACATGCCATGTTTTGTTAATATCCATGGGAGACCTGTGCCTGAACAGAAACAGAGGAGGAATGTATGGGGGAGGGGGAGATGAGAACAGAGGAGGGATGGATTGGGGCAGGAAAAGGAGGGATGGAGGAGGAACTGGGAGGAGAGGAAGGGGGGCAAACTGCCCACTAGATGTAAAATAAATATAAAACTTTCTCTTAGCCAAGGACAATGGCACTAGGTTTCGATCCTAATACATGAACTGGCTTTGTGGGAGCGTAGCCTGTTTGGATGCTCACCTTCCTGGACCTAGATAGAAGTGGGAGGACCTTGGTCTTCCTGTAGGGCAGGGAATTTGGACTGCTCTTCAGTATCGAGAGGGAGGGGGAGTGGACTAGGGGGAGGAGAAGTGGAGTGGGGATGGGGGAGGGGAGCGGGGGGAGGGGGCAATATGTGGGAGGAGGGGGAGGGAAATGGGAAACAGGGAGCAGTTGGAAATTTTAAGTAAAAAAGAATAAAAAAAAATCTTTCTCTTATTGTGTTTTCAAACAGAGGATGTATTCTTAATGAACTCTAAAGATCCTAAAAATCCAGTTGTCTACGGAGTGTTTACAACATCGAGGTAAATGACCTTTATTACTTGTGTTGGATAAATTGCCCATCCTGTAGCTGCTTTAGCCGCTTTTGTCGCTTCAGTTTTTGAGTGTCTGTGAATCCTTGGTTCTGACATGCACTGATAATGATTTTACAAGTCATGAGGTCAGGGGCCATTGAGATGGTTCCTGGGATGAAGGGGCTTGTCCCAAAGCTCACAGCCAGAGTGGAATTACAGAAAGCAGATGGGGTAGAAAACTAACAGAAACAAGTTGTCCTCTGAACTGTGCGTCACTGTGGCACACGTGTGTACTCACATGGGTGTGCCCGCTCACCAAATACAAGTCATCAGAAATTAAAGCATGTAATGCAAGGATATCATCACTATAAATAGAACAAGGAAACAGTCTGAAAACTGTGTGTTATATCCTATATAGTACAGTTAGTAATAATATAATATCAACTTTAATATTTTATATTGAATATATAACAAAATGGGGGTGGTAAAGTTGGAAACAATTTTTTGAAAGAAGCTTTTAGTGATATAAAATAAGAATAAAGGAACTCGATTTGGAACTTAGAACTGGAGCAACTGTCCAACACACTCTGTCTCAACTGCTGTCAGCAAATGCTAAAGAAATGAGGTGATAAGCGACCTAGGATATTTGGTGTTGCCAGTTGTTCCCCTGGAGGGAAAGTCCTCTCTCTGGACAGGTGGTTGACGGAGAACTTAGTAGAAAACACGCCTCTGGTGTCCAGAAGTTGGGTAGGCTTCCCACTGCTCTCACATGTAAAGTCCTTGCTCCATCTCCCTGCACATTCCCTTAGAAGTCAATAAAAATTTGCAGAGTTAGAGAAAGTGAAAAGCTAACAAATAAAAATATTAAGTTGCTTGTATAAATGTTTTTATGTTTCTTTTGTTTTGGAGATTATAATATACTTATAATCTTTCCATTTCTCCAGACCTTCACATATACTGCTCCCTACTTTCCTTCAAACTCATGCCCTCTTTTTCATTAATTGTAAGTGCATGCATAAATATATAGCTGTATATACACATATGTTCTTAGATATAACCTATTTGGGTACTTTTACTAACATTAATACAGCATTTCATAAAATTTCAATATATGTATATGATTTTACAAACTTGACATGAATTAGAATATACTGTATTTATTATATCAAAATTTCTGAAAGTTAGCAAATAGATTTTCTCCCTTTTCACTCTCATTACTCTTTTATTTGATGGGTTGCTTGATTTTTTTTCATTAACTACCTAAAATCTAAATATTTAAAATATAACCTTATAAAAAGATTCCTTAAATTCAAGCAAGAGCTGGAGAGAGAAACCAAAGAGCCAAGTTCACACAGGTTTTTGTGTGTTCTCTGCTTGGCACACAATTCCAAACTCAAGCTTCATTTCCATTCTTCCCCTTGTACATTCTCTCACTTCCAAACCCTCCCAGCTCTGTCATCAGCCTGCGCTTCTCTCTTTCTAGTTCTTCCAAGAGTTCTTGCTCTCAATGAAAAAGTAACTGCTTAATCTTTTGGTCAGACAACCCCATTCTACTCAGCAGAAGGTTCAAACTATATAAAGTATTTTTGGAATAAATAAACTCATCACATGGCTATTAGTAAGCATATGCATTGAGAGATATCAAATTATTTAAAATAAAAATAATATTGGATCCACTAAGAAGCACTGTTGGTGAGTATGGTCATATAAAGAGAAAGATTAATTGTAGAATGTAATTCTGGCATATTTATAAATATTAAAGACATTTAAATCACTTTGGCATCATTACTTAATAAAATTAACTTTGGAAATGAAGAGACACATATTACTAAGTCTATATGCAAGTCCATATGCGGATGCATTAGTAAATCTGGTGCCAATAACCAGACAACTGCAGTAAGACTCTGGGAAGTGAGTGGCAGCTCTCAATCTATCTTTCTGTGTCCCCATTTCCTAGAGCAACAGCATTTCTCAGTATTGTCTGTGAGAATCACCAAGAACATGTTAAAACGTAATGTCTCTAATTTACAAATTATATACACAAATTCTATGAATCATATATAAAAATGTTAATTATAAAATATAAATAATAAAATTCATATCGTTTTTCACTAGAGACTCTGACCTTGTAAGAATGAGTTGGCCCTATGAATTTGCTTTTCTGACCAGTTCACTGGGTAATTCCCATGCTAGTATATAGGAAATCCAAACTTTGATTGCCACTGTTTAATGCGTGAAATAATTTCTTCACTCTTTTTAATAAGATAGGTTATTGGTGGCAAATGACTCTAAATTGTATGCATTAAACTTCAGAATTATCTAATTCACCAAGATTACTAAATATGTAACAATAAAAGGGATATAATCAACAAATTTCAATGAAAGTGGGATGCATCAAATATGGGTTACTTTGTTAGTTATTCTATCATGAAAATATTAAATGTCATAAATATTTATTGAGGTTAGTATGGAGTCGTATACTCATGATAAGTCATTGTCAGAGCCCAATAGACATCAGTTTCCCTCCTGTATCATTGTCTAATGAGCAATTTTTTTTTTTTTTTTAAATATAGTAATTGATGCTTTATTGTTTATATCATACATTTCTTGTCTATTGGAATTTGCCAGCAGACCCATAACAGGAGGCACACGTATAAGAGTAATAATGGGGAGAACATAAACACACAAACATTTACTCCATTTGAGAAAAGGAATCCTAATGAGCAATTTTTATAGCTTAGGAACCCACAGTTCTGTGTGGCATGATTTATGTATGCTTTCAATATGACTTGCATTGTTATATTATGAGTGATCTAACCATACATTTTATTTTTATATATGTTACATAAGCTGTGCTTTTACAGACCAAGTAAATGGAAAATAGTTTCATCTCAATGACAAACACAGTTATTTCAATTACTTGCTTTTGATTGATAGAATGATAGAAATATCTGCCATTAATTCTCCACTTTGAACATCGCGTAACACCTACTACCTTAAACTATGCTGAGTGTTGTACAGATATAACGATTAAGTCCTTCATGGACTTCCAATGTTACTTCAATTCACACCTTGTTGGTTTAGGACTTAAAATTCTAATGTGATATGCCGCGTGCCTCCATACATTCCTTCAGAGCACCAGGTTTGGCTTTGAAAATGACTTTTTAAAGTTCTTGAGACTATGATGATTTTCTTTTTCAGTAATGATACTTGAGGATGAAACAGAAATGTTAGCATTTATTTCTTTACGACATCAAAACCGAATATTCATTCAGAGGTCATCACTCATATATGTCTTTCTTGTCCAGCTTTGATAGTTTATATTTGATATAAATTGCATATATTTGATGGAGACCAAATAAGATTTCACACACTTTAAACAAATCATGATTTAATCCTTTATACATTGATAAAACACATTGATGAGATCAAACTAATCCCAAAGAGTATTTGTGGTTGCAAAGGCTCTATGTGTGGTTTGGTCACTAACATCTGACATAATGAGGAGGTCCAAGTCATCCCACAGCCACTAACTAGAGATAAAGCCGGTTTTCCTCCTCTTCTCCCCTAGCAACATCTTCAAGGGCTCTGCGGTGTGTATGTACAGCATGAGTGACGTAAGAAGAGTGTTCCTTGGCCCATATGCTCACCGAGACGGCCCCAACTATCAGTGGGTGCCGTATCAAGGAAGAGTCCCATATCCACGGCCAGGAACTGTAAGTGGCTTCGATATTTAACATGTGGAATGAATATATTTTTGTCAAGTAGAGCAAAGAAGTTGAGGTCTAAGTATTAGCACAAGACAGAGCAAAGAGTCTGTGACTACAAAGACAAGGTCAAGACGGATTCTGTGTGGTTCCTTGTAACTCCACATATAACATGTTCACAGCACATTTCAGTTTTTACATTGTTTCCATATCATTAGTTGTCTCTAATTTTTTAAGCAAAACATGAATGAGAAGCCAATGCACCTTCCTTTTTGAGCAGAACACCGAGGAAATGGCTGTCATGGACACTGAAACTACTAGAAGGTATATGAGCTACTTCTCTCTCATGGTGAGGGCACTGCTTATTCTGATTATATGGTAGGCTGTGGTCAGAGGAACAGTAGTAAAACCAGCATTATCTTCCCATGGCTTTGATTGAGCTTGCAACACTATCATTCCAATGAAACCCTGTCAAGCTAAACAAAATATAATGTAACAAAATATTCTTTTTAAAGATACAGATAAAGAAAACACATTAATATAACACAAATCCAGGATAGTCAGCCTAAGACCATGTCAGAAGCAATGTTTTCTTTAAGGGGGTTGGGAGCAGAGAAAAGGTCTATTTCAGATGGCACATTACAGTCCATCACTGAGGGGCGCCAAGGCAGGGGCTTGAAGCAGAAGCTATGGAAGAAGGTTGCTAGACGGCTGGCACCCTGGCTTTTGCCAAGGTAGTTTACTTACACCAGGAGTTCATGCCCATACTGGTACCACCCACCGTGAGCCGGGCAGTCCCACATCAGGTACCAAACAAGACAACGTCTCAAGGACATGTCCTTAACTAGCGTGATCCAGGCAACCTCTCATTGACAGGGTCTCAGATGGCGCTGGGCTAAGTCTGCTTTTAAGATGGAGCTGATTAGGAGACTCGCCCATACGTCTTCCCGTGTGTCTTTTTGAGGCTTAATGACTCTCCCACCCCATTTCCTCATTGAACTGTGCAATTTACTGCATTCTTGGGCTGTCAAGATCCTCAGTTGTTCAAACCCTAAGAATTCTTTCACTTGGTTTTCGTAGGTGTAATTAAGGACTCATCAGTTAACTTTTTGCCCCATAAGCGGGTCCATCCACCCTAGGACTTGACGGCTGTTCTACTGAGCTTCATGGCTGGTGGCCCCGCCTTCCCTGTTGTCAAGGCCTGTCCTCCTGCCTCTTCCATCTGAATAACTAATTACAACGGCTTTTGCCGCATCCTAGTGAGCCTAATGTTTTAGTGAACAGATCGCCACTCTACCTGTGTGCCAGAAATTATGTTCATGCAGCTCCAGGCCCAGGTCATTCCCTGTCAATCCCAACTGGGAGTAGCATTTTCTAACCAAAAGAAACTTTAAGGAAGATACTTTTAGACAGTGGAAAGGACTTACATTTGAATTTTAACTATTATTTTAATTTTACTTCAGTGGTTTAATAGTATGATGGATTCAAGACACGTATTTTTTATTACCTTACTAGATATAGGATTTAGTATTTTCATTTTCTCTGCATTTCTAAAATTATCTATGAGAAAATTAAAAATATTGTGTTTTATAAAAAAATGTTTCTAACTAATAATGCTGCAACAGCAACAAAAAATTCAATACGATTTGAAAATAATAATGACTAGATGGAAAGTTTTTATTATAGAGAAACAAATGTTACTTATGAAAACAAAGGGCAATTTCTCCAGCTTTTAGTCACAAACTGTCCCCTCTTTCTTAGTCGACAGTTTTATGTTTCTATGGATGACAGACCTCCATGTCTTAAATATCCTGCTTAAAATACCTTTTAATATGAATAGCGCTTGTGAAATCAGTAATAGAAATTACTATATTCTGGGCTTTGTTCCATGGGATATATTGTACGGGGATACACACACACACACACACACACACACACACAAACAGTAGCCAATTATTTTTCCGATTTTAATGATGAGAACTATGTTAAGTGATGGTGCCAGTATTGAGCCTCCAGTTTAGCACTTACTCGGTGTTCAAAGTAAGCTCTTAAGAGAAACTATAACAGCAAGCTCTGTGCTCAGACAGCATGGCATAAGTCAGGAGTGAGAGAGGATGTGATGAATGTCTTAAAGGTGCAAACTGTCATTTTTCTGTCATTTCAACAATATTACTGAGGGGCAGTCATAAAGGCAATGTTTAAACAATACCCTATTATTGAAAACAATTTGGTTTTCGAGATAGACTTTCACTGTGCTGTGTAACCCTGGCTGTCCTAGATCTCACTCTGTAGACCAGGCTGGCCTTGAACTCACAAAGATCCTCCTGACTCTGCCTCCTGAGTGTTGGGATTAAAGGTGTGTGCCACCACAGTCCAGCTATTATTGAAATTTAAAGAAAATCTATAAGCAAATTATATTTTATATTTAAAAACAGATAATAGAGAAAGAAATGACAGTAAGTTGTAGGAAATTAAAATAATCCTCAGTTACCGTTTTTATTCCCACATTTGTACATTCGTTCCTGGTGTCTTTATGTAATGTAAAGGAGAACACAGAGATCCTTTTTCAAAATTCTTTCTTTTCTCTTTGAGAGTGTTTTGCCTGCATGTGTCTGTACTCCTCATATGTCCATTCCTCGAGAAATCCAGAGAGAGCATTGGATACCCTGAAACTGCAGTTATAACTGGATATGAATTATCTTTTGGGTACTGAGAATTATACCCAAGTCCTCTGGAAGAAGTCATGACATCTCTTTAGTCCCATAAATAATCTTAAAAACCTTTGAAGCTTTGTCTTTTTTGTTATTAGTTTTAATGTGATATTAAAGAAATCTCTAAGGTATATCAAAAGAAGTCCATTATTCTATCATATCTAGTCCATGTGCAGGTCAAACATATACATATATATTGTACTCTCATTTCAAAACATTATTTAATAACTCTTGAATTATTAATGAATCTGGCAAGAGGTTGATTTCTAACTCTAATCTTGTAAGATATGATTACAATTTATCTCTCAAGCATTTACATTAAAAGTGAAGCATTGCTGACCTGTAGGAAAAGCTACGTAAGACTGGATGGACTGTACCCTGTAACACTGTTTGCTCTACACACTGAATTTCAGTGAGGAGACAAAAAACATTTTTTCATGGCTTTTTATTTGCTTTTGAGAAGAGTATTTCTACCCAGAGTTGACATGATACCAGCTCACAAAAAGATGCCTTTTTTTTTTTTGCTTTGTTTGTCAATGTGTATTTTTCTTAACTTTACCACCTCCATTTTGATTGACTAGTTTCTGTGCCATATACTGGTAGTCACTAAATAAAGCCTGAATTATTTTATTAAAGTCATTAATAATGTTTTCAACCTTATGTTATGAGTCAGACAATAAAGAATGGTTTTTATTATCTTTTGGTTGGGAAAGATCATTTATATTTGGGTGTGACTCTAAAGCAGTTATATATAATCAAGAAAAATATTGTTTCTCTAGACATCATTAGTTGCATTCAAATGTAGCATATTTCATGCATTGTGTTAAACATCTATTATAGAAAGAGTGCAGGCTGGTACAGTTAACAGGGACGTCAGACTTCTGAACACCTCAGATACATTTGCATGTTCTGCAAGAAATAATGACATTCATTAATATTGAAAATTAATAATGATTAGAAATATATACTGATAGTTTCAACTACTAATTTAGATACATAAGAGCTGGCAATAACTAATGCTTACTTCTTCAGTCAGGTTCAAATGTAATAAAAAATAATTATGGGTTTAGACTCACAGAATATTGAAGAAGTGTAATATTATAATTTATAGTCTTAATCATTAGATTTTATTTAAAAGGTATTCGCCTTTTTCTAATAGTGTCCGAGTAAAACATTTGGTGGCTTTGACTCCACAAAGGACCTTCCTGATGATGTCATAACCTTTGCCAGAAGTCATCCAGCCATGTACAACCCAGTATTCCCTATTAATAACCGCCCAATCATGATCAAAACGGATGTAAATTATCAGTTCACGCAAATCGTGGTAGACCGAGTGGATGCAGAAGACGGCCAGTATGATGTCATGTTCATCGGGACAGGTACACTTTTGAATTTTATCTTTGTGTTTTGTTCCAGAACACTGTATTTAGCTGACTAAGTGTACTAAGAGCCAAGTTCTGCATTCATTTTCAAGATACCAGAACAGTTTGCCATCACTTTCTAGATACATTTGCTTCAAAAAAAAAAGGGGGGGTGTCCTTTGAAATGAAGCTTATTCAATTCAATCAAGGAAATGTAAGAGCTAAATAATCAATTATAATAATTGAATCATAATTCTTCTAGTTAGGGATACACAAATACACATACACACAGCCACAATATTGCTCAAATCATGATTGAGATTCCCAGGGTATTGTGTTACTGAAAACTTGTCTGAACCTTAATATTTCCACTAATGAAAACCTTCAATCAAATAAAGGTTACCCAAATAATTTATCCATTGTTTTTGCTATACAAATGAAACCTGGAAAAAATTTTATCAGAAAATGTATTGGACACTCATTGAATGTCTTTCTTTAGAAACGAAACAAAATCCTTTCACTGATTTCACTTTTAGAAGCAGATTTGTGCAGGTGTATTTTCAGAATCAATCGTTCTATGGCTGTGACATGTTATTTTGCTTCCCCATACCCTCTAAACGGTGATGCAATCTACGAAAGTACCAGTTACAAATCCAAAACCTGCTACTTAACGTCAGATTCCAGGGTAATAAATTCTCGGTCTCCATTAACTTCATTAGCTGATATAAATCAACCAGAGACGAAGCAAAGCAGTGTGCTCCACCGAAACTTGGTGCAATAATGTCTTCTCTTCCTTGGGGGAGAACCAGAAAGAAAATTACGTTGACTACAGCAGAACAGAAAATGTGTGGTAAATTACTGTAAGATTCATACCTTAATTGGGAAATCCTAACGTCATCATGTTTAACAGTGTCAGGGTTCTTAGCAATACATTAAAGACTCCTTTTACAGAGAACATTCTCCCGCCAAATGAAAGAATCCTAATGAGATTCCGAGTTCCATACAAGTCAGTGGCTGTGTGTAGCACCCGCAGCTTACAAATAAATCAGGAAATAGAAGAGAATATTTCTTCTCAGTAAATATTAGCTTCTCTTTTAATGTCAAGTTGTAATTGAATCTCTGCAGAGTAATTGGGTTTGTTCAATAATGTCACTGGGGCCTTGCTTGCCATCCTTAGTTCAGAAGTCCCTTATTCGCTCTCAGAGCAACAAAGCCTGCTTCCGGGTGTTTGACCAAAGCAAACTGATCATGAGCATTTAGTTCCTCTAGGACACAAAACTGCCTTTAAAAACCCCTTTTTCATGAGGATGTTGAACGTTGGGTGCCGTGGATGGTTGTAGGTCAGTCCAGACTAGGGTCATCTGTCAGCAAGGAAATTGATTACAGTAATTGTATCTTTTAACTAAGTTTCACTTCATAGAGCATTGATCCTTGTTGAGTAATCTGATTCAATTTGTGTGAAATTGTTTGAAATACTATTCGGTAAAACTTGATCTGGAACAGAGATAAAGTTGTGTTTGGGTCCAGGAGACCCAATGGAGTCACAAAGTAGATTAACCTAATTTCCCTTTAATCTTTGGTGTTCTGAGCAGGCTAAGGTCCTGTAAACACAGAAGGATCCTCTTAAAAGTGGACTTTTTTTTAACTTTAAAAGGAATAGTCTCGATCACAGAGTACAATGAGACAATCCATGAGGACAGTGGCCAATAGAGTCGATGTACTAGGTGATATTTCTGGTATTCTTCTTATTATTATATTCTTATTGGTAAGAATTTCTTAGGAAAAAGGAAAAGTTTGTTAAAATAAACCAACTGAGGCTGCAAAGAATTGATCTAATTTACTAAATACTGAAATTGTTTAGACTCAATATCTTTGCCTTTGAACAAAGAGTGTAATCACACCTGGAAAATTCACATTGCATAAATGAAATTTCAGTTGAAAATGACAGATGTTTTCATTGCAACATTTTTCTCTTAATGATGAAAATTAGAAAGTAACTTAAATCTCGATAAAATGAAATCAATTTTTTTAAATTTAATTCCTAAATTTAACTTTCAAGACTGTAAACTTAATTTCCAAGTGTGCATATTGTACAGAAACTGTTGTGGTAATCAGAAGTGTTTACTTTGAGAGATGACATTGACACTCATCACTTCAGTATCATTGAGCCTACCTTAAGGGCCGCTAAATATGGCCGCTTCTAGGAGATGGCTGTGCTGCTGAACTCGGAGGCTCTTGTATTTGGGATGGGTGGTGTCCATTACAGTTCACATCTGCAGAGTCTTTGTGGACATATGCTGGTGTCAAAATAAAAGGGGAAAAGTCTGTCTTGTCAAATTGGAATGTATAGCAATTAAAATTTTTAATTAAAAAAAGCTATCCAACTTAGCTATTTTTTATTATGTTTATTATATTTTTGGAAATCTCTACACTTTCATGTTAAATTCTTCTTTGAAGCTTGATATAGTTCTAAAAATTGATTTTTATGTCCTGTGGGTATCTTTATGGTTCAGAGTCTAAGTGCATGAAATGCATTTGTATGTAGAATTTTACAAATGTACCCACATGGAAAAGAAATACAAAGAGTTAGGCTGGAAAAAAATTTTTTTGGTGAGACTGGGGAGATTGCTAGGTGTGTAAAAGTACTTGCCATGCTTGAGTTGAGAACTTGAGTCCAGACACAGGAAGACATGGGAAAGTGTCTTCTAAGAATATCTAAGAAATTCTCTGGGGAGATGGAAAGTTTAGGATGGGAAGCCTGCAATCCAGTTAACCTGCAGTAGGAAGAAAGGTCTCACAAACAACAGAAGAGAGCCACCTCTAACAAAGTGTATTGCAAGAACTGATTTCCAGAAGTTTTCTCCTGAGCTTTCTTCTCTGTATGCTGTGACTAACACACATACTTTCTATTCCACAAGATAAAAATGAAAAAAAAAAAACAAAGAAACAAACAAAAACCTCTCTGAAAAATTCCTTATTGTCTCATTAAGGGTGAACTCCATTTTAATTTAATTCCATTGTAACCTTTCCCTCTGCCTTCTTTTAAAGATGTTGGGACTGTCCTTAAGGTGGTCTCTGTGCCCAAGGAGACGTGGCATGACTTAGAAGAGGTTCTTCTGGAAGAAATGACAGTCTTCAGGGTGAGTACTGCCTAATTTGCATCTGCAATGTTAACTGCTATGCATGCCCCAGGACATCTGGGGCACCAAAGTTACTGTGGACAGTGCTCTTGTAGATACTTCTAATTAGATTGTTAAGTAGAAAAACCAGACACTAATCAAACTATACCTTGGAAGCGTCAATGCAGTTAAATGTATGAATATAAAAATTCTTGGCTCATATTTTCTTTTATAAATGACAAAATATATGATTTACATTTTTTATTATTTGTATAAGTTACCTTGAAGATCAAATCCTCCCTATTCAAACTTCCTTCTCTTGCACTTTATAGAATATTTGGCATGATATGTAAACTCTGAGTGCGTTCTGGGAGATATGTTCAGCATGCCGAAGGAAGAAATTTATAGATTATTTTATAGTATTTTCTTAAGGAAATCAGTGATGCGTTTGAGTAAGTAAGGCTTATGTTAGCGACAGACAATAGATTATAGATGCCTACTCTTCAAACCTCAAAAATGAGCAAACATTTGTCACATTTTCCCGAGTCACCAACAGTCTAGGTAGGCCCTTCAGGCATCAGGTATGCTGAGGTTGGAGCAGGGACACGGGAAATAAATGAACATAGGTATCATACATGTTTCTCATCTATGATCCCTTGCTAACTGGAAGAGTTTGAACAGGGATCACATTTTGATATGAATTACATATAAGACAGATAACATTCTGAAAATATTTTGATAAGATAATACAGTGGGTACTTACCAATAAATTAAAAAATACAGCATAAACTTGAATACTAAGAAAGAAGTAGACAGGAAGGGTGGAAATACTGTTTGTAGTCCCACGATTTCATGTGATATCATTTGTCCTCCACATGTGTCATATACATAACCATACACATATACTCACACGTATATGGATTATTGTTTTCAGTTGATTCAACCTTTAATGATGAAGCTAAGTGCACCTCACTTCTTTCAGCACCCTACGATGCTGAAAGATACGATGCACTTAGTTCATAGACCAGGGAATCACTCTTCAGTTGTCTTAGGATGGGAAAATGAAGTCAAAATTGCAGAAAAATGAAGGACTGTCATTCAAGCATGCCCCTGGTACACTGGGATAGATCTTTGATAAGAGCCGCTGGATATTCTTCTACTGGACAAGTTAGAAGCCTCACTTTAGCCTACATAGCAATCCTAGCTTCACACAGTCTCTCCGAAACTCTTATTTGCAAAATATTGACATAGTACCTCACCTAGTGACCCATGCTTAAAGCACTAGGGACAGTGACAGCATTGTGGCCCACACACGATCAGGATTGTTAGTGTCACTCTACTTGTTTTCTTTCGTGGACAATGCCCCCAGTTGCCAGGCTTGCATTGAATTCACTGTGTACCTGAGGATGGCATTGAACCACTGATCCTACGGCCTCCACTACCTGAGCACTGGGATTCTAAGCAGTGCCACAAAGCTCAGCTGAAATGTCATTAGTGTTTATTACTTTATTTGTTTTTAGTTATCTAAGCTGAACATGAGTGGACTTCCTTCTGCATGGTCTTAATTTAAATATTCAAAATAGTGAAATCAAATTCCAATTTTAAAAGTTGATTCTTTTGGCTATATTTAATTGCTGAGTATAGAGTGTAAACTGAATCTTACCATTCATTGTCCCAAGTGAGTTACCTCGAAAAGCAAGCACATGGGAACTTTAACTTATACATGGAAAAACTACAATTATCCAAATGGGCTGTCACCCACTATAGAGTCCACTTAGATTAGCAAACAAATGATGGGCAATGTGGGCAAAACTCACAAATGGATGCCTGGTGTTCATAGTTATATGTCTAAAGCCTAAAGTGTAAATGCAGCCAACATTTATTAAACAAACGAAACATTACTGATGCAAAAATTAAATAAGATAAAGATTGTAAGGACCTGAGTAAAGATTGGAGAATAATGGGAAAGATGCATTAGAAACAGTACCATGTAATCCTGGTAATCTGATTCCATATTATTCTCTGATAGAAAGGGAAAAGGCCTTCCTTTATAATAAATTATTAATGTAACTGTTGTAAATGAAGTCATGGGTGACATTAACGCAGCACCCTTATAAACACTCACAGATTTCGTGTTTTCCTTACCGTGCCTAGAATCAGGCTTTTCCAAAAATTCAGTCATGTGTGTATGTGTGTGAGAGAGAGACAGACAGACAGAGGTGTTCACCCTAAGCATAGTCTCTAACCACTTGCAACTCAATGGACCTTCTGTGTTATACACCTCAGTTTCAATGACCTTGTGTTATCACTTAGTAGAACTAAATTTTATTGTGTAGAATTATTTTAGTCATGTTATGATATTTATAAATAATTTTCTTACATTTTCATTATTTTCTTGTTTTATTAATTGAATAAGTCATGTATATTTTGGTAGTAATTCTATATTGTAGCTAAATTTCCTTTTTAATGCATCTGGAATCTGAGATTTACATTTCACATTTTAATCTTTATTCCTTGATATATTTTAATAAAAATTTCAATTTCAAAGGAGTTTAAGATAAATGGCTTTTAGAAAGAGCATGATGGGCACTTGGGAGGCAGAGGCAGGCGGATCTCTGTGAGTTCGAGACCAGCCTGGTCTACAGAGCTAGTTCCAGGACAGGCTCCAAAGCCACAGAGAAACCCTGTCTCGAAAAACAAAAAAAAAATAAATAAATAAATAAATAAATGAAAGAAAGAAAGAAAGAAAGAAAGAAAGAAAGAAAGAAAGAAAGAAAGATCATGATGGGAGCCAAAAGATTTGCAGATATAGATATTTTATATATATAATTATATATATATAATTTTTCAATTCAAAAATTTCCACTTCCTCCCGTTCTGTTCCCTCACTCACCCTTCTCCCTCCCCCTCCAATCCTAAGAGAAGTCAGGGTACCCTGCCCTGTGGAAAGTCCAAGGCCTTCCCCCCTCCATCCAGGCCTAGGAAGGTGTGCATCCAAATAGACTAGGGTCCCAAAAAGCCAGTACATGCAGTAGGAATAAGTCCCCGTGCCACTCTCAATGGCTTCTCAGTCAGCCCCCATTGTCAGCCACATTCAGAGTCCGGTTTGCTCACATGCTCGTTCAGTCCCAGTCCAGCTGGATCTGATGAGCTCCCATTAGAACAAGCACGCAGTCTCAGTAGGAGGACCAACCCCTCGCGGTCCTGACTTTCTTGCTCATCTTCTCCCTCTGTCTGCTCTTCAGCTGGACCTTGGGAGCTCATTCCAGTGCTCTGATGAGGGTCTCTGTTTCTATCTCCACCCGTCTCCAGACGAAGGTTCTACGGTGATATTCGAGATACCCATCAGTGTGTCTATGGGACAAGGCTAGTTCAGGCACCCTCTCCTCTGCTGTCCACAAGAGACTTGGCTCTAGAGCAGATGTAGATATTTAGTATCTATTCCATTTTGTTCTTGTTTGGGGATTTTCAAAGAAATGCATTTCAAACTTCCACCAGTGAAGACTAGGACCCCTATCTATGGCGTTTAAGCTGTCTTGAGAAGAACTCTTTATCAGTCTCTCGCAAACCTGAACAATTGCCATTATGCTGTAGAAGAAGTAACTGTTCCTGTATCTCAGCTGTGTTAGAAAATGCCTGCAACTGGAAATATATCTCCTTTCAGGGAAGCTGTTGCATTTTCTTCCCGGTGTTCGTTGTCCATATTGTCACGATTATTTCTTTGGCACTCAAGCAGACAAAACATCTATGGGCAGAGTTTACAGAAATATTTACTTTCAGCATTCTAGTCTATCTGCCAAGGTTCTTACATACAGTGTGGGCTAGCGATTGGAATATTTCACTGTCAAGCTTTGTTTAATTTTGCAGTGGGGGACAGAAAAAAGAAAAACCACGATACATTGAAGCGATAGCCACATACAATGAAAGGCAGGGAAATGTTACTCTGCCTATGTTTCCATTTGACACTAGTGTCATTCCATGTAAAATAAAAGGCAATTTGAAAAGGTCAGCTGAGCTGCACCTTAGCTTGATAGGGCAAATACACAAGAGAAAGATTAAAGGTCATGATCCTGGCTGGTACTCTTTTGAAATTTTTAAACACATTTAATGTTAAGTTCAATTTACTTATATTACCACCTCCAGGAGACCATGTTCTTATGACTCTTATACTGAATAACTAATAAATTCCTGGATTAAATTCATTACATACCACTTGCCATCTTGAGATCTGTTTTAGGAAAACACTGGCTAATCACAGAACATTCCAGTGGTTTTTGGTTACAAGATACTTTTATTTGGGGTGAAATCACATCCCAATCACTGTATAGAAAGAAAAATATTCTTTGGCAATAAAACTTCCATTTCAGAGTAAATCTTTTAATAGACACTAAGCACTAAAAAGTAGAATTGGCATTGGTGTCAGTCTCAGAAACTAACACACCTGCTATTTGAATATTTGTAAATATTCAAAACAGCACAGCAGCACCAACACACAGCCAGATTCTAAATGTGCTTCGCCAGCAACCATCTGAGTTTGAGAGTTTGCTGTGTGCTCTTGAGTGACCTGCTTAGTTAATGGAGCACCGACTTCTTATGACGAAGACCACAAATATAAGTGTTAAAGAGTCTCCTTTTAGAGTAAAACTAAGCTAACTGGTAAATTAGTTATTGGGAAATAGCTACACCCTTAAAAAACTGCTCTAGAATGCTGGGCTCCCTTACATTTGTCCTTTCTTAAATTAAGGTATAAAAAGCCAGACACGTAGTGATTTTTCACCTTGACTGGTCAGTATGGGTTTTTCTTTCCAGTCCTTCCAACGGTCTTTCCTTTTGAGCCAGTGAGGTGCCACATTCAGCCACAGCGCCTTGGGGACAAAGGGCTTTATTTATAGTCCTATTGGCTGCAGAGGATTGCAAGGCAGTTACATCAATAACACTTGCATTTTAAACCCAATTTATGCAATATTCCATGAACAGCTGAGCAAACAAATGAGAGAGTTTAATTTTCATTCAAATGTAAAACGTAATTGATGCTTTCCCAAGTCCAGCCTATTAACTTGTAAAGGAGCTTCCTTCCCAACGCTGAGCGTCTAGTGTGAGCTATATCCGAATATCCCAGGGTCAGCACATGGAAGAGCTCCGAAAGTGCAAAAGTTTAATAAGCACTAAATTAAAATATCTGGGAGATGTATCGCAAATTGGAGTCATAGAGAATCTTGAAAAGATGCTGTTTCTTTTTTCACTTTCTTAACCATGAACACCAATTAAATTTACAATTGAATTTGCAATTTTATGGAAAAATGGTTATGAAGCTGCATCTGTTGTAAAGGGAAGTCATATTCTCCACCAGTTATTTCTCAGGAAAATTACAGCTTATTTAAATAGATGTCACTGTAATATATTGTGCATTAAAATTCAATTGCAGTCCATATTCTAAACTGTTACTAACTTCCTGGCATTAAAAAATAAATAAGGTAATATTAATAAAGGATACCATGAACTTGATCTTGAATGTTGGCATAATATGTCTCCATGAAATCCGATATGTGTTCGAGTTTGTCTCACGTTTTACAATTTACATATGATAACCCATTTTCATTTGCGTAATAGATGTTTTTGCTTTTGTATTGTCAGTAAATAGGAAGTGAAAATTCACTCAACTCTATTTTAAAAAGAACTTAGACCTTATATTTTATTACTGTGGGTGTTAACTTTCAATGCCTTGAACAAGCTTGACTGTAAAATTTCTTCGATATAAATCGGCATGAACTCAGTTATTTCTTTAGTCTAATGAGAAATTCTCATGTGAAATGGTTAGAGGGGAGAAATTGCCATGGAAATGTCTCCTGACACATTTAACTTCTTTATTAGTTAACTTATTCCAATATTGTAGAACCTAAAAATTGCCTTACAACAGAGTATTTTTCATGAAATGCAGATTTATTTTTTATGGCTTAATAATACTAAATAGTAAACATACCTTTTCTATGTAGACACAATGGGCTGATATTGTTTGTCTCATAGTTGTCTTTGTCATTGATAATTCCTTGAGAAATCATTATTATATTTAATGGTTACCATCACTCACTTAAACTGTAAAATAGAAAAGTATTAAAAATCTCTAAATTAGCCCATTGAATTACCACACATCCTTAATAACTTGTTTCACTTGTATGCCAGGCAGATTGTACATAAGTTATTAAGAAACTCATGTGTTCATTTTTGCCATCGGGTTTGAAGAGGGGGGTCTGAGCTCTGTCTCTGCATGTGGGGTGGGCAGCACCATGGCTGCCCAGCTCTGTGAAGGTAAGGCAGAATGGGAAGAATGGGAGGGGGAAGGTGAACCTGTTAGGACTGTCAGGGAGACACAGAGGAGATGATGAGAAAGGCTAAGAGGAAATGATCAATAAGCGATTTTGAGGCACAATGGAATTGCACTGGCAAATTCTGCTCCTGAACATGAAAGCTCACAGAGGAGAGGCTGTAGGAGAGGTCAAAGGGTGAATGGACCTGACGTTCAGGTTTAGCGCCCAGATTCCACCTAGACCAAAGGACCAAGGAAAACGTGTGGTACCTGTCTTTGTCTCACAGACAAATAGGAGGCAAAGCAGAGGAATGTGCAGTTAAAGAAATAAGTTAGGAAAGGGAAGTAGAGAATTTACTTCTTGACCTCTATAGACCCACTGAGACGTTCTCTAAGCGCAGCCAGTGGGTGCCAAACACACCTTGCCCAGCTGCAGGCAGGATTCCCAAGGACTTTTATGCAGATGCTGCTGCTGGACCCTCACTGTTGGCTTCGTGTATCTAGCACTTTTCTCTTCGGGCTTCTTTCACGCATCTCATTTCCAGTTATGCTATTTGTTGTCAGCAGTGACACCATGTCCCTGAGAACTTAGTACGTGCGCTAACCAAATACACATTATCTTTTCTCTTTTATCAAACACTCCTTTTGCTTCTTTTTTTAGGAACCCACAACCATATCAGCGATGGAGCTTTCTACGAAACAGGTACAATCATAAGACGCTGCAGTCAGCAGTGTGTTTCATGGGTTTTGACTTTGTACTTGATAGATCTATTTATCATCCATCACATTTTAGAGACTGGTTAGCAGTGTGCGGTGGAAGAATCAAAGAGCAAAGAAGTATTGCTGATCTAACAAGCTAATGAAATAAAAATTGTATTATCTGTGCCTTGCAGATTAATAAAATCCTATACACCTTAGAGGTTAATAAAAATAAGCAGTTGGTTATTATGTTTGGAAGATCTTAACTTAAAAAGTAGCACCTACCTTCAGTAGTATTATATGGTGAGAACAGAAAAGGTGGCTTTCACTTCAGTTAAACATACAACCAAGCACTACCGAGTAGAATATTCTGGCTTGGCAAGAATTCGGAGCTTACGGGTCACTTATGTTTAGTCTTTCATTCATATCAAATGGATGTTTTGACAAAACACACAAGAAAAACAGCTGATTTCTCAATAACTATGGATATGACTCAGAGTGTGACTTCTAACAAATTATATCCAGTATGTGAATGACAATTTTGGAAATAAATGGGTATACTGAGCTGAAGTCCATTAATAAGTCAACATATTATAAAAATGACAGTGAATGAGGACATTCTTCCCTGCTGTAAAAGCTTGGATACAGAACCGTGAATATGATAGTCAGTCATTGTTATTTCTGTTATATTTGCATGGCCTGCCCTTGACAGTGTTCTGCCCCTTGAACAAAACACTAAATCATGGTGCCAACAAAATGCAACGTGTGCCTTTCCACACAGATGTATAAAAATAGATTGATAATCTCCAAGACATTTAACCTCGGAGTGCAGACGTTATTGGCACGATACTGCTATCTTACACCTCATTAACATGTTACTCACCTGTTCTTCATAGCTAAAAATTGTCCCATGTTGGCAAGGAAATCTGGGGCTTTCCAGAATGGAAGCTAGACAGGGATAATCTTTCCTGTAATGATTTTAAAGGTATTTATTTGTATTTATTCCCTGCTAGATCTCAGAGCCGATCCTTACTGAATCACCTCTAAATCCAATTTAGCAAAACATCCTGTTTGAAAATAATTAAGAATTTAAACATTTTAAAATATTGCCCATTAAATACAACAGTCAACTAAAAAAAAAAAAAAAAAAAAACTGCCATTTTGAATTACCACAGTAAAAGAATCCTTGATAGAGGGAAGATGGATTTCATTCAATAGGACTCAATTTCATCCACTGTTAGGAGCATTTTTAAAGTGAGACAGCATTTTAGGGGGACAAGTGACGATATAACTAACCTTCCAGACAATGAAATCACGTCCTGCTCGTGGCCCTCATCGCGTGAGGAGATTAGCGAAATCTGCGGCGCTGTTAAATTGGGCAGAAAAAGCACATCAAGTTTCTAGCTAGTCACTGGATTATGCTCAGTGATGCCTGCAAGCTGCTATGCTTTATGTGAATAGCATGATTATTTTATGTATCATTAGTAATCTTGAAGAATTATGATGAAATCAAAATGAGATTGAATTGCATTTAATTTGGGACAATTTATTGGAGTTTGGGTTTTCATAACCATAACTCATTTGGACGGCTGTACTCACTTTGCTTTTTCTCTTTTTACTATACATTTTTTCTATTTTCCTCCTAAAGGCATATATTAGATATAGATACTTTGTCTGGGTAGTTCTTTTCCTACTCAAATGCTCTATGCCCATAAATCTATAATTATGAATTTGGCATATGCTTCTGAAACATTATTAGCCAAGCATAAGGTCTTTTGATAGCATGGGCAATTTGGTCACTGACCCTTTCAAATAGGATCACAAAACCAGGGCTAGGTGCAACACCCATAATCCAAACATTTGATTGGAATGAAGGCACAGGATCCTGGAGAATAAGGATGGCCTAGGCTATCTGAAACTGTCTCAAAAGTGTCAAAATAGCCTAGGATATTAATGTCAATGTCATCATGTTCATGTTCATTGTTGTCAACTGTGTTTCTGGCTATGTCTACAGAGCCCTAAGTAATTTCACATTTGCTAAGTAGGGTATATGTGCCTCATTTTTATTACACTGGATATCTTAGTTTCTTATATTAAAAAAAGATAAAACATATTCTCTTACTAAGAAATAAACCAATTTTATCTGTGCTGATTTACAAACTCATTCAGGATAACACTAAAATGAATATGACTAAACAAATTAAATATCTATTAATATGTGTAATAATTTTCTTTATTTTATTTCTTAGAATAGCAATATTTAACAAGGAAAATGTATGTACAAGGAAATGGATTTGTTATTCTTACCTCTTGCTATTCTTTTATAAAAATATTATTTAGCTTTAAGCACTGGGCTGTTATCTATAAAAACACTCCTTAATAATTTCTTATATTTCTTTAAACACTTTGGTGTACATTCAACTTACACACACACATGTGTAGTCTCTAAGTGAAAGTCTCTGGAAAAGCAAAGTTGACCGTGTCCATTTCTGACTATCAAGCAATTTACAGTGTCAAAGGGCATCCTATTGTTCACGATGAAGTTGTTCTAAAACTCAGTTTTCATCCATATAATAGGAAAATTAAAATATAAAGTCTTTGCCTATGGACTATTATTACGTGTCTCAGTATTCACATAATTTTTAAAAAACTTGCATTTTTATTCATGTTGTAGGGGGGGTGTGAAGGACAGAGAACTGTTTGGGAATATCGGTTCTCATTCTCCATAACGTGGGTCCCTACAGCCTACATCAGAGTATCAGGCTTGGCAGCAGTGGCTTTTATCCAACGACCTGTCCTCTGGCATAGCATTTACATAACTTTTACGTGAGCCTTACTATATCATTAATCAATTCTCTAGTGAGGGAAAAACCATCTCTCTCTATTCCTGTTGCAGTGAGATGCTTAGAATTGGTTTCTACTTCACTTAAAACTGTGCTGTCTGCTAGACCTTTAGAAAATATCTAAACAATTATGATCCATAAATATAATGTATCGATAATGAGCCTAAACAGGTTAGTTTAAAAGAGAGAACCCAAAGAGTGTTTTCTTAACTCATCCACAGCAACAGCTCTACATTGGCTCAGCTGTTGGGGTCGTCCAGCTTCCTCTGCATCGCTGTGACATTTACGGCAAAGCTTGTGCCGAATGCTGCCTCGCCCGGGACCCTTACTGTGCCTGGGATGGGTCATCTTGCTCCCGCTACTTTCCCACTGCCAAGAGGTAAGATGAACAACAAAGGAGAAATAGAGTGTTTCTTCGCAGACTTACTGATTTGCTTTCTAGAACAACCCTTTATAAATAAGCGCACTGCCTTAATGTGCAAATAAAGAGAGATTTGAGGTACTAACATGACAGGATTTTTATTGTTATTTTGCCGTTGTTTGTTTTATTTTCTTATTTCCTAAAAAACACACGACAAGAAGAAGGATGAATCCTAAATGAGAACCAATAACTGAAGGACTTTTAGGACAGCAACACAATATCCCTAAATTCCTACCATTGCAACTTAGATTGGCAGCTTTATTTTAAAAAGGGAGAAACCGGGCAAAAATTCCAAAAACGTTATGAAGAGAAAATAGAGCTAAGTCTGGGCCTTGTGCCTTTTGAACTCAATGTTCTATCTACTTTTATCTATCTAGAGGTATTATGGCCCATTTTTAATAAGGCCATTTATGTTACCAAATGAAAAGAAATTCCTTAACAGACAGGAGTTCATTTGCTTTTATGGAATCCAAGGAATATAGAAGATCCTAAGCCTAAACAATGAAAATGATGTTGGGTCAATGTGTTAGTGGGTACAGTCCTTGTCATGAAGGTGTGAGGCACTGAGTGTGATCCCCCAAATCTACAAGTGCCGCATGTGGTGTGCACATCTGTATTCCCAGTGCTTCTCTAGTGAGTGAGACGGGACAGGAGACAGAACAAGCCAATCAGCCTGCTGTGCATATTCAACAAACAACAAAGATCCTGCTTCAAGCCCAGGGGGAGAAGAGCTCTGAAACATGAGGCTGTCACCCCAGTTTCCCACGTGTAGCCATGCAATGGGGCACATTCTTCACTGTCTCAACACACAGAGACACACAAACACACAGATACGGTGAAAGTCAAGAGTTTATTCCTATGTTTAAAAACATTGCATTGATGTCCTCGGTGCATTAATATGGGTTAATATTAATCAATATATTCCTAAATATATCTCTCCTTATTCACCTCAGGAAATTATATGTCCCTGTTATTCCTACATCATCCTGTGTTTATAGAGCCTTAACTTGAAGCATAAAACTACATAATCAGATCTCATTTGCACATGTGGGTATGTGTATATATACTCCTTACGTGTCTTGAGTGTTATCTTGATAATACTTACAGTTCTTTTACAGAGAATTGCTAAATAAAAATTATTGTTTGGTTTAAAAGTTATTGACAGGTGCAGGAGAGGTGGCTCAGTGCATACGTGCTTATTGCACGAGTACCTGAGTTCAGAACCCCAGATCCCAGGGGAAAGCCTGGTAAAAAGTCCCACATCTATACTGCCAAGGGTAAAGAGTACAGAGACAGAGGGACCTTGTGAGTTCGCTGATCAGGTTCTCTGTGAGAAAATTGGTGAGCTCCGGTTTCAGACAAATCAGAGCTCTGGCTGTTCGTGCATGACAAACTCTGTCTCAAAATGATATGATTGTGGTGATGAGGATGTAGTGGTGGAGGGCAACAGAGCAAGACACTCGTTGTTAAAGCCTGACCTACACAAGTGTACAGGCACACACACACACACACACACACACACACATCTATATGCTCAAAATACATTTACAGCATATACAATGCAGACAAGTGCAAACAAAAGTTGACTGAGAACAAGACATAGAGAATTTGTGAAACTACAGCTTCCTATGCAAGATTCAATGCTTAAAGAATGGGAAGGATGAAGGGGGATTTGAGGAGAAGTAAAAATATGGTAAAAATACATTGCATATAAAAGTTTTAAAATAAAGACAATAAAACAGAATGGTAATATAATCAATTAATGTAATATTTTTTCAAGAAGTACTCTCATATTGCAAAGAACTGTTATAAACCTCCTAAAGTTGCAAATAAATTAATTCACTAGTGTTTAATAAAATAAAAGTAGTTCTTAATTTGACAAAGCAGTAATATAACTATATTCTCTACTCTTTGCTGATAGCTGCCTTTCTTTATTGATACTTACTGTTTCAGAAAGATATAATAATGGATGAATAAAAGAATATGAAATATCTTGCTAATGTGCCTTTAAGTCTACTACCAACTGACCTCTTGAAACAGGAAGTCACCATTATCCCTAAACCAGGACACTTTAGGAGCAATCTAACTTTGCTTTAGCACAGATAGCATTTCGAAAGAAGCTCTGAATATCATCAGCCTTTCACCATAGTTAAGTGTGTTCTGTAGCATTTGGAATATTACAACTATAATAGGAAAGCATTACCCTAACATCCACTTAAATATTTTCATTGGTGTTTTAGATAATATTGTCTTACTACTAAATCATCTACCAGTGGGCCTGGAGAGATGGTTCTGTGGTTAAGCGGATTTACTGCTCTTACAGAGGACCGCACCCAGCTCAGTTCCCAGGCCCACATAGCTGGTTCACAACCACGTGTAAATCCAGATTCAGAGTCTCCAGCTCCCTCTTCTGGTCTCAGGGTACATCCATGAATACACAGATGCGCACATACATACAATAAATAAATTGTATATCTTTATAAAGTATATCTTTGTAAAGACATTCACCAACAAAGTGACTTCATTATATTAACATACAATTAGAACACAGAATCACACCAATACTAAATGTAAAAATTCTTAATACAGACCATGTACATACAGAGATTTCTTAATCTTTCAAAATTCTAGATCAAATGTTATGGTTAGTGCTTTCATAATCTGTTGGAATTTTATAATAGAAAAAAACTAGTTGAATTTGAAGATAATATGTATTGATTAGAGAAACTATGGATAGTCCAATATATTACAATATGCATTCATTACTGTGGCAGTTATGAATTGCTTAAGGTTAAATTTTGGTTCTTCTTAAAACTATTTAGCTCTAGGGGACTTTTGTGTTACTCAAATGTACATATGGAATTCATATTTGATCTTAAAATGAGGAGCATTTTTTAAGTTAAATAATACGGAAGAACTTCACAAAATTTGGTAAAGCGGTGTTTGAATTTTAAGTATTTCTTATCAAAGAAGAAGAAAAAGTGATAAAGATAACTATCACTTAAAACTAGTATGTATATATTTAAAAGTGGTTTTCACACATGCACAAATTAAGGCCAAAAGTGTTTCATTTGTGCTTTTGTTCTTCTTGTGACTCACAGATTTTACTTGATCTAACTGCACGTGTCTCACACTAGATACGTGTTTAAGGAGTGTGGTAGAGTCCTTATATCACGTAGATGCTCTAAGAGCAGCTTTTAAAGCTTGGGCATCGAGAAAGGCTTTCCCCAGTGCTCTAAGGTTCAGGTTTCACAGTTCTCTTTCTGGCTCAATTTTCAAATGTGCACATCTGTTTGATGGTCTCACTCTTTCTGCAAATAGAAATCCTTAAATACTTTAGACTTCTAAATTCATGGGTACTGTAATGAATTCCATGTTGACAGTTCTCAATGACCAATAAAGGCACTCCTTTTCAAAGATAGTAACTAATTTTATCGCAAGATAATACCTTTAAATTGATGAAAAAGAAAATAAAATTGGTCAAGTACAACCAGACTTTCCATGTGTGTTACATACAGCCATTCTCTATATTTCTTATCTCTCCATTTTCATATCTATTTTGTATCAGGTAGCAGGAGGCCAGCTCCTTTTCCAAGTATGTCTAACTGCAGGACTTCACATAAAGTTTGAGAACCCTGGAAAGAACACTAACTCTAGTTTGATATGTACGTTCTTCTCTTTTGTAAAAGAGAAGGCCATCTTGGTTCACCCATTCTCCTAGCAAAAGGAGAACTTACCTTTAAATTTAACATTTTTGGTTGCGTTCCTACTCTCTCCAATGGACAAACAAATGGATTTGAAATCATAACTATAGGATAGGGCAATCATGGTGGTATGTACCTGAAATCCCAGAAGACTGGCCATGACTGTAGGATGAGACCCTATCTAAAACAAAGAAAGAAGGAGCCCACATTGGAGGTATACTTCAATGATAGAACAATACAATAGGCCCTCGGTTCAATCCTTACTACCCCAAAAGATCAAATGATACACAATAAAGGTGCTTTTCTCTAAAATACTGATATAACAAAATTAAAAGGCAATAAAAGAAAGAAGTCTTGGTTTAAACATTCAAAAACTAGACAATAGTATATTTTAAAAATAGGTTTGTGCAGTAAGGGAAATCATCATTCATGTGAATTTTAGTTTTCAAGCTTACAACCACGTTGATGATGAGAACAATAGTCCAATCATGTTTAGACAATAGTTCAATCATGTTTATTGAAGAAATGGGTTGCTTTTTAAACATATTATACTTCATTTCTTATAAAATTAAGTGTTGTAATAGGAGCGGCAGGCTACGTTCCCAGCGCCCGGCCACCCGCACGGCTAGCTTTACCCGAAATAATTACACGGAAACTATATTCTTTTAAACACTGCCTGGCCCATTAGTTCCAGCCTCTTATTGGCTAGCTCTTACATATTGATCTAACCCATTTCTAATATTCTGTGTAGCACCACGAGCTGGCTTACCAGGAAAGATCTTAACCTGCGTCTGTCTGAAGTGGGAGAATCATGGTGACTGCCTGACTCGGCTTCTTTCTCCCAGCATTCTGTTCTGTTTACTCTACCTACCTAATTTTCTGTCCTGTTAAAGCCCAAGCAGTTTCTTTATTAATTAACCGATGAAAGCAACAGTTAGACACAAGACCCACCTCCATCAATTAAGGTCAGAGATTCTCAGTGTTAGATTATTGTTGATGGATACCCGGTAGAAAACAGGCAAGGAAGTCTACTAGTGATAGTTTAAAGACCTTGGGCTGTAGTTACTGGAATTAAGCATCTTGAATTTCCAGTTTGATCTCCTTTAACCCCTCACCCAGCCACACTGGATGCAAATGCATGTCTTACTTTATTGTCTGTAATAGTCAATAAGGTTTGATTCTTCATTCATATCAGAAATCCCTGACTGGAAAAACAGAGATAGAATAACATCTCTTAAATATAATTATTTTAGACGCACAAGACGACAAGACATAAGAAATGGAGACCCACTCACCCACTGCTCAGACTTACAACACCATGGTAAGTCACACTCCTTGTCTTTAACCCTCTCATCTTCAAGTGCCAAGAGCGCACACATCTTTTCAAATACTTAGCAGAAATGTGGTCTGATGTGAAGAAAATGCTGAAGAATGCACAAAACAGGAGTAGCTTTATGATCACAGGTATAAGAAATTCAAAATTTTAGATTTCTATGAGATATAAAACTCAAATTTCTTACATGGACAAAAAGAAGCCAGGTCTATGGACCTACTTTTACATGTTAGTCAGCCAAAGGGATGGGCAACAGAAATGTTCATTAAAATATATCAAACAAACTTAAAAGAATTAATGTTAAAATCAACCAAGAAGCCATGTATCTATATGCCAATAATGCTAAGCCAGTATATTCTTTTTATTTCAGTCAGATAGACAAGGAAGCAATGTCTTTACATTAAAATACTAATTGTATATTTCCTTGAAGTGGGCAATTTGGAGTCAATCCACTGTATGCTTTCTACAAGATATTAAGACTTGTTAAACGACACAGTGGCTTATTTAATCTGAAACATCAGCCAACCTCCATTTAAAATATATCACTGGAGTGCAAGCTCCTTCTCCCTATTTCAGTTTATGAGATTAATAATGAAGCTGTGCTTCCCTCTGCTGGGGAAACTTCTCAATGGCAGTGACACTAAGGAGAATGTAAAAAGTAATAGTTAGCACACAAAGCATGGGTACTGTCCCCGACCGTGATGACCCTGTTTTCTCTTCAGGTGCTTTGGACAGCATCCCTAGACACTCTTGCTATTCCTCCGTTAATTTTTATTTGATTTACTAGGTGTGTAGAATATTCTTATTTTATGTATGCTAAGGGGGAGCCACCACTTCACGTAGCACTTGAGCACAGATTGCAAGATCTGTTACCTTCTTGAAATGCAGACCTTCTTGTTCTAAGTCGCAATGTGTTGGCATCAGCCTCAGAAATCCTTGGTGGAATTGTGGGAGAATCAGGAGATGCTGAAGCAAATGCTTAAAAATCCCCCACTTTACACATTCTTGGTCACTGGCTTTCCTGTGGGTTACTCTCCTTACTTTGAAGAAAAAGACCAGAGAATAAGAGCAAAGTTTTAGCTCTGTCTTAGACTGAGGTAAGTGTCTATACTAGCACACTCTCCCCAAGTTTTACAGGGAGCAGTCTCCATTTTCACAATCAAATAGCTACTAATTTTCCATGAATTCATTTCAAGTGAAAATATTGGAGCATATCATTTCATAAATGAGGAAATAGTAGTTATTAATTCATCATATTGATGGATTTATGTGCTTGTATCTTGATAGGTACAGGTAAATATCACAAACAAAAGCAGGAAAAACTTAAGTTATTTCAGTCAGACTATAATTCATAGGTATCTTTGTGGGCTTTTTACAATGTTGTAATGGATATAAAATTTTGAATATTAGAAACATTTAGTAATTTTGAATGAACGGTAATGAATCATCTAAGCATTTCAAAAAATAATGGAAACACTTAATATTTAATTTTCTAGTAGTGATTTGAACTAAATAGCATCATGGAAAAAGAGATACATTTTTATCACCAACATCATATTCAGAAATGCAATATGATTTTACATAATACCGTTTATTAAGAAATATCATTATAAATGCTAAAGATATGTGTCAGTCAGTAAAGTGACTAAGCTTTATTATCCTCAGCACCTGTGTTAAATGCCAGGCTTGATGGAGTGTCCTTGTAACCTAATACTTGGAAGGCAAAGACAGGCAGATGCCAGAAGTTCACTGACCAAGAAATAACATTGACGAGCACCCTCTGGTCTCCATGTGCATTATCTGTGTACCACATTCTTATATATGTATATCTGCAAACACACGAATATGCACACATATTTGCATGCACACACAGAGAAATATCACTGTGGGCTCTAATTTGACTAATAATAGTTAATTTTGTACATATCACTAAACTGTTCTAAGAATCATAACAGTGATACGTGATACATGTATCAACTTGGTGATGTCTCCATTGGTTAGCAGTCCTTTGTAGCAAAGTTCTTATACCAAAAACAATATCTACTGGAGCTAGAAATATCTCATATACAAATGGAAAAAAATGAACAAAGACTTTTTAAAAAATATGACATGTCCAAATCAACATTGTTGATTATTGAATGGTTTCCTTTGAGGCAACGTTTCTCATTTTGAAGCTATATTTGGGTGGCCTTGTGCTGGTTCAAGCCTATGATAGCTAAGTGCATAGAGCTGCTTAGCGGTAAAGAGAGAGGATTGTGTGAGAGAGCTCTTCTCCAAACAGCCCAGTTAGAATCCATATGTGCTGTGGAATGAGAAGGAATTGGAGCATGTTAGTGTAGCAAGACTCCATCTATTGTTTCTTTTTTGTTGGTAACCACCTCTATTTCAGATTTGAGATGGGATTAAAGGTCCAAAGAGCCCACAAAATTCCAAAGCCATAAAACCCTCCTTCCTCGGGGGTCTCTGTGCTTGCTGGCTGCTTTTGTTGCTAATTGACCAAATTTAAAGCATACACACCGTAGGTTACAGTAAAGTTCAAATGGGTGGAGAGCCAGTCAAGAATCCCCATTTGGCCAGGCTCAGTCTTACCATTAGGGATCTGTGAATTATCTCTGAATAATAGATGTCAATATTTGAAAGTAAATGGGCCCCAATCCAGAGTCCACCCCTGTTTAAATCATGCATGTTGTCTTGCTAATGTCACTTCTCACATTCAATAAAATATATGTGCTCATATGGAAACAGGTAGAGATATGAGATGGGTTTTTTTTTTCACAAAAAGCTCCTAAGCAACATGCAGCCAAATTATACACTTCAGTATGATCACTTCCAGCTGTAACGGTAAACACACTGTATTTTATATATCCTGAGATTTTAATAAAGTGACTCTCTATAAAATACCTTGAAATTAAGGTGGAAGAAATTGCACTTCTGATATAACCTTCAACACGCCCTCCCTGAATGTTCCTGTTGTATAAAGTAGTAGAAGGCTTGACTGTTCTGCATGAAACAGAAAAATCCACTTCACTTCCCTTGATCCCAAAACACTCTTCTCCGGCACCGTGGCGACTTAACCAAAGCCTTAGTATCAAACCCTAATAGTACATGTGCTGGGAAATTGTGTCTTTCTATAACGTGCCAGGCACAATACTAATGTAGAATTCAGGTTGTTTCCAGCCCATTCCTTACCCTCAAGGGAGAGGACGCCTGCAATTGGAGCTTGTCCAACTTCACATTTAAGAAAATGACTGGCCAACTCAATTACCTCTCCACTGTCTCCCTTTCCTCCCTCCTTTCAAACCAAAATGAGCCATAACACGATTTATGATTTTAGTGTCCAGAAAGCAAAAAAGCTTCATTTTTAAAATTCATACCACCATCTTAAATTTCTGGATCATGGAGATACTTTATGCCCTATCTTCTAATTAAGTGGTATCATTCTATTTCACTTTCTAATGGCTTTCTTGGCTGTTCTGCATACATGCAGTTCCTTTATAGTGTCCCACGATGAAATAGCAACAGAAGTCAATCTTCTAAATTATCTCTGCAGCTAGACCATCTCAATTTATGTCTTGACTGGCATCAAAAAATCATACCCAAATTTCATAAAATCACTTTGGCAGTACTAAACCACAAATTTAGTATTTTGAAAAAAATGATTCTATGACCTGTACTCTACCATCTTCCAAATATGAAAATGAGCACTTAACCCAAAGAGAAGCCTTGAGATCTGATCTAGATGTTGAAGTCATCATTTTCAAACCCCAAGTTCCGTAAATTATGACATGCCACCGAAGAAGTAACAGTGAAGAAGATGAGCTGCTAAGACACAAAATGGCCCAATAATGGCAATCTAGTGCAGGATTCCAGATTCAATCTCTGAGATGAAATCTTTCATAGAAGTCTAAGGGGGAAATAAATGCCCGTGCAAATGAAGGAAACAATAAAAAGTGCCAATCACAATCATAAGTGGAAGAAAAAGAGAGGACCAAACTGTCCTTTGATTTATAAAGGGGCAGTAATGAAGTTTTAAGATTGGTATTCACACAAAGCAGGTAGACCCATATCTTCAGACAGAGAATTTAATCCCAGCATATGTCAGGTCAGTAGAGTTTGACATGGGGAAGAAAGATAAGGAAGAATTCCTTCTGAAATAAAGAAGCTTCAACCCTGATCAAGAACAAAGGTAAGACACAGCTAACTCAGACCAGTTCAGATGTAATGAGAATATGTTGAAGGAGCAAGTCATATGGTATTGCCTACTATGGCTTTTATGAACGTCCTTGAAACTCTTTCCACTGGAGCAATCAATGAAGAACAGTTGTCCTTAGATGTTGCCTTAGGCAAACAACCAGTTATATGGACTAAATATGTGTGAGGTTTGCAATATTTTCATTCATTTTATTTTCTTTACAAAAATCTTCATCTCACCCAAAATAATCTATTTATGCACTTAAGTTTAGTTACTATAAAGATGAATTCTAAGTTGTCGGCCATTTTTAATTCCAAAAGGTATAAGGATCAAATATCATTATAATACAAGATGGTATTTTCATTGTTGTTTATAGGAGGGTTCTGCTTCTGCAAATGATTGTTTCCTATCTCCCATCAACTCGCTTGGGGAAAGTAAATGAAAGATTAAATTCTATGTTTCCTGCTCTATTTTTTGAAGCAATTGTTCCTATGGCAATGTTGCTCTGGCATATAGATTATTTTGCTCTTTTTGATAATGCATACACTATAAAATCATGAAAATAAAATATACCAGATGTTGCACATAGACTCATGATATTACAGAAACTTTATGTATATTGACACCACTCTGTAAGCTTTTGTCTCTCATCATGCCCTGTACTAAGAAACACTGTAGTCATGATATCATATAAGAGAATATAACTGTGGGCCGGTATAAGTATTCTATTCCAAGCCTCATGTTTCATTTCCCAATAAACATATTGATCTCATCATTGTTTCAGAACAATTTTTCTAAAACTAAGATACACTATCAAATTAGTGACTGGAAAGTTATTTTCTCCAATAAAATAATTACTATAAAATGATACTGCTAAGATCCCCTCGCCCATCAGCCTGTCCCTCTCATTGTCCATATGCTGACCAGCACATTCTAAGAACCAATCCAAATAAACAAATACAAAGGCAGGAGAAATAATGAAAAGTACCTGAATTTTACAATTCAAAACATGATATCCTAGTGGATAAGTAATACCCAGAAACAAAAAATACATCCTGATTTGTGCCTAAAATGTAGTTTATAATTTTATTTATTTTTTTTGAGGTCTCATGTTTTTTTATTTATTTTTATTCTTTTTTAATTAAAATTTCCACCTGCTCCCCGTTTCCCATTTCCCTCCCCCTCCTCCCACATATTGCCCCCTGTAGTTTATAATTTTAATAGGCTTTATCAAGTAGATATATACTTTTTCTGTAAGATATCATTTAGTCTCTTTGTTCTTGACAACTCACATCCATTAACCTTCATTGATGTTGGTCACATTTCTAGGAGATGGATTAAATAGAAAGGTATGTGCTTTCCTGCCTGCATGACAGTCCATCAACAGTTACAGACTAACGGCTACAACCAGCACCATGAACACTGAAAAACCATGTCACAGGAATTCCATTGATAAACAAGTGTGATTCTTTTCACATGCTGTAATTTATATTTTAGATTTTTCACTTTCCTAAATATACACAATTGGTAAATTGCTTGCTGATCATCTACATTGCAGAAGTAAAATGCATGGAAAGGCTAAGGTATAATGATTTTTCTTCATTTTCATTTTTATTTTTTTTATTATTCCATGACATATAGCCCCCTCCTTCATGATATGCCTTGTGATTGCCTGCTACAAAGATGTTTTTCACCTTCTTGAAATCTTTGGGGTGGTAAAATGTTGTATTTCTGGATAGTCATCTACATATCAGTAAGAAAGACGTAATAATCAGTTGCTTAAGAGCATAATGCTACTCTTTTATGTTTCACGAGACTGGTGGGCCAATGTTTCCTTTTTTCTTGCTTGATGCTTCACAGGGAATATAAATGAGAACTATTACAAATACAGCGTGGAAAAACAACTAGAATTGATTTGTCATCTCATAACCTAGTAACTATATTTCCAAAGTATCCAAGATGACTAGTGAAATTACTTTCTATCTATCTGCCTCTCTTTTGGCTTGTGTTTGATTTTTATGGCTATTGTCTGTGAAACTCAATTCTCAATAAGGGAAAAACACATCAAAATCCAATACCTGAAATCGAAGAAGGAATGACTATGTGGCTCAATACCTCATCCATCTGTCTCCTAGATGACATTGCGTTTTCCAAGATTGTTACATTTGTTCCTCTTTCAATCTCGGAATATGTTTATGGGGTTAAAATAGAGAAGAAATAAATAGGCAGCTGAAATGTGATCCCTTCTATTTCCGTGCTATTGGAAGAGAATCAAATGCTAAATAAGGCCTTAAGCAACATGATAGTTCTGGCCAAATGATGGATATCATGACTTTCTGTTGTTACAAAAGGAAGCAATTTATTTAACTTCTTTCTTTCCTCCCATTCTTTCTGGTTTATTAGTCTCGTTTCATTTCCATAAATTATTCCACTAAAAGAAGAAATGATTAATTGAAGATTGCTTCCTCAGAAACATTATTTCTTGTCATTAGCAGCTGCAACATATTGAAACATTGTGTTATCCAAACATACTGCTGATTTTTAAATAATTTTAATATTTAGTTGCTTTCAATTGTTCTGCTCTATTCAGAGTGTTGAACCCAGGAGAATATATTATACCAGATTAATAACTATACCCTAATGTCTATTGTAGTTTTCAGGACAAAAGGCTATAGCATAAAATACAATTTAAATATTTTTAAATTAGATTGTTTTCTTTCTGAAAATGTACGTTATTTATGACCCACTGCTAGCATAGGCTTTCATGAAAAATGTAACTCTATGCATATGACATCTCAAATAGCTTTGTTCTCTTATTATTTTATAGTATAATTTTGATATATAATATACTTAATCATACATATCTTCCACTACATCTCAAATCAATGACTTTATCATTAAAATTAAAATATATCCATTTAACTAGTAGTTTAATGAAATAGTCTACCACAGAAGGACTATATAATGCCTTTGCCATTTTATATCGGTTAAGCTTAGAGTCTGTGCCTGCAGTTATCAAATTATATAAGATTCCACTTTTAAATGCAGCGTATTTATTTAGGTTTGTTGCTCAGCAGATATCTGATAAGATTTCTTGTTTGCCTTTCTGCTGAAATTATGGTAAGCATATTAAGGGAGAGAAATGATCAATTTAGCAAAAATTGCAAATAATAGGACTACGTGTTTCGGAAGGAGCAAGACAGTTCATGAAGCATTGAAGCTCAGGGGCATTCTTTAATGCTTTTAAGGAAAGTAGGACCACATTAAAGGCATCACCTGATTTGTCTTAGTGTGGACTCAACACAGAATTTTATTTTGAACAATGAAACTATTGCAGCAGCTGTTGCATCAACATCATTGGTAATCATGTTTGACTACCGCTGTGTGCAGTTGCTCTACTAAGGATTTCTGTTAGGGTTTCTTTTCCATGAAAATTTGTTCTTCTTGCTAATATCCTATGTTCTGACTCCCTCAAAACAAGCCCCAATGGTGCAAGTACAGAGAAAAGAGGCAGCTGAGGAAATCTCTGTAGATCCAAACTGTCTAACGTGTTCTCTCCCTCAACCCAAGACAGGCCAAAAAGTGACAAGGGATGGGTTGGTGATGACATCAATATTTTTAAATATATGTGTATAAACATATAAATACACACATATGTGTATATATATATATGTATACACACACACACACACACACACATATATATATATATATATATATATATATATATATATATATATATATATATATAAAATGCCAAACATGTTGAAGCCATGGGAGTACATTAATAATGCTGAATATACTTTCTGAGAAATATCTCTGCTTTTTCTGAAATTAAAGTAAAATTGATAAAAAAATCAGTGGTGATGGAATTTTAATCCTCTTCACTGACAAACAATTGACAGTTTTAGCTTGTTTAGTTTTGAAAGACTTATTTATCTGTAGTATGTGTATCTCCATCTAGGGATTTCAGCACATCTATGTGTGCACACACAGAGAGACCAGAAGAAAAGACCCAGTGCCTTTTCTAACCCCAGCAATCAGAAAGCTGAGGCAGGGGCACTGTGAGTTTTATGCCAGCCTGGGCTACAGTTCCATCCCCACATCATAAATGAGAATCTCATCTCAAGGAAGCCACATCATGATGTCACCAAGATGTATTTTAAGAAAGAAAAAAATTAAAGTTCTGGCTACATACATATTCTCTAGGTGATCTAAATCTTTATAATATGTTCAAGGTAGTTTATAATAAGGCAAAGAATAAATGTCAGTGAAGAGAAACACTCAGAGTAAGTTCTGTAAGAGAACAAAGTCACCAGTGAGAATATATTTACTGAGATGTCACAAGCATATTACCCATTTGCCTGATGGTGTTCTCTAAGACAGCAGAGAGGGGAGGAGGATCACAAAGTTCATTTTCACTAACCAGTCATTATACAAGAATCTTAATAACTCCCAAAACAGGAAATAATGTTTCCCAAACATGGACATACAGAAAAGACTGCAAAGCAGCAGGCTCCAGACTCAGAACGTTGTGACGTAAACCCAGTGAGCAGCACAGTAGAGACTTGCTATAGGTGTCCTCAGCATCCACCACATTCCCAGTCCAACACAGCTTTGATAGAATAAATTATCCATTAACACTCTTTGTTGCAGGACAGCTGCTCTCCGGGCAGCTGCCTGATCCAGCAGGAAATTTCAGATTATACTAATCCCAAATACACAAGACTTTATATCTTGCAGGAGACTTTTAATGAACATTATGTCGTTGGTAAAGCATTTGACTCAAATGGAATAACTGCCTTCAATGTCTTCTATGAAATTAAAGTATGGTGCTCTTACAAAATAATACTATGCTTGAAAATAGAAAATGAACAAAAAATCAAGCATGATGAGAAGATAACAATGGAAATAATATTTCTCCTGTTTACACCTTTTTATAAGAAGAAAGGATTGCTGTGACGGGGGGCATGAAACAGTGAAGCTTGGATGTTGTATCTTCAGCATTTCCTGTGCTGCCCATTGCTTTGCAAGTTTCTGGGGGAAGAAAAGTCAAAATAGATAACGAATGCTTCATTTCCTCCTAAACATCACGTTCAGAATGTTTATACAGTATCTATAGAGCATAAAGTGAAGTAAATATAAATTTGACAAAGTCCCTGCATCTGAAAACTGAAGTGCAGGGTGTTCTAGTCCTAGATTAGAAGTTGGCAATGGTATATAGGTCATACTACAGAGAAATTAACAGAAAAAACTGAAAACAATGAAAATTCACCCTTTATCTGAGGCAGAGAATCAACCTAATAACACAAATAAGAGAATCTGTAACTGAAGCCATACCGGAGGACATCTCTGTGCTGATCCTGACAAATAGTTATTAGAACAGGATGTAGGGGCCCGCTGGTTGTTAGCTAGAAGATGTTTCTCTTTCTCTTCGTTTGCAGAAAGGGAAAAAAGCAGCGGTCACCTCAGTAGACAAACAGTCCTTAAGGTATTGGCAAAAGTAGTTATCAAAGCAAACTAACTAGAGGCTCCAAGCTCAGGAACCAAAATAGCCAGGTACTGCTCCCTCACTTGGGTACTGAGAATGTGGTGATTATTACGTTTCTTAAAGAAAAGCATTACTTTCAAAGATGAACTATAAGCAACATGATATGAATTTTCTGTTAAGTCATACAGCATTTTGTGTGAGAGTTAACTATAAAGAGAACAGAAGAGATGCTTTTCTCCGTATAAGAACATACCTGTACTAGGATGATTTTCTCTTGCTACTTCAGAAAGATTTTTTCCTACTAGAAAAGACAATAAAGAAAAGAAATAAAAATACTAAAAAGCAAATAAAACCTAAATTAAAATAAAAAGCAGTGCTAAAAGAAATAATTAGTTTAAATGGCAAAGAGACAAGTCAGACTGAGATTTCAAAAATATTTTGATTCGTTACTTGAGAATTTTGCATATCGCGTTTTAATCCTATTAGATGTATTTTGATTTTGTTAGATTGTGTTTTGATTTTGTGTGCATGAATGTTTTGTCTGTCTGTATATGCATGTATCACGTATGTGTAGTCCTCACAGAGGCTGGAGGCTATCATCAGATTGCCTAGTACTGGAGTTACAGACAGTTGTTAGCTGCTCCGTAGGCACCAAACCTGGGGTCATCTGCAAGAGTAGCACATGCTCTGGCCTCCAGAGTCATCTCTGTAGTCCACAGACACACCCATTTATAATGAAGATCTCTTCTACTATTCAAGACACACTGGTCTTCTTCACTATGTGTTAGCAAAAACACGTAGGCTTCTATTGATGAATCCATCGTATTTATAGATTCCATCATGAGAATATTTGGCCTAGAGGACATGGGTGTTAACAGAACGTTAGTGGGACTTTCTGTTATCGTGGCATCATATATGTTGCAATTCAAGCACTGAGACATAGTGAAGGCTGTCTTTCCAAGTGTCCAAACATATCTTGATCTAGCAAGGTTACCCTGTAGAACAACAGGAAAGCATACTTAATATAAATGCCTTTGACTTCCATGGCAAAACATTCTAATTATTCGAGGCAGGTTATGAGGCCCAGATTTTCTGGCTCTGCTGCACAGAGCAGTTCTCCTCTGTCTAGGGAACAGATGTCTTACAGAGTATCACAGAGACATGTAGAGAGGTGAGAAATGCATGTCACATTCACTATGGAACTTAGAGTCCACATATACATACACATACAATTACAAATATGTGTATGTACTAAACAAGATAAACAATGTGAATCAGAATCAACTAATTGTCGTTTAGTTTCATTGTAAATTGCATCCTTTGCTGTTTTCAGGGCACTGATGTCTAAGAAGAAGGGAGAGATCTATGTGCCAGGTCAGAAGGATTGTCAGTTGATAAGCAGACAGCGGAGGCTGAGGCTCGGAAAGATGACGTGGTCGACGTTCCTTACTGCACACTGAGAGCTGATCAGAGGGAAGCATAGGCCACACCAGGGATGAGAATAGAAGTTTTCAAAAGCTTTAAGCTTAGCATAAGCAAATCCTATTGCTTATGACAGACAAAAGTACTACGTTGATTAAGACAAGAGTAAAACTGTCAAAGTGATGCCGAAGAGGAGGGGAAATATTTTTAAAATTAAAATCCTAGCGGAATTTGAAGGAGAGAGGAGAAATTTTTCATCTGTCTACACTGTCAGCTCTCTGTGCATGTGAAAATATATTTATTATTTTCTAAATTAATTTAATGAGTTCCAGATTGCTCAGGATGTCATAATGGAAACAGGATTACACAAGATAGCCCCAAGTTTGGTTCTCTCGCTGAGTTTTACCTAGCCTCTCTGTGTCATACTTTTGATCTGAGCTATGTTTCAGTTACCACATTGGAGGAGGTTACAAAAAGGGCAAAATAATAGAAACTTAATCAGGAAACAGATTTTTGTATTGCTGCCTTTTATTATGTGCTCTTGCCATGGTCCACAGCTTAACTCTGGAAAATAACAAAGGGTATGTCGTTTTTAAATAAGAACAATTGAAACCATATTGCATTGTAATTATGTGAGTTTCCACTGAGCCATCCCAAACATTTGAAATCAGTTGGTCTTCAGGACAAACTTGTGAATTCTTCAGAAGTTATTGGTGGGGGAGCATAAACATTCTGAGCTCTACTTTCTGTAAAATGCAAGATAGTTTTGCTAGGTGAATTTAATTTCACAGATGAAAAACAATTACAAAGCAGCAAATGGAGTTGTCAGATACAGCTCTTTTATTCAAAAATGGAATCTAATAACATTCCAGGGAAGAGGATAACAAATGGTTGCATGTCCTGAGTCCATAGTACAAAGACCCAAGGTTATAGTGAACATGCACAGTGCTGTTCATTTGATGCTACTTGCTGGGAAACAAAACTCTGAGTGTATAACCCAAAATAAAAGGATTCATATACTGAGGCAAGTAGTTGCGTTTTGAGATCCTTGACTTGCTCTTCATCTTTTATTAATCTGAAATTGACTTCTACATACGCAATAATTTCTCTTTAGCATTTCCAAATAAATGTTTTAGAAAATGGAGTTACTAATCAACATTTTATTGTTTCACCTTCTTTTCGTTGACTAGATAATCACCATGGGCACAGCCTTGAGCAGAGAATCATCTATGGAGTAGAGAATAGTAGCACATTCTTGGAATGCAGTCCGAAGTCACAGAGAGCCTTGGTATACTGGCAATTTCAGAGGCGAAATGACGATAGGAAGGAGGAGGTATGGGACTTCAGCTGACTGAATTATTTCTGTCTGATACATATGTTAAATCACCGCGGTACTATTGACTTGGAGCAAGGAAAATACTTACTACCCAACACAGTGCAGAATCAAACAATAGATCTTTAGACAAGCACCCAGTGTGAGCTGCTTTTGTAGCAGACTACAGAGAAGAAACAAATGCAGCTGGGTAAGAGTTCCTGCCCAGGAAGCACTTTGGGCACGTATTTCAGAGTCCTTATTTCTTCCCATGACTGGTATAAAGCACTTATGTATCCTATGTTTGTGCATTAAAAGACAAAAAAAATCAAGCTTCCTTCCCTGGAATTTTGGAGTTTGCTCACTGAATTCTGCTATATATGGTCATTTCTCTTTCTGTGTAACTTCTGCAAGTGGGAAAAAGTTGGAAGAGAATCAAGTACATCCTTGATGTAGAATGAAGAAATTGAGTCCCACCGTGTATGCTGTTACTATTAAAACAGTCTGAGGATGATCTTCCTCCTCAATAGATACATTCCCCCTACAAGTGTAACAACTTAAACAAGGAAAACCACACAGAAAGCTCCAAGATTTTTAAATGACTTAAGCGTATTAAATAAAGGTGACCAGAATGCTTCATTCACTTGTAAAATACATTAAGGGCATATAATTTTACAAGTTTAATATGAACGCCAAAGTGAAAACAACCCCTGTTAGTTTGGTGTCTTTTGACATAGTAAACCCTTCTTAGGTATAGAATTACATTGTAAGCTGTAAAGATGCTGTGTACATTACCAGTTATGTTCTCTGTGATTTCTATTGTGAAGGTGATTCAAAGTCAAAGAGAGGCTAGGTGTATCCCGGAGTGGACCCTCAGATCATGTTACACCCAGAACTTTCCAGCTGACAAGTTACCAACCTTAAAACGCATGTTTTCTTCTGTTTGCTTAAATGCTGATATTTTATTCTGATCGTAACACGTCATTATGAAGTCCTTTTAATACTTTGTTTTCTGGGTTTTTATTGTGTGGTTCCCAGTTCATTATCTAATACTGATTTCGTATCATATTTGTGTATGTGCTCTCAAATTTTAAATGTATCTTTTTTTCTTTCCCCCAGTTATCCTGGGTATTTTTGATAACAAAAGGTAGCCTATAAAAACAGGGAGGGGAGCAGAGAAAAATGTAGAGCTTAATAAAAATCAATTAAAAAAAAAAAAACAGGACAGCCTGGAAAGTCCCATTGGTGTGTGTGTGGGGGGGGGGGGAACCAGTGGTATTGCAGAAATTTTCAAAGGGATCTGAGAAACAATTGATAGACACTATAGCTTTTTCCCCAAGACAGACTTTTTTGTCATTTTACCTTAAAAATGTTAATTTCTAAAACCCACCTCAACAAATATCAAGTTTTTCTAAACAGAATGGCAGACCTTGCATTTCTCTTAAATCTGCATGCTTTTCTCTGCCTTCCCCTGTTAGATCAGAGTGGGTGACCACATCATCAGGACAGAACAAGGGCTCCTGCTTCGCAGTCTGCAAAAGAAGGACTCAGGCAACTACCTGTGTCACGCCGTGGAGCACGGATTCATGCAAACTCTGCTGAAGGTGACCCTGGAAGTCATCGACACGGACCATTTGGAAGAACTTCTTCATAAAGATGACGAAGGCGAGGGCTCCAAGACCAAAGAAATGTCGAGCAGCCTGACGCCCAGCCAGAAGGTCTGGTACAGAGACTTCATGCAGCTCATCAACCATCCAAACCTGAACACGATGGACGAGTTCTGTGAACAAGTGTGGAAAAGGGACCGAAAGCAGCGCCGGCAGAGGCCAGGGCACCCTCAAGGGAGCAGCAACAAGTGGAAGCACATGCAGGAGAGTAAGAAGGGTAGAAACAGGAGGACCCACGAGTTTGAGAGGGCACCCAGAAGTGTCTGAGCGGCACCACCTCCCAAAACTTCGAACAAGTGCAAACTTGCTTAGATAATAACTGGAAAAATGCAATACACGACGGACATGTTTAAGGCACTATGTGGATGTTTACAGTGGTGGGAAATTCAACTGGGATCCACCAATTGCAATTAAGGCCATGGGGAACTTCCCCAGCAAGCTTTCTTCAGAGTACCGAGGCCTGACAGAGATCGCAGGTGAGCAGAGATGTTCACATCAGCCGACCTAGTATTTCCTCCAAGAGTTCATTTTGCTTTCTTCTTTGCCTGAGAAATATAAAAAATGTCACTTGCCATATTGCCATTGAGGGTAGAAAAACTATATCAGCAAAGCCATGTTGTTGAAGCGAGCATTGAAAATAAACTGCATGGATTTAGTAAGCAGATGAGTATTCCAAAACGTGATTGGAATCCAGGATGTTTCGTCTCCCGGCACTCGCGTTTGTGTACGGGAGGAGACAGATAAAGCGAATGAGACGGAGTGAAATAGCGTGTGGAAATGTACAAACATAAACCAGCCATCATCCGGAAGAAGAATGGAATACACTGATCTACTACTGATGTCTTCTTTCAGCTTTGATCTAAAGATGTATTTTATTAAAACTATAATTTAAATGTACCATGACAAATATGCAGTAAAAAGGAGCTGTTTTCTAAGCTAGAGTAGGTTTTTGTCTTACACTTATTGTGCTGTGTAATTTGTTTAAAACTTTCAACTGCGGGCTGCTCTTTTTCACACTTTGTTTACGGTTCTGAAGGGGTTAGTGTATTACTTTAGATACTAACTCTCGCCATTAACTGTTAATTATTGAAACCAAGATGTGATTTATGATTTTTCCCTTTGAGGAACGCAAACAAATAGAAGGTTTCCCCACCATCCCCACTTTTAAGGTATTATCTAAGTTAACTGTGAGTTGCATAATGTTCTTAGCCAACTGAAAAATTAAGACAGCTCAGAAGGAAGGAAGACATTCATTAGACGCATTCCGAAGGATCACAGAAAAAAGAGAATTGTGTATCTCATGGAAATCCCATTGTCCTATCATAGTGTTAATAAAATGTCTCTTCATTCTTTGCTTGAATATTTGCATGCTATGTGAGACATAGGACTCTCTCATGATTCCAAATTCCACTAGGGATTCTATTATTTTATCTTTTAATGACTTTTAGAGAGAGAGAGAGAGAGAAAGAGAGAGAGAGACAGAGAGAGATCAATGACATTTAGAACACCTTAATGACGCTTCCCAACCATTTCTTTCTGAATCAACGACATTTCTTTTTACCATTTATAGTACAATTTTTCGTACGAAGAACATTTGTGTTTTCATCTCAATGAGAATGAATTTATAAACTATTTCCAGAACACACACTTCACTTAGACAGTGCAAAACTCCTTGTTTTATTAATAAGGAATAAGGAACACAAAATACTTCAGAATTGCTCCCTTGGTTGGCTGAAGACAGTTTCTAGAGACTCGTTGAGTTCAAAATGCATAAGACTTTCCACATTCTAGAATAGCTCATTGGCACTCCATTCTTCACTTCAGGACTCTCTCCTCAGATCCTCACACACACACAGAATACAAATTAAACATCTTTCTGCTAATTAATGAAGTGGCGTTGATATTTTAACTCTAGTTGTCTCAGGATTCTAATTAATTAAGCATTAATTTCTCACCTCAACTGCAGTAAACGGTTGTTCCCTCTCCACTGAACTATTTCACAGATGGAAGCTCGTGTTTCAGTTCTAATGATTATTTAAATAAACAATTTGTTGACACGTCTTTCAAACAAAAAGCCCAAAAACATTCTACATCTGATTTTAGGCTCTTTGACTAACATAGTGTTGCTTTTGGAAGAACATCCTCAAAGGCAAACTGACTTAATAAATTCCTTGAAGATCACACTTTTTAAAGGAGAATCGTATCAGAAATAGTAAGTCAAAGAAAGCAGGGTGCTCCATATAAGCCATAGGGTTTATCAATCCCAACAATTGATGTTATGTTCCATTCTAAATTTGCAGCTGAAACAAGTTTGTTTGTGATTACTAAGTCTCTCATTTATTTCTAGTTCTTAACAATAAAGGAGTTCAAGGAATGAAGATTACATGATAATTTCATGGATGCCTTCCAAAATCTGAGTGCATTTGATTTAGCACGATGAAATAGCAATAGAAAAAAGTTTAGGCTTCAATTAAAGGTATTGCAAACAAACACATATACTGGCATGTCTTTATCAATCACCATGTCTGAGTTTTCAAAGGAAGTTATTGGTGCAACTTGAGAATAAATAAGTCCGATGAGAGTCATAATCTGTCAATATGTATTGAGAGAGGGCAGTTTGCACGGAGAATGAATGTCCTGCTTCCTAACTAATCAAGATGGACTTTGGCATATGCATGTGGCATCCCAGGGGAGACCTGCATAAGAGATGCATGTGACGTAAGCATATCACCTCAACAGTCTTAAAGTCTGAAACTTCAGATGCCTCCCAGCGGAGAGACCAGGTCCCGCTGATAGCAACAGTAGCATGGAAATGCATGCAGATACACACTGCCACTTCTATGTACAGCTTAGTGGTTTCTAATGGTATGTGTTTAATGTTTTTGCTACCTACACATTAGGCAAAGAGGTGTAAATAATTTTGAAAAGATGAGGAAGAGCAGTGTAAAATACAGGTTTCTATAGATGCTCCGTTTCAGTGTGCGCAACATCATCCTGGCGTGCAAGCTTTCCTACACAAGTAACATGATGGCTTCTGTACTACTTAAGGGCAGAGAGTGTGCGCCCCATGCGCATGCGTTTTGCCAGGTGGAGAATTGTTCCGCATCTGTATTTGTCATTGCATTTCAGATAGGAACGAGAAAACTGGAGAGAAAATGTAATGATATTGCTGCTGTAAATTATTCCTTTTTAGCATGTATTCAGTTGCTAAATACACATTTCTTCAAAATATTGGAATTCAGATGTCTTTACTGTTCTCTGTGACATATGGAATTGAGGAACGTAAGCTTTGAGACTGGAAAGCCAGAATCAGGGAGCTGCATAATGAACTGACAGGTTTCCTCTCTGGATGCATCTGTAAATTGTATTTTATATTTATAGTGACAATGTGGATTTTTATGCCCTTTAAATTAAATATTGTTCTCTTTATGTCATACCTGGGAGGAAAACATGGGGATGAAAGTCTAGAATGTTTTGCATCATAATCTATTTCCTCTTATTTAGGATCAATACGGATGCCAGATAGCTGGCAGAGAGAGGCGTGCCCTGAAGGGCACGGGCAAGCATTGTATTAACATAGATTCACTAGTGTCATGTTCTCCAGCATTTCTTGTGGATTGCTATTTTAAACACAATTTTAATGTAATGAAAGTCCGTCAGGTATCTTGCCTTAAAAGACACATTTGACAAACAGGACTTAATACTTTTATATAACAAATCCATACTTTTAATTTTATCTTGGTAATAATTATTTAAGGTCAATGCTAATGTTTGTAATACATGTTTCCATAAAGAAGAAAACATTATTTTTCAAAAGTGCGCTAATACTATTAGTTTGTTATACTTCCGAAGCTTTCTTTTATCAGTTAGTTAAAGAATCACACATTTGTACATTAATAAATAAAGATGACCCCAAAATAAAAGAGAGTAGAGTGCTGGAGAAATGGGGTCCTTATAAGTGGTCTATCTCCCTGAAAAGCCTAAGGAGAAAAAAAAAGGTTCATTTCAAACACTCAAGCACACAGACACAGGCGATGCTATAGATAAAAGCAGGATGACTTTAAGTCAAGATACTGAGAGTCAGAAGGGACAACACACGCCTGTAATCCCCTAGAGGATGAAGCAGGAGTTTGCGAGTTTGAAGTCCACCTGGGCTAACGAACGGGATCCTACCACAAGCAAATAACCAAAAGAATAAAAAGAAAAAAAATTTCATCTTCTGGACACTTCGTCCCTTAAAAGTAGACATGGACCTGTTTGAACCTCATGGCTGTGAACTTGTGAGGTGAGGTAATTTCTAAGATGAGGGAGACATGGTGGTCCTGCTCCCACAAAGCTTAAAATAAAATAAACAGTGACGCATGTTACTATCACATGTGACAATCCTTTTCTCTTATAACTAGCCTTAGACTAGAGCAACGCATCTACCTTAAGTTGCCCTCCTTCTGCTTTGCTGCCCACTTACCACAGTGGTGCGATGCCCCTACTATTTCCCTGTCTGGACTGTGGTTTTCTTTCTTTCTTTGATTTCTTCTTCCTTTTTTTTTTTTTCCAAGACAGGGTTTCTCTGTAGCTTTGGAGCCTGTCCTGGAACTGGCTCTGTAGACAAGGCTAGCCTCAAATTCACAGAGATCCTCCTGTCCCTGCCTCCCGAGTGCTGGGATTAAAGGCATTAACCAGCCATGGCCCAGTCGGACTGCAGTTTCCTTGAAGTCAAGATTTTGCTTACGACATGGTCTCATATAATGCAGGCTGGCCTTGAACTCACTATATAGCCAAGAAAATGAATTTGAATTTCTGTTCATCCTGACTCTATCTTCTGAATGAATTTGAGTTTCTAGTCATTCTGAATCCACCTTCTGAGGGCTTGGATGGTAGGCATGCATCACCATACCTAGTAGGGTTTGGGGCAAGGTGATTTTCCCCTGGTACCTTGTATGGTGCAAAGTAAAGATAGAGCTTGGCAAATCAGTGCTGAAAAGAACCACATTGTGATGGGCTAAGTGTCAAACTGAAGGTCTCAACATAAATGCTGTCATTGAGAAGAAAGGGAAAAGTAAGGTTTGAAGAGAGATGTAGAGCATCTCAGAGAATAAATGACATACAAACTATAACTTTACCTACCAAGATTTTCCCAGAAGAAATAAAAGCTCCTCTAGATTGCAGAAATACAACTAAGGAGAGAAGCAGAGAACACTGCATTTTCTTCCAGGGAACAACTATTCCAGATGAATGGAACAAAGTGTTCATAAAAGGAGGGAAGCGAAATATCTCAGTGCTTTGAGTCAAATGGCATAGGAATTTCTGAGTTTTAATTATTTTCTGTTCTTTGTCATCATCATCCTGTCATCCCTGTCAAACTGAGTTATATCTTAGGTATTCTTTCTTACTTCTGCCACACACTGCTAGTCTTCCTTTTTTTCCTTTTTCACTTTATTGAAAATAGGTTTTTCCCTTATTTCATATATCCTGATTACTGTTTTCCCTCCCTCTACTCTTCCCAGTTTCTTCCCACCTCGCCTTCCATTGGGATCCACTCTTTCTGTCTCTCATTAGAAAACAGAAAGAGATAATGATAAAATAAAATGTAATAAGATAAAAATCTAGCAAGCAAGTCTCTGTTTCTTGTGCCTTCAATTGGACTCCTTTCCTTCTCTGTGGTTGTTTCCTTAAAATCCCATGTCTTAGCTTCCTTCACAACACCAATACCATTTGTCTTTTCCAGGGATTTCAGAAACTTTTCTGTAGTCTAATCACCATGTTTTGGCAAGATTTTGAGTTGCTCAGAAGAGTAGTAGAAAGATGCCAACTTCACTGTACAAGCGCGCTATGCACTAACTCAGTACAAATGGTAATTTCTATTCTGTTCACCCACCTGCAGGGTTCAAAAAGTTGGCCTTGACAACCAGCTTAGCCTTGCTAGCTAGCAGTGTGGCTACTATAAAAACACCTTTCAAACATGAATTCTGTATTTGTTCAAGGTCTCTCGGGTAGAGTAATTCATAACCAAGCAACGCTTGTCAGGCAAGCACAATGGTCAAAGGCAAAGATGTATATTTTAAAAAATACAAAAAGTAGAAAGGAAAGTAAGAATAGGAGTCTTAGGTTCACCTTGCATTTGTCAACTACACACCATTATAATAAACTGTCACTCTTATCCTCATAGAACAGAAATTTATTTTATTTCCTTTCATCTGAACATGACATGTGTAGATTGAATGTTTATTTATATAGAACCTAAGCAAAAAAATCTTCTGCATGTGTTGAAGCCATCACAACATGGGTAATTTTAAAGTTTTCATTCAGTCCCTCTTCTCTGTGGAAGACTCTTTGGAGCATTAGACACCAGCAAAAATATGCTAAACCTACGGTGCTTGTGTAGCCCCAGTCCTAATGTTTTATTTATCCTGTTGGTAGCTAAATCCAGAAGGTTAAACTTTTAAAAGACAAACTTTGTATAAAATACAAATAACTTTTCTACTTCAGTTGATATTTTTAAATTTTTTTTTTTTTTAATTTCCAGGGAGGGTGCTTCCCAATGTTGCAAGAAAGTAACATTTTTCTTACCATCAAAATCTTTTCTATTATCCAGGCAGTGGTTCAAACTACTGCTAAATATGAGCACATCAGTTCAGCCCCAGGTCTCCATACATTTTTCCACATATTCCCATGGAGCTTGGACCATAGCTAAGCTATGCATTTCATTTGAATTCTTAGCATCTACTAGGCGCAGACTCGGCGGTCCTTTCTTCTCTAAATTAGTTTGAGCCAAATGCCAAATTCATTAAAGTTCTTTAGTTATATCTGATTTAACGAAGTAAAATTATCATCCAATACATAGAGTACAAAAAAGCGATACCTGATATTTACATGAAGAATTGTACTGCTAATGAATATATAGAACATTTCAGTTTATTAAAAGTTTTCACTGCAAAGAATAAATGTATACAGATGCCAAAAACATTATATTTCCAGAAAAATTGTTGTTTACTTATTTGGCATTGAAGTACAGTATTATTAAGGTTTCTCCTTTAGCTCCATAATTCAAAATTTCTAAAGTAAACAAAAAATCCATAAATAATATATATTTAGATTACATATAAATACAGATGGTGACTCTTTTCATAGTTTCCCACGGGCTCTTCTTTGTCAGCAAACACTAAGAAAAAGTATGTCATATCAAATTTATATTTTTTTATTGAGAAGTATTCATAAACTTCAAAAGACCTATCTACACATGAGCTATAAAATTATCTGAGTGATTGATAGTACACACCAAAAGCTTAGGGCAGCACTCTCTTAACAGATTACACACTGTTATAATTTAATTGTACTTTATGGAGTAATCTTAATACAACTGAACACTCAGAAGCACTATCACATTCTCTGTTAATGCAACTGCCTGGTTATATAATATTATGTTTGAGATCATTTTACTACAGTAAAAGTGTCTACATAATAGCCTCTGAAGTTTCTTCTACAAAGTAGAAAATGTTTATCCTTGCATCTTTCAGGGAGAAAAATTAATATAGGGACTACCTTAAATTTAAAACCCAACAAGTTAGATTGACATTTGAACCATTTGAAAGAGAACACATTGATGTCCTTGATGGAGTTGTGCTCCCGCCAGACACCGTGTTGATGTCTGTGATCCCACGCTGCTGCTGGAAACATGGTGGGATCCGTGATGTGTTCTGCTGCCTGCTGCTATGATCCGGGAAGCTTCTTCTGCCGTGGTATCAATGACTGCATGCTCATAACTGAGAAGGAGGCACTTTGAGGGTTTCTATGCCAGCGTCTATCTCCCTCCCCCCAAAAAGAAAACAGTCCAGACAGGAAGCTACTGAAGGGAGTATTTTAAATTTGTGATAAAGATGCTAAAGTGTATCTCTTCACAGTTCATGGCTTCTCTCGGGAGGATTGGCAGGGGAAGGACTTAAGGGGCAAACCACTGAGAGTTTGACCATGCTCCAGTGAGTATATGGTCAACACAAATTGGATTTGTTGTGGGTTTTTGGGAGGGGATTGTCTGGGTGGAAGGGTACACTTGGAAGGGATGGGAAGTGAGTGTAATCAGGGTGCCATGTATGAAGTTCCTAAATAATTAACTAATATATTATGTAGGGGAAAATAAGAGAACATTTTATTATCATGCTGTATAACACATACCAAAAATGAAATGGAAAAGTTGTAGTAAATTACCAGGACAATGTGAAATATTTGAATTCTGATCACTTTGAAACAATATACATTGAAATAAATGATTTATCAAAATGGGGTTTTGATAACATAACATGGAAGATGAATGTATCAATGAAAAACTGGGTAACTGTTCAGTGGTAATGAACAGTTTAACTACCCCTTATAATTTATTTTCTCTAAACAAATAACAAAACAAATTATTTTTATGAATCTTGCTAAAATACATCAAAAATAGTTGAATTAATAGAAAGTAAAAGAATTTGACTAGTTGAGCAAACTAGGAAAGTGTATCAACACATTCTCTGCATCTACTTCTGTAAATGAACATAATTTTGTTTTTTGAAAGCATCACTGTTGCTGGGTGATGGTGGCACATGCCTTTAATCCCAGCACTTGGGAGGTAGAGACAGGGAGATCTTTTTTACTTTGAGGCCAGCCTTGTATACAAGAGCTAATTCCAGGACAAAGAAACCCTGTTTCAAAAAGCAAATAAATAAATAAAGAGTATCATTGTTATTACTATGTTTAGTAATAATTTTAAGTACTAGTTTTGTGGGTATATTCTTACACAGAAATGCAGCCAATGAAAGAGAACATTCTGCAAGCAAATTTTTCATTTGTTAGCATTTTAACACTTTGTAAAAACTCAGACTGGTGGGAACTGGCAAACCCTTGATCACAGTGAGGACACATTGCCTTAAGAGCTTTATGTTTCTAGGCTGTTCTTTTGTTACCCAGCTTTACCTCGGCCTCCTTGTGATGGCACTCTGTGTGTCAGAGTCCCTCAGATGCAGTATCCCCCAACAAGAAAGTTTCATTGTCTAGAACAAGACCAACTGAAGTCAATGTAGACAATCAGGACCCAGTAGTTAGTGAGCAGCAATGGCTCAAACCACTTTTATTTCCTGTGAGTGTCTCAAGGCCCCAGCACAACAGTCAAAGCTGAACAAAAATAGTCCCCTGAGAATCAACTGACTGTAAAGAGAGTTGCCAAAACTAAATAAGTTTTGTCAAAGAAGAAACTTAGCATCTTTGTAGTCACTGTGGTAAGAATAATAACAGCAATTTAAAACACACAATGTATTGTTTTCATTATCAAGTATATTTGCTTTATTACTCCAGTCAATCATTAAATGGGAGCTACAACTCCCATTTTTATCAATAAACAAAATGGAGTTAGATAGAGGTTAAATTACCACTCTATTCACATAACTAAAAAGCTGTAGAAATAAATTCCTAGCCAGGTAGTCTTATTGGTTATCTTTGTTCCTTGAAAGGTAACAGGATATTTTAATACAATTTTAGGGAACATGCTCTGTGGAATGAGAGAAAAGTAATGTCATATAGTCTCAGAAAATAAAGGAGGAAATGGACTCTGGGCTAACTTAGCGAGATGGGAATACCTTCCTTCCTGTGGTAGGTAAGAGATCAAATGTGAAGTAGCCAGCAGGTAGCGGTGAGTTTTGGAGGCCAGCAACCTGGGTTGATTTCTTTGGGTAACTTTCTATTTACTTCCCAGTTCTTCCATTAAGTTTCTCAGTTCTCTGTCTGAAAACAGAAAGCTGATAAAAAGCTCACCATGCAATGAAGATGGAAGAGCACAGGCAAGAAGCACCCACTCATGACCATTGGCTTTGCTCTCTCTTCCTCGTGGCATGGACACTGTTGAGCAGTGGTGTGAAGGACACACTAATGACGATGATCTCCATTTGCTTCTCCACTTCTCTGTTCTGGAAAAGGATGTTCCTACTTGCCCCAAGAAAGCAGCACACTCTCTACATTGGGGACTCATCTCAATCCCCTGAACCTATGCATCCCCTGCTCTGTTCCCAAGGTAAGAACCACAGAGTAACAAGCATCTCCCTTGCATGGTCATGCTCATTTGCATACCTCTTGTCTTAGGCATGCCAGGACCCTGTCACTATTTGTTAAGTAAATTAGTTTTATTATTTGATACTGAATAACCATTCATTCCTTATGTACATTTCTATGTTTATATTTTCAAAATAAAAAGAAACATTTGTGTGACTCTATTGAATAATATTTATTGATATCTTGTATACATTAAAATAGCTTTATATAGGTGAAAAACATAAAGTATACTAAATTAAGAAAATTTTCATATTTAAAAATATGGTGCATATATCTGAGCAATTGCAAAATGTTGGTGGAAAAACTTGCAAAAGCAGACTCAAAACTAAAAGACTATATAGCATACAAGAAATTATATACTTTTTAATAAGATACACAATACCTTCAGAGGACAAAATAAACTAGAAGAGCGGACATTTACACATAATTTCTAAAGCATATATAAAAGAAGAGCATCATAATTCACACACTGAAAGATAATACTTTATGCAAAAACATTCCCTTTAAAAATGAAAAGAGACTTGGCACATCCAAACCCTGCCACTCCAGGGATAAACACCAGGAGCAAAACACATGTGTTGTGGGAGGGAGAAATCAGGTGCAACTATGACACACTCCAGATGCCCACTGACGTGAAAGTCTCAGGGAAAACTGACGGACTTCAAGGTCTAGAAGGAAAGGACACAAGTTCCAAACGTGTGAACACTGATTGGCTCTCATTATTTGGTAACGCTTTTGAAATAATTGCCTTTTGTTTGAAGTATAGTCATCTTTCAGCTTTAACTCTCTTGGAAATTGATAAAAAGCAGCCTAAAGAGATGAAACAACAACACCGACTTTGAAGTGCAATCATTCCTTTCCCAGGAACTTTCAGAGAGCATTTGGACAGGTCCACAGGAAAGGCTATCGTGTAATTTAGAAAATCTGGATGGGTCAGGGGGAATACATAAATATTTCACACTATCCATAACTAAGCAGAACACTTTAAAGTAAAAATTTAATGGGCAGCATGCGCGTTCATGGGAGGCGGCAGAGACAAATCGGTGTCAGCTGTGTTGAGGGCGGGAGCGGCTCTCTCATTATCTAATGTTATGCGCGTTTCTCGCTGCCTTCTGGTGATGCCTTGTGATGAAATGATGTGCAAAGAATACACAGCACAGCTCACTGTGCACTCGTCTTCCAGTCATCGGCCACTTGATGGCAGAAAGCATTTCCCATGACAGTCAGAAATTGAATAGTATAGTCTTCAGCATAAAAATTAAGAGGATAATCAGCAGAGCTTCTGATGTTGTGAGGCTAAGCAAGACGAGAGAATGCATTGGCCTTCAAAGGAAGGAAGACCAAAAACGTATAGGTGTGTCCAAGTCTTATTGCCGATGCCAATTCCTGACTTCCTGTCTCATTCCCATTTGCACCCTTCTGCACATTCCAGTTTTCTGTGCCACAACTCTGATCACGTGTTCGCTAAGTTCAGAAAACTAGAAGCCATTGATGAGAGTGTGGACCACTGACACGGGCACCATCTGGGAGTTCGTACTCGTAATAATACCCATCCTAACTGACGGAATGGAAGCTAGTGTAACTCCGTACCCGTGTGATCTGTATGCACGTAACTGCTGGAACAGTGATGCTCTCCCAGTCTGGGAAGTCCTTCTGTATATGTGTTGCTTTATTGGTTACTGAATAAAGCTGCTTTGATCTATGACAGGGCAGAATAGAGTAAGAAAGACAGGAATTCCAAGCAGATAGAGGAGGAAAGAAAGCAGAGTCAAGGAGATGCCATGTAGCTGTCAAAGGAGATAGACGCTAGAGAACCTTACCAGTAAACCATGATCCTCGTGGTGATCCATAGATTAATAGAAGTGGGTTAATTTAAGGTGTAAGAGTTAGCTAGAAATATGCATGAGCTAATTGGTCAAACAGTGTTTTGATTAATATAGTTTCTGTGTGATTATTTCGGTCTGGGCAGCTGGGAAACAAACAAGTAGCCTCTGATTACACTCTACTGTTTCATTTACTTGATCTTAGAGCTAATCCCATGTGAGGGCCATAGATACAGATCTTTCTTAAACTGTCTTTGATTGTCCATTGATCAAGGATCAGTGTTTCTACCGGGCTTTCACCTGTCCAAGATCTAAGAATATTAACATGAATCTTGGGTATAATAATTCTCAGAATGGTAATCAGCCGATTTGAGGTCAAGATGTGAGGTCAAACTTATTTAATAATGAAGGAGGAATCCATAAATATTTAAGACAATTTGTAACAAAACTCAATAGAAAATTGTCTGTATTTCAGTGATAGCTATCCAGCCTTGATATAAGTTAGATTCAAGATAGAATTTCACTTAGAAGATGTTTCCTTTCTTCAGGAGTTAAACGTAGTGTTTCTTTACATTTTGCTGACTTTGGACTCAAAGAATAGGAATAGCTTAACTGCAAGAATAGTTTTACATAGCTTGCAAGTTCCATTCTTTGAAGATGTGGCAAAGGCAACAAGAGGCCATGCATTCCAGACAGTATTCCATTCTCAATTTCTGTTTATTTTCTAGAATAATAAAAGTAATTTTTTGAGTTTATCTAATAGTAAATGTCCTAAACTTTGGCAAAAGTGTAAGAATTGACATTAGAATTTCTCAACAGCGTTTTACACCAATTTTATTCTATTCTATAGAAAAATGTGATTTAAATACTTCCTAATAATAAAAATACCAAAATAACCAACAAAAGAACTATTTCCAGACAAATACGTAGATTGTCTTAAAAAAACAATCAAAGGTAATTTCTTCAGACTATCTGGGTACAGTTAAACCTCCATAATATAAACACAGCACTTAAAATATAACCACCATTGGCCACATATGCACATATATATACCATAGATTTGTAGTATTTGATTTATTTTCAGCTCACGCTGGGTGGCCCACTACTGCTTTTTGCACTATCACCAGCTGATCCCAAGTTCAGGGTTATTAAAAACCATCATAAATAAGATCCATGTGTGCATTGTTTGGGTACCAGAGACTATTTACAAATCTTTCAACAACTAGGCTCGTTCTCTGCCAGCAAAAAAAAAAAATCACCAGCGTCTACTATTGCTAGTCCAACCACAAAAGCATTCATACTGTTGAATTCACCCCAATAAAGTCCTGGAAAATTCTTGTCTGACTGCGAAGGCATGAAATTATTTATGTTGTGCTTACTGTTGCATGGCAGAGCAGCAGACACTATCTGTTAAGCGTAAGTCTGCACAATTCTTGCTGGGTTACCAACTGTCTCACATCCATACATTCTCATCGAATAGGTGATCTTTCCTTTTGAAAAGGAAAAATAAATTTATGCGCAGTTGTGTGTATAAAAAGAAGGCTTTTGGCTTTGTTTTGTTTTTATTTTTATATTTTTAGGGTTTTTTTTTGATATAAGTAGTCTTACATGCCTATTAAAAGTCCCCTCAAAAAGGAGCCCATTTAGACATGAAGGGCTGGGTGTTTTATGTCAATGAGGTTTCAGGAAACAGAGACCTTAAATTAAAGCTCAAGGGAGTTTCTAGCCATGAAGTTTGAGAACTGCAGTTTTATCTTAAGCCCTCTGTAAATCATGCTGCAACACTACTGATGTGGTAATGTGCAACCCAGACTCCCAAAATTTAGGTAGGAAGAAAAGGACACAATGGAAGCAATAGAAATGGAAGCCTGGAAGCAAGCTGAGGCCCAAGGATGTTTCCAAAGTAAATAAGAACCACTAGGTAAGTAACTGCTGAAAGACAGACTGGAGCCACCAATAAAGAGGTGCACCATGAAATACCAGCTTCCAATTAATTAGTTCAGTCGCTAAGTGATGGAGGAGTTACTTTCATTTAATAAAGAAACTGCCTTGGCCCATTTATAGGCCAGCCCTTAGGTGGGTGGAGTAAACAGACAGAATGCTGGGAGAAAGAAGCCGAGTCAGGAGTCGCCATGATTCTCCCACTCCAGACAGACGCAGGTTAAGATCTTCCCTGGTAAGCCAGCTCGTGGGGCTACACAGAGTATTAGAAATGGGTTAGATCAATATGTAAGAGCTAACCAATAAGAGGCTGGAACTAATGGGCCTGGCAGTGTTCAAAAGAATACAGTTTCTGTGTAATTATTTCGGGTAAAGCTAGCCGGGTGGCGGTGGGAAGCAGCTCCGCCGCTCATATTTTAACAGCTAAGTGCAATTTTTGCAATTACTAAAAATGATGACATTTGGGTAAAAATCTTATACCATCAACAGCTGTGAGGACAGAAAAGCTACCAAATGTTACTGCCCAAGTGTCCCAGTACACAATCCACTCTCTGGTCTGGACCATTAAATGTGTTGTCCTGTTGTAGCTGTGGGAATTCTGTGATGTCCAAAGACCCTCTCAGAACTGTTTTCTTCACCACGCGCCACGTAAAATCCTTGTTCCTTTATTGCTCACATCCTGTTCTGACTATTTCTAATAATGGCTTATGAATTGCAAATGTTATTTAAAGTAGGCTAGTTTTTAATCAATTGGGAAATGCTGGAAAATTGTTCAGAATGGATAATCACATGTTCCAGGAGATGCCTCGTCTTCCTACGCTAGACCTGAAGAAAGGACCACTTAGCATTCCGAGAGGAAAGATGAGAGGGGTGGACTCTTCCCATCACACCCAGAGAAAATAGGACCTCTGCAGGCCAATGGACGCTTGTTCTGCAGGCTGAAAGACCAGAAAAAAATATAAGATAGAAGGCATCCAAAGTACAGCAAGAGGGAAGACAGAAGGACAGCTTCATCTACCTCTATTATAAACTGAAGTTTTCAAGAGAAGTTTTGATAGAGCAAAATTAAAGCTGTTTTTTTTTTTCTGAAAAGGTATGAGGCAAAGGACTTTATGTGAGAGTTGCTTATGAACTGTGAATTCAAAGTCTCATATCTTGATTTTTTTGTGCCTGTATTTTAAAGAGGGGTGTGTGTGTGTGTGTGTGTGTGTGTGTGTGTGTGTTGCAACTAACCATTTTCTCATCTTCATTTCATAAACTGTTAGCTAACAGGGCAGATCTTAATGCCTCTTTAAATAGGAATGTAGAATTAAGTATACTCCAAATATTAACTTCTCACCAAATTCAAGGAGAATGCACAAAATTAAATGTCATGTTGCACCTTACACTTACTTACTCCTCCCTAGGAATTTGACCTTCAGATCCCATTCATTTCCCCTCTGCAGCCTACAGTCCAGTCTCAGGGCATTCCACATTCATCCACCCATGCTGCTAAGTATCTGTGTTGATTCTGCTGACTGTATTTATTACATAGACAACTTAGAGCCCATCACAGTGGATGTACATTACCAGGACACCCCTTAGTTCTCTCTTTAGTAACCCCAGTAAGCTCATTGGTTCACCAGGCTGGAATTTTACGGACTCTTGTCTGTGATTGCTGCTCTCTCTGGATGAGTAGAGAGACTGCTGTTCTTGAAACAGGAGAAAGTGGCCACCCAGTGATTGCCATTCCCTTCTCAGAATGCATTCTAAAAGAAACTGAGAAGACACTTCCAAGTTTTCTCATGGGTCCACAGACTTCAGGAGAAGGAAGGTAAAAAGGTAAGCCATGAAATGAGCTGCAGATATCAGCTCTTTCCAAGACAATTAAACAGGACTCTAACTATCATCAAGACTCTGTATTCATATACATTGATTATGTTATAAATCTAGAAATTTTAAAATATCTTAATGGCAATAGGAAACACTTAGATTGATATATTTGGGGAACATGAAAGCTCTTCACCAAATCATATGACTCACATTACAACTTTTAATTATATGCAAGATTAGCATATCTTTATCCTGTGTTTCCAGCATTGGCATTGGTGCAGAGGTCAGAGTATCAACCTCTAAAATAAGTGCCATCCTATCTCTTGTAGCACATGGTAGCCGCTTCATGCTATAGCAATTACAACTCCGGCTCCATTAACCAGAAAAGCAGAGATACGACACATTGTTGTTATCATATGATTAGAAGACACAAAATTATTAGAATATCAATGGAAAATAATTACCCATGAGCTCAGGACAGCCAGTCACACTCTGAGAGCTCATTGATTCACTAGCTAAAACTGGCCCACTCCTTAATGCATACTCTGCAGGGGAAGCATAAAACTTGATTTCTAAGAAATCATAAACTATAGGTCATTGCTAAATAAGTGAAATATATAATGAAAATGATGGGCATTTTAGAAGAATATGGTGATGTAAATTCAAACATGTCTCAGGAGCAGTTCCAGAGACAACTCCGCCTGCCAAGCAGATACAGCCTTCTCAGTGATCCAGACATGTAGTTGCTTAGTAGAAACCTTTGACTCTAGGATTTATGTCTTCATTGGAAGCACTTACCATACTAAATATCACTCTGTTATGTAAGAAACCACAATATCCATAAATGGTAATGAAATATCGATATAAACTCATTCATACACAATTTCATGTCAATACATTCGAATATTCAGAACCAGTATTTCAGCCTGATAACTCACAACTTTTCAATATGCTTAGTGATAATTTCCTACCTAGAAGTCCCTTTTAGTTTTTGTTTTGCTCTTATACAAAAATATTCTGGAAAAAATGGATCAACAGTTTATTCACATAAATCTGAAGTCATGCTTGAATTATACTTAGCGTGTAACATTTTCTCATACATACTCCAGAAAGAGATGAGTCTAGAGAACGGGTTTGCACTGGAGAACCCATCAGCAGACGGCCAGCTTTTCAACTAAAGACTGTCCAGGGTAGAGCAGAGAGGGGCTTCACAGAGGCTGTTTTCACAGCATGAAATGCCAGACTGAGTTAGTTGGCTCTGTTTGTTTTGTTTATTTTTCGATTCAGAAACATTCTAACCTGTCATTATCCTGACGAGTGCTTTATTACAGAAGTTGCCCTGAGTGAGAAAGCGCCATGATATCAGCCCATGTCGCCCACTATCTTCCCTGGAGAATTGCTCCTCTGCCATTTCCTCATAAGAAATAAAAGATTTTGACAAGTTTGAGAAGCATGTGAAGGAATGTTAAATAAACTTAGCCTTTTATAAAAATCATTTGGTGAAGTTATATAATAAATTATTAGCCCCTCTTTTTAGACTGGGCTAAGCAGATGAAACTACCTTCTAAACCTCCAAGCTCATTATCCCAAAAAGATGTGAATTCGTTCATTCTTTCATTTGATAACTATTTCTTTTTATTTCTATTATTTAATATTTTATTAATTATTTTTATTTCAGGGGGCTTGGGGTTAATCACGGGGTCTTCTGCATGCTGGAAAGCAATCCACTACTGAGCTATTCCGCTACTGAGCCTTCATTCAGGATGTGTTTTATGGGCGTTATTTTCTACATCAAGATTGATTCTAAGTGACAAGGAGTTAGTAGTTAGAGAAAAAGACAAAATTTTTGCACTGAATTCTAGCATATTTCAGTGTACGAAACAGATAGACAATGAGAGAGAAAGCAAGTTAGTATTTAGTATAGTTATTTTGCCAACAGCTTTCTTTTGTACCATAAAGCCTTTGTAAATAATAAGAGCTCAAGAATTATTTATTGAAAGATACCCTAGTTTTTCCATTATCCGATAGCTACTTGTCATTTTTGATAAATAGAATAAAAATTACTTATCTCAGTGGATTATTTAAATAGGACAGTGGTGCTCAGCTTGATTACATAAAGCTAATAGACTGGTCATACTTGAATTTGCGATCAAGGATGAAATTAATAATTATTATTGTTTTCCCTAAGCTAACAATCCACCATTGGAATCAAATGGTGCCAAAGAGCCAAAGAGGTTTCCAGTGATGACTTGCATCATTCTGACAAGTGATATTGATAACTCTGCAGAATGAGTAATTGGGCACCGTGGTGTGAAGGCAAAACTTGTTAGCCAGGCAGTTCTGCAGCTGTGGCTAAATATTAGCCTTTCCCCTGTGGCTTCCATACATTAACGGAAGGCATGAAAACACACAAGAGGGGAAAATGTGTTACCAGTACTAAAATGGATCTTTATAACAGTTGATATTTTAGTGATTTGTACTATACGCCTTCCCTTGGATCACTATTTTGGTTATGTGATTACGATATATGGCTGAATTCAGCTGCTCAAAAATCGGGGAAGCCTCTTACATTCGAGAAACTGTGAGTAGGCTGAAAACTGCCGTGTCACAGAAAAATACTTTGATTTGAAGCACTTCCACTTGTAATCTTACTATGTGCAACTCCGTAAGTCCCTTTTGTTTCACTTGATACTTACCATCAGACTACCCATGAGTTTTCACTTGCAAAGTTCATGCTATGAACATAGAGTCAAGCAGAAAATACTTACTTATGCTAAGCAGTTGTGGTGCATGCCTTTAATCCCAGCACTCAGGGACCAGAGGCAGGAAGATCTCCGTGAGGTTAAGGCCAGCCTGGTGTACAAGAGTTAGTTCCAGGATAGGCTCCAAAGCTACAGAGAAACCCTGTCTCAAAAAACAAAAACAAAAAAAAAGCAAACATAAAGACAAAAAGAAAATACTTACTAAAGAGCTAGTCCTGCACAGCTGTAATGTCAACATCCATCCCTCAAGTAATGAAAAGTCTCCAAGAAAATATAATGACACATTGTCAGTCTAGGATAGTTTCCATCATGTCGTCTGGCAGAGGATAAGTAATGCTGTATGCGTTGGTCATTGCATGAATAGAGTCAAAGTGTTTGACATGTGCAGATTCCATACAGACATTTAGTTACTAGTTATAAATCCATTTAATAAGCAATTATTCTTAAATCTAAAGGTAGTGAATTGAACTAAATCTACTGTAAATAGCCTTAAAATAAGAGAAAAAAAAAATAATTCCCCCCCCGTAAATGCTGAATAAACTCTTGAACCCAAATGTATTTCCTCAGCCTTCAATATTTTATTTATAGAAACAATCCCACGAGGAAGCAATCATCAGTTTCTCAACAGGGCTGGGGGAAAAGTCTAATTGGATAAGAGAAAACAAGAAATACAAAATCGAATGTGTGCATACGACAAATCACCAGGCAATGAAATAAATATCACTGTAGCGATCTTTTAATTCACAGACATGTTTGAATGACAGATTTTCTCCATTATCCGCTGAACATTAAGATCACAGTACTGTTGAATCTTGCATTTTCTTATTTGGATTTACATTCCTAAATTCTTTGCTAATTGAGGAAACTTACATCATGTGCATTTTCCAAATGACTGTGGTTTCAAATAAGGGATACGCATAAAAGAATTTAATCTCCGCTTTTAAAGATGGGTTATTAATCTTAGTTACATATTACCATAACACCTAATATTTTTAAAGGAGAGGGTAAATTTAAATTTATTAAAATAAAAATTTAAAAAGCAAGTTTTTCTTATTTCTATATAATAAATTTATGTTTTAATAATGGCAATAATTCCCCCCAAAATAACTCGTTATATTTAAAATAAATGCACTTCTCACTAATTGCTAAATCAACTCTAGATATTAGCTCGTTATATGGCTGCTGGTATCTGAAACAGTTAAACTCTGACCCTTCAATTAATGTTGCTATACAAACTTTTTGGTTCACAGGTACTCAGTCATTCCTCAATTTTATCAGTATCTTTAATTATTCAGGTGTTTTTAGTAGACCATAGCAATAATTAAACAGCAAAAATCCAGAAATATTGAAACATTATCAATGACAAAAAAACAGAATATAATAAGCACAAGGTTGCTATTTAGCAACTAAGCTTTTTCAGAGATATGTGAATGTGATTAAACCACACTAATCTACAATGACAATATGTATATTTTAAGTTCTTAGCTGCCTGCTCATGCAACACTCCAAATCCAATAATATATCAAAAGAGAAACCACAATCTAGTACAATTACATTGTAGAAATCGTTTAGAAAGTGCTTTTTTCTCCAAATGAATAGAAGAAACATGACACTACACAGACAAGTCGCCAATAAGATTTGGCTGAAGAAACACAATTTTAATCTTATCAATTTGAGGTAGTTTAGTCAAGCTATTTCGGGCTAGGTGTATATGAAGAAGAGCAGTAAGAGGTTAATTTCTGAAATCAAATACGGTCACCCCATGCAGAAAAGAACACAATAACACCACTGACAAAATTCCCTTGCCAAATGGATTAGTCTCCAGCAAAACAATGGTACCAGCAGGTCAGTCTGACGCTGAGCTAAGACAGAGTGGCATGTTTTAAGGGGAGATTTCACACAGTTCACAAGACAAAGAGGCACTGTCAGAGCAGATAAAGAACAGAAAACCAACAGAATGTGCTTCATGTGATCTAGGAACCATGGCCAGAGACGCCAAGAGATTCAGACCTCAAGAGTTTTACCAAAGCATCACAACCTTCCCAAGGAGAGAGTCTTGGATTCAGGGGAAGAAGGATGATGTCACTGACAATGAACACCAATCAAAAGTATCTGCAGATATTATTAAATCTTGAGTCCACATTGTCATTTTTTTCACTTTTACCTTCAACCAAAAAAATCATATAATTATACCTTTTAAAAATTCATATTTACTATGAAAACTGCAGCTGTATCACAGTTGTATACACATGGTCTTAAGTATAAGCCAGATGTTTAATTGATTGAATTATTCTTAAAATGTACTGGAAACATGTCCAGTTTTTTTTTTTTTTTTTTTTTTTGGTTTTTCGAGACAGGGTTTCTCTGTGGCTTTGGAGCCTGTCCTGGAACTAGCTCTTGTAGACCAGGCTGGTCTCGAACTCCCAGAGATCCTCCTACCTCTACCTCCCGAGTGCTGGGATTAAAGGTGTGCGCCACCACCGCCCGGCACATGTCCAGTTTTTATTCACGTGCATTTCACAGTCAATAGTGCCATCCTTGAGATGTCTGCCACAGGGGTGTGTTGTGCATCGAAAGAATATAATGCATATGTAAGCTGACATTGTCTGATGGCCTTGCCCAAGAAGACAGAGGGAACACACATAGTAGCTGTCTTCTTCACTAACGGAAAATCAAAGCTGAATTAGTCCTGAACGAAAGGAGTCAGCCTGCCCAATAGTGAAAGAATGCTTACAGAGCAAAGTTCTGGAAGAGAATGATTGCTGTTTGAGGTTTGCAGGAGCAAAACCACAATAGTGTGTGTAGGACTGGCTCCTGGATTCGGAGATACTTGGCTCAACCATAGAATTACCGCTAAGGAACAGCCAATTTCTTAGCCTAAGGACATTTCCTGTTGTTCTGCCAACCACACCGTACATCTCGCTCTACCAATATAACCTAGGACATTAGTGTCGGTCCCAGTATTCTCTTGGATGGGAGCAAAAGACAGTGGTCTCCTGGATACTGGGCACCATGGGAGGAAATTGAAGCATGGACCCAAAAACAAAGAGCTGTGTCCTCTCCGGCCCAGGCATCCTTACCGTTCTCCCAGAATCACTGAAGTTTGAACAGTTAAAGGAACAGCTGTAGTTCATAGTCGACACCAGACAGACTCCATAAAGCAAACAACTCAACCTGAGTTACAAATAAGAGCCCTTGGGCCGAATCACAAGACTCCTTAGCTGTATTAGCCCTCCAGGGGCTGGGTAGGGGAGAAACAGAAGAGGAGACGCCCCAACTTGTTGCACAGGGACCTGGGAGAAAGCAGCTACGCAGTGGGAGATATTCCAGCGAATGTGGCTGTGTTAACAGTGAACAATAGGTATATGTAGCAAATCGTCATTTTGAATCACTTTGATGTATATCAGGTTTAGTGGTCAAACATTTAAACGTTTCAGTGAAGACTGCAGGACCTCAGTCCACTCCGTATTAGGATGTCACTGGGCCTGAGCACTGGCTGAGGTTCACGATGCTTACAGCTCCTGAAATGATGCTCAGGTGCAGCCAAGGCTAAAATCTTTCGTGGCAGAGTGTCACTGACGGGAACCTTGGGCTCTTGGGTGCACGTGCAGAAATAGGGCAGAGATGGTGTCTGTGACGCCTTGCTCATCCTGTAGGACTTGTGACGTAACCTTCATCCTTCACCGCTTTCTTTGGTAACCGGCTCCCTATCACTTAAAATAGAGAAGTTTCAATAAAGAGCGGCGTGGGCAGCTCTAAAGAGTAACCAAACATGGGCCACAAAAGTAAAATTATCTTTCTCACATTCAGCAGACCTAATGCGAGAAACTTGGCCTTCCACATTCCAAGAGAGGGTGTATTCGTGAATGCAGATTCCACACTACTACAAAAACCAATGTAAAACACAGAACAGGGATTTGTGGATTTAGAATGAGAGATCTTACTTTGGATGAAAGAGACAAGCATATAGAGGGAGTGGCGTTGTGTGTTCAGTATGGCATAGGAACAAAGGAAATCAGTACAGGGATTGAAATGTCAGAGCTCCGGGACTATAATTACCTGAAGCACCAATGTGTCTGTTAACAAAGAGTATTGAATTTCTACATCGTGCCTCGGTAAATTATAAGGACGTAGGCAGTGTTTCTTGTCCCGGGGAGATGATGTCCCATGGTGGGGGTAGCTCGGAAAACAACAAATTAAGAAAAATGCCAAACCTTGAACACATTTGGCAGAATAGTGTCTAAATTCTGTCTCCCCAGAACCTTTGAGTTCGGTCTTGTTTGTAATGGGATTCGGGAACCTAGCGTTAGATATGGGAAGAGCAGAAGACATAACGAGCCACATGGAGTCAGGAGAAAGCTATGTGGGATGGAAAGGTGCTGAGACTGGAGTCTTGCTTCCATAAAGTATTGAATTCTGGGAGCCACCAGATGCTGAACAAAGCAAGGAAGGGTTGTGCCCCACAGCTTCTGTCTGGAACCATCTCAGCACCTTAGTTCCAGACTTCGGGTCTCCACCACTGAGAGCGTACATTGTCTTTGTAGCTCTTACCTTTGGGTGGGATTATCTGTTAAGGCCTTGTGGGAACAAACTCAATAGCCGTCACTGTAGCAAAGAGCCAAAAGGACAGCACTCCAATGGGAAGCAAACGGATAGTGTTCGTTAGTCGATTTGACGGAAAGCAAGACGCTACACACGCACACAAACACGCGTGCACGATAAATGTGATGGAAGTTCAAGACAGAAGTGATGGCAGCAATATCTGAGGACAGAAACAAGGTCCATTCCGGAACCTCTGCCGCTGTAGTGGCGCTCAGAGGGCTGAGTGTGGACAGAAGTTCACAGGGTAGAAACGAATTTAAGATTTATATAACATAGGAATTTATATAGACTCGAATGTTAAGTATAATTTGCAAATGCTAGAAATTTAAAAGCTAAGGACCAAGTAGACGTCCTCCAGTTCAGAGTTTTGAAAGTTCCCTTCAGTCGCTGTGGGAAGGAAGCATTTTTACTGTGGCCCCCTACGTGAGTCATGTAGCCTCGCTAAGCCTGGAAACTTGGAGCAGATACAGAAGCAAACATCTAGGTCCCTCTCGGGTGGTAGCACATTTTTGTGTCACTCAGAAGGCAGAAGACGAAAGAAGAAGCATTAATGGAGGGAGGTGTCAGTCCTAGGTGGTTGCCGCAGGTAGCGCACCACCTCTCCTTAAGATCCAACCACTCCCATTGGCAGCTGCTATTTCTCTAAGCAGAAACGTGGCAGAAAGACTATGATTTACAGCCTCTCTGCCACTATTATTGCAATTGTCTTGAACAAAGATTATTTTTGAGAACTTTTATTTCTTTTTTATTTATCCTGTTTCTCACAGAGCAATAAAATTGGCTAGCCTAACGTTCAGAGTTAACAATGTCTGAGTACTTAATGGTTTCTAAGAAATGCTAAAGAAAGAAGATAATTGGCAATAATTACTATTGTGTGTCTTATTCCAAGGGTGAGATACTTTCTGCTGTGCACTTAAACAATTAAGTTACCCTCCTAGAATGCATTGTGGACCATCAATCTTGATTATAATAAGCCTGGAAGTTTCTAAGGTGTGTCTTCAGTGTTGCAGGAAGGAAATGAATAGCAATGAGTTCCTTATTCTATGAAGACAAGCGGTGGAACAGACAATCAAGACACTGTGCCTTGTTCAATGTGTTTCCCACCACAGGCAGGGAAGCATAATATAGTGTGGAAGTGTAGTAGGTGGCTTTATCCTGCAACATAGATCATCAAAAGGCATGTCTTGTCCACCCTGGAGTTGAAAGAAAGAAAGAAAGAAAGAAAGAAAGAAAGAAAGAAAGAAAGAAAGAAAGAAAGAAGGAAGGAAGGAAGGAAGGAAGGAAGGAAGGAAGGAAGGAAGGAAGGAAAGAAAGAAACTTCTCCGAAGAAGAAATGCTCACCTAGGATTCTTGTTCTCATCAGTTAATTTTGAGAACAGGAAAGAGGAAATTGCATCTCAGCCTGCTTGACACAGACAAGAGCACGGCAGCCTCCTTATTGCTTAACCATGCAGCCCGGTGTTTAGGTACGCGGCAATTTCTTTCTTGCAGAAAGCAAAACCAGCCTGAAAGAAAGTGGAGATCCTGCAGGAGGAGAATTACTGAAAGGCTTTGCATCTTGAAAGGGTTACTCGCACCTGCACGTAAAGAATCTCAGCTGCCTTCGCCACGCAGGCTAAAGGCGCCTTCTTTATTATACTTCTTTCAAGTGCAGATACTTGATTGATAATGTGGGCAAGTTTCAAGCTCTCAGGTTCAGTGCGGAGGAGCAAGTGCGCCATCTACTGGTCAATGTGACCAGGCACCCACTGAAAGCCTTTGAACTGTAGGAAGGAAAACCTGAATGGTGTGTTGTGTGTTTTCATTGCTTTAAAGATGCGTCACGGAAATTGTAGAAAGTAACATTCCCCCCTCAAGCTTTTATTCCACTTTCAATTTCATGAAATTAAATAAAACTTCACTCTAAAAGGTTAATTTGGAAGAGAGAGGAAAGGAGGAGAAAAAGGATGATTTTGACAGGATATTTACAGAGAAACTCTCATTTTACAGTTGAGGATCTTTTCCCTCTTCAAACTATTTATATTTCATTCTAAGTTACTTTAACTAAATTAGCTGTTAAGCAATGTGGAAAATCTGGATAGTTAAAACATCATGTTCTCTACTCAAATATATTCATTTAAATTAGAGCAAGCATATATTAAAATAGAACAAAGTGTAATAGATTTATTAGTGTTCAATTATTCTGATTACTTTTTGTTCTGCTTAAAATATTATACTTATGTAAGATAGTTTTCATACTTAATTTTTAATTTCTTGAGCTGGAGTCTTTAGTAATATGTTCTGAGGATCTGCATATTTGAAAATTGCTTTTTAATAACTATCTTGGTACATTTCTGCATAATCTACATAAATTTTACTCAGGACTTTGCTGGCTAACAGAGCCCACGCTGAGGAAGTAGCTACATTTTCCCTGACTGCTGAGCTGTGAGGGACTGGGCCAGACCTCCCCAGATCTGCTCCATGGATTGTTCTTCCAGACTCGCTGCCAGCCTCCTTGGCAGCCTCTGAGCCCGAAATGCCCATCCCCACACCGTTCGTCCTGACATTAACCCAGGAGGGAGAACCTTCTGGGACAGACCTGCAAAGACCACAGCTTGCTGCTCATTCATCGTTCAATGGACCAGCTTGGCTTTTGAAGTTCCTCTCAGTTCTCTCTCAGGCAGAATTCGCTCTGCCTGGCCCTGCTCTTCCTTCTGGTTTGTGCCCCTGTGAATACTAAGAGAAGTCTCCGTAGGCAGCTCCTGCAGGTAGATGCCATCTTAGGGAAGCCTGATAGCCATAGCCAATGAGGTCAGGACCACCTCACTCCGTTCTACCTTCTTCTAGGAAAAGACAGCATATCTTAAGTTCATTCCAAGGTTTTCATCTCTTAGCAAATACAACCAAAAGGAGAAATGCTACAAAATGCATATATTTGTTTCTCAGGTGTAATTTCTATCACTTGAATATTTTTAAACAAGCCTATATATCCTATTGATTCACTTATATTTGGTTTATTCAGTACAACTATAGAATGTGATGGTTGAAAATAAACAGGTATTGCAAAAGTATTATGTGCCACGGAGGAAAACACACTCTGAATATTTTAAAATGATTTATTTATCTTTACAAATTATATAGTGGCTTAAAAAGAAAGAAAGAAAAGAAGGAAGGAAGGAAAGAAAGAAGGAAGGAAGGAAGGAAGGAAGGAAGGAAGGAAGAAAGAAAGAAAAAGCGACCAAGATTTCAAAATGGAGGAAGCATGCCCTCTAGTGGTAAAGATATTAATAAAGTCAGTTTTACTTTTAAAATATTAAACTCATTTGCCAGCTCTAAAAGAATGAAGCATGAGCTGTACTCTACGAGCCCTGCCTGCCCAACATGCTGTGGTGGGCAGTGCACACCTGTGAGACCCCTTTGTTGAGACAGTGTAGTTTAAATTAGAAAGATCCAATAAAGAAAACAACAAAATAATTCTGTTATTAATGGATAAAGTAATAACGCTGTGATGATTCTTAGAGAAGAATCTTGGATAGTTTGCTGTGTTTATTTATAGGGATGCTATCAAATCCTTTGCTTCCAGTATCTGTTTTTGATCTGCATTTTTGTAGACTAAGTGATTGGTTTTTTAGTTTTTTTTTTTCTTTCTGTTGATTTGTCTAAACCTTCACAGAGTAAGCACACAAGGAATTAAAATTGCAAATCCACAAGAGAGTTCAGAACTCCACTGCCTTTTGAGAGTTATCTTTGGATGCTGATTGATGCACAGGATGTGAAGTCTTATATTCAACTTTGGTGGCTTTGCGAAACTCAGTGGAGTGAAATAAGATGGATTTAAAGGGACATGACAATTCCAAGCCTTCCTCTCAGTATTCCCAGGAAACAATGGCACCAGGAAAGACTCTGCTTTCCAATCAGATGAGCATTGAACAAGAGAAAAAAGATCCTTGAGAACTGAGGGCCTCTGAGATCCCACTGCCCTATCATTGGCGAGCTTGGGCCTCTTTCAAAGTCTACATTCGGTTAGATTAGATTCCACTTGGCTCTTTTGGGCAAACTTTATTTCCTCCAACAACACCTACAGTTCTAGACTGTTACCCTAAGAGAAGGATTAGACGCTCCTGCGCTTTTTCAGTACCTTAAATAATGGGTATTTGTCTGTTGATTGCCCATAAAAATGAGAAATCAGAAATTGCCATTAAGCAGAGGAGGAGTAGGGAAGGGGTCTGTTGTAGGAAGCGTGACAGGGCACTAGGTCATGGAGGCTGGAACGTGCATTGTCAGGAGAAGCTGGACAGCACACTGCAGAGTTCACAGGGCCATTTCTCTGACCAGAAGGCATTCACAAGCCAGACCCTCCTTCAGGGGACAAGAGAGAAAGGTGCCCTCTGTTCTTCTCCAACAGGGAGGGAAATGGGACCAGTGAGCACTTCCTTGTTGCCATCACGTTTCAGGAATAAATTCCATCATTAGATTTGTAATTCAGAAGTAGCGGAACTTCAAATCTCATTTCCCTGAAACAGAAAATGAACTTAAGAAATCTTTTCTTGCCGGGCGGTGGTGGCGCACGCCTTTAATCCCAGCACTCGGGAGGCAGAGGCAGGCGGATCTCTGTGAGTTCGAGGCCAGCCTGGTCTACAAGAGCTAGTTCCAGGACAGGCTCCAAAGCTACAGAGAAACCCTGTCTCGAAAAACCAAAAAAAAAAAAAAAAAAAAAAAAAAAAATCTTTTCTTCCAAGCATGTTCAGAGTTAATAAAAGTAGTTTATGTAAAAATGACTCTATTACCTTGCATTTTTAATAAAACGTTTATTTTGAAGTTTGGAATTTTGTTGTCTAGTCATATACAATGCTACTAATCCCAGATGCCCTCCTGAGTGACTGTTATAGATATTACAGTGTGTAAGAGACTAAACTCAGGGCCCAGTGCATGCTCCTAAATGCATTTTATTTGCCTATCTTAGTTACTTAAGGGATTTGATGAAATAATTTACCCTATAATCATTATCTACTAAGATCAATGTGTTGCCCCTCTTTGTACCACACTGGTATGTGTTTAGTAGGAATCTGTGTGTGTGTGTGTGTGTGTGTGTGCGTGTGAGTATGCATGGCTGTGCATGTGTGTGTTTGTGTGATTATAGGAATAACTGTGATTGTGCATGCCTGGGCATATGTTGTTTGTGGGACTATAGGAATCAATGTCTATGTGTGCATGCCTGTGCATGTGTGTGTTTGTGGAACTGTAGGAATCAATGTGTTTGTGTCTGTGTGCAGAATTGCATGGGCCACACTGACAATTTTTAGGAGTTGGTCCTCTCTTCCCTGTGTGAGATCCAGGGAGTGAACTCAGGTCCTCAGCTGACTCAGTTAAGGGCTTCAAATCTTTGCACCATCTCCAGCCCTAACACATTTTATGCTTTTAACTTTAATGCAAAATACAGTCTCTCAATTGAGGGATTCAACACTTGATATCGATCAACTGGGATAATAGTATATAGACCACTGTGTCTAAGCAGGTACTTGTCTTAGACAGAAGCAGGTTTGCAGAGATTGGTTCAGATGTGTTGTAGAATTAAAACTGAACCCACAGAGACCCGACCTGCCTCATACTCAGGGCTTTGCAACAGAGGGTGTAGAGCTGGGTTTGACTCTGTACATAACACATCTTATAGACTACCTCAGACGTTATATGCTTGTGTCTCTTAAGAAGACTATTCTCTCTCTCTCTCTCTCTCTCTCTCTCTCTCTCTCTCTCTCTCTCTCTCTCTCTGTGTGTGTGTGTGTGTCTGTGTGTGTGTGTGTCTGTGTGTCTGTCTGTGTCTTTGTCTGTGCATGTATATGTGAGGGTCCAAGTAGGTAAAGAAGCCAGGGGACAACCTCAGATATTTCTTAGTAACCAACCACTTTGTTGTTTGAACTCACCAAGGAGACTAAGCTGGCTCACCAGTGTGCTCCAGGGAACAGACTGTCTTTGCTTTCCAAGTCCTGCAATCCTAAGTGCACGCCACTGTGTTGCCCCCACCCTGTGTTATATGTGCATTTTGGGGATCAAACCCAAGTCCTTGTGCTATTATGGCAAGTACTCTGGAGATTGAGGTGTTGCCCCAGCCTTGAAATTAGAAACATTTTCAATGTGACAACAGAAGTACCCAGGTTGTGGATTGTTACATTGTACACTGTTGATCATAGCATTGCTTCTTTTGTGTACTTTAATTAAGCCTGAAATATGAAAGACCTATGTTTATAGTTTTTCCTGTCACCCACTTTCTAGCTGAGTATATATTGATCTGATTGTAAGCTGGCTCCCTTTCTTCATGGCTAGCTACTCCATTCTCTTTAGTTTCCTGGAGAGGATAAGATTTCCTTTTTATGCATAATAACTGACTTTCTACTAAATACACTGTGAATCCTTCATCTTTCCCCAGGAAATATTTTCATACTTCTCTTTATCCTTACTATGTTAGCTCCACCTGATTCCCAGGAAATTCCTTATAACATGCTGCACCAATTAGTCTCCTAGATGATGTTGCCACAGAAATTACAGTGGCTTTCAACCTTCGCTCACCTTCCCCAGTTCAAAGGAAGTATTCCAAGAAAATGATTTCTGTGGCATGCCTGCTTCACCAAGTAGCACACTGTTTGTCTTAGGAATGAGATGCACGTGGACCAGATCAGGGATACACTTTAAATGTTTACAAGCATCTAGTGAACCAGTCCAGTGCTTCCCAAATTGAATGCACATGCAAATCACTTGTGGGGCTTGTTAGAATGTGTGTTCTGAGTCGAGAGACCTGGAATGAGGTCTGAGAGCCTGCATCTCAAACAAGCCCCCATCTTGTCCAGTACTGCTAGTTGGGACACCATACTTAGTACAGAGAGGGAGAGAGAAGACGTGCTGGCATGCGGTTACATCAAAACGCAGAACACAGCACATTACTTTGATATGCCTTTAGATTGGATAGGGGCTACATGCTGTAGGCAGGGAATGCCTTTGATCAAGGAAGATCTATAAGACCTTAGTCCCCAGAATCCAGCTTTAAGGACTGTTAACAAATGAATTAACAGTGAACTAAGAAAAATTTGGGGGAAAGATTTACTATTATATTTAGAAATCTTTATTTTTGAAGTATTTTTATCTGATATCATGTATCTATGAATATTTCCTAAGTTTACTCTTAACATCTGCTCTAAACAAGCAAATCAACTTCCTAATAATCTACCAAGGATATTAAGCAACTTCTGACTGTCAAGCTTAGAACACAATTAATGAAGTAGATAATTCTGTGCCCCTTGCTGTAGGCCAAGGCAAAATTTTGAAGCAAAAAATCTGAAAACCAGTAATATGCGGAGGAAGTGGGAATGAAAGTATGTGGCTATTACATTCCTTTAACTAACTCCTGCTTCTCTGGATGTAGATAATCATATTCAGGAGCTAAACACTATTAGGACTCAGAGCAAGAGTAGAAAGCAGTTTGTTCATCATGAAAAATCATTACTTTAAACACAGACCTATCAAAGGATCCTACTTGGATGCCCAATATTACTGTTGTGTTTTCCCAAAGGAAAAGGAATGGCAAGACACTTCTCAAAGTACTTACTGATAGTCCATTATAAATAGAGTGAACCATTGTTTGCAGCAGAGTTGTTAGAAAGACTGCCGAGATTTAGAGAGGAACAATTGGTTTGCACAGGGCTCTGACCCACTACAAGCACCAATGCGCCCACACATATGGTCAAAAACAAAACCAAAATCCCGAGGAATAATTCACAAGAAAGCAAAATCAGGAAAAGAAAAAGAGAACACAGTTTTAATGCTTTTTTTTATACGGTGGCTTGTTCTGGAAACAATTCTGTACCACAACAGCCTAGACACTGTGGTTTGCACTATTTGCCCTCTTGGCCCTGGTTAGGTGGGGAGATTTCACATAAGCCCACAGCACCATAGCACAGAAAGCTACAGAGCTTATTATAAATGGATGCGTTTGCTTCTCTGCTCTAGTTTAGCCTTCTACTCTAGCAAAAGTTCTCATGCTGTGGCCTCTGGATTCATCAAGGGTCCCCAGTCCAGTCAGAAGTTGCACGAGATCAGTCACATATTAATAATAATACCTGTGTTACATGCTTTCTCACTGTAGTTCACTCCTAAAGATTCAGAGGAGCTTTTGGGGAATGCCTGATGTGTTCTGCACCAGCAGATAAGCTACTGGGGTGGGGGGGAGCTGTTTTCTATGGCCACACATCCTAATAATGTGTAAAATAGGAAGGTGTTGCTAACAGAACTGAGTTCTGCCGAAGCTACAGGAAGGTTGGAAATGGGTGAAACCTTCAGGAAGAACAGTGTGCTGACATCCTGAGGCTATTGTGAGACCTGGCGGGAGGAGCAATGACGGTATGTAGTGCCTGGACTAAACTGAACGCTGTGTTAAGGCTTAATGTCTCAGTAACTTACAGTAATGACCAAAAGAGTCAAAAAGAGGAGGTAAGCAGCCATAAAGCTTTGATTTGCAGAAGAATAGACATTCTACAAATATTTTCCAAAAAAAAATAGAGCATTGCAGTGTGAGAAGTAGGTATTTTCTAGTACTCAAGTAAAGGTGCGCTTTTTGATTCCGTTTTTTTACAGTATTCGAAACTAGTCCTTTCCAAAGATTGTGCCATTTCCTATGGAGGAATACAACAAGTCTTAGTCTGCTCATGTGAAAGGAGACACCAAGGGTTGTATAGTTAATATAATAACTACATTTACCAGGACCATAGCTAAGCATAGTAAATCTGAATTGAAAAAATATTTCAGGATTTTTCTCCTATTTTCACATTAACAGAACCAATACTATGGAAGATAGAGAAGGGTCCTATCTTTGATTCATAACAAAATTTATGAACCAAAGCAAATTATATTTGAGAAAAAAATAACACTAACCTTAGAGATTAAGAGTAAAAATACTGTACATATACGTAAGTTTTGAAAGTTTGTTTTGATTTTAATAAAAAGAAAAAGTAATATGGACTTTACCTTTTTTTGAAAGAAATATAAAAGAGAATAGTCATATATGGCAATAATTTTTAACTCACCACTCCATGTCTGTATTTATGATGCAGGTATTAGATACTATCATTTTTATACAAGCAGGTTACATGGGATTAAAACTTAAATATTTTGTCAATATACTTTTTCAGAAAACATAAAATTATAAACACAAATTTAAACTTAAAGTGAACATCATACCAAACAAACCATTTAATGTTACAAAGAAGAGAAACCCTGAAAATCTAATAAACAATGCTTCACCAGTTATCTGGTCCGTTTCCAAATTTTCTTCCACTCAGACCACTTCTGATCCCCTCTTAGCTTTAATGGTTTTACTACCATTTGCTAAAGAGACAATGTAAAAACACATTCAGCTCACTAATAGAACAAAAACCATTTTCCCTTCTATCAGCGGATTTCATTGGAACTTTTCATTGTTATCTAAAAACAGGTGAATGATCAACCAGATTTCTTCTCTACACAAGTCATGATATTTCGGAGACAGCTTTTCCTACATTCGTGACCACTTTTGATCTGTGTATCTAGTATTTCATATTTTAAATTGACAGTTTTGTTTATGGTAACTTTCCTTTAGTAAGCTGGCCACCGTGGATTCAAAGTTACCCACGTGTAACTGAGACTCCAGACTGACATCTTCCTTTGAAGTTGCTGCTTTAGAGATTCCACATGTCTAGATAACTGGAATTCCCAGATGTTGTCATGCATCACATTTAACACATTGCATCAGATATTTGAATCTATGTCTAATAAGTTCTAAAATATCCAAAGAAAATATCCTTCAAGCGTGCTTAGCTTGGCTTGTTTCTGCTGCTATCCCCCAAGCTTGCTTGTCGGGTTCGTTCCTGTGGCTGTGAAGTAAGAGCAGCTTCGTGGAGAAAAACCTCATTTTCATCCCAGTCCTGGCTTTCAGATCCCAACTTCAGGGCCATCACAGTGGAGCAACTTGAAGAAACAGGTGGCAGGGCATCTATAGTCACAAAGCAGAAAGGACAAATGAATGAACAAACATTCTAGTGCACAACTAGCTTTTCCTAGTTTCCCTTTCAGTCCAGGACCTCAAGACCAAGAAATTATGCTACCCAAAGTGGCTAGGTCTCCCTACATCACAATTCCTACAACTAATGTAATGAAGAGAATCCTTCACAGATAAATTCGGTGGCTCTTGTAGAGATGAATCTAGGTTGTGTCGAGTTGAAAATTAAAACCAACCATCACAAAAATCGAATCCCAGTTTGTTTTCTTTTACTAAGCATTCCTAACCATCTTCCATAAGTGAAATAAAAATAGTATTAAGTACATTTTTTTCAACATGTAAACACATTCTATACTTTGCTTATGTTCTGAGTTCACTCTTAAATCTTCACAAATATTTTACCATTCTATAACAGGGAACAGACTTTCTCTTTTAGAAAACACGATTTGTCACCTGGGTTTAAGAAAAGCCAAGGAGAAGAGCAGCAATTGCGGCAGAATTTCAAAGCAGTGCTTTTGATACCATGGCAGCAACGATGCCTTTAATGGCACGGTTAGGAGCTGCTGGTGGAATGTGTTCTGTGCGCTCACTGATGTTTTCCTGGAATGCCTCCAGCTATAAACATAACAAGCTCACATAATGAGAAGGCGATTCATGAACAGGTGACAATAATGCTGTGTCAGATACAGCTTTATGTATGTGAAATATATTTTGTGTTGAAATCATGTTAACACATGATTGGAAGATTTTGCACTGTAACAGGACAGATCGCCAAATGGGTGCCGTTTGTTGAAGGATATAAAGTATACTTCTAGGAACCATAATTGTTTTTTCTTTTGCTATAAACTCATTTTCTTTCCATTTCTCATTATTCTTATTTATTCATCATAATTTCAGGTGGCACAAGAATATTTTTATTTTGATGTTTTCTGAGTGCACATGGAAAGCAATGAGATGACCATCTTAGTATTTCTTGACAATGCCCACGAAGTTTAAAAACATATACTTCATTCTACTCACTAATGGCAAATACACTCTGTCAGTGAAATGGTTTTCATTATTTAATAAAATAAAATGTTCTTTCTTGCTCATTCTTTAAGCTGGCCTGATGTATCTTTATTTCAATTACATTCTCTATGATGGTTTTGGTTTTCTTATTTGACTTACCTAGATTTTCATCTCCAAACTTTTATATATTTTTTCTTTCTATTTGCTCCTCCTTAGCCCACGAGCCTTATTTATTTCCCTGAAGTCTCTATGCCTTCCTTATCCAGTCCCCATCATTGGAAGCTATTGCAGAAATTTTTGGAAGAACACTGTTTTGTTGCTTTCTTGTTTTGTTTAAGTTTGCATTTGTGGGGCTGAGTCAGGTGCTGAAAATACAGGTCTCATGTTCGCTTTCTGTTGAAGTATTCACCAAGACCAAGGCAGCACGAGAGTGCAGCAGGATTGAGGTAGTTTCTCACTGTCAGTTGTGGGAGGAGCAAGACAGCTAGCTACCTACCCAGTGTGTCCAAGGAACCAGTCTGATCCACAGCACCGAAGGGAAAGAAAAGCTGCAGCCCAAACCTATAAAAGCTAACCAGCGTCGATATATGTCCATCCTATTTGGGAATGAGCATGTAGTCTTTTATTCTCCGAGGCTCTGATGTTGTGGAAGGAGCAGAGGTATTTTTTAGAGTCAGACGTGGGCAATAGCATCAAGGAAACTGTTTAGCAGACAACAGGGCAGCTGCACATGAGAAATCAACGTGCTTTAGAGAACATGTTAAAGTATCGTGCAAGCACCAGTACAACAAAATTCCTACAAAGAACGGGGAAAGTGGAGACAAAATTCCTCCCCCAAGAAGCTATTTGAAAGATACTGGGAGAGTGAGAGTCAGTTTTCTCTCTAATGGTATGACCCTTCATAGCTGGGTCACATTCTACCGCAGATCCAATTCCAAAACTACCTGAGCAACACAAACTGGAAACACTGGTCCGAGAGAAGAAGAAAGGAAGGAGGAGGAAGAGAAGTGGGAGGAAGAGGGGACAGAATCTAAAATTTGGGTTGGAAGGAATGGGAAAGTGGTTGTAGGAGGAGTTGTGGGGTGCAAGTCCAAGATGCAGCATGTGAAAATTTCAAACAAATAGCAAAATTATTGTTTAAAAATACCAGTTTAGCCAGGCATGGTGGTGCATACTTTTAATCTCCACACTTGGCAGGCAGAGGCAGAAAGATGTCTGTGTGTTCCAGACCAGCCTGGTCTACAAAGTGAGTTCCAGGACGGCCGACGCTACATGTAGAGATTCTGTCTCAAAAACAGAAATAAAATAATAATAATCATAAAATAACCAGTTCTGAAAGTACACATTCATCAATTAAATAAGTGGCGCTTTAGTATCATTAGCAGAAAAAAACAGTGAAAACAAAAATGGGTGGAAAAGGAACATATTAGTTAACAGGAATAAGAGTGAAATTATATGAAGCTAGCAAACAATGCTAGGAGAGAATAAAGCCGGAGACTCAGGTATAAACACAAGGGAAAATAAAAATAAGAGGAAAAACAAAAAGAGAAATTAAAAATTTAGTTGTAAAAGCAGAAGCAAGAGAAAGAAAAGAGCTGACCCACTTGACAAAAGAAGAAAATAGCAGGGGGAAAAAAAGGATATGGAGAAGTAAGGAGGAAATGTTAAATGTTAAAACACTAGGGAGACTTAGGCAGGAAGGAGGCCAGGCAGTCAGAGGCGAGCCGAGCACTGCTGTGAAAGCCTGCCTCTGAGGAAGAAAACCAGACAAACAATAACACATTTTTCAAAAAGAAAAATAATGGCAGAAATAACAAGATTATTTTTTCATACAATAAAACTTTTGTATGCAAATATTTAAAGGATTGGAACTAGTTTAAAAAAATAGAAAAAAAAAAAACTAAAAATATGATACCAAAGGGGAGTGGCAGGTCTCCAGCCCTCCCAAGAAGACAGTCCCGTGGGCAGCAGGAAAAGATCTCAGGCCATGCCCAGCAATGCTCTGGACTCCTGGGCTGTGTGCCAGTTACAGAGAGCAGAGCTGTCATTTGGCGTCATCCTTCCTTGCTGGTGTTCACTGGGCTCCTGGGGCTTGTGAGCTTCTCCTTAGGGCAGGGTGGGGCTGGGTTTTCCTTCTTGTTTTTTTTTAATATATTTTTGATTGAAATAGTATTACATCATTTTCCCTCTTCCCTTTTCACCTTCCAGATCCTCCTGCTAATCTCCCTTCAACCCATGTCCTTACCTCTCAAATTATATTATTATTATTATTATTATTATTATTATTATTATTATTATTATTATTGCGGTTATATGTGTGTTACACTCAAATACACACATACACATGCATGCATGCACACCACCACCATCCGCACCACCATCACCACCACCACCTTCTGAGTTCACTCTTGTTCAAGGAATTTACAGGGTTTCAAGGCTAACCACTCAGCAGTAGGTAATTGGTTCATAAAGGAACCCATCCTTAGGAGAGGCTAATTCTCCTTCTCCCAGCAATCATTGACCATCACTAGTTATTTGCCAAGGATGGGACCTCTGGAAAATGTTCCCCTTCCACATTTACAAGTTCATTGATTGCTATTGTTCCAGTCTTATTCGTGCAGCCATTTACAGGAAAGATTGTTTTTACAGGAAAACTTCTAGGTATCCTGGCTCTTAGAGTCCTCCCTTTGACCGGACCTTCTCTTCCTCTATGTTCCTTAAGTCAGGGATATAGGAACTGTGATAGAGATGTATCCTTTGGGGCTGGGCTCCCCATGATCTATTGACAGCAGAATTGTTTCCAGCCATGGTTCTCTGTGATGGTCCCAATTTGCTCTGAAGAAATGTTTCTTTGGTGGGAGGTGGTGGCTACACTTATCTGTCATAAGAATTGTTTTTCCAGCATCATAACTGTAAAAGATTCTTTATCATGCCCATGACTGCAGTGGTCCAAGAAACTGGCCGGTTGTAGTGGGACGCATTACATTGTTGCAGCATTGTGTGCTTAGAGGGTGTTAGCTATGGGATGTTTCTGCTCAAGGTCTCTTTCACTGACTGTCCCCACACCTGAAGTTCCCCTAGCTAGCTTCCATAATGGGCAGGCTTATTTGCAAAAGTCCCAGGCCATTCAAAATTATTTCCAACCTCAATTTTTTCTGCTGTAACTAGACTAGATCTCCAGACCAGCACTCAACTGATCTACATGTGAGCCTTGTTGTGGGTTCTGATGACGGAAAAATGTAGGAATGTTTCATTCCTAAGTCACAGATGCAGATGGGACCTACTCAACATTTTTTTTAATGGTGTGAGAAGTCCTTCTGTATATGTGTTACTTTTATTGGTTAATGAATAAAGCTGCTTTCATCCAATGGCTTAACAGAATAAAGGCCATCAAGAAATTCTAATAGAGATGTAAAGAGAGTAGTCAGAGTTGAGCAGAGAAGCCATGTAGCCAACTGCAGGAGACAGACACCTCCCCAGGGGAGCTCAATGGAACTTTGCAAGTAGGCCATGACCTCATAGTAATGTACAGATTAATGGAGATGGGTTAGTTTAGGATATAAGAGCTAGTTATAAATGTGCTTAAGCTATTGGCCAAACAGTATTGCAAATAATATCGTTTCTGTGTGGTTATTTTAGTTCTGGGTAGCTAGTAACAAACAAGCAGCCTCCACAAACAGATTGGAGCTTCAACTTGGGATGACTACATCCACATAAAAGAACCTGAGAGAGCTTGAAATGGAATTCTAGACACACACACAAAAGAAAAGAAAAGAAAAGAAAAGAAAAGAAAAGAAAAGAAAAGAAAAGAAAAGAAAAGAAAAGAAAAAAACAGAGTTTAGGGCAGCTTTTTGGTAGCAGCATATTCTCTGGTGAATTCTGTTTGCTGGAAGCAAGCAGAGGCGCAATTCTTTTAAGAGAAGGCTTCCTGACTCAGCAGCAGCAGCAGCAAACACTGTGCAGCTCCTTTTAAAAAGGTTCCTGGTTCATGAGAGTTGCACAAACAGCTCTGGTTCCTTAAGGAGGTCAAGCTCTTAAATAGGGTCTGTGAGCAGTGTGTTACAAATTGCTTACTAGTGATACAGGGCCACTGCAACCCTAGATCTGAGGCAGAGAGAATGGCTCTCAGGGGCAACAAACATGTCTCTGCCATGTTGGACTGGGTGAAGCAAGAAGGTAGGACTGTGGGGTTGGTTTTAGGGGTGCCCACTTAGCATTTAAACAAAAGAAAAGAAGAAAGAGAAAAGCACTTCTGGTCAAAAAATAATTACAGATATGCATGTAATAAAGACAAATCCAGATGGAAAAGACTTCTAAATGGGTCAGTGTTGAATAAATGTACTTGTGTTTGAGAGAGAGAGAAAGAAAAACGAGTATAGATACTTATAACATAAAAGAGTATAGACAGTCATAGATTAAAGGAGTAAAGATAATAAAATAAATATTAAGCTTACAGAAAAGTAATAGAGTAGAAAACTAAGCCATGTAAAGATGGAATATATACAGAGACTCTAAATTATGTATATTATATTGTGTTTTCTTTGAATTTTTTGACTGTTAATGAGCTAAGTACAGAGAGACATTTCATTGTACCAGCTTCTAAACTAAACCAACATATATGTTTTAAATATTTCTTGGGTTCAAAATTTGGATATGTTCCTTTGGAAAAGAGCCTCTACTTTTGTTTCCACAGAGGATGAGAAGAACCTGTGGATTCCTTCCAGACTCATGTGGTTTGATCAAACAAGATCCCCTAAAACAATGGCCCAGATGGTCCAACATCCATGACAGCTTCAGGACTGCTGCTGACTGAGATAGACCTACCACACAGGAACCCCATGAGCGACCTGATTAACAGCACCCCCAATCAACAGGAAGTAGTGTAGACAACAATGCCCTAATTCCCAAATATTGTTTATAAATGTTTGTTTACATTTAACAGGAGATATGCTATAGAGATTTGCCCTGGAATGGATCTTGATTTATTGATACAAATTTTAGATCAATGTTGTTATATGTATATTTCTGCTTTTGAGTAAGGTATTATGTTTGTGCAGCTCCCCTAAAAATATAACATATAATTAAGAAATACAGATTGATAGATAGTCATCTATAATAGTCAAGTTTGTAGTCATGTTAGTTAGGCTTTATAGATATATAGATATTATTTCACTTTAATAGACAATCTTCAAGCCTTTCAAAGACCTATGGAATATGGCATTTAAAGTGTTCTAAAAACTTAGGACTTATCATGACAATGAGACACATCTGTTCCTGGCAGAACCAATTACTTCAAGAGGAAGATGAGCATCAAAGAAGCTCTTTAAGAAGTTTGCTGGCCATTTAGGCAAGAAACTGCTCTTGACTGGACTGCTTGACGATATGCTGTATAAACTGGACATGGAGGATCCACAGAAAAATGACTGATGAACTTGCATAAAGCTTAGATGGTCCTTCGGGGTTCTTGCTTCATGGAAGAACAAAACGAGTCTGCTAGACATTCTGTAGGACACAGAGGAAAGCAATTAATGAACTTTGCCAATACAAGGTGTAAGAGATCTTCCAATTTCCTGCTTCGTGGAAAAGTCTGCCAGATACTACGGACCTGTGGGCTGAAGATGGATGCCCCAATGTTACGGAAGAACTTTGGGTAACTGTCCAGGCAGTGAGAAGTCTCTGTGAATTCTAGAGTTTGGGAAGTTTAGCCAATAGCTTAAGCATATTTTTAGCTAGCTCCAGAAGGATATAATATTACCTAAGTAATATTGCAAAATATAGTTTCTGTGTGGTTATTTTGGTTCTGGGTGGCCAGGAACAAACAAGCAGCTTCCACCAAGAGTTTCCCACTACTTCCCACTAGGGCATGCTGGGAAGAAGGAACACCTCATCAGTGCTGACATCCTATGCAGACTCCTATCTAGATAGATACTGAAACCAGGTTGAAGTGAGTCTTCTGAGTGTGATTCTTTCCCTCTCTCACTTTATACCCTTCTGTTTTTAAGCTTCTCATGGGACTACTCTCCTCTCTCTCCCCTCTCTCCCTTCTCTGACTGGTCACTTTCTTTTTCCTACTCTCTAAATTCTACTTTTTTTTGTTATTTTTCTGGTGGCCTTTTGACTTTCTACTTATTATGTGTGTTAAATATGATACTATCTGTTCTGTTTTGAAACCAGAGTAGCTTCCCACCTCTGCTACCCACCACTGTCCAGTTTTTCTGGCACTTTACCTAGGAGATATTGATGGTGATGGTGTCCTCCCCACCACCCATCCTCTGTGTTGTAGCTTGAGCAATACATAATATGGTAACAGTTTGAAATGTACAGTGCTTAATTTCATGTAGACTAAAATAATTTCAAAAGAAGAAAAGAATAAAACTAAAAGTACAAGGTGATTTTTTTAGAGAAATTTCCTTTTTCTTCCTTCCTACCTTTCATTCTTTCTTTCTTTCTTCTTTCCTTCCTTTTTCTTTCTTTCTTTCTTTCTTTCTTTCTTTCTTCCTTCTTTTCTAAACTTTTGTGAAATTTAGTTCTGTGGGGGTCATTGAGATGGCTCCTTCAGTAAAGTACCTGTCCCCAAGCCTGAAAACTTGAGTGATGGAGGAAGGTCATTGGTTAAATAATAAAGAAACTGCCTAGGCCCATTTGATAGGCAACCCTTAGGTGGGTGGAGTAAACAGAAGAGAATGCTGGGAGAAAGAAGCCGAGTCAGGAGTCGCCATGATTCTCCCACTCCAGACAGACGCAGGGTAAGATCTTTCCTGGTAAGCCAGCTCATGGTGCTACACAGAATATTAGAAATGGGTTAGATCAATATGTAAGAGCTAGCCAATAAGAGGCTGGAACTAATGGGCCAGGCGGTGATTAAAAGAATACAGTTTCCGTGTAATTATTTCAGGGCATAAGCTAGCCATGTGGGTGGCCGGGTGCCGGAGACTCAGCCCCACCCAGCCCTGCCGCTCACACTTCAACAGAGATAATAAAGTTAAAGTCTTTCTTTTTTGTTTAAACAGAAAAAGGGGAAATGATGGAGGTGGGTCATCTTTCTATCTGTTGTTTCATTGGTTAAGTAATAAAGAAACTGCCTTGGCCCCTTTAATAGGACAGAAAATTAGGTAGGCGGAGTAGACAGAACAGAATGCTGGGAGAAAGAAGCTGAGTCAGGAGTCGCCATGATTCTCCCACTCCAGACAGACGCAGGTTAAGATCCTCCCTGGTAAGCCAGCTCGTGGGGCTACACAGAATATTAGAAATGGGTTAGATCAATATGTAAGAGCTAGTCAATAAGAGGCTGGAGCTAATGGGCCAAGCAATGTTTAAAAGAATACAGTTTCTGTGTAATTATTTCGGGGCATAAGCTAGCCATGCGGGCGGCCGGGTGCCGGGGACGCAGCCCCGCCGCTCATATTACAACACTTGAGACCCACCACTGGAACCCACACAATGGAAGGAAGGGAGCTGACACCTTTAAGTTTCCATCTGTGCTCTATGTATGCCCCATGGCACATGCACTCCAACACCCTCCCCCCCACACACATACACATACTAAATATAAACAAAATTTTAACTAATTTGCCTACTTGGTTTCAGGTGCATTTTTGCAGTAAGTCTCCTGTATATTATCTCTAGCTAGAACAATCTAGAGCATGCTATTTTTTTAAGTATACAAAATGTAAATAAATATGAAAGAAAACTGAAGGATTACAGTTCCCCCCATGAGAATTGAATCACATCGTCCTTATTTTCATATACTGAGATTATGATCAAATTTGAATCACTGATAAATTACATATCAAAGCATATAAGGTAAATGTGTTTTTCAAGTACAAATATTGGAACTGCTAATATTAAGGAATTATAATGGTCTTAAAAGATGTGAAGAAACCTAGCGTTGTTCATATACAACAGGGATAAGCTGACATGTGGAAAAGGTTTTACTTTATTATATTTTAAATACATCACTGAAGAATGTGGTAGTATCATCTATTTGGACACATAAGTGAATATATACACCGAATTTTATTTTTCTATCTAAAAGCCTAGTCTTTTTCTCAGGTGCTTAGTCACATGACCTTTGTGTTCTTTGAGTCCTCTATTTCAAATATTTGTGAAATTCCAGACCTTCAGAAGCTCTCTAGTGAGCCTTTCTAGTCCCAGCTGCCTAAGCAGCCCACTTAAGATGTGCCGGGCAGGACGCTACCAATTCAGCAACAGCAGATCTCATCAGCGGCGTTAACCTATGTCCTGCAACGCTCTTAGGCTCCTGGGCCAGCCCTGTGGCTTCCTATTGGAGTCTCTGGGATGTGATTTCCAAGTGTATAACCCGAGTTTCTAAAATGTTTACCTCTAAATTCCAGAGACACTGTCATCCTCACAGAAGAGAAAGTGTGCGGTCAAATCACAAGCCTGGGCTCCTGTTAGCCAGCATGGCAGTGCCAATGGCTAGAGTCCTGGGTTCCGGTTCCTCACAACTCCGACCTTCTTGCTAGTGATGCAGTATCTGGCCCGTTATGATTCACTCTGAGATAATGAAGGCATTATGTGCCTTGCTTTTTCTTTCACAGAAGACTGGGAATCATTTTAGGGAATATTTTAAACAAGTCTCCGAAATTTCTGGCAAGGAAATTAGCCTGACATCTGGAAGAGAAACAGCCTTGCTTTAGCCTCATCCAAAATGTATTTTTACTTTATGTCTGTACGTTTATTATTCCAAAAGATAATGCATAAGTTCCTCTTGGTCTTGAGCCTCTCAGCAAAAATGCTTGTGCATTCCATTCGTTACCTTCTCTGTCTTAGAGTAGTTACTGCTTCAACCCCAGCCCTGTATTTCAGACGCCTGCAATTCAGTGTAGAGTTGCCTCACGTATTAAGTCAATAGCATTTACCATTGGCAGGAAAATGCAATCCGCATGCACCCAGTGGGTAGAAACATAAATAGAGCAGCACGCGGAAATTAGTTGATAAGCTTGGTGATTCTACATCTGCTGCCGCAGAGTTTGGCGACAGTGCACGTTTGGTGGTTTGTATTTTCTGTCTTCTGGTACTCCCTCTCCGGCAGATCTTTATGGTCTGGTTTCCTGAGCTGAGAAGAGAATCTTTCCACACTCACTGAGTAGCTGCGTTGATGAATCTTAACAGATCTTTCAAAAAATTGTGGTAGAAACCTTTCCCCTGGTAAAGCTTTCAGAGATATTGGCTATATAATTAAATAAGGCGGGCCATATTTCAAAGTAGTGTGTTTGGAAGAGTGCCCAGAGTAAAGAAAGCATTAATAGGCATAAAAAGCAAGCATATGGATACTATAAGATGCATAATGGAAAATGTCCAAATAAAGTAGTGGAACCTTCCAGTTCAACAGTACGAGGGGCAGCAAGGAAAATATGTTCTCTCTTAAGTTCCTGCCAAAATCTGAGGACAATGCCACCTATAGAGTAAGCTTGACAGTTGCTGGAAACTGAAGAGAAAACTAGTTATGGCTAGCTTATTCTGAGCTAATGAGATACTATTTGTGTCTTGATTTGATTGCAATTAGAGTCTCTGTTATGTGATCTCAGGTTCTATCAAGCTCAGCCTCAGTGCATGTAATTAGATTGTATTAAATCATTCACACAGAATGAAAGAAACTCTGAGAAGTGTTTCCTTGGAAAGGGCCTAAAAAGGAAAGTATATAACATGCCTAGAACTCTATCTATCGGTAACCGGCTCATTTCCTACCATGCACATGGATTTGGGCTGAGCATGTGAGTGAAATAAGATATAAATGATCCTTGAAAATTTTTTAAAACTTACTGGAGTGGGTAGCTGTAATCAAAAAGCTTTAGTTGGCTTTATCTAATCTAGGAGATCATTTCAGGGTTTCTGATTATGAAGATAATTGTATTTCAAATTCTGGAAAAAAAAATGGTGCCCTGTATGTACTTATATTCGTGGGACACTCTCAAGTTTTAGTTGAGCACTGGTGTGTAATTTTATCAAAGGGCAAATACTTTTGTATGACAAGAAGCAAGAAAAATAAGTGACTGGCAGAAGAGAGGCAGCACATTTCTTACGTGCAGCTCCAAAGAGAAGGCTGTTCAGCAGGTAAGGGCTGCACCTAGAACAGGGCAACTGCAAGCTGAGCTGTAAAGGGGAGACTACAGAGTGGTGTGGGGTCTGATAGATTTCTCCAGCGCCCTCTGCATTGGCTCAGCTGAATGATTTTTGTGATCTCTAGGCCACAGGAGATACCTCGAACTGTCTAACCCTTAAGTCTTGTATGTTGTGGCTTGCTTTATGATGGCACAAAGCAATAGCCGAAGGGAAGTGATATAGAGTATGGATTTACATAGTTACTCAAAGGGAGCAAACTTATTGACCCCTGGACAGGGTCTCTAAACTCAGCACAATTGAGGAACAAAGCGTATAAAACATTAGTATAGATAACAAACTGCAAACATTTTCCCACTGCTTATTCATTCATACACTGAACGTATCATTTATGGTACACATAATATATATCAAATCCATGACAGATATGATGAAGTTATGATAAATAAGAAGCAGGGGCTTCCAGTACAATGGGAAATATAACAAATGATAGCAGAGCTTAAGAGACACAGGATATTGGTGATAACATTGTAGCACGATTAATAAAAACCCAGAGACAGAAATTTGGGTTCAACTTGAAGGTCAGAAAAAGTAAAACAGCCAGCCACTGGCTCTTACCTCTCCCTCAGTACAAAATGGCAATTCTGCCTCTAGGAATTTCAGAATGAGACTGTGAATGAGAGCTGTCTTCTCCCATCTTATATTCCTCTCTAGTGCTGGGATAAAGGCATGCACCATTACCATTCAGTTTCTGTGGCAAACTAGTGTGGCTACTGGGATTAAAGGTGTGTGTCACCACTGCCTGGTCTGTAAGGTTGATCAGTGTGACTGTTTTACTCTCTGAACTTCAGGCAAGCTTTACTTATTAAAATGCGGATGAAATATCACTACAGCACATAAACACAAAGGCGTCACTTTAGTAGTAAAAACCAATCCGTGAAAAATATAGAATGGATCATGAACAGAACTGCGGGAAGGACCAGTGTGCTGGACTTGACCTCAGAAAGACTCTTGGGAACAGATGAAATGATAATGAATGTCATGTCAGTGGCTTATTTTGTGCATGAGGAGGAAACATTTGAGGGCAAAATATACATTGATTTTTAGAGATTTACCTTGTAAAATACGGGCTTTCTACTTTGATTTTTCAATATTTCTAATGTAGTTTAGAAAGAGTGCCCAAAAAGACTAAAATGGAGTTAAGATATCATAAAACAGCATACCACAAAAGCAACGTATTAAATGCTTCATGCCATGGAGAATTGATCTCTTGAGTTTAGGGTCTTCTGACACTAATAGACCAGGTCAAGACTGTAGTTGCTCCATTAAGAAAGCACACATAGTTCATCATCTAAACTAATCATCGAATTTTGACTAACTCAAGCCTCAAAATTTACCTTGTCTCACATATTGTGATTTTCACACCTTGCCCAGTGTGTGTCTTTTGCAAGCTGATTACTTACATTATGATTGATATGTGATAAAATTTTTACATTTAATGGGACAACCTGTCTTTAAGAATACACCACAATATTTATTTTATTTTTTTAAAAGGAAACAAACTATCTTTTTTCATTTTACATACCAATCACAGTTCCTAGTTCCTCCCCTCCTCCCATCCCCTCCACTTTTCCACCCACTCTACCCCCTATCTACTCCTCAGAGAGGATAAGGCTCTGAGGAAGAACCAAGGCCCTCCCCACTATATTCAGAAAGGTATCCTTCCAAAGAGAATGGATATCAAAAAGCCAGTACATGCAGTAGTGATAAATCCTGGTGCCACTGTCAGTGAACCCACAGTCTGCCCCAGCCATACAACTGTCACCCATATTCAAAGGATCTGGTTTGGTCCTATACTGGTCCCTTCCCTGTCTGGCTGGAGTTGGTCATTAGCTCAGGTAGACTGTTTCAGTGGGTGTCCACATTATGGTCTTGACCTCTTTGCTCATATTCTCACTCCTCCCACTCTTCAACTGAACTTTGGGAGTTCAGCCCAGTGCTCCGCTGTAGGTCTCTGCCTCTGTTGCCATCAGTTGCTGGTTGAAGGTTCTATGATGACATTTAAGACAGTCATCAATCTGACTACAGGGTAAGACTCTTTCAGGCACCCTTTCCTCTATTGCTTAGGTTCTTAGCTGGCGTCATCATTAGGCAGAAGTGGGAAGATTGACAATTTGAGGGAAAATTAAAGATCAGTTACCTCAACAAAGAGGAAAGAAATAGAGATGGAGGACAAGGTGTTTTTAAGTATTTTTGCAATAGAAAAGAATTTAACTCACGGTTATTGATATTGACGTCTCAGTATTTACTGTTACTTTGCATAATTAACAATTAAGGTATTATGCTACATCTTTAAGCACAAATCTACTTCTGTACTCATTTATGCTCATTTTTGTTTTCTGTGTGTGCCTCCTGATGAGCAAACACATATGTGCATGTGGGAAAATGAGAAGAAAACTTGGGAAAGTCCAATTTTTCATCCCACCATGCATATTCTGGGGGTTGAATTCAGGTAGCGCTGTTGGTGGCAAGTGCTTTTGCTTGCTAAACCATTTCACCAGCCTAAATTTGAATATTTTCTTCAACAAAAGTCTATAATCAATACTTCTCTCTAAGTTAATGCCATTGATTTATAAGGATTATACTTAGAATTATGTTTAACTAAAGAAGAAATAGAATTCAAGCTTTCCCAAAATATATCAGTTAAGTGTGCTTGTATATGCTTAGAATTTACTTCACTTTTAGCATAAGCTCTTTCTTTCAGGTCTGTTACATTGCGTCATCATCTTTCTCTTAGATTAAGCACAAATACTACAGCACCATCAGGCATTCAAACCCTCGACCCAAGAGCAGATTTCAGAGGTACTCATATTTTAACAGCATCAGGCATTTAAAACAACACCTTCCTTCTCAATTAGAGATGCTAAGTGTCTATTCATCACTTTCCTCAGCTCTCTATATTCCTTTATCACTTTTATTTTGTATTAATCCATGCTTATTAAACATGCACATAAATTTCTCATCTGTATATTTCTAACGACTTAACTGCTCAATACCTGATAACACTTTAGCATGGTGTTTTATAAAGATTTGTTGGATGAATGAATAAATTAATTAGCAACAAGTTGTTCTCATTTGGAGATGACTCTAAGCTATATCTTCATCATCCAGAATCTCAAATTAAATATTTATTCCTTTTCAATAGGCATACAATGGATTACTTCAAAAGCATTAGGTGCAATCAGCTGTTACATTAGCTTATATCTATTTCTACAGAAAATAGTATGTAACTAAAGTTTTCTCAATTAATGTACTATTATCAGGAAAAATCTTTATAATAAACAGAAATAACAATGGGATTAATTAATTTCTAAATCACTAAATTGCCACATAAAACAGGACTTTTATTGTGGAAATAGAAATATCAATAAAACACAATATTATTTATTCTTTTCTTTGTTTTTGTTTTTTGTCAGTAGATACAATGAACTCACAAAAATATATTCTGTGAGATTATTATTGAGTCATAGTACAGGGCTGTATTATGAAAGAGCTAGAAGTGCAGATAAGGACAGAAATGGAGAGAGAAGGGGAGAAGGAAAGGGGAAAAAGAGAAAAGGGAGAGATGGAAAAAAGGAGAACGTAGAGAAAGAGGGTGAGAGAGTGTGAGTAGAGAGAGAGAGAGAGAGAGAGAGAGAGAGAGAGAGAGAGAGAGAGAAAGAGGCACACAGAGAGAGTGCCTGGTTGAGGTTAAGAAAACCCTTATTTGGTGTTTAAATATTTGCAGCTAATTTTGTTCTGTTTGTTTGGGGAATGGTAAAGTAACAAAGCTTTTATAAAACTGAGAGGCAGTTCTCCTCTCGACCATGCCACATGAACTACTACTGTCAGCAGAAAGAAAAGGTTTCCGGTGTCTTTGCTTCACAATCCTCTGACCAAGCATGGGCAGCTAGCCAAAGAATGCCATGTCTTGCCAGTTTGCAGCCAGCTGCCTAGCCAAGCAACCCCATCAGGAAGGAGTTCAGAAGCAGGCTTGAGGGCTGCCATCCTCGGAAAGAAGACTGAAAGCAGCAGAGAAGCTTTTTTTTCTGGATTTGGAGCTGCCATGTAGTCTCAGTTTTAACCCTAATCTAAAAAAGACCTTCCTCTTGATTTGCACTTATAATATAAATATTTATATAGCACCAAGACTTGAAGCAAGTCAAAGTTGCCTCAATATGAATTATCTCAACAGAAAGGGTGTTCTGCTTTTAGTGTTTATGTGCATACTTGACTCATAGTTTACTTCATGTATAATGTTCTTGTTAAATAGCCAACGAAGGTTTAGTAAAGAATGGATGTCTACTTCTTTAAATGTATTCGATACATTCTCATGATTTCTTCTTTCTTTCTTCAAAAATATAGCAGACATTTTTGAAAATGTACAATCTGTAACCAACATCAATTTAGGAAAGCATAGCTCAAATTGGAAGTTCATTGTTTTAAAAAGTGCATTCCCTTAGCAACAGTCAAATATTTAACCTGAAAAAAAAAAACAGGGTGATTATAAATTTTAATTTTTTTCTTCTTTAAGAAAGTTCAATTTAATTTAACATATCTATAAAAGTGAAAAACAGATACTTAATTCTTTTGCCCTAGATTAAACTTGCGGTATCCTACACTATTCATCAAGATTACACCAGAGCACGAGAGAAGGAGATCCTGGAGCGTGAATGCAATGAGATGGCTTGGAAAGTGTGAAACTTTGTATGATGAAAAGATCTCATTTTTAAGCTGATTTCAACTTGGGATAGGATTTTCCCAACATATAAATAATTAATAAGCTTTAGAAAATTTTTAATGAAGTTTGAGTTAAATTTTTAAGCCTTTTATAAAAGCCAGAAGAATATGATTGAACGTGTTTGATTAGCATACAAAACGGGAACAAATAAGTTTCAAAGATAATTGCTTTGCACGTTTGCTAGTAAGTGGAATAGCAGCGAGTAATACTCCCAGTAATAGTTACAGTAAGAGTAGTAATTGTTCGTGCTCAACCAGCACCATTGGCATGATTCAAACTCATTGAACTATTGGCCATTAACTTTATATACATAATTTATGAAAACATGACACCTTTTGCTTATGATCACCAAGACTCTTGTGATGAGGATAGTTAAATATGAGCTAAGCCCTAGAACATCGTGCTTTAAAATATGTGTTTACAACTATATTATGTGATAGGGATGTGAACGTGGACACCAACATAAATAATTTTTGTACTTTTTGTCTCTTTTTGCCTTTGCTGAAGGAAGTGAATGTGTATGTCATATCACCATCTATAGGAAAACAGAAAATTTGATATAGACATATTATTTTATACTTGGCATATGGAACTGTTTTATGTATGATCTCATTTTTAAAAAGAATAAACGTGATTCCAATAAATAAAGCACATATATGCCTCCCCTCCTTCCTGTGCCATTTTAAATTAAAGAGGCATGAGTGTTTCCAAAGAAAATTCAAGCAAACTTATGGTTGGTATCTTTTTCGTCAGACAAATTGAGGAAACTTTTAGAAAGGGAAAATCCTTATTCTTTAGACAGAGATGAGCCAACCTGAGGGCATAATGAAAACCAAACGTACAATACCTACTCATATTTCTGAAGCAGAGAGACTGTTTCCATGTGTCAGGAGAGCAGAGAAAGCAAAGTTGAGAGGCAAGGGAGGATGGTAGCACAGGTGAATGCAGGCTCTCATACTTAGGTATAAGGCGAGTGTCTGGCTTCACACATCACTCCATGTATTTCCTATCATCCGTCACTTGAACTTCTGCATGAGGCCATACTGCCTACAGATTCTGATAGACTGATTCTTGCTTCCCACCTGTCAGCAGGCTGTTATCCTCGATATGGAATCACAAAACTTAGAATCCAGACAATAATCCAAGGATATTAGCAGATTAATTTTCAATCTTCCCACAAATAAAAATCCAGGTATATATCTTTAATTGTACACTTCTATAAATATTTTTGCAATAAAATGTGTAATTTTTATACAAAATATTATAGGGAACTCTAAAGGAAGAAAGAGTTCCTGCTTCATTCTTGCAACCAGATGCACTGCCATAACAAGGTGAGATAAAAAATTTACACAGATTGGAAATTATAATATTTCTCATATATCTCTAAGAAGTTAAAATATATATTACTATATCACTATGCCCTAATGGGATTTACTACATGAAACTGATCATTATACTAAAATCACAGTACTTTCTCACAGTATTAGTAAAGATTGAAAATGTGACGGTAGTGGGTTGAATATGAAATGCTCCCCTCCCCCAGTGGCTCATGTGTTTAAACACTTAGTTTCCAGCTCTTTGGGGAGGTTGTGGGGACTGTAAGAAGTAAAGCCTCCATAGAGGAAGCCAGTTAAAGAGCATGGGCATTGAGACTTTACTTCCACATTCTGCATTTTGCTCCTCTTTTGTTTCAGGAGTGTAGATGGAATGGCACCAGCAAGTCTCCTTCCCTTGTTGCAGCATTGGTTTCTCAACCAGGACATACTCCACTCTTGAACTGTAATCAGAATGAGACCTTTCTCCCTTAAATTGCATTTGTATTTTGTTATAACAACTGGAAGAAAACTGAAACAATAGCCCTCTGCAGTGGAAGACAAATCATTTGACAATGTTCAAATGCTACATATAATATACGTTCTCCAAGAACCATGATTAGAGGATATTGTTCTTTATCTTTTAAAAGGCAACCATCCAAAGCCTAGGTGTTCTGGCTGGAAAGATGGCTGAATATTTAAGAACTCTGATGCTCTTCCAGAGGATCCCCATTTGAGTCCTAGCCACCAGACATCAGCTCTGTAGTTCCAGTCCTGTGGGATTAATGATCTCTTATGGCTAATAAGGCACTGAATAATGGAGCACAGACATTCATGAAGTCAAAACAGCTATACATATAAAAATAAGTGAATATATTAATTAATTTAGAGGTAACGTCATAATCAAAAGTAAAATTCTTAATTTCTCCTTAAGGTGACAAAAGACAAGTTTATACAGATTTATTATTTCTTTTCAACATTTTGAGGTAAAAAATTAGTCAGTGACATGCAAGAGAAGGTAGTTAAGCCAATAAAACTTAAAAGAATAAAGAGAAAAATCTATCACATATGAAAAACAAACCTAACTAATTCAGGATAATTTAGAAAATATTAGTATTATGAAATTTAAGAAAGAAATCTATAATGGTCAATAAATAAGTAGAAACAGTGTGAAGCATTATTTACAGTATCACAAATGTATTTAGTTTTGTCATTTAAAAAGGTATGTTTGATGCAGAGTTTTTCAAATATTATTAAATAGAAGACATGTTCTTGGTGTACAGGGACACACATGGCTAGATAAACTCATTGTTGTCCTCTCAAATTCATCTTCGTTTTAATGCTAAGTGAACGTGTGTGTGTGTCTGTGTGTGTCTGTGTGTGTCTGTGTCTGTGTTTGATTAGGGACATGGGCAGTAAGCAAAGTGTCATAATCTTGAGAAAATACTAAGAACCTAGATCAGTTCTTTTTAGATACAAGGAATATATCTAAACATAATAAAAGCAAAATACAGTAAAGTGATAGTCAACATCCAATTAATGGAGAGAAAAATAAAAGAAATGTCACTAAAATCAGGAACAAAGCAATGATATCTACTCTCCCCATGTCTGTTCAATATAGTATTCGAATTTCTAGCTAGAGCAATAAGATGACAAAAGGAGATCAAAAGGATACAAATTGGAAAGGAAGAAGTTGAAGTATCAATATTTGCAGATGATATGATAGTACATTTAAAAAAACCAAAAAATTCTACCAGGGACCTCCTACAGCTAATAAAACCTTCATTGATGTGGCTGGATACAGATTGACTTTAAAAAAAAAAAAAGTAGCCCTTGTATATAGAAATGATAAAGAGGCTAAGAAAGAAATGAGGGAAACAACACAATTCAGGATAACCACAAATAACAGAAAATATCTTGGGGTAACTCTAACCAAGAAAGTGAAAGACCAGTATGACAAGAACTTCAAGTTTTGAAGAAAATTATTGGAGAAGATATCAGAAGATGGAAAAGTTACTTATCCTCATAGATTAGTAGGATCAACATATTGGACTATCTTACCAAAAGAAATCTACAGATTCAGTGCAATACCCATCAAAATTCTAACCAATTGACAGACCTTGGAAAAACAATATTCAATTCATTTGGAAAAACAAAAACAAAACAAAAACTAGAATAGCAAAGCAATCCTGTACTGCTGTAGGAACTCCATCAGCTTGTAGCCTTTAAGTTGCCAGCCCACTTGGGCATGGTCTCTTACACTACAAACTCTATTGTAAAGCACATGCTAGCCCTGTATTTGGGCTGCTGGATTCAGTTCCTGTTTTCCCGTTCATGCAGAAGACTATGATCTGTGAGTCTACCCCTAAAGAAATAACCCTTTATTATACTCAATTCTGAGCTAGTGTGGCATTGCTTTTACTATCCTTCTTCATCTAGTACCCATGTGGGTCCTCCATGCCTACTAAGTGGATTGGTCTGAAAGGCACAAAAAGCCTGTGGCCCAAAAGGTCTCCCATCCTGTATGCCTGGCTAGATTTCACCCACTAAGCAGTTTTGTTTGTTTGTTTGTTTGTTTTGTTTTGTTTGTTTGTTTTTGTAAAAACACTCGTGAATGTTACATTTTCCCGGTCCTGAGACATCACTTTAATACTGTGGTGTGTGTGAGCCCACAGGACCAATTAACAGCACAGATGATAGCTACCTACCTAGATAGGTAGATAAATGATAGATAGATAGATAGATAGATAGATAGATAGATAGATAGATAGATAGATAGATAGATAGATAGATAGATAATCATAGATGATAGATGATTGATAGATATAGATTATAGATTATAGATAGATATAGATTATTTAATAGATGATAGATAAAGTTAAAACAAGTAGTAATATATATATAATATATATTAGTATTTGTAGTATACACACACACACACACATATATATATAGCATCTTAGAATTAGTGTCAAAGTCTCATAAAGTCCAACTATGAACTAGCACAACAGTTTTACTTTCATTTAAAGGCTTCCCTTCAATGGTGATGAAGAAACAACTGATTATTTTGCTAACTGCCAAAAGAGTAGTATCCAGACAAAATGTGTACACGTACACTTATTACTTCAATGAAAAGAAATTATGGGTAGCATAATTTCAATACACATTTAAGGGAAATAAAGTAGATTCACCAATTTCCATAATTTCTAAGTTGCCTCTTACAAAATAAAATTAGTCATTTCTCTTTCAAAATTGAATTTCTGATGACAAGATAGTTATTCAAGTGCTAGTGATGCCTTCCAGGCTGCAGAAAAGGAAGCTTTGAGATGATCTATTGAATTATGTATAAAATACATTCTTTCTTAAGAATCTTAATTTCTCAATATATATCCTAGAAATTCAAAGAAATAATTTTTTCTCTTTCTCTTATAAACATACAAGAGTTAATAAGAATATCTTCAACCTCTGAATCTGACAGATAGTGGGTGAATGACTACGGCTGCAGTGCTGCTCTAACAGATCCAGCTGCTACTGCTGTTTAACCTATCCACCAGCAGCATAGGAAAAAAATTCTGCTCCTGCTGCTTCATTGAAGATTTTAATAAAGTCTAACCATCAAGTTTCCACTCACAGATCAGACTTTAAATTTACATTTCTTTAGAATAGTTTTATTTACTACACATAATATTTTATTATTAATTATTTGTAAAATAAATATATTGGGTGATGTTTACCCAAATGCAAATAGGTAACGTTTTAACTAAATTTGTTTAGATCAAAGTAATGGATTTCCATGCCCATGAGCCTTCAGATTCAACTACAAACCATCATATGAACCAATCCTTCTTGAACTTGGAAGGAACTTGCAAACTGTGACTCTGGCTGGACTGGTGTGAGTCATTAGCATGTCTAAGGAGTTCCCAGGTGTGTGGAGTCACCTGGTGTGCGATGCCCACACACGGAATCATGAGAACATATGCTCATCCCTCAAGGTGTCCATATGGGAGTGGAGAACTCCAAAATGTGATGTATGATTCAAAGAGCAGTTATAATAAGATCAAGAGGTAGAGACTAAGATAAAAAGAAAAGTGACTATGTGAACAGGATGTGATATATGAGAGAAAAATAAATTGGAGGGGGGGGTGACCAGTTTCTTAGTTTCTTTCTTTGGGAAACTTTGCTGGAAGCCAGAAATTCCAGAAGTCTTTAAACTATCTCTGGTTTCACTATCACCAGACCTGGGTGATGTGGGAAAAGAAGTTTGGTTTTTCTGGTTTTTCCTCATCTCTTTCCCTTAAAGCAGTTGACTCCTTTCCTGGGAGCCACACTGAGGACAGGACTGAAACTGTAAGGCGGATGGACACCTGGGAAAAGGAAAAGGGACAACTAGTCTATTCTCTACTCCCTCCATCAAAATGCCTTATTACCTCAAAGACCAGGAGGATCAATGCTATCACAACTCCACGGGACCCTTCCTGTTGGAAAGGAAGGTGCTGTCTTTCTCTTAAGCTCCCTATAATAATATACTTCTTTCTACAACTCTCTACTCTCTGGCACATGAATTTCATGTTTTGAGTTTGCAAGACAAAAGAGCCTGAAAGGTGTCGGCCTAGGCAACATTCCACTTCCTCCCCTAACTCAAGTCCATCACTCTCCGAGATTTCACACTGTTCCTGAATCGTGAGTTTTACCATAGGGAGAAAGGTATTATGTGAAACTTTCCTGATAAAGGTCCAGATGGTCAGCCAATCCTTCATCCTTCCATGCCTTCACTACACTGTCTTCCCGTCACTCACCAACCACTTACTTAGGGTTGTCTTTTCATTTGCTTTCATCTTAACTGAAGAGCTCAGGTATTTTATCAGGCTTTAAAATTTTCTCTGAGAATATTTAGAGAGAAAAACACATGTGCTCCAAGTAAAGGAAAGTGGTTGTTTTTATAGAATAGTGTTTGATAAATTTATAGAGTCCAGAAAAATTTATGGATTTTTTTTTGTACTTGGTAAGTGAATTTATTGACTCTCTCAATCTCTCTCTCTCTCTCTCTCTCTCTCTCTCTCTCTCTCTCTCTCTCTCTCTCTCTCTCTCTCTCTCTGTTAAGGATTTATTGCTCAGGAAATGAGTGGCTCCCTATTCTCTTCCAGAGAGTAAGACAGATTATGCCTGTTAATTTGAGTGAAAATTGGGTAACTGTGAAATAAGCGATTGTGAGTGTTGATTTAGTACTTTTTGCTTTAAGCAGTGATCCCGTGTAAAACATCATATGAAATTGTATTTTATTATTTACAGAGAATTCATACATTAGCTAAATATACAGTCCATTACTGTTAACGACAATATTAATAAGTAGCTAATTCTGTTCAAATTCAGACTTAAAGAGCAACACATTTATAATAAAATTGATAGTTGCCTATTTCAATGAACATTTTTCTTCATCTTAAAACAAAAGTCTTGGTGCATCTCACAGCCCATTTTAAGCTTATTGCACTGTGAGACCAGGTTCTGGGCAATGAATTACATCCTGCGGATGGTAAAAGATTGAGTCAGAGATTATGAGCTAGTATTATCCATCCAATTTCTGTAAGTACTTAAAATGTACATTATATGAATATATGTCATGTGTTACTTGAGTTAAATGAGAAGGTAGTCCTGGTCCCCCATCCATCCCCGCCCCACTGCTTCAAAACAAGTGTGTTTATCTCAGTGTATTTCCCCAGAACCCTCTTCCAGGGATAGCCTCCTCTCCTCACTCCATAGCATTGAGGGAAGCAGACCACAGCCCTAGGGTAAAAACATTGTGTTGTATTGAGACCATCTAGAAAGCAAATCATTTCCAGCCAAGGTTGACTTGACTATTTGATGACGTAAAAAGGCCTTCAGTAGAAATGGGAAGCTTTAGGTTATGCCATGGGAAAGTTGTCCGTGGAGAGAAAGCTCCACTGGGAATTCCATCAGGCTGTTCACCAGTCTCTGCCGCCTATTTTTAAGTTACTGATCTCATGGCGCTATCTTTGCTTGTACTGCCAGTCTGCTCCAGTCCTCTCTGCTGGATATTGTTAACTCCTGCTGTGATGATGTCTTATAGTCTATATTTTTTTCTCATCTATGCACTACTTACTATTTGAATTTTACATTTTCTTGCTTTTGTATAGTAAACTGAATGAATGATTATTGTAGTCCATTCTCCAGGACCTATGGGACAATACTTTTTCAGTAACAAATATTTGCATACTTTCTATATGCTAAAATTTACCATGTATGTAATCTAAAGAGAGCTAATGAGATACTGTCATGAAAATACTTCCTTAATCCTTTCTTTTAGATTGATATGTACAGTGAAAGATAAAGTACAAATTTGATCTTAGACACAGGTTGTTGAAGTAACTACATCTGTTATGCTCTTTAATATCCTTTAATATCTCATTTGTTACACACAATAAGAGAATTGTCCCCAGCCAGGCTGTGGTGGCTCACACCTTTAATCCCAGCACTTGGGAGGCAGAAGCAGCAGATCTCTGAGTTCAGTGCAAGCTTGGTCTACAGAGTGAGTTCCAGGGCAGTCAGGGCTGTTACACAGAGAAACTCTCAAAAAACGAAACAACAACAACAAAACTTGTCCCCAGTATTTATACTTCTTTTTTCTCCTCCTACTTATGAGACAGTTTTTGCAATGTTTGCTTTTCCTAGTGCTTAGTCATTTTATGATTTTTTTTCTTATAAGGATCAAATGCTATTTTATATAATTAGTTTCTGCTATAATAAGTATATTATTTGATATAATCTAGATAAAGCATACATGAGTGAAAAACATCATATACAAGAGTTTGAGACAGTATCATGAAGTCTATATTTGGTGTAAAATCAAGTAAAGAACAGAAAAAAAATCGTGCCTAGACTTATTATGAACAATTATCTACAGTTTTATGAAATACAGCTATAAATGTTCATTTCCTGTCTGAACAAAAGCTTAATATCCCATCTTTACTTTTGATCTCATCAATAGTTGTCAGGTATAAACAAAATTCAAAAACTGTCAGTTTCTTGTTTCTGGAGATTCTTTCCCAGTATTCACAGTAGCACACACTCTACACCAGGTGGCATGATCTACTCTAGCTAGACAGAAATGAATTCTTAAGATGAAAATACACGAGGAGCATTACTTTCTTGTTTTATCACATTTCTGTCACAGTATTTACACAGGAAGTGACCACATAATTACAAGTTATTTTGGTATAAATATTCAATAGAGTAAGTATATACATACATGTGTAAGTCAAATTGGCATTTCTGTTCCTTAAGTGAATTTTGATTTTGTAAGTTCTACAAAGCACTTGGTGTTAGAATTATTGAGCACTTTACGCTCATAGGTGTCAACACTGCTAAGCAGTGATAATAAAGACTTTATTGAAACTGTATCACGGTAAGAGAAATGAAATGTCTTACCTGGAAAGACAGCACGTTTGACTTTGCTTTGAAAATTCCTTTCCCTCTGGAACTCCCTAAATCTTCTGGTGTTTTCTTGGAGCAGGTGCTGGCTATTAGCTAGTAACATGAATGCCTTCTCCCAAACCACAGCCTCCTTCTTTGCTTGCTATGTGTCAAGGGGTAATGTATTAATCTCTTCAATTTTTAATCCTGAAGTGGAGAGATAATCATTTTACTTTGAGTTAAGTAATATGAAATGTCAAGTAATAGAGGTATAGCAAAAAGTGACTCATTGCATCTTCTTAAGAACTGATAGCTGATAAAAACACAAAATGCAGAGAAATTTGAGTAGTATAATATTTAGCAAAACACTACATTGTTCTGTCAAGCTACAAATGATAAACCTTCACTGTAAATTTTAAACATTCTTCTTCCTAAACCTTATCCTAAATGATCAATTTGTAAAGGGTTATCATGGTAACCTAGACAACTGGACCTTGGATTTTAGAAATTTTATGAGTGGCAGTTAATTTCTGTACAAATCCTATTAAGATAAATTTCAAAACTTAGAAGAAAAAAAGAAAAAAAATCCAATTTTTGGTTGACCTTTACTTAGAATTATAAAGTCCTGTTCATTATTGTTAGTTTTTGTATTCAAATATTTACAAAAATGAAGCTAAGATTCTTGAATGATAACTATAAATTAATTTAAAAAACAGAATCTTAGGCACTAGGTCTTAGCTACACTTTTTATTTACTGTGAAGAGACATCATGACCAAAGCAACTTATAAAAGATCATATTTAATTGGGGACTTACTTAGAATTACAGAGAGTGAGTCCATGGCCATCATGGTGGGGAACGTGGTTGCGGGCAGTCATATTGCTGCACTAGTAGCTAAGATTACGTATGATCCAAAATCATGAAGAAGAAATACTGGGCCTAGTGTCGGCTTTTGAAATCTCAAAATCTAATTCAAGTGACATATCACTTTCAATAAGGTCACACTTCCTAACCCTTTCCAGAACAGTACAACAATGAGCCAATGGGAGCAATTCTCACTAATATCATCACAGGTACTATTTTTCTTTCTTTTTCAAATTTTCTTTTAATGGACATTTATCTTGTGCCTATAAAGTTGTTCTCATCATTTCCTCTTGGAAATACAAAAACATTAAAAGAGAGAGTAGACCCTGTTGATAATAAAGAGATGACCCAATTAAATCTAATTATCAGATTTTTTTAATATTTAAAGCTTATGTATCTTGTCTTTTCCATTGCTCTCCCCCAGAGATTTCACTCTGGATCCTGAAGGATTTGTCAACAACTTGTCTTCTTTTATTTTCACCAAGATCTTGATTTATAGAGCAGTCAAAAAAAAAAAAAGCTTTTTATGAAAAACTTAATGACGTTGGGATATGTGGAAATCCTAAGACATAAAATGATTTATATTAAAAGGAATTTATAACAGTGTACGTTCAGGTTATATGCAGAGACATTATGGGAAGAATCACCATTAATATTTAAGTGCTTTAACACAGGCAAATGAATTAAAATATGTTAGCTTATTTTCTTCACAAAGAATTCATGCAATCAGTAGATTACATAAGTGTGCCAACACAATGAAAATATTGTCCATCAATACCGTTATTCTGACTCAATTAGTTTCTAATTTACTAAATATACTTTAGACTAATACACAGGAAAACACTGAATTATGTAATCTCTAAATTCATACTAGATCTGAGACCATGGTGATGAATGTTTTGATGTAAAAAGATGTTGTTTTTATAAATTTTTAAGAGTTATGTATATCGTGATATTTGTCCCTGTTGAAAGAGAGTGGGACCCTTTGTTCTGTCTGCCTGGCTAGCTTACACCTAAAATAATCACACAGAAATTGTATTCATTTAAACACTGCCTGGCCCATTATCTCTAGCATCTTATTGGCTAACTCAGTTCTTCTGTCTATGTGTTGCTTTCAGTGGTTGAATAAAGAAACTGCTTGGCCTGATAGGGCAGAACTTAAGTAGGCAGAAAAGACAAAACTGAATTCTGGGAGGAAGAAGCAGAGTCAGAGAGAGCTTCCATGGAGACACCAGGTCAGACATGCTAAATCTTTCCCGTAAGCCATGACCTCATGGTGACATATAGATTATTAGAAATGGGTTAAAACAAGACGTGAGAGTTATCCAATAAGACACTAGAACTGATGGGCCAGGCAGTGTTAAAATGAATACAGTTTCTGTGTGATTATTTCAGGTTTAAGCTAGCAGGGTGGCCAGAACAAGGGGCCCCGCTCCCTGTAACATGTCTCCCTATGGAATACATTCCAGATCTTCCCTCACCTCCCACCCAATTTCATGTTCTCCGTGTCTCTGCCTCTCTCTGTCTCCCTCTGTGTCTCTTTCTCTCTCTCTTCCCCCTCCATGTATGTGTATATATATATGTGTTCTTTTTGTTGTTGTTGTTGTTTTGGGTTTTTTTTCTTTTGGATTTTTTTTTTTTTTGGATTTTTTGAGACAGGGTTTCTCTGTAGCTTTTGGTTCCTGTCCTGGAACTAGCTCTTTAAACCAAAAAAGTTGTAGAATCCAATTTGTGTGTTTTCTATCTAGTCCAGTGTTCAGCCAAGAGTGTAATGACTGTACCAAGTATAACACAATTGAAGAAAATTCACTCTTCCTCTTAAATCACCACCTGTGCCAATATCTTTTCAGCAAGGGGTCAGACTTCATTTTTATCTCCCCTTCTTTAAGCTAGCACTTTGCCTGCCTTGAGTTTGCACAAGGCTTCCATGGTCTCTCACAGTCTCTGCTGATTCATATGTGAATCTGCCTTATTCTGTATGGAAAACACCCAGTTCCTCAGTTGACTTCCTGTTGCCTGCATATCAAGATACAGCCAGTACCATGTATGCCTGCATGCCACCATGCTTCCTGTCATGATGATAACAGACTGAACCTCTGAACTGTAAACCAATCACCCCAATTAAATGTTTTCCTTATAGGAGTTGCTGTGGTCATGGTGTCTCTTCACAACAATAGAAACCCTAAGACAGTATCTTAAAATGAAAGGGAAAATTTCAACATTACCCTAGAAAGGACAAATGAGAATGAAACCTAAAATAATGACAAGAACATTAGTCAACAATTAAGAGCAGAGGGATGGATTAAAATATGAGCAGAGATCCCAATTCTCAGCCTTAGAAATTTAATACCACAGGAAGAAGATGATCACCTTTGAAAATGTAATTTTAATTTTATTTCTTGGATTTGCTTCACACAAAGTTCAATATGGATAATAGTTAATTTTCTTCAAAATCCCAAAGAAAAGGAAATGGTGGAAAATATTTCTGTAAAATCATAATTGCAAATTTCAGAAGCAGAGCTTGAAAGATCCATTCCTGTTACTAAATTATAGATGAGTGATTCTTATGATTTTATCCTTGTTAACAACTGAAAAAGAATCTTGTCAACAGTTGCATCTTCAAATAGATGAAGATAACCATACCTACAGAATGAGCATCCTTTGATGTCCTCTGACTGAGAAGAGCTGATGGTCAGATGGTTGTCCTTGTCTCCTGGTGTGCAGACAAGTCAGGCAATTTGATCCGAGCTATCATTTTACTTGCCCATTTGGAAAAAAAAAGTAATTGAAACCAAAAAGAGAAAGACAGAGACAGAGAGAGAGAGAAGAGAGAGAGGGGGAGAGAAATTGAATACACTGCTCATGGGTAGAGGAATTTTTTTGTGTATTTTGAAAATGTTCTAGACATACTTTAGTGATAATTTCACAATTCTAGAAATATACAAAATCTTCTGAATTATACAATTAAGTTGGTAAATATCATGATGCTTTAGCTATATGTCAAAACTATTTTAATTGCAATAAATAATCCTACAAGTCTGTGGAGTGAATCAAAGGGTGGTGTTTGTGGCCTGTGGCCTGGTTTTACTGTGAAAAGTTATTAAGATCAACCTTTCAGTCAGGGTGAGGGACCTTCTTCATCCATTCCTTTCTAAACACAGATATTGTAACTTATTGAAATTAGTTCAAATTCAGTTGACCAATCAATAATCACTTCATTCTTGACTTGTTGCTTTACTCTTATCCCTTAAAATTTCAGTAGTAATTACAAATTTAAAAAGAATTAATAGATATGTTATATTGAACTATAAGTCAATAATGTGATTTCTCTTTAACTTATAGTTAATGGTGTATATGAAAAAGAGAAATAACATTCGCATATTTAAGTGTTTGCAGTGCACAGAAGTATAGAAATAATTCTGGGGAGGAAATAAAAGCATCGATCTTGTTCTATCTTTAAAACTAAAAGAACTAATGATATGTTTCATTTTTTGGTTTTTGGCTTTTTACAAACTTGAATTTTTTTAAAAAAATCAATTTTGCAAAAAACTTTGTGTAAAATTTTGCTGTGTTCATGAAGATACAGCAAACAGTTCTTTTCTACAGGAGAGAAATTTCTCCAAGCAACTTGTGTAGCTGAGAGGCTCCAGCTGCTGTGTCTGCAAACGTTGCTGTGTTTATTTCAGCCCACTCCTCTACACCCCATCAAGTGATCCTAATGACCGCAGAGCTGTTTGGCTACAAAACCTGTGCCGCTTTAACATGATGCTCAAGATTTTCTGTGTGGAAGAGTGTTTCCCCTGTGTCCCACTATCTTAGTTAGGTTTTTATTGCTGACACGTGACCACAACAACACTTAAAAAGGAAACCATGTAATTGGGGTGGCCTTACATGTTCAGAGGTTTAGCCCATTATATCATTGCACAAAACATGGTGGCATACAGGCAGGCATGGTGCTAGAGAGGAAGCTGAGAGTTTTATATCCAAACGGGCAGTCAGCAGGAGCAGGGAGACGCTGGCTGTCTTAATTAAGCCTATGAGACCTCAAAGTCTACCCCCAGAACATACTTCCTACAACAAAACCACACCTACTCCAAGAATGACACAGCTCCTAATAATGTCACTCTCTATGGACCTATGACAGCCATTTTCATTCAGTCCGCCACTCCCACCATCATCTGGGTGACAGAGTCTCTGAACTGCTCTAAGTTGAGGCCTTTCCCATTCAACACGTTTTCTTCTGCCTTTTTCTTATCTGGTATCTAATCAGCCTTGTGGCAGCAAGTTTACATGCGGCAACTAAGGGGACACATTTTACAAAACTCCAGTTTCATATGTATTGTCAGACACGTAACAAAACTCTGCTTTCCACTGGATGAATCTTGCCAATGTCTGCATCAGCAAGGGTGCTACAGAAGTCCCTGGTAATTTTGGTATGCCTCTGTTCTCTTCGTCTAACTCCTGTGGATACCCTGTTGACTCTCTTCCAGGTTTTACATAGTCTGAGATGCTCCCATTAGGACCTTTCTCTATTATGTTTGATAGCTGTTCTGAACTTCTGTCTCCCACTTTCCTTCCTGTAGTTGTTTATTGTGTGATACCCTGTTTCTTTCTATTCATTTATTCTTTGATAATTTATATAAATACACAACTCCTTATGCTCTCTTCCACTCCCCAGATCTATCATTTCCTCCCCTCCCTCCCACCACATCCCTACTTCTGTTATTTTATTTTGGTCATGGCAAATAATCTTTTCGATGTGGTCTTGGATTCAGTTTGCCAGTTTTTTAATGAGTATTTTTGCATCAATGTTCATGAGTGAAATTGTAATGTACTTCTCTTTACTTATTAAGTCGGTGATTTGGGTATCAGGGTGACCGAGGCCTCATAGAAAGAATTTGGCAATGTTCCTTCTATTTTATTGAATAATTAGAAGAGTATTGATATTAGCTCTTCTTTGAAAGTCTGGTAGAGTTCTGTGATGGGGAATCTCCTTCAGGCAATAAATAGCCTTTGAGAGACTGGACCAGGTTGGGTGTGACCTTGGGTACCAAAAAGCTCTCTCACTCTCTTTTCCCGCTCACCACACCTCAATGTTGGGTTCTGTTCCTGTTTCCTCATTGTGATCCGTGAGTTCCCTTTTAATAAGAACACCTTAATATACCCTATTTGGAGCTAGTGTGGGGCTATTTGATTCACATCCCTCCCCCCATCTGACACATTCTGCTTCATCTGGTGCCCAATGGGGCCAAGTCCACTCTCACTGGGAAACCCCATCCCTGCCATGCTCTTAGGGACACATTTCTCACCTGCCTGTGGCCCATCTGCCCCTGCCTAGGACCCCAACTTTCTCCGCTGCAGCCCAACATTAAGGGGACTCAGGACTGAGGGGAAGCACTGAGTGTCCTTCTTATTCTGGCCATCAACTCTCTCCATGTACAGAATCGCTTTAATTGTCCTTAATAACTGCTCTTAATTTGTTAAACAAAGCGTATGTACAGTATCTAAGTAGGCAACAGAATGTGGAACCAGAGTGGGATGCCACTAGCTTCTCTCCTCTGTGTCCCTCTGCCAAACGGCTGCAATTGTGACACTTACTGGTCAATAAAGGTTATTACACCTACTCAATTCTCTAGAATGCCTAAGGTAAGGAATTGATAAATTTAAAAGCTATATGATGACTGACAATATTACCATTCAAGAAGTAAATAACCATTTTGCCTATGCTATGGATGGTATTCTGCAAGGCTTATGTGATTTTCCTTATACATCTATTTATTTGATTTTGGGAATTAGCTTTGCTTTTCATACTATAACATTAAAAATGGCTTGATAACAGAGCCAAAAGGGAGGCACTTTTAAAAATCATAGTGTTTACAGGCTAATAATAAACTGCTAGTCGGGAAATTATTATCATTAAAGAGGACAACATTAATTTGATAGACAAATAGCAATCTATGTCAAAAGGTGCTGGAAATTATACAAAATAATTCATACTGATAAAATTAACAGTCAAAATCTGTTAAAAAGTTATGATAGGTGAACAAATAGGGTGTCTCTCCAGGAAGGCAATATGCATGACATTCAAATAATGTCCAAGGATGAGACATTATCTTTACTGAACAAATTTCATACACTGAAATCATATGTGCAAAAAAAGGACCAAAAGCTAAAAATAAAATTCAATGAGGACATGCCGGGCGGTGGTGGCGCACGCCTTTAATCCCAGCACTTGGGAGGCAGAGGCAGGCGGATCTCTGTGAGTTCGAGACCAGCCTGGTCTACAAGAGCTAGTTCCAGGACAGGCTCCAAAACCACAGAGAAACCCTGTCTCAAAAAACCAAAAAAAAAAAAAAAACAAACAAAAAAAACAATGAGGACATTAAAGACACTGGACAAAAAATTCAAACTTTACAAAAGGCAGTGGTAAAAAGATTTAAAATAATTGAGGAAACTATTAAAACTAAGAAACAGGGAGAAAGTGTGCAAGAACAGGATTTAGCTTCACCAGTGTGTGCCAGACTCTGGGATGACTTACCCAGAGTTTTAACTGCCTATCCAGTAGCACCCTCTAAAAAGTCATCTGACACTAAATACCGTGAAGTATTCAAAGAATATAAATGGAAACCTATAGATATGAGCAATCTAAAGAAAAATTAAGCTTGCAATAGTATCTTATTATTTGCACTTACCATTTTTAGGGAAATGATGAAAACGTGGACTTCAAGCAATAAGGCTATCCCTCATGATTGGTTTCAATCACTCTGCAGTTCCCAAAGACGGACTCCAGCTGTGATGAAAATGTTACTGGCAAAGTGAGGCAAAATTCTAAAACAACAGGGAAAAACAAAAGGATTTGAGGCTTTCCAAGATCAAATCCTTGATGAGGGCTATTTTTCAGACTCACAGGACCAGGCTCTCTATGACAAACACACCTTGTCATTATGCTACACAGCAGCCTTAAATACTTGGGACAAGATTTAAAAATGAAAAAAAAAAAAGAAAATTGATACTAGATTATTGTGAATAAGCTCAAAGTAATACTAATAATAATAAATAATAATAATGAGTGATAGAATAAATACTTGTGAGATATTATTTATAGACAAATTACATTGGTATAGATTCTTGCATATTGATACAAATTCAAATTCTATTTGTTATATTGAATATGCTCCCATTTCTGTTTACAATATTTGTATAACTATGCAAAGTTCTTTTGTCAGATTGTATGCATGCATGTTTCTAACTGTGTTTAAGACATCTTGTATGTTTATACAATTTTAGGATATATTTATCGTATTGCATAATACATTTCTACCTCTGGTCAAGATACTTATACATTGTTTACATTGTCCTCATTTGCTGCACAGTTGTATAAAGATTGTTTAATATTCTAATATGAAGTCTTAGTCTTTAAGTTACATATTATTAAGTATTAAGTATTATGGGTCAATAGTCATCCATTTTGTCATACTTATAGTTAGACTAATCAGGTTTTTTAAATACATAGAGATTGTACTCTACATAGATAGGTAATCTGCAACCACTTAAAAAAACTGTAAAAATATTGCATTTAAATAATTTAGGATTTTGTTAATGTGAGACATAATTCCTGGCAACACTGATCTATTCTCAAGAGAATGTTGAGCACCAAAGTCACTTGGAAACAATTTGGAGATTGTTTTCTTCTTGGCAAAACTGGCCTTTGGGCAATGAACTGCCCATACATTGACCACTGACAAAATGCATGGTGTCCAGGCTGTACAAGCAAGATACAAGAAAAAAGACTGCCTAACCTTGCCAAGACAGGGCAAGATGGTTTTAATTTCTTTTCCTGCCTCTAAAAATGATCTGTCAGTTATTCTAGGCTTTAGTCAAAGTTGGTTGCTCCAAAGCGGCAAATGAGACTTTTGTTAATGCCTAGTAGACAGTTGTCTCTGTCATCTACTACACATTTTAGAAGCTGCTTGATTGTATTTCCTAATGGCTCAAGAAATATTATCTCCCTTCTCAAGCGTTTGATAGGGTTAAAGATAGTCAAAATTACTTTCCTCTTATGATTTAGCCAAGCCATTTCCAATACAAAACTTAGACTCCTTAGGATAGAATAATTATTAAAACATTTAGCATATGTTTCTTGCTTAATATTGTTTATACGGGTTGTAATTCTAATTTTTATACTTGATATTCTTATTGTATATAGTTTTGTATTGAGTTTGAAACTCTCTTATTTAGACTAAAGGGGGAAGTTATGGGGACCCCCTTTCAGCCAATGGCCTTTGAGAGGCTGAACCAGGTGGGGTGTGTCTTGGGTACCACAAAGCCCAGGAGACCACACTCTAGTTCTCCCTCTCTGCTCGACACACCTGGATGATGGGTTCTGTTCCTATTTCCCCATTGTGATCTGTGATTGACCTTTTAATAAAGAACACCTTAGTGTACCCTCTATGGAGCTAGTGTGGGATCATTTGATTCTCATCCCCCCCCCCCATCTGATGTGTTCCACTTAATTATGTGTTAAAATCAGCTGGTCCTGGACTCTTTTTGCTTTGGGATTCACTGGCTTTACCCAGTGTCACTTGAATGGGAATCAATTTTATAGTATTTTCTAGATAACTCACCATTGGCAATGTCACCATGACTTTGTCTTCTCCAGCAGTCTTCTATTGACTACCATTAGCTCCCCTAAGCAGAGTGGAGAACCATGAATCCAGGATCCCCTCTGCAATCTGTGACTAAATGTTTCATCTCATATTTGTGCAGATTTTATGCAGGCAAACACAGGAGTTGTGAATTCATATGTAACATAGCCATGCCTCTGACATAAGACAGTATTACACTTGTTTATCTTTTATATCTTAAATATTTTTCTACCCACTCTTCTGATGTGAGATTTTCCTCTGTATGCTTTGACTATGGTTTATTATCACTGGTCAATAAAGAAGCTGCTTCAGTCTATGGCAAGGCAGAATATAGCCAGGCTGGAAGAAATAGAGAGAGAGTAGGTGAAGTCAGGGAGATGCCATGTAACTGCCTAAGGATCCAAATGTCATACATACACTTACCAGTAAGCCACAGACTCATGCTGATACGTTGATTAATAAAATGGGACAATTTAAGATATAAAAGCTAGCTAGAAAGATGCCTAAGGGGGCTGGAGAGATGGCTCAGAGGTTAAGAGCACTAGCTGTTCTTCCAGAGCAACCACATGATGGCTCACAACCATTCATAATGAGATCTGGTGCCCTCTTCTGGCCTGCAGGGATACGTGCAGACAGAACATTGTATACATAATAAATAAATATTGAAAAAAAGAAAGATACATAAACTACAGGCCAAACAGTGTTGTAATTAATATAGTCTTAGTGTGATTATTTAGGTCTGAGTGGCCAGGAAACAAATTAGCAGTCTCTGCCTATAAAATGGCACACCAATGTGGGTCAACTCATCCACATAAAACCTGAGAGAGTGTTGGAAGAATGCTATACACACACACACACACACAAAAAAAAAAAAAAAAAAAAAAAAAAAAAAAAAAAAAAAAAAAAAAAAAAAAACAGAGTTAAGCACGGCTTCTTGGTAGCAGCATATTTTCAGATAGGCTCTGTTTGCTTGTGGCAAACAAAGTCATGGCTCCTTTAAGAAGTTTCCAGACACCTTTCGTGGGAATAATTGCATGCCTTCTTTAAGGGAAGGCTTCCTGATTTGTGGTGGAAGCATGAACTTTGGCTCTTTGGGGAGGTACGGCACGGGGTTTGTGAACCGTGTGTTACTACTTGCTTAATACTGTTTGAGCAGGGAGAATGCTAGTGAATCTGGTCAGTTTCAAGGACTTCCTGAAGCTATTTGGATTGTTCACTTCCTGTCTTAAGCAGCTTCACTACAGATGAGACGTTTCAATCTGCAAAGAAATGTATGTGCTGCAGGAGATAAAACAATGTATATCTTGAAATTGCTTCGTCAGACTATCAAGTTTTAATTTTAGGTTAAGCTATGTATAGGAAGAACTTAGATTAGTCTTCATGAAAACATAATTGAAACAAATATATATTTGAATTTTGTTTTACTAGTACAAATTCTATTGCTTTTAAAAATGACCTTTTAGGAAGAGTTTATGTGTTCAGAAAACATATCTGTCAGAACCTCTAACAGATCATAAGGCTACAACCGAAGGCTAAGAAAAATAAGATTCACAAAACATGGGGGAATTTGATTATTAGAGTAACTCTACGTGTAGTAATAGTACTTTATTTTGTGTATATGAGAAAATGAAATATTTGATTGAGTGGATGATTTCATGATAGTATTTCTCTTTCACATCATTCTCATCCTCATTTAATTTAGAGTAGTCTATTTTTATTTAGTTTTCTTTGAGTTTTCCTCCACTTCACTTTTACTTGTTCATTATCTCTTTTTTTCTATGATTTATAGTTCTAGTCAGATAAGAATTGTGTTCAAAACTCTAAAAGAAAAACAAATGAAAAAATCAATCATATCAGTGTTTAATATACAAATACTACTTGGAAAGAACTGAGCAGAAGCCACTTTTTCTGACCATTTCGTTTCTGCTTATTCATATTTCAAAGGAAAATGTTATATTCGTTTTTGCTCTCATGGGTTAGCATTTACCTTTGACTAACTCATAGTATAAGGAAACTGGCCTCAGTCTCTCAAGAATGGCTATGTTCTATGTGTACTTATGTTGGAGTGTTTGTATTTAGCAAGAAATGATTCTTGGATCAGGGAAGATGAAAGGAATATAACTTAAAGGTTAAATTACAGCAGGTTAAAGCAATGTTTGTAGAAATGGCACAGTGAGGTACATAACAAAGAGTTTCCTAAAGAGCATCCTTTTTAATGCAGGCCCTGTGGATTTTAGTGACATGAATAATGGAACATGTTTGACTGACAAACACATTTCAGAGTCTTAGAAGAACAAAGGTCAGGCTTCGAATCTTACTGCCAGTACAGGTGCAAGCCTTTTGATTACCTTCTTCTCCAGTGTGACCTAGAATTGTGCAGACCCATTCACTATTGTGAGTTGAAAGGACTGTTTGTTCTCTTTACTCTGGCGTGGCATCACTTTTCTGGGTTCATTAGAAAGACAAACATGATTTATAACTGTGAATTATAGTTAATTGAGCAGGTATTTAAAGCATTAAAGGAACCTGTTCCTCCTTAGAGGAAAGACTATACAAAGCAGAAACTTACACCTACAACAGATGGGCATTATTGTTGCATTTTGTCGTAGCCAGTTAGCTACATGTGCTTCTGTCTGATTCGGAGAGCTTAATTCTCATTCATTCCAGCTTTGTATAACTAATTTAAACTTAATTGGTTAAACTATCATTTGCTTGAGTAATAAGAAAATTTGTTTCTATTTCATGGTTAGCATAGACATTATTGAATATTTTTTTTCCTCTGCAAGTTCTTACCTTGGATCTTCCTCATTGGCTCACCTCTCTGTGAACTATTTATTCACAGTTTAGCTTGTTCTGAGGTGTCTTTGCATTCAGCATGCATTATTTCTGACAACAGATTTTAAGTTGAGCATTTGTCTCAAATAATTTAAGAATCCAATTTAAGTGTATGTGTGTGTTTGAGTGTGTGTGTGTGTATGTGTGTGTATACATAGGAACATATGTGCACCTACACAAGGGCTTGTGCATGTGAAGACCAGTGCTTACGATTGGATGTCTTGTCTTATGGCTATCTGCCTTGGAGTTTGAGACTGGATCTCTCGCAGAACCAGTTGTTTACTGATACTTGCTCGTCCAGAGATTCTCGTGTCTCCCAGACCTAAGGTTATTCTTAACACACTGCCATTCTCAAGGGCTTTTTGTTTCTCTTTTATTTTGGAAGCTGAGAATCTGAACAAAGGTACTTAAGTTTGTCCATGCTCTTTCCTCTTTCATAACTTTCCAAACTCCTTTGGCTTGTAAATTTCTCATTGTGTAACATGATTTTTCTGTGAGTCTTGCTCTGGACTTGTACATGGTGTACTTCCTGATGACACAAATGAGGTACTAACAGAACAGTAGAGGATGGAAAACTCATCATATATGATGCCACACACTAATTTACTCACACCCCAAGAAAATAAGGTCAATTTTCGTATGTACTGGTTTTCATATATGCCGTATATATGTAGCAAATATTAATAGTCTAGATAAAATCATCACCTGAAAATAAAAACAGCATCAAGGTATTCAGTCTACTAGCTGCACAGTTTCATTAATAATATGCTTCAGCCCTTTAGTCACCATAATTCTTTCTGTGTGCTTTTTAATAGCATGTGGAGAATTATTTTTAAATTTTCAAACATTTAACTATATCCCTAAATAAGGAAATGAGCATCTTTGAAAAGAATGTCCTGTGATAATTTGGTATAATGAAGTAATTACGTATCCTAATATTTCAGAGGAACCACTTAAATTAGTTACAAACATAATAAATATGCAAATTAATTTCTGACTAAAAGATGTTCCTGCTTTAAAATCATAATTATATGTTAAGTAATTTGTTTGCTAAAAAATGGAGCATAAACTCAAAAGTTAATAAGTATCCCTTATTTAAAGTCATTTCTGAGCCACTTAAAATAATTTCTCACCAATCTACTATATATTTACATCACTATTACTTACAAAACATGCTTTCTACAGTACTCATTTTTTCAAGTTTTTATTTCTGGTGATTATTAAATATTCAAAAGCAAATGTCCATATTCCAGTGACAATAGCAATATCCTGTAACCAATACCAATTCCATGTCTCTTCTTCATGGGTCTTTCTAAAAGAGAAGAGAAATCTTTCTCTTTTTCTGTATTCCTTCCACTCTTTTGACAAAATCAACTCATTAAGTCTCTCTCAACTCCTGCCGTGATGGAGATAAACCCTACCAAACAGGAAGCAAGTCCTTTCAAATCCTAAAATAATAGAGTTTGGGTCACGGATTTTTTTATGGTAGAAAGGATCAAATCTAATTTAAACTACTCTGTGTAAATAAATGTGTTACAGCAGAGATGAAGAACCTTGATCACAGAACATGGCTGGACACGCAAGAAGCTCATGAACTAGTGGCCTCCAGATTCATTACTTCATTTATCAGCTTTTCTGTGTTGCAAGCAAAACTCCTCAGCAATTTATTCTCAGCTCTTTTTCCTGTCATCCCAGAGGATTCCAGCTGTGATTTGCCGGACTTTATGATGTTGTTATGGGGTCTGGATTGATTGTGCTAATTGTTCTGGGGAATTCCAGCCTTTGATCAGGGAATAGCAGTTTGCTTCTGTATAAAAGATCTTAAAAATTGATTCCATCCTCTTCTTTCTACTTCTTAAAGTTTTTATTTAGCAGTTTCCAATGAGCTTAGTATTTGGTCATAATTCGGGGATACATGATAAATGTTCCTTTTAACTGTATGGAAACATCACTTGACCGTATTGAAGCTCTTTGTAGAAGACTCGAATTCTGTTGTTCTTGGCTTCCTGCTATTTCACATGTGTGGGGCACAACTAGTCAGTCTCCAACCAGTTAGTTATGTTGCGGCGGCTGCTGCCAAATACAGCAAAGTTAAGACTCATTGCTTAGAGGGGTTAGGTTCTAGTAATGTTGATATGTATGTGATTTAAGGCCTCCACTTAATCCATTCTTGTCTACTCTGTTAAGACCTTGCTGTTTTCCGATGCTCACGTTTCAAAACCTTCCATCATCAAGTTAAGAAATTTGGGTGTTCTCAGTCCTGACAGACAAATATTCATTTTAAGATCTTCATCATGATTCTATGGATCTGACATAACACAGATTGTGGTCCATATGGCACAGGCAGACCCTGTATCTACCATCTTCTGGTACAAAAGAACTTTGGGTGACTGTCCAGGCAGCGAGATGTCTCTGTCATTTCTAGAGTTTGAAGTATCTTACTTCTTGTTTGCTTAGGTAATATTATATCCTTCTGGAGTCTTTGATGGAATTGAAGAATGGTTAGTTATAGTTTTCCTTAGTTATGATAAAAGATAAAATAGATATAAATATTATAACTGTAATTCTTGCTTTATAACTGTTTTGCTATATGTAATCTTACTATGTTAAAGTGAAAGCCTTTCTTTTTTGTTTAAACAGAAAAGGGGGAAATGATGGGGGAGAGTCTTCTGTTTTGTGTTGATTTCATTGGTTAATTAATAAAGAAACTGCTTGGCCTTTGATAGGACAGAAAATTAGGTAGGCGGAGTAAACAGAAGAGAATGCTGGGAGAAAGAAGCCGAGTCAATGAGTCGCCATGATTCTCCCACTCCAGACAGACGCAGGTTAAGATCTTTCTTGGTAAGCCAGCTCATGGTGCTACACAGAATATTAGAAATGGGTTAGATCAATATGTAAGAGCTAGCCAATAAGAGGCTGAAACTAATGGGCTAGGCAGTGTTCAAAAGAATACAGTTTCCGTGTAATTATTTTGGGGCATAAGCCATGCGGGCGGCCGGGTGCCGGGGACGCAGCCCCGCTGCTCTTAGTACAACAATCTTCACAGTGCCCCAGTACCGCCTGGTAGTGCCAATCTCCCTTGTCTTTGGCCATGCTAACCAAAGGAAGGAACTAGAGATAGGGCTTGTAACCCAGCCTTGTGCACTGCACTGTCTAAGCCAGAGTCTCCAACAAATTGTAATTAACTCTTAATTCCTCAATCAGTTCTGATGTGTTGCCATTGTGAACCATAACCCTGAGGTATAATAGAGCAGCCTCAATACATTCAGTCACAATAAATGTGTAGGGATAAGTCCCGCCCCTTAGGGGGCGTGTTCGCCTGGGGCTAATGTTTACCTATAAATCTGGCAAGCTTGCTAGCAGCACTTGCTTCTGCTTTCCTGGTCTCCATGGAACGGTGGTTCTGTAAGTCTATTTCCCCATTAAAGCTGTATATATTTTTACAATCTGTCTGCATTCGTTTATGCCATTACAGAAATGTCCAATTGCTAGTGGATTGTTCTCCAACCTAATTTTCTTCTGTGTCTTCTGAAAAGAACATAAAATTAAGAGCTTCTCATAGCTAATGCTTAAAATGGAAGGGCAGTTTGAAAATGCGGTATTAAATTATCAAACATGCTTTCTCTTGATGACCTTTGAACTTGAGACAGAAATTGCTCAAATTTGATTCAGAACCCATAGACGTTGTCATAGAAGAGTGAATGAGTGCTCGTCCATCCCTTGTTAATACTGCCTTCCTGTAGTGTTGAGAGCAGCCTTAGGTTTGAGGCAGTGTTCTGAGTGTGAATAGCAGGATCATGCATGGTTTATTTTTCATAAAGAGTTGATTTCCTCATCATTTAAAATTATTTATCTAGGAGGGCATTAAATATTTTTATAAGACACATTAAAAATACATTTAAATTAAAAAGACATATAATGGTATGTGGTAGAATTTAATATTTATAAATGAAACAATCAATGACTTTAACAATCAGAGAAATTCAAACTGCTTTTAAGAATTGAACCCATTTATCTTAATATTGCAAAATTGCAAGAATTAAAAAGCAATATATGGCTTATTTATTTTTTGTAATGATCTCAAAACAGATATCTAGAAGCTGCCATACATGTATATAAAAGAAAAGGAAAAACAAGATCGTTGGCAACTGAAGTATAATCCACAGCAGCTTAATGAAAGTTTAAATCTGTAACATAAATGTTCTTTAATTTGCATTTGTTCTCATTATAAAACAAAAATTAATGCTAATGTATGAGGAGTCTCAACTATATGGAAAAATGACTATTTAATAAAGCCTTAATATTATGAAAATGTGTACAACACTGAATACATTGAAATTACATGAAAGCAATCTACGTGCTTCTTATATGAAATGCAAACTGAACAGAGTATGATATCCAGACCTTTGAGACTGAATAACAATACTGTAACACTGAGAACTTATTCTTAATACTTTCCCAAACATCCCTTTCCACTTATCCCATAATGAATACATTTATGCACATATCTTCTTGCTTTATCTTTTCATTAAAATATATTCCAACAGGAGGTTTGCAATACATAGATGGTAAGCTTATTATACATTTTCAAATAGCGTTACAGAAAAATTAGTCAGACAGAATACCCCAGAAGAAGTCTGGTGGGGATCCAATGAGGATGCTGTACCAAAAATCAGAGGCTTTGAATCAAGGACTCATTACCGTTTACCAGGCAAGCTGATGAGACAAAGGGGTACACTACATGACACAGTGACGCCTCCAAAGACATCATGACGGATGAAAAGGTGATGGAGAGTCAGGATAGAAGGAGAAGCAGAGATTTTTTGTTTCTGGTGTGGTTTTTGTCTGTTTTCATTTAGTGGTTTTGTTTCTCTTGCTTTTATTTGCTTGCTTGTTTACTTTGTTTTGTTTTCTTCCATGGGAGTTGTACAACAGGAATGAAGAGATTGGGGGGACCGGGAGGTGAGCAGAATTGGGGTGCATGATTTGAAACTCCCAAAGAGTCAATAAAGAAATTTAAAAAAAAGAAAGGTAAGTGAGTTTATCTTTCTGGAAAGAACTACAGAAATTTCATTTTTTCACTCTTGGTGACACCAACCTGCCATTTTAAGCCATGCCACGAAGTTTTGAACTTGACTAATGAGGTAACTTTGTATTGTAAATTGCTTTTCTTATACTATCACAAATACCCAAGGTTTGAATAAATATTGAGTGAGGTAATTCAGACCCAGAAAGACAAATATCATATGCACTCACTCATAAGTGGCTTTCAGACATGAAGCAAAGAAAAACCAGCCTACAATTCACAGCCCCAGAGAACCTAGACAGCAAAGAGGACATTAAGGGGGACATACATGCCTCTATATAGGAGGGAGAAAAAGTCAAGATGTCCTGAATAAATCGGGAGCATACAGGTCATGAAAAGGGGTAAGAAAGGGGGCAGAAAGGAAGAAAAGCGAGGGAAAATGTATAGTTCAATAAAAACAATAAAAAGATATAAAAATGTCAATACACTATTTGTTAAACTTCTTTGTGTTTATTTTCATTGATTCCTTTTGCTTTTTATTCCCAGAGATATTTTTTATATTTTATTTAAATCCCTACTAGTGATTGAATTAATAATTATTGAAAATCCTGATATTTATTATTAGCATATGTTCATTGTACAAAAAGATAATTTTATGATATTTTCATGCATGTATCCTACACACTTCTTTTATACTTAAATCTTTGATTTTACTTTGTTGTCACATCTGTTTTTGTTTGCTTTCTTTTCAAAAATTCTTATTACCACTTTATTGTCACCCATATGCTATATATAAAATTTGTCTTTTTCATCTTTTAATTAACATTTTATATATACATCTAGCATAATTCTTTATTGATTCATTTGGAATTTCACATCATGCACCCCAGTTTTGCTCACCTCCCACTTCCTCCATATCCACTCCTCACCTCTGTAGCGCCCCTCAAAAATTAATTAAAAACAAAGCAAAACCAGTTTGTTCCTTCATCTTTCCCATCTCTCCAGCACCTTCTCATTTGTCCGAGTGGCACTGGGAGCTGCGGTTGTCACCCTTTTGTCCCATCAGCTCTACCAGCAAATATTCATAGAAATGGGTTAGTGTCTGGTTCAAGGCCTCTGGCACATCATCACTAGACCCTCACTGAAACTTCTCTTGGACAACCTACTGAAGGTTATCTTAAGTCATGGGGTTCCTATGGCTATTGTTCTGCAGGACCAGACCCTGCAGGCACTCTGGTAAGTCACAGATAGGGTAGATGTTAGGGTGTGCCTACCCGAGGCCCATGATATAGGTATGGGTAGTAGCTGAGCTGGTCAGTCTGGGCCACTGGTTAGTCACAACGAGGGGCTGCGACAGACCTCATAGGCCCATGCTGTTGGGGCCAGCTCTCCCACAGCCATGGTGAGGGATGTGGCCATCTCTCCTGGGTATGTGGGGGGGGAATCTTCCGCTGCAGTGTCCAGTGAGGACCAGGGTCAGCTATCCCCGGGCCAGTGAAGGGCAGGGACAGCTCAGCACAGACCTCATATTCAACACACATGGTTCCTATGGCCTCTGCGGTAAGATGAACCATGGACATCATCACAGACCTCAGCTGCACCAGGAACACGGACCCTTGTCAGCAGCTCAAGCCCAGACATCACCATGGTTCCATGGTCGTGCAGATTTTCCATACAGACATGGCCCTGGTGGTAGCATGGCCCTTGGACACGAACATGGCCAGAGGTAGTGACCAGATCTGGCATCCTTGTGACCTTTGGTAGCAACCTGAGTCATGGACGTCAACACGGATCTGGATGCCGTAGGACCATGGACCTATGAGATTCGGCAGCAGCAGGAGCCTGGACTTCACCCTGGCGTCAGGGGGCAAGCAGGACCACCCATGTCAGCCTGTTTCTCACCACCTTCGTTTCTTCAGTTCCCACCCCCCACACACACCGTGCCCACCCCGTCCACAGCACCGGGACCATTCAGCTTCCCTTTCTCTCACATTTCTCTACCATATATGTGTTCACTATAATGGGCATCCACCTTACGGTGCCAGGCAGGCCTGTGGAAGCCTTCAGCCAGCCCTGATTGTGAGGACCCAGGCTGGCCTCTGGGTGTCTCTTACCTGCCTGATCCAAGCGGCATCAGGCGGGCCTGTGGATCAATTCCTTTTATTTTAATCATTGCTAATAGACATGACTAGGAACTGCGCCAAAGCCTTTACATTTTCCATTTGATTTCATCTTCACGTTGATACCATGACATGTTAATTTAACCCGACTCAAAGAAAAAGGCCACATGCATGTAAATAAGTAATGACAGTGTGTCTAGACTATGAAATTGCATGAAACGCTGAGAGAACAAAGAAGAGGCGTTGAGAACAGAGAGGAGTCCACAAAAGATCACTTGGGTCATGAAAAGAGAAGAGGGGTGCTGATGGGTGGTAACACTGGGGAAAGCTGGCTTAGGGAAAAGCAGGGGAGAAAAACATTGAAAACAAGTTTGGTTTGAAAGACATCTTAACGAAACCTAAATTCTTTCTAGAGCAATACAGATGTAAAACTAAATAGCAATAATAATGTTATGATAGCTGATGTTATCTCTATTCTACAGGTAGGAGCAGAGATACTTGGGGAAGCTGATAGACCTGTCACAAGCCAGACTAATGAAACATAGGTAGAACTTTCGCACATAACCTCCTAACCACGCCCTATAAAGTGTAAGGTAGACACCTTCTACTCATTGTTATAATTGTATATTTTATTCTTCTCATGAAAATTAATTTCTCTTCTATATAAATTCTGTGACTTTGCCTATAACCTTGCTTTTGTTACTGCTTTGTGCGTGTACCTTGTCTGTCTGCTTGAAACAAGTGGCCACATGAAGGACTGATCCACTCTGTAAAGACAGTGCCTCTCCTGTGTGGCCTTAAGAACAAGGGCAGGTCTGAGGTCAGACCTGCAAGGCAGGCCAACTCACCTCCCAACCATTGGGGAACGTAGTCACTGGGAGAGCAGATCCCAGGCAGATCCCTCCTCCCTGTGTCCTTCACAGAGGAGTGCAACCCACCCACTGTGGCACCTCAGGCTGTGCCTTGGAGAGTGGTTTTGTGTTCCCAGTTCCCTGCTGACTATGGTGATGAAAAATGCTCTCTTTAGCTCTAGGGCATCATGTTTTCTTTTTCTGTCTGAAACTTTCTCTTCTAACCTCTTATCCAAATTAATAATCTCCCTTCCCACCATCCTCTGCTTTCTTCCTCTCTTCTCCCCTCCCCTCTCTTCTCTTCTCTCCCATCCTCCCCTGCTCTCTCCTCCCCTCTCTGCCCTCCTCCTGCCCTCCCCTCCCCTTCCCTCTCCTCTCTTTGGGATTACCAGGTAACAGGCTCCGGAGGTCCAAGCTATACCTGGGCATTCTGCTTTATCATTCTTTGTTTAATTCCTTTGAATGTCTTTCTTAACGTGGAGCCAGGTCAGCAGTCCCAAACACGAGGACCCTTCTGTCTCTGCCCCTCTCAGAGCTGTGGTGACACACAGGCACAGCAGTGTCTGTGTTTTAGCTAGGACAGCGGGATCTGCCTCACATCCTCAAGCTTGTCAGCTGGCTTGTGTGGCATCATTCGTATTAACTGCACCATCTCTCAAGCCCACTCATATTTTTTAAACTAATCAATCGTTTTAGAATAAACACTATTGCCCCCCCCAATTATTCTCTCATATAATACTTCCCAATCGTGTTGTGTTCTCCCCCCCTTCCACTCCTCCTAGCTGCTGCCAACCCCCAGATCCACTCCTCTTTCTTCCTTCAGCAAAGGGCAGGCCTCCCAGGGTTATCAGCTGATGACTGCTTAACAAGTTACAATAATACTAGGTACAAGCCATCATGTTAGTGCTGGGCAAGGCAAACCTGGTAGAAGAGGAATGTTTCAAGAGCAAGCAAAAGTGTCAGAGATGCACACACTCGCACTGTTACGAGTCCAATGAAAACACCAAGCTAACAGCGATAACATATCTGCAGAGGACCTAGCACAGAGCCAGGCAGACTCCATGATTGCCACTTCAGTCTCTAGGAGCCCCTGTGAGCCCTGCTTCCTTGAGTCTCTGGGCCATGATCTGGTGTCCTTGATCCTTCTGGCTCCTATAATCCTTCCCCGAACTCTTCTGTGGAGTCCATGAGCTCCACCTAATGTTTGGCTGTGGGTCTCTGCATCTGCTCCCATCAGCTACTGAAGAAGCCTCTCTGATAAAGAAAACATTGTGCATTTACAGTGTAGCTATTAAAACTGAATTACATGATTTAGCTATTTAAAAATGACATCAAGAAAATGCAGGCAAATGGACGGAACTAGGAAAAAATCACCCTGAGTTAGGTAACCCAAGCCCAGAAACACAAATATGGTATGTATTCACTTATTAGGTGGATATTAGCTGTAAAGCCAATGACACATTTTTAAATTATGCTTTTGCCCTTGGATAATGTCCTTGGTTAGGTGTTCATTTTCTGTTCATGTGTCTTTCATGTCCTTTTTAACCTTTCTCTTTTCTCCTTTAACCTTAATTTCTTCTGTATCTTCAGATGTTGGTTAGTAGTATAACCACGTTAATTTCTTTTGTAGCTTCAGATGTTAGTTAGTAGTATAACCAGCTTAGCAACTGGAGCTACTACAGGTTTACTGCCAATGTTGCTGCTTTTCTCTCTCCTATCAGTTCAAAGTTGCTCATTTTATTCTGCTTAGTGTGGAATTTTATATTGAGTCTGTTGTATTATGTTCCTACGTTGCTTGCCACACAAAGAAAACGTCACTTTGTTTTTTGTTTGTTTGTTTGGTTGGTTGGTTGATGTAGCACTTACATATATGAGGGAAAATGAACTCCATACTTTAATTTTTTTTGGAAACTATGTGATGCAGATATTTATATAGAGAATTACTAAAGAGCTCACACAGAAATATAACTTGGAAGAATGAGGAAAGCAGCACTAGGTATTATTTAATTGCAGTGCTATTATAGAATAGGTATTAGCTACCCCATAATTTACTTGGAGAATGGTTTGAAGATGAAACATGGGTGCCAGGCTTTATGCTCACACGCCTTTATTAATACATGGGACTAATTCCTGATTGAAACTCTCAGGTTCAACCATCTGGAAAAATAAATATTCTAGTTCTATAGACACCAACCTTGACATCTAACCATGAGTAACTCATAGCAATGCAGATTTTTGACAAGGAACATCTGCAGTCATTTCCAGCCTGAGTTATTAGAGAGGAGATCTCTCCGATCCCTCAAAGGCTGCAATGTCTGAAATCCAAAGAACTAGCACAACTCCATCCCCTGATTTGTCATCAGGAAGGATATTTCTATCTCTGTGTTTCAGGGGCCATTCATTTTATTGTATAATAGATAGTACAAACCAATACTCATTCATTGAAAGTATAAACTATGTCCTTGTGAAGAGAGGCGCCCTGTTCTTATAGGTATCCTTCTTTGGTGGTCATATAGTCTTATACCTTCAAAGAAACCACCCTTCTCTTTTCTTCCTATTTGTCCAAGGCTACTGGGAAATACAGAAACCATGGAAAAAGAAATGTTTTGATGGGCCTGGGGCAAAGTAGCACTATCCTAACAAGAACTTTTGGAAAGAATTTAATACATGACTAAGTTCTTTCACGTCTTCACATTAACAGAAATTACTCAATGACATTGGAGTTTGGACCATCTATATCAACTCAGTTCTCCTTCCAAAATCATTATATGAATCTCCATGTCCTGCTGTGAGGATGGTGATAAAGTTTCTTAGACACATCTGGGAGCGCCATTGCTAACCACAGTTGCCTTATTGTGATTGGTCTGTGCTCATGGCTACTCTCTTTCTTCATGGCCAGTCCTTCAGTTAGCTGATTCCAGTCAGGAAACTCCCTTCTCTCTGGCAAACAAGCACAAGGAGACGACATTTGATATAGTAGGATGCTTTCAGTGTCCTCATCATTCATTTTAATTTTTAATTTAAATTTTCTCCCTTTGTTGGAGAAACAAAAGCCATATTGACTTCTCTTCTACCTGGTACACTGGAACACGCTGTTCTGTTTTTCAGTATAACTCGCTATGAGTCAAAATCTGCCGCGAAGACTGTGCTACTCATTATGATAATTGCTCCCACCTGAGCTCTGGAGGGCGTTCTAAGCGCCGCCAGCCATCCTGCATCCTATCAGGGTGTTTAATTACTTTCAAGGAGCTTTGACTCAGCACCTTCTACCATGAGCCTGGCCTACCTAGATAAGCAACGGTGGCCTTCTCGATGGTGTTCATTTCCTCCACAAACAATATTCTTTGATAAATAGCGTGCCCGTAGGGTGCTCTCACAAATCATAGTTGGTTGGTGTGTTTTCCAGCCTTATCTACAGCAGCTGCGCCAGCAAGCACCACCACCTTGAGTTTCTCATCTTAGGCTCACTTTTCCATACTTCCAATGCTGACTGCAGAGATTGCATACTTATCTCATGTCATCTCTGCCAGACTATTAAAACTTGTTATTGAGCACTTTCTCTTGCTTTCTCTCTCCCTCCCTCTCTCTCTTTTAAGACAGGGTTTCCACTCCATAGCCCAGGCTGTCCTGGAACTCACGCCATAGACCAGACTGGCCTTGAACTCACAGAGATCCACCTGCCTTTGCCTTTGTCTCTGCCTCTGCCTCCTGAGTGCTGGGATAAAAGGCATGCATTCCCCCCATCTCCTGGGTTGCATTGAACTTTTTGTTAATCAACATGGGAACATGGGCTTCTCTATGTGGCCAAATAAACATTCTAATATTTACATATCATTTTAAATTTGAGACCATTCACCTTTTTTTTCTTTAATGTATCAGTAGCTTCCAGAAACAACTAATTTTGTAGCCCTTGAAATTACTACTCCAGTCTCTCTGAAAAACTTGGAAAAATTTCATCATACTCCATGTTCCTTCCCCAGTCATCCCTCCCTATTTGCCATCTGTGAATTTTCTCAGTTGCACCGCTAGTGGCTGTTAGGATATCTATCGCCCATCATCACAGGCTAGAGTTCATTGACATCTGACTGATAGGCTATCTACACTTCAATTCTCAGCTCCTACTCTGTTTCTTAGAAGCACTCATAGAACCAACTCTATTCACTCAGGGTTTCTAGAAGTAAGACTTGAGGGGGAAGCTTATCCATAGAGAGCGTGTTGGTGGCAACATTCTACTGACAAAGTATAAAGTCAAAGGATTTAGCAGAAAAAAGAGTAGTGGGAAGAGAAAAATTATTTGAACTCTACTGTGACTATTATATTTCAGACGATTCCATAGGAAATTAATAGCCACCTAGGGTCTTTACTATCACCCAACTGTAAGGCAAAGTGGTAAAGCCCTTGTGTTGTGAAACAATCTTTTTCTATGCTGTGAAGATGTGTCTTTGCCAAGGCCCCTTCTGATTGGTTTAACAAAGAGTCAAATGGCCAACAGTTAGACGGGAGTTAAAGGAGGGACTTCCAGACACAGAGAGAACTTTGGGAAGAAGAACGGTAGAAAAGCCAACTACATAGAACTAGTCAGGTCAGACACACAGAATGGGATAGGGTAAAAGACACACGGTAGAATATAGATTATTAAAAATATGGGTTAATTTAAGCTATTAAATCTAGTTAGGAACAGATCTAAGCTAAAGGCTGAGCTTTCATAGTTAATAAGTCTTTATGTTGTCATTTGGGAACTGATGGTACAGAGAAAAACGCGCTACACCCTTTTCTTCTGGACCATCTCCTTCCCTATGCCAATCTCCAAACTTGATGTCAGGAAAATGTGAATAGAATTGAATGGAGCATACACAACTCACCAAGGGCAATTTTCAGATAGAAGAGCAATACAAATAATCATGACTAATGGAAAAATGTTGGCTCTAGTTCTGAAGGAGAATGATGACTTTTAAATAAAAATGAATAAAATTCATCCCTCAAATGGCAATTTAACAAAAGGCTAGTCCAGTTTAAGAATTAAAATAGATGATCAATTTAAAGTTTCTTACCTTTTCATTTCTTTTGAAATGTGTCAGGCTGTGGTGGCACGGGCCTTTAATCTTAGCACTTGGGAGGCAGAGATAGGTGGATATCTGAGTTCAAGGCCAGCCTGGTCTACGGAGGAATGCCGTAGTCACACAGAGAAACCCTGTCTCAAAACAACCAAAAGCCAAAAATTGTGGGGAAAAGCAAATAAAATAAATAAACTTAAAGATGCAGGTTAATGGATTAGACTTCGTATTGACACTGAGTATCAGAAATATTTCAGTAGCTAAGTTTTTATCTTAAGAAAATAGAAAAAAAGACATAAATTCATAACCAAAGCAAAATCAAAGGAAGAGATAATGAATCAAGGGAAAGAGGACTGGAAGGCACGTTTACCCTGGAAAGTGTGGGAAAACTGAGAGAAGGAAGAGAGCAGACATACTGTCCTTATCGCTCAGTGTTACTATGTCATGACATGAAATCCAGTAGTGCAGACAAGACCCACAGAAAATAGAACAGTACTGGGCTGGGGCAAGACTGGGGGAGCATACAGGGTACAGAGAAGAATGAGAAAGACGTATTTTGATGCTTCAAAGTAGCTATGATTATAGAATTATGTGAGTTACCGACATCCATCCAAACATTACCTTCAATTTAATTAATGCGTGGAAACCACTGTACTAACCGAATGAGAGAGCAGTTAGTTAAGCTGAGTAAAATTCAAAAACATCAATATTAAAAAAGAATAAAGGCTTTTCTGAATATTTCATAGAAAATGGAAATCCTAAGCATTTAAAACAAAACTTTAGAGCTCTCCTCTTGCTATCCCCCTTCGATAGTGCCACTATGTCTCTTCTGCAACCGTACACTGTCTGTAGACTGAACCATCCCGAGAGCTTCCCAGCTTCATCATGGATGTGTGCTCCCTTCGAATCCCCATTTGCGCTTTCCCTAGCTATCATTTCTTACTAAGCTAAGTTTGGTCTGAGCATCTGTGGTTTGCAGAGCATTGACTGGTCCTAATCAGGGGTCACTTTGGAACGCTCCCACCATAATGGTTTATGATTGCTGAGCCTTTACACCTAACATCCCAGACTATACATTTCTCCATGCTAATCCTCTCGAATTTCGTCACTATTGAAGTGAGATACTAAAGTGTCTCACTTCATAATAATCAGTCATGGTTTTTAGAATTCAGGCATCTGTAACTGACCTGCCCTTGGGGTTCTGACAGGATATGTCCTTGGCTGCAGCCACTTCCTGTGCACATTCACTATGCTCCCTTTTTAAAGAGCATTGCCCACCTCCCATCTCTCTGCCTCTCTGTTCTCTTCTTCCCCTCTTGTCCTCAGAGACCAGTCTTCCGACTCCCCTTCCCTTTTTTTCCATTCCCTTTCCTCTAATAAAAACCCTCCATGTGAACTCTGTTGTATGGTGTCTTTCTCTCGTGTGGCACTTTTTAAATTACATCATTGGTTCCCTAACAAGGAAAGACTCTCCTGGCACATCTCCTCGTGCCTGCAGGCAGTTTGAAGCAAGCTGGGATCCTGGAACCTCGTCCACGTATGGCAGCCTCGCTTCTCCGGATCACTAGGTCCCCTCCATCCAAAACTAGCATGATAGGCGAGCTCGTCCTGTTTCCCCACCTCTGGCTATTTTCTATGATTGAGGGACGACTGGTCTCAAGCGTGGTTTCTTACCTTTTGGCCTCATTAAGTCCTGGTACCAGGCAGCTATGGCTCTCTTAGGTTCAGAGCCCTGGGCCCCCATTCTTCACGTGACAACTCACTGGGTGACCTGTGATTTTCTTGGACAGGCTTTGTCCTATGCACACTCCCCTCATTCTTGAGTGACAGCTCTCTGTGGTGGCGTCTGCCTTTCTCCATCCTTGCTTGACAAAAGTCACTGGATCTTGTTCTGCCTCAGTCACAAGGAATAAGCCTACCAAGAATATGCTTCCTGGCACTCTATAGCCTAATATTTTATATGATCAGAATATATTGATTTTATGATATCCCATAAAATATCAGGATAGGACCTTTGCAACATTCTGCCAGCGATCCTGATAGATGGAAGGAGTTATCACCCTTTCACTCTTCCATTTCCCCCTCCCCCAATAAACCTCTGACACTAACTCTGTGTCATGCAACATGCAACATGTTTGCTTGGTGGCAGAGCCTACTGAAATGTAATCACTTCATGCTGGGACCCTATCCATGTGCTTCACCCTCAACAGATCCACTCTCTTCCACCTGCAACGAATGTGCTTTCTCTTTCCCTGGCAACTTCGCCTTCCATTCAGTATCGTCATTTGGGTTTCTCGCGGGGCTTCCCGCCTCTGACCATTCCCCTGGATATGTGACTTCCTTTCTCGAGCACAGTCCTCTCCTCTCCTTATGACTTTTCTCGAAGTCCTGGTACCAGGTGACTATGTCTTTCTCGGGCTTGGAGCCCTTGGCCCCTGCTCTGTAAGTGTGACTTCTCAAAATCAACCATCTCTGAATTCCTGGGATGTTAGGAATTGCAGACAGTCGGGTCTTACTTCTCTGCCTCACTCATGGGAACTGTGTCATCGTTTATAGCTCCTTGTTCCCATTGGGATGATTTTTGTAGACCCATTGATCTAGTTGTGGTTGCAGGACTAACAGCTGTTGGCTATAGAGCTGGAGGCACAAGACTACCAGACATTTCCAGGTGGCAAGAACCAGAAGCACCCCAGAGGGACTAACTCTACAAAGACTGCCCTCAGTAATCAATCACCTGTGTTTTCTGGTAGATTGGAAAGTGTCTGTGTGATGCTGCGGTAATGGGAAAGGACTGGGTGCTTTAAGCCCTAGGGAGTCAACTTGGACCCAACTCGAACAGCATTTTGCCAGGTCCAAGGGGCACCTGATGATTCCTCAGAGTCTGGACAGCTACTCCAGAACGTGACCAGCACCCCAGCTTTCTCAGGTTCCCCAAAGATGAACGACAGGCCCCAGGACAGCAGGAAGTAGTCTCGAGAACACGCATTCTCATCCCCCCACCTCCCTGCTACCCTTTTCTAACTCCCCCATTTTATAGTAAATGAAAAGAGAGGAATGCTAGTATTCAGGCATCTGTACTGGACTACTCTTGGGGTCCTGACAGGATATGCCCTCACTACAGACACTAAGAGCACCTCCTGTGCTCTCTCTCTCTCTCTCTCTCTCTCTCTCTCTCTCTCTCTCTCTCCCCCCCTCCTCCTCCTTCTTCTGTTTTCTCTTCCTCCTCCTCCTCCTCCTCCTCCTCCTCCTCCTCCTCCTCCTCCTCCTCCTCCTCCTCCTCTTCTTCTTCTTCTTCTTCTTCTTCTTCTTCCTCTCTTGACCCCAGAACACCGGCCCCCTTCTTTCCTTTCCCCTAATAAAAACTCTCCACGTGATTTCTGTTGCATATCTTTCTTTCTCACAGCGCTTTTTAAATTACAACAATGGTTACTATGAGAAAGAATAGAACTTGGAATTCATCAGTATAACTCTAACCACAAGATTTATTTTTATGACTGGATTTAGTAGGAAGTTTTAAAACCTGTTCCAGGGTTGGGGAGGTAACTTAGAATATTTGAACAAATATATAGTATGCATTAATAATATTTAAAGAAAGGTATCAAAATATTTTGAGAGAAATTGACATTTTCATTGTCACTGCACTCTTGTTTGAGTGTATCTGTTTTCAAGTGTACACACTTGTCTGTGCGTATGTTTTAATTAGATAACAAATAATGCAATATCTCATACACTTTAAAAATGGTGGTACCAGCAGCACAGACACTGAGAGCAACAATTAATAAATGGGACCTCCTGCAACAGAAAAGCTTTTGTAAGGCAAAGGACACTGTCAATAAGACAAAACGGCAGTCTACAGAATGAGAGATCTTCACCAACTCCACATCTGACAGAGAGCTGATCTCCAAAAATATATAAAGAGCTCAAGAAACTAGACACCAAAATACCAAAAAAAAAAAAAATGAAAGAAAAAAGAAAAAAATGGGTACAGATCTAATCAGAGAATTCACAATAGAAGGATCTTAAATGGCCAAAAGACATTTCAGGAATTGCTCAACATCTCTAGTCATCAGGGAAATACAAATCAAAATTACTCTGAAATATCATTTTACACTTGTCAGAATGACTAAGATCAGAAACACTGATGACAACTTATGCTGGAGAAGATGTGGAGTAAGGGGGACACTCATCCACTGCTGGTGGGCGTGCAAACTTGTACAGCAACTTTGGAAATAATGAGGGTGTGTTTTCAGAAAACTGGGAATCAACCTACCTCAAGATTCAGCAATACCACTCTTGGGCATAAACCACAAGTATACTTGCTCAACTATGTTCATAGCAGCATGATTCATAATAGCTAGAACCTGGAAACAACCTAGATGCCTCTCAACTGAGAAATGGATCAAGAAAATAGGATACATTTACAGAAGATAGTATTATTCAGCTGTAAAAAATGACAATGCCATCTTGAAATTTGCAGGCAAATGGAATGAGCCAGAAAAACTCATCTTAAGTGAGGTGACCCAAATTCAGAAAAACACAGTATTACTCACTCAAAGTTAACATTATATGTAAATAAAAGAATAACCAGTCTACAATCCACAGCCCCAGAGAAGCTAGGTAACAAGAAGGACCCTAAGAGACATACATGAATTGCCCTAAAAATAGGGAATAGATGAGATCTCCTGGGTAAAGTGGGGATGACAGGGAGTAGAGGGAGGGATGGAGGATGAGAAGAAGAGGGAACAGGATGGTCGAGTAAAGAGAGGGACAAAGATGGAGAGAAATGAAAGAGATATCTTGATATAGGGAACTTTTATGGTGTTAGGGAGAAGCCTGTTGCTAGGGAAATACCCAGGAATCCACAAGGATGACCCCAGCTAAGACTAGCAATAGTAAAAAGGATACCTGAACCAGTCTTCTCCTGCAATCAGATTGGTGACCTCCATCCAGTAACTGATGGAAGCAGATGCACAATCCACAGCAGAGCTCGGGTCTGAGCTCTTGGAGTACTGTCAAAGAGAGGATGGAAGGATTATAGGAGCAAAGGGGTCATGATCATGATGGCGATACCCACAGAAACAGCTGACCTGAGCTTGTGGGAGCTCAAGGATTCTGCACCAACAGTTGAGAAGCCTTCATGGGATCAAACTAGGCCCTCTACATGTGGGTGACAGTTGCCTGGCTTGTTCTGTTTGTGGGACCACTGACAGTGGGACTAGCATCTATCCCTGGGCATGAGGTGGCTTTTTTGGAGCCCATTCCCTTTGGTGGTATGCCTTGCTCAGCCTTGATGCAGGAGGAAGGGTCCTGCCTCAACTTGATATGCTAGGCTGTGTTGACTGCCTATGGGAGGACTTACCCTTTCTGGGGAATGGATGGGCTGGTAGGAGGTGGGGTAAGTGGGTGGAGGGGAGGGAGGTAGAACTGTGGTTGGTATGTAAAATGAATAAAAATTTTTTAAATTAAAAATAATTTTTTAAAAGATGGTGGTAAATGAGAACTAAACCTATTCCTTTATGTATTTTAAAACTATTATGATGGAGGAGGGTCATCTTTCTATCTGTTGCTTTCATTGGTTAATTAATAAAGAAACTGCTTGGCCTCTGATAGGGTAGAATTTAGTTAGGTGGAGTAAACAGAACAGAATGCTGGGAGAAAGAAGCCAAGTCAGTGAGTCACCGTGATTCTCCCACTCCAGACAGACGCAAGTTACGATCTTTTTTGGTAAGCCAGCTCGTGGTGCTACACAGAATATTAGAAATGGGTTAGAACAATATGTAAGAGCTAGCCAATAAGAGGCTGGAACTAATGGGCCAGGCAGTGTTTAAAGGAACACAGTTTCCGTGTAATTATTTCAGGTAAAGCTAGCCGGGTGGCGGGATGCAGCCCCGCTGCCGCTCATAATTCTACACTATTATCCAAACTCTGCATATCATTATGTTTACAAATAATGTTCATAAGAATTGCTGACTTATAGTATGCAAGGTTATATAGAATTTTAAGCAAAGGAAGAAAATGGGGAGTGTCGAGACATAAACATCCTCTGTGAGTTGCAATCATGTGAGATAATATAAAAACAAACTCCCACAGTTCCCCTATCAGGTGCCTCTGAGGATTTCTAGGGGGCCATTTTCTCATCCTTTCAATCCTAATGGAAGCTGCTTTGATGTCTCCTTGGACTCCCACAAGGTTTTATTTTCTTATTTACTTAGCATCCCCAAACCAGCTCAATACTGCAAAGGGTTGCATTAAAGGAAGTAATAAAAAATATTGATGAATTCCATCATCATTTTACACTAAATTTGATTGCTTTATACTTGATTCATTGAATTTATACTAACTTTGGGGATGCTAGAAATATTGCATTCAAATGCAGTGAAGGTATTCATCTTGATTTGGATATTATTTCTAACAGCCTATAGAATCATTCGTGATGCTGACTGGTTTGTCAAAGGCAAAAGACAAATTCTCTGTGGCAAAACTTTTTCTTAAGTTTTATTCAACTAGTTCATATATGTAGCCAGTTCTCCAACATGCTGACTGGCGTTGAAGCCCATTCAATTATTTTATAAATCAAAACTACTAGATAATATATATTTTTAAAATCTTTGATGACCCTATTCAGTTTGTTTTGTGAAAGGTAGTAGCAGAAATTAATTAGGTGTCTATTACTTCACTGGAAACATTTCTGTAAAGTTTTTTCTGTATGTTAAACCTTTGATAACTAGGAGGAACAGTCCCCATTCTTCCCAGAGGCTGTGAGAATAATGCAAAAGCAGACAAGAACACTGTCCATGTAGGATTTTTCCTTAATTTTTTATATATAAATAAATACTACCAAGACACACACAAATATGTAAAGACATAGATACACACGTGCACTCACATACCAATAGATTCTGTGCATCAGTGTAGAATACTCTAAATTTTTTGCCCTCAATATAGTATTACTTAATTGAATCAATTGCTATAACATGATTTCAGCTGACTTTATAGCTTAATTTTTAAACCAGTATTTATATGATGTCAATTACAAGTCAATATTTTAAGTGCTTCCTTTGTGTTAATTGATCTAATACCTTGTACAAATACTAAAAGTCCTTAGCTGAGTTCTTTAAGTTGACATCTTTCTCTGCTATCTACAATTCGCCCAACTGTGTACAAGTTACTTCTTCTATCTGCACCTCCATGCGGACTCCAGGGAGAACTGCCTGAAAACACCTGCTAAGCACTCAGAGTGAACACAGGACTTTAACTCAGACGCTGTGTGTGGCTCATAGTACCTGGTAGCCATTCAGGTAGGAAATGAAATCTGTTCCAAAATTTAGCCTGTTTCTCTTTTCCCAGGAGGCAGATAATTCATTTCATGACTCTGAAACAATTCTGAAAAACAGCTATACATAATTCATAATCTAGGTTTGAATTACTTTATTTCATGAAGAAAGCAAATTTTGAATAACAACACTCAATATTATCCTGTGAACTTTGGGATAGACTCCCTTTCCTTGCCTCATGTTCCCATTCTCCATTTGGTGCACTATGTTCCTGTCAAGTCACAGGAGTCACTCACCCAAACATCCTGATGTTTCTGCACAGCTTCTGCTCGGAACATCCCGGTGGGCCACTATTCTCAGCAAGGGCTCCCGTCAAAGGAAATCTATCCAGGAGTGCAATTAAGAAACCTGGAGGGTTCGGTCCCCAACTGACCTGATGCTTCAAAACTCTCAGTAACTCCAGTTCCAGGGGATCCTACGCATTCTTCTAACATCACACACATACTCAGGTGAAATACTCATACATAAAAAAATAAATAAATAAATCTGGAAAAATTTAAAGAAACGCATTCAGTTCTCTCAAGAAAACGTAGGGGTTCATCTGAGTCTGCGTACACACTGTTCACAATATACCAAAAGGCGTCATCACCTCTAAGTGGTTCATACTTTGATTCATACTAGCCGACTATTTTGTAGGAAGGAAATACCACATACCCTGTGAACTAAGACCAGCTACTGTAATGCAGTAAAGTTTTAGTAAATATGTATCAAATACAAAAAAAAAAACCAAAATGCCTTGAAAATCTAATGGCTCCTCAAGGACAATTTGAATGAAAGGTTGAAAGGTAGCCATGTCTGAAATACAGAAGGGAAAAAAAAACCCTAAAATTTACATTGGAAAGTTGGTTGGCATTCAAGTTTTCAAAAACAAATTTGGAAAAAATAATATAAAGCAGACACTCAGCTGATGGGAGCAAGCTGGAAACTGCTGCTGCCAAACCATGCTTGAGAATAATCAAGTTCCCGAAATTGAGCAGAAGTCTGAAGCATGATCAGGTTAACCAAGAAGAAAAGGCCAGTGTTATTTTGACTGAATTGAAAACAGAGTGGGAATATTTGTATTTTTTTCATGAGGAACAGAGTGATTTTCTTCTCTCCGCCGAGTCAGTTTTGTGCCCCACTCCTGAGCTTCAGCTCTTTACCAACTCCTTCTGTTCTCCTTTGGATCACTTAAACCTTGATTCATTTTCCAGCCTCATGTTGCTGTCAGCTGAGTCTTTTCACAACTGTAATTTTGTGTGACCAGCTCTCAGTAGATTGTGTTCAATCCTGGTTTCTCAAGGCTCTCTGAATTTAAAGATTTCTACCCACACAGCTAAGGGAAGTACTCCAGTGGATGAGGTAAGATGGACAGTCCATCTATAGATTCACCACATACTCATGGGCTAAGTTCAGCTGTCGTGGACTTAGTAGGGCCGTGTGAAAGCTCCAATCACTGTGCACATGAACCTGGCATGCTCACTGCTAAGACACAAGTCACTCTTCACTGGGTAACCAGAGCAAGGAAGGCAGAGACGGGACCTGGCAACAGAATCATCCGTATGGCTGATACATCTTCCAGCTATCTCAGTGGCATATAATGAAGTTGTATCTCACAGTTTAAATACCTTTGCCTGACACCAGGTCAAAGTGTCCTTCAAAGCTCTAGCACAAGGTGAATGCATACCGTGCTCCCTGAGAGTTTACATTGGAGCCACTATCACTAGCCCTTTGAATGGTATGGAGGAGTGGGTACTGAGGCTTATAACTTCGCAATAGCTTTCTTTGTGAACCATTTTGGTACTTCACTTTTTTTCATTGACAAGTCTATATTTTAGAGTCATTCTGGAAGTATGAAATTTAAGAGTTGTCTCATAATTTCTTTAAAGATTACCTTCAAATTTTAAATTTAAAGGCAAATTTTAAAGACCTACATGTTTGCCATACTTTGGAAGCAAAATATGTCCCAGGTATACTGAGTTTAGAAAATCCTTAATTTAATATTTTGTTTCTTGTGATCATTGAAATAGACCATATATTTTCCATTTCTAGCAGAGAATTATCCTACTTAGAATCCACTTAAAATGTCTTATCAATCCTTCTGGATTGATTAAATTGTTAGGTTGTAAGTAGCTAACAAGATACCAAGGTATATTATACTAGTGTTCACAAAGGGGTCGTATGTTTTCCTCTGCTTAGTGAGAAGTTACAAACGCTGGTTTGCTCAGAGAGCAACATCTTTGTCCTTGCAAGCTTCTTCATCAGGTAACATGTGGACAGGAAAATATGGAAAAATGGCTTCTCTGGTAAAGCTCATAATCACTTGCATGAATGTGATATAGTAGTCAGTGTTCTCTGAAGAAACAACCAGCAGAATGAATATTTATTAGAGGGGCATTTACTAGATTGGCTTACATGATAAAATCTGAGAGCGTCAACATTTGCTGTGTAGCTGAGTACTCAGTGGATGCTCATTCCAAAAGGCTGGATGTATCAGCAATGTCATTGGGTGCTAAGGTATGAAGAACATCTGGAGAATCACTGGTCTTCAGTCCACATTGTAAGACCTTGCGAACAAGAGCAAAGGAAAACATGCAAAAGTCAAATTTCCGTCTTCCATTTTTCTTTATTTTATTTGGTGTGCCAACTACAGTTTCCTTTCCTTCCTCCCCTTCCATTCCCTCCCCCCACCTCCCTTCTACCTACCCCATTCACTCTTCCTCTGTCTCCATTCAGATGGGGTAAGGTCTTCTTTTGGAATCAACAAAGCATGTCATATCAAGTTGAGGCAGGACAAAGCTCCTCACCACTGTATCAAGCCTGAACAAGCCATCCATGCCACCATAGGGAATAGGTTCCAAAGAGCCAGATCATGTATCAGGGAAGGTCCTGGTCCCACTGCTAGGGGCCCCACAAAATACCAAGGTTTATAACTGTCACCCAGATACAGAGGGCCTAGGTTGGTCCCATGCCAGCACCATAGCTGTCCACCCAGATACCACAAGCTCCCACAAGATCAGGTTAGCTGTCTCTGGATTTTCCCCATCATGATCTTGACCTAGACCCCTTTGCCTTGCTCCACCATCTCTTGAACTGAACTTCCGGAACTCTGCCCTGTGCTTGGTTTATAGCCAGAACCTGGAAACAACCTAGATGCCCCTCAACTGAAGAATGGATAAAGAAAATGTGCTATGTCTACACAATGAAGTATTAACTCAGCAGGAAAAAACCAATGACATCTGTTTTCCATCTTTTATGTGGGTTGCACCTGTGTTGGAAGGTACTGTCCACATTTAAAGGTGTGTCTTCTTACCTCAAATCATCTGATCAAGAAACTCCTAGCTTGCTTAACTTGAATTGATTCCAGATACAATCGAAGAGAAACGAGGTGATCCTTCACAGGTACCTTTCTTGTGTTCTACAGTGGGTTTCCTAGAGGCAAATCTTAGCGTTCACTGTTTCACTGTAGTTCAAGCTAATAAATACATCATCTCTACTTACAAGAGTGTGCAGTACGTGGTAACATGTTACTTGAGAAGGATTACATTTTTTTTTTAAGTTTAGAAGCTGTGGAGATGGTTCAGCAGTCAAGACTACAGCAAAGGACCCAGGTGTAGTTACAGCACATATATGGCAACTCACAGTCCTTTGTGACTCCAGTGCCATCAGGTCAGACACCCTTTTCTGACTTTCGGGGGCACTGCATAAACCTGCTACACATACTTCCATGCAGATGCTCAATGTGCACATAAAATAAAAATAAACTGTTCTTTAAAAGTGTAGGAGCTGTAGTGATGGATCAGTTGTCAAGAGAACTTGCTGCTCTTACAGATGACTCCAGTTCAGGTCCCAGCACCAATATTGTGGCTTTTAACTGCCTATCACTATAGCTCAAGGGGATTTGATGCCCCCTTCTGGCCTCTGAGGCAAATATGCACATATGTGGTGCACAAACACATATGCAGGCTAAGTAGTCATAAACATCAATCAAAGTAAATCTGTGTTTTTAAAGGTGTGAGTTATGAAATGTCACATCAGGCTATCACATCTGCACACTACATTTTTATTCATACTCATAAATAATGGTATGAGATCCTTGTTATAGTATGCTTCAATCAGAATAAAATTTATAACTGAAAAATTATAGATATGATAGTTTAACAGTTGTTCTCAATCTGTTACATATCTGTGTATATTCTGCAATGTTGAAACCACTGCTGTTTAAAAGGTAGCATATTTTACTATCCACATTTCATTATGGTCCTTAATCAGTGTTCTCACCTGGGGCATGTCTTATATCTCAGTGATGACTACAGAAATCAATATAACAACTTGCACTAGTTAGGCTGAGATTTTTGGTTTTGGGTCTGCTGAGGACACAAGACCTACAACCTACCTGTACATCTTGTCATAGAATGAATACTACTCATTAGGAGACATGCCATGCAATTTCTGCCACTCCTATGACAGATTTAGAGAAAACTAATGGACAACTTGTCTGGGTATGTAGACTGTTCTTCAAGTATCAGAAAAAGCAAGGAACAAGTGTGTTGTGCAGTATTTCTTTACACTGTGTGAAGACATGCCGCTGTGAATGGTTTAATAAAAAACCGAATGACCAATAGCTAGGCAGGAAGAAGTTAGGTGAGACTTCTGGAACAGAGAGTTCTCAGAGATGAAGAAAGACAGAGTCACCAGCTGGACATGGAGTGACCAGGATGGGCACAAGAGAGGTGGAGTGATGAGGAGATGTGGATGAATATAGATTTTAAAATATGGATTAATTTAAGTTGTAAGATCTAGTTAGAAGCGAGCCTAAGCCAAAACCAAGCTTTTGTTATTAATAATATGTCCCTGTATGGTTTTTTTTTTTCTAGTGAACTGGTGTCCCAAAAAGAAAAGTCTGTCTACTGAGGTGAAGAAGTGTGCTACTCTATTGGACAATACACCCTTCGATGTCTGATTTTTTAAGAACTTGGTTCCTAAAAAGGAAATTCTGTGCTTTCTCTAATGCATTAACTGTCTGGTTGTTCTGCTTTGTTTTTGTTTGTGGCACTAAGGGATCTAACAGTCTTTCTTTGTTCTATTTGTTCTAAGTAGATTCTTCTCTCTTTAGTATTGAGACTTAGTACCAAGGGAAAAAATAATAGTTTTGACAAGATATCATAAGCTGTGAAATAAAACAAGTAAATAAGGTCTATGGTTTTGTCAGTCATATCGGTATCTCATATAAAACGTTACAAGAGTGTAAATCATTGTAAGGTCATATCTTGTATGAAAATTCTATTGACAAATAGAGTAGCCAAATCGTTAAGAAGTCAAAGTCAATGAATGGAGATGTGGGTGCACGTCCCTTACCATGGTCCACTTGTTCATACTCTGCTTGGAGCTAGAGAAAAGGGGCTTTCTTTTAATGTAAAGTTTAGAAAATGGGAAAATATGAACATGTGGAAATTTCACCCCTGACCTGTAGGTGTTGATCTTTGTTTATTCTTGACAAAATGTAATGCTAGTTTAAAGATAAAAAGGCTTAAATGGGCTGTTAAAATCTCCCTGAACTTCAAAGAGCTCTTACAGTGAACATTCTCACATTTTAAATAGGAATGAATGAAACCATGTGGATCAAAAGTCCTCAAATTGTACAGACACTTAGAAATTAAAAAAATAGACATTACAAGTGAATTTCAAACTTTTATTAACCCTCTAGTAGCTGTCAATAAGACCATAACGTGTATTTACTGACTTTAATACTTAAATGTGTATGAAACAAAAAAACACAAGCAATAAAAAGATGAGAGATTACAAACTCACTTTACACTAATACTAACACTTTACACTAATAGCGTGGAGTGTATTTTCCACTGGGGATGAAGAGAAGGCTCAGTTATTAAGATCTTTGGCTGCTCTATCAGAGGACTGGCGTTGGATTTCTAGCACCCTTTGGGAAATCACAATCATCTGTAACTCCAGCGCCAGAAGATCCAGCACCCCATTCTGCAATCCAAAGGCAGGCACCAGGCATGTATGTAGTGAACAAACTTACATGGAAGCAAAACACCCATACACACACACACAAAAAGAATCCCCAAAGTCACCCCAAATTATTGCTTGGTTTTCTGACTGTTTATGAAAATATACTAAAACATGATGCTAAGCTAAGCACTGCCCTTACTACCAGAAAATTTACAGTAATTCACCAAAATGACTAGATTGGTTTAATTAATAACCCTAAAAAAGTAGTGAAATATCGAAGGCACTAGAATATTTACAGGCCTTATAATTTACCAAAGAACTCATTACTTACTTCAAGCCTGTAGCTGATGAAGGCCTCATCACTAAGAGTGATGAGGAGAAAAGAAATGGCAGGAAGATTATGAGCTACTTTTGGCCACATCTGGAAGTGAAATCAAAACATCTGAGAATTAATTTTCAAATGATGAGAAGACAGTGGTTTGGCAAGCTAGAGTTCTAGAAAGCATTCCACATACCTGGCACTGTCAATCAAATCGGTGCATGTTTTTCAGTCTTAGATTTGTAATATGCCACTAGAAAATATTCCCTAGGATACTAGACACCAAGAATGCCATTTTTACGAGACCTCTTTTAAAGCGTGGGATCTTGGAAAAAAGTCAAGAATTAATTGCATTTTCTAAACTCAGCTCATTTTGGGCTATTCAAATGGAGAAACGACATAAAAAATATTGAGAAGGTTTTAAAATAGCAAAAAAATATGTCAAATACATACAGTACAAGTTTAGTAGAGATAGTCATGCTTAAATGATGGCATCTGTGTTGGTTATTTTTTAATGTAATGTTGTGGTCTATGTATGTGTATATGTGTATATGTTTATATGTGTTTGCAAAGTAAATAGCAGTATTTATTATATTTGATACATTGGCTTATCTCTAGATGCCTATACATGTTCAACAATATTGTTGAAGATTGTTCCATGCTTCTACAACTTCAATATACATAATCCAAAACTCAAACTCAAGGAGGGAGGAAATGAGAATTTACAGGTACCTAATGAGCCCCAACTTCTTAACAGGATTGTGGTTGGCTTGAATGAGAATGGTCCCCAAGTGAACATTAATTTGAATCCCTGGTGCCCATCCATCTAACTGGGAAGAGTTAGAAGATGTATTCTTTTTAGGCCTGCTCCTGGTGGCAGGGCTTTCGGGTTTCAAATGGTTTCTACACCATTCCAAGTTAACGCTCTCTGCCTTCTGGTTGTGTCTCAAGATGTGAGCTCTCAGTTACTGCTCTAGTACCTGGCCTGCTTGCTTGCTGTTGTGTTCCTGACATGGTGGCCATGAACGCTACCATCTGAAGCTGTAAGCAAGCCTCTAGTCAACTCTGCCTTAGGTAAGATCATGGTGTCCTAAAAAAAAAAAAAAAAAAAACTAAGACAATATTTTATTTTTGACTACAATCTAGCACACACAATAATATGTTTATTGTTTTCCTCTAGTGTTGTTCGTGAGGTGGTTGTTACTTTTTCACTTGCTGCTAGATTTCCTGTTCCTCTTTATTTGCTATTATGTATTGTTTGTATTCCTCTTTCCAGAGTAGCCTGTGGGTGGAACCCGGCACTTTCATTTCCTTAAGTGGATGCTTTACCACTGATCTAGTTCATTGACCAACTCCACTGAGAAAAGCAGCCCCTCACTCCACCCTCAAACCAACAATCTTCAGACAACAGCAGATCTTTTAACTAAAAATATAGAAGAAGTAACAACCCCCAAATGACTGCTCAGCTCCAAGTAGGCATGGCTGAGCAGGTAGGGAGCTTAAGATAGAGCCTTGTACATTCCCTGCTAAAGAGACAACAGAATTAAAACTCAGCAACATGTAAAATGATTAAGTAAACCACAAACCTAACAACAACAACAACAAAAAAAAAAATTTTAAAAGAGTCTTAACCATCTTAAGCTACTACAGCAACTGCCGTAGTCTTAGTGGTTAAAGCAAAAGGCACTCATTTCTTACCTTTCCAAAACGTATGATCAATAAGGTAAGGAAACCAATTGTTTGGGGTTTAGATAATCTATACCGTAAGGTCGCCAGCTGTTTAGGGTCCAGGTGATCTATACAGTAATGAAGCCAGCTGCTTAGAATTTAGATGATCTGTACAATAAGGATGCCAGCTGCTTGGGGTTCAGATGAGCTGTACAGCAACTGTGTCAGCTTTTTGTGGTTCAGATGAAGATCATCTTTATAGCGTGTAGGCTTCTAAGTTACATATTCACGTGACTGAAGGAACAGAATTTTTCTCATTTCTTCTGTTATGAGTTCACTAATACCATTAGTATGGGCTGTATATAAATGATTTAATTTACATCTGATCTTTAAAAAAAAATCACAATTGGCGTTATGTTTGGATTTCAGCTTATTAACTTCCGGGGAACATGGATATTCATCTACACCATTAAGGAATGATAAGGGAAAATCTACTATAGAGGTATTAATTTATTAATTTATTTGGTGTGCAAATACATATAAATACATACATATTCATTTGTTTAAATTTATATTTAATTTTTTTCCACTCTGAAATTAAATATAGCTAAAAGGAGAAATTCTAAGAATAAAATAGCTTAAAAGGTATGAAAATTTGAGGCCTAAATAATCAAAACATGAGTAGAGAAAGAAATGGAAAGTGGTTGAAATATAAGAAATAAGATGTTTATAGTTGAGCAATACAATAGAATGATTGAATTTTGACTATTTCTTACTGGGAAACAAAATAGTTAACCACAAAAACACCAAACTTAGATCCATAATGTCATTCTTGATAAACATGTACACATATCACAAACAAACATACTGCTGAAAGTAATTCACATAATCTCCGTTATTTTGATGCACATTGCTCCCATGCTCCTGCAGGCTGTGAGACCATTCAATGGTTGTTTGGCTATCATTACTCCTAATGATTTTTAAAAAGTCTTTTTCCACCTCCAGGGAATGAGAATGGCTTGGCAATGAATGTTCTATGACTACTAATGAGAATTTTTTTCCTCCTTTGCATCGAAACAATGTTATTTGGGATAGGAAACCGATTTTCTCTAAGTGATTTTCACTTAGATGATAGTCATTTGCTCGGTTTCCCCCACCAAGATGGGTATGGCATTTAAGTGATTAGTGCTAACGATGTGAAGGGCTAAAAATACTTAAGGTCATCAGCCGCATTGCCAGTTATGACACAAACACCATAATTAGATGGGTCTCTAGTCTTCTTCACCAACTATTTTTACTAAGTTGTAGATAAAAAGCTTCCTTTCTGCTTATTCCATGAGCTACTTGAAGCTTAAGGCCTCACTTAGAAAGATGCTTAAAGCACCTAAATGGTGTGTATCACAGGTTCCTAATACTTCGAATTGGAGGAGTTGAGCGACAATGGGGGATGGTAGGGTCGATTATATGGAAGAACCCTATTGTTTGGCTGCTCTGCTTAGCATGAGCACAGTAAGGTTTTGTACTGAAAGTGGATAAAAACAGTTATGAAGGTGCACTCTTTAAAGATGTCTGAGGGAAAGGAATATTTCAGAAAGAGAAAACACTTGGTTGGATATGTATGAATAGCATTAGCTGTTTAAAGTTAGGGTAAATTGGAAAATCTTGCGGTATTAATATCTAAAATATAGTTAATCCTATCTTAACTGAAATGTCCTCTTAAAATTTGAGGATTAATTTCCGATGAAATCAAATATAACATAGAAAATTACTGTACAATTTTTTTAGTTGAATGGAAGAGAGTAAAATATGAGCAGGTAATCTTTATTTTAGTAAGAAAAATTTTTTGGAAATCCGCAAAAAGGACATAAACGCCAAATGAATCCTATTGACTATAGTCACCACACTTTTAAATGGATTTTTAGAATTTATTTCTACTCTTTGGTAGAAATCTCATATTCCTTGTCAAATATCTACCCAACATCAATTCATTTATGGATGCCTTGATCACTTCCATTTTCTTACTGGATTTTCTGCTCTTCAGTTCCGTTTTTTTGTATGTCCCACGCCAGTGTCATCATGAGGTACTGTCTTTCACTGACTGTCTTATTTCATTTATTTTCAAGTTCAGAGTCTTCACCGAGTCTCATGACTGGAAAGTGCCCCTCTACCACAAAAGCATGAACATGTTAATCAACTCACTCTAATTATTTCACAGATATATACATAGTATAGATGATCATTATTTACATGATACATATAATAAAATATATAGTTGTCAGATAAAAGAATAATAGGAGTTTAGTAAATGCAAGTTAGACTCTTCTCCCCAATGGAGACGATGAAAGTGGTACAGATCTTCCTTCGTAGACTATTACACTGAGTTCCACTGCCAGAACGTGACAGTAGCTAAGTCAAAATGGGATGGGTCATACCATTGCTCAGCATGAAAGATGAAGGGCGGCTGTAGAGAGTGAAAATAACTGCGAATAGAGTAAACACATCCCTTCTACAATGCTATCTTGCTCCATATAACACATGGGGGCTCTTCTCCACATGACCATAATAATGTCCAAAAGCAGAATGAAGGGAGGCCCAATAGAAGTCAGAAATGATGGGACATCTGAAGGTGTGGTCCGGCAGAATATGAACAAAATTGGTCTTACGGCTTATCAAAATAGTGATCTAAAGGAATTGAACCATAAGGCCAATATGTAAAACGTGTCCTTAAAACGTCCTAGAAATTCAATAGGGTAGTGGTCAATCGTTCATGTTTGTATGTATAAGTGTGTGTAGCTATTTCTGGGCTCCCTATTACTTAAATGCTTAATGGTGCAATCCAGCAGAGGTACAATAGATATATAGAAAAACATGTGTAATATATCACAAGTCTTGCATATTATAATACAGAGGCATAAGATACTCTATAGAAGAAATCATCCAAAATTTCTCTTAACCATTCATGAACACTCTTCCAAGACTCTTGCTACAGGAAAATATTGAGGTTGTAGCACAGCCATGTTTTGTTTTAAAGGATAGGGAAAGCAGAAACGAGGAAATGAGGAAGGAAAGGAATTTGGTAGAGGGATACATGGAGGGAAGGAGGGAAATATAACAGATAGGTATCGCTTGCTTTCAGCTACAGCCATCATCATGGGTGGAATCTACTCAAGAAAGCTGTGAGAAAATGTTGTTCATGATTTGATGCAATGTAAGAGCTGCTATCACTCAATTCCAAGAACCATTCAGAAAAATCTACAATAACGTTATACTCATGGTTTTGTCGTTGCTGTGTTTTTTTTTTTTTTCATTTGTTTTTTCTGTTTGTTTGTTTGTATCCACCCTTCAGTTACAGTCTGGGACTGACCATAAAATCTCATGCATACTGCTATCTCTTACCTTCCTATATGTCTTTAATCCACAGACGTTTCCTTAGGAACACATGCTCTGTGAGTTCCCTTAAGACAGGAAAACAACCATGCTTGCAATACAGTGCATAATAACATCTGCTCCTCTCAAGGATATGAGACATACCTCACACTAATTAAAACTTACAACTATAGAGAAAAGGAAATAAAACTTTACAAACAATAGATTAAATACCCCTTCCCCCACCCATCTTTGGAAGAGCTGGGCAAGTGTTTCACAATGAGTTAATTTTATGCCAGGACTGAGAGGGAACTATTTTGAACGAACAACATAGAGTTTAAAGTTAACAGCAAATTCATTTAACTACTAAACACTATGTTAAGCAGCTATGAGAAAGACAGTCTTAACAATGTATTAAGTTTTGTGCTCTCCGGGGCATTATTTCTGCTGCAAATGGAATGATTGATATTCAATCTCAATTTTATAAGGTTTAGAAAAATCCAATTTAAACTGCATTGCACTGTATCCAGCAAGAAAACCAATTTATTTATTTTAAAAAGTAATTTTATCATAGATGTAATGGGGAAAGAAATCAATGTCTTTATTTCTCTGTGAATTTAAGAATTTTCTGTGTAGATTTTAGATTATGGTAGGTATAATTGCTAAGTTGAAAACATAGTTATACCTTCACTGAAAATGAGCAGTTTTGCTACAGAAATGTCATTAGAGAGGTCATTTATGGCCTACTAAATAGGTAATTCATTCAGCAGTACAGAATTGATTACTCAGCCACTGCTGATAGAAATACTTCAATTTATCTTTCAAAACAGTGATTCTCAACCTGTGGGTTTTAAACCTTTTCAGAACTGCATATTGGATATTTACATTATGATTCATAACATACAGTTACATAGCAATGAAAATAACTTTATGATTGGGAGATCACCACAGCATGAAAAACTGTATAAAAGGGTCACAGCATTAGGACTGTTGAGAACCTCTGCTTTAGAATCTATTGATGTCTGTATTTCATAAAAATACCTTTATGATCGATCAGTTGTTCATGTGACTTGCTTTGAAAAAATAATTGTTGTAATCACTCTACAACATAGGCTTGAGAATCTAAAGAGAAGATTGGCATGCAAGGTAAATTTCTAAGTTCAATAGGGATCAGCAATTTTGCAGAGGTCGTGTACAATCATAGATGGATATGGTTTTATAAGGCAATTGCTAACCGCTGCTGAGCTTGAGAGACCAGTAACATAAAACTGTCTTTGAGAGATTCCTATTTTGTAGGAAACAAATGCCAAAACAGTGTTGACAACTGAAATAGATAAAAATGAGCCAATATATAATGAGAGCACCATCAGCATTATCACTGTTCACTGAAAAGCTACTTTCTGGGGTTGCACGTGGATTCAGTAAATTTTATTCATATTTGTTACACACAGAAATTCAATCTGATAGGGAGAGTAAAACCAGATGTCCCCACTCCACATAAGTACAACCACTAGTGCCAAAGCAAAGTACCTAACTGGAAAGTAGAAATCTTTGGTCCTTCAGTCTTCCCTGGCCGCTATTCGTCCACAATCTACTTAAACTGCGGAAAACAGGAAAGATACTTAATGTTGCTCTCTATTATCTGTTAGTTCCCTTTTCTCATGCAGATTTTAGTGTCAGTTAAAATGCATTGAGCTGCAAACAATTGCCCCCTCGCTACCTATAGTATATACCATCTTTGTTTACTGCAGAGAGCTAATGCAGAGCTATTTGGGCTAGTTGCTATATAGATCAATATCTGATGTGTAATTCCCCTCCATATGCTGTGAATACCATTGGTTAATAAAGAAACTGTCTTCACCTGTGATGGGGCAAAAAAGTAGAGCTAGGAGGGGAAAACTCAACTTAGTGCTGGGAGAAGAAAGGCAGAGTTTGGAGAAGCCATGTAGCCCTGCCAGAGACAGACACTGGACGCAACTTTACCCAGTAAGCCACAGTCACAGCCACATGGCGATATACAGATTAATAGAAATGGGTTAAATTAAGATGTAAGAGTTAGCCAATAAGAAGCTAGAGATAATAGGCCAATACAATTTCTGTGTGGTTATTTCGGGTCTGAGCAGTCAGGAACGAACAATGGACACCTACAACAAATATCATCGCTACAATCACAAGCATTCTTTCTGTTAGTAACAAAAACAAATCCAGAAACTCCATCACATTCTGTTTTTTTTTAAAAAAAAAAAAACAAAACAAAAAAAAACATGTTTACATGCACATGTGTGAGCCACAGAATGAAAGAGCTAATATTTGATATTTCTATCTGTTACAGTGGGAGACAGTTCTGATTAGGCAAAAAGAGGTAGATGTTTATAGTTCTACAGACATGAAGGAAGAGATTGGTGTGTGGTCATATCTGTAAGAGCCTTCCACAAACTGTGTTGTCAACTTTTCAATTATCTTCATTTGAGAGATAAAAATGTAACTACTCATTGGATGATGGTACCACATGCCTTTAATTCCAGCACTGGGAAGACAGAGGAAGGCAGATGTCTGCGAGTCCGAGGTCAGTCTGGTCTTCAAAGTGAGTTCCTGAACCAGGACACCCATGGTTGCTACACAGAGAAACCCTGTCTTGAAAAACAAACAAAAACAAACAACAGTCACCACTAACCACTCACAGGTTTTCACCTTGCAGTTTTCCTATAATAAAGAAAGTTAATAAATTTATTTTACTGTACCTCAAATGAAAGGTAATCACTCAGTAGAATATAGCAGTTTGAATGAGAATGGGTACATTATTATATGTTTGAAAATTTGGTGCCCAGTTGGTGGAACTGTTTGGAAAGGATTAGGAGGTGTGGCACCCTTAGAAAATACGTGTCATTAGCATCCAGCTTGAGGGTTCAAACCCTTCTGCCATTTCCACTGTGCCCTCAACTTACTGTTTGTGAACTGCAATGTGAGCTCTCAGTGCTGCATTGTTCAGGCCTGCATGCTGCCATGCCCTGAAAAGATAACAGATTCCAATTCCTTGAGAGCTATAAGTCCCAAATAAACCCTCCTTTCTATGAGTTCCATTAGCCACGGTGTCTTATCATAGCAAGAGAAAAGTAACAAAGACAGCACAGACACACAGACACACACACACACACACACACACACGTATTTGAAATCACTTTGCTATGAGATCCTTCTAGCTACTCTATCTTATCAAAAAAAATCTCTGCTTATTTGTCTTTAACTCAAATGTGTTGCATGTACCATAAGACTTTGAACATAAAATATTTTTCATTCTTTCTTTCTCTTTCTCCCCTCCTTATCTACTATGTTTTTCTTTTTCCTTCCTTCCCATTTTCTTAGCTTCAAATCTATTATGTGTTGGTCAAGAACACATATTTCTTATTTAGATACATTTTAGAGGGCATGCCTTTAGATATATGTCTAAGTAAATAAATATGTATCTAGCATTTCTACTGTGCAGAGCATTTGAATTTCATAAGCTATGATTTAGCACATATTGAAAATTCTGACAGAATAGAGTCCCGGAATGAAAATGCCCACAAAAAAGTATAATGCTGGAAAAACAGCCTAGCTGTCAGCCTAGCAGAAGTGTGTACAGTACTTCTCATGTGCAAAATCTTTTCTTTATCTTCAGTAAGATTTGGGACCCTGATTTCTTCTCTTCTAACAGCTCCATGGCTGCATTACCAATTCTCTATATTAATTGTTTTACTTCCACAACTTAGCAACATTTATTTATTATTTATTTATTTATTCATTTATTTATTTATTATTTAGACAGTGTTATGTCTGCATGTATACCTACAAGCCAGAAACGAGTAGCAGATCTCATTACAGATCATTATGAGCCACCATGTTGTTGCTGGGAATTTAACTAGGACCTTTGGAAGAGCAGTCAGTGCTCTTAACCTCTGAGTCATCTCTCCAGACCCCCAAGTCATATTTATGATGTGGCATTTCCAGTTTTTCTTTCTAATTTTATACATGAGTTCATTTGCTCTTTATTAACTTTGTGAGTTTTGTCCCCAGGGAATTCTTTCTGCCCTGTGGTTCTCCACTCGTCAACTGACAAGTAAACCCCTGCAGATTTATTGCCATCTCCCCCATAGTTTTGTAATAACCCTAGTAAATGGCTTCCTATTTTTCCTAAAGGTGAAACAACTGATAATTGTGTGCAATATCGGGTTTGGTTTTAGAGGTGTATCATTACGCTTTTCAAAATGAGCTCATAGATTTTATAATAATCTCTCCTAATATTATTAGAACAGATGCATATATGAATAGCTGAATTCTGCCTTCAGTCAGCTATGGTGTGGATAAGCTACAAGGACACACCCCTGCCTCAAAGCCACATCCTTGCCTTCTCACCAGGATAGACTGAAATCCTCAGAAACAAATCTTTTTTCCCTCAACAAGAAAATCTAAGAAAAATCAAAATAGTAATTTTGCTGCAAAGCACAAAATAGGCAATGGTGAACCAGGAGTCAAATTGTAAGCTATGTCACTGTCAGGGACAGAAATTGTTTAGCTTTAAGTGAGGCACCTAAGGGCAGAAAAATGGGGGAATGGATTGACAATAAAAGGAAAAACTACAGAATTAAAAAAATGTTATCTGCCCTAATACACACCTCCATCCACCGAACCCTACAAGCTATAAGCCCCATCCTGCCCCAAAATTCACCTATCTTCCTGAAACTTTGGTGAAACTCTAAAACACAGCTTGGTACAATATTGAAGGGACCAAGAGATGAGTGACCAGCCACACAGCAAGACACCCCACGCTCTAGGACCTCCATAGTGGGGCAAAGCCCGGGGCCTCTCCTCCAACTGCCTTGGCTTCACTAGCCAGCAAGCACTGGAGCTTTCAGCAGGTAGGCTGCCCCAAAACCCCCCATCCACTGGACCTCACAAGCTACAAGTCCCATCCCGCCCCCAAACCCTCCTATCATCCGACAACCTCAGTGGAAATCTGTAACATAGCTTGCTACAATACTGAGAGGACCAAGGGGTGAATGAAAAGACACATGGTGGAACACCCCACTCTCTAGGCTCTCCATAGTGGGGCAAAACCCTAGACCCCTCTCCCACCTCCCTCAGCTTATCTAGCCAGCCAGCAGGAGAGTTTCATGCTAAGAAGATGAAGAGAGAGGACCAAGAGAGGAACTTCCCGAATCTTATCGGATCACTATGGTTTAAAGTTAGAATTTAACAACAACACTACTCTCAGAAAGCCTACAAACTCACAGAAATTGAACAGTGATCTATTGAACCACCCCTGGGTCAAGAAAGAAAGAGAGAGAGAGAAAGAGAGAGAGAGAGAGAAATTAAAGACTTCCCAGAATTCAATGAAAATAAAGGCACAACATACTCAGACCTATGGGACACTGAGAAAGCAGTGCTAAAAGGAAAGTTCATAGCACTAAGAGCCCACATTAATAAGTAGAGAAAGCTCACACCAATGACTTAACAGCACACCTGAAATCTCTAGAACAAAAAGAAGCTGACTCACTCAGGAGGAGTAGAAGACAGAAAATAATCAAATTGAGGGCTGAAATCAATAAAATAGAAAGAAAAATAGTATGAAGAATCAATGAGACAAAGAGCTGATTCTTTAAGAAAATTAACAAGATAGACAAACCCTTATCCAAACTAATCAAAAAAGGCAGAGAAGGAACATCAAAATTAACAAAATCAGAAATTAAAAAGGAGACATAACAACAGACACTGAGGAGATTCAGAGAATTATTAGGTCATACTACAAAAACCTGTACTTCACAAAATTGGAAAACAGAAAAGAAATGGACAGTTTTCTAGATAGATACCATATACCAAAATTAAATCAAGACCAGGTGAACAATTTAAATATACCAATAAATTGCAAGGAAACAGAAACCGTCATCAAAGGCATACCAACCACAAAAAGCCCAGGGCCCGATGGTTTTAGTCAGAATTCTACCAGAACTTCCAATAAGAGCTGATACTTATACTCCTCAAAGTGTTCCACATAATAGAAACAGAAAGAACATTGCCAAACTCTTTTTATGAGGCTGCAGTTACCCTGATACCAAAACCACACAAAGACTCAACCAAGAAAGAGAATTACAGACCAATCTCACTCATGAACATAGATGCAAACAAACTCAATAAAATACTGGTAAACCAAATCCAAGAACACATAAAAAAATTGTCCACCATGATCAAGTTGGCTTCATCTCAGAGATGTAGGGATGGTTCAACATACGAAAATCTATCAATCATCATATAAATGAACTGAAATAAAAGAAACCATATGATCATCTCATTAGATGCTGAAAAAGCATTCAACAAAATCCAACACCCCTTAATGGTAAAGGCTTTAGAGAGATCAGGGATACAAGGAACATATCTAAACTTAATAAAAGCAATATACAGCAAGCCAATGGTCAACATCAAATTTAATGGAAGAAACTCAAAGCCATTCCACTAAGATCAGGAAGAAGACAAGGCTGTTCACTCTCTCAATATCTCTTCAACATAGTTCTTGAAGTTCTGGTGATAGCAATAAGACAACAAAAGGAGATCAGGGGGATTCAAATTGAAAAGGAAGAAGTCAAACTTTTGTTATTTGCAGATGATATGATAGTATATATGAGTGACCCCAAAAACTCTACTAGGGAACTCCTACAGCTGATAAATACCTTCAGTAATGTAGCAGGATACAAGATCAACTTAAAAAAAAATCAGTAGCCCTCCTATATACAAATGATAAAGAAGCTGAGAAAGAAATAAAAACAAATCACCTTTTACAATAGCCACAAATAACATAAAATATCTTGAGGTAACACCAACAAAAGAAGTAAAAGAACTATTCAACAAGAACTTTAAGTCTTCGAAGAAAGAAATTGAAGATGATACCAGAAAATGAAAAGATCTCCCATGCTCTTAAATACATATAATCAACATAATAAAAATAGCAATCCTACCAAAAGCATTCTATAGATTCAATGCAATCCCCATTAAAATCCCAAGACAATTCTTCACAGACCTTACAAGAACAATAATCAACATCATATGGAAAAACAATAAACCCAGAATAGCCCAAACAATCCTGTATAATAAAGGAACTTCCGGAGGCATCACCATCCCTGACTTTTAGCTCTTGGGCTTATACCCAAAAGATGCTCAATCATACTACAAAGACATTTATTCAACTATGTTTATAACAGCATTGTTTGTAATAGCCAGAACCTGGGAACAACCTAGATGCCCCTCAAGTAAATAATGAATAAAGAAAATGAGGCACATTTACACATTAGAGTACTACTCAGTGGTTAAAAAAATAAATAAAAAACAATGACATCTTGAATTTTGCATGCAAATGGATAGAATTTGAAAACACTATCCTGAGTGAGGTAACCCAGACCCCAAAAGATGAATATGGTATGTACTCAGTGGATACTAGCTATAACAAAGGATATTGAGCCTATAGTTTATTATTCTAGAGAAGCTAAGCAAGAAGGTGAACCCTAAGAAAAACATATATTGATACACCTGGCAAGTCAAAACAGACAAAATCACCTGACAAAATTGGGAGCATGGCAGTGGGGGGAGAAGGGAGGGTGGAAGAGGAAGAAAAGGAAAGAAAAAATTTGAGGAAACAGAATAGGTGAGATGGAAGAAAGACAGAGATGAGAGTAAGAAAAGAGATATCTTCATTGAGGGAGTCATTATAGGTTTAGCAAGAAACCTGGCTCTAGAGAAATTCCCAGGAATCCGCAAGGATGACCTCAGCTAAGACCCTAAGGAATAGTGGATAGGGTGACCCAACTGACCTTGCTCTGTATTCAGACTGATGGATATTTTAAATATCACCATAAAACCTTCATCTGGCAACTGATGGAAACAGAGGCAGAGACCTGCATCAGAGCACTGAACTGAGCTCGCAAAGTCCTGTTGAAGAGTGGGAGGAGTGAGAATATGAGCAAAGGGGTCAAGACTATGTTGGGGACACCCACTGAAACAGTTTACCTGAGCTAATGGAAGTTCACCAACTCCAGTCAGACAGAGAAGGAACCAGCACACTGGAGCCTGTGAATGTGGGTGACAGTTGATGACTGAGGCAGTGGCACCAGGATTTATCCCTACTACTTGTACCATCTTCTTGGGAACCTATTTTCTTTGGATGGATACCTTGCTCAGCCTAGATATGGGAGGGGGGGCTTGAACCTTGCCCAAAGCAATGTGTTTTACCCTCTCTGAAGAGTGGATGGGGATGGGGTGGGAGGTATGTGGAAAGATTGAGAGGAGCGAAGGAGTGGGAACTTAGATTGGTATGTGTAATGGAAAAAGGTAGCTTGTTTTTTTTTTTTTTGAAAAACATAAAAAATAAATAAAATAAATTTAAAAATTGTCTGTTTGATCACCTTCATATACTAAGTTATAAAAAAGTGAAGAATAATGTTCATCAAAAATATCATGAGCTTTATTTTAGCATAAACATCTGAAGCAGAAGCATTCTTTTTGTCTTATCTGGATAGAAAAATAATTTATTATTTCATATGCTTCATATATCTCTTGGCATTGTGTTGACAATTCTGTCTTCAAAAGGTATTTTTCTATTTATGTTTCTGTTAACTAGAAAAATATGGCTTGAATCATTTTTGATAAAGACTTACATGATACATAGCCTTTGATTTTTTGGTGACCTAAATATTTAGAAATTTCATGATGTGAGTAAATTTTGTACCATATCCTTGGGGCTAATATTTCATATTACTTTAATTACTAGGGCAAACTATCAGCTGTGCTGAATGGAGATGCAGACAAAAAATTGTATTTCTAGTGTAAATATGGATTACATAAGTTTGAAAAACAGGCTTTCTGTAGTAAGGTGACTCATAGGCAAATGAAAGAAAATAGAAGAGATTAGATTATCAGGAAGTATTACAAAACTGAACTTCCAAAGAGTTCCAATTCTAAGCTAAGATGGACACACATATGAGAGTATGTGCGTATACACACACCATTCTGTCCCACCTGCCTGCTACAAAACTATTATGAGCTACAAGCCTGTATTGCTAAGTTAGGCTGAAATTTAGGTAGAGAAAAATAGGATCAAGCATTGACTTTTAATTCGTTGAGCCAGGGGTGTCCAGCTTACACTGCAACTGACTGAGAATGGAGTTCACCTATTAATCTTTGCATCTGTTCTATTTCTTAGATTAATAATATTATTTATCTACGAAATGGGCCAAAATCTCCCTGAAACTCACACCTACAAAGTCTGTCTGTGTCTTAGTGACTTACTTTCAAGTACCCCATTTTCATAATCCCTGAATCCAGCTAAAAGTAGAAAAATGCTGTAGTCATAGAGCATGGACTAGGCTCCTGGAGTCATTTTCATAATGAAGTTTTTCTTCCAGGTCTTATACAGTAGAAAACACCATGGGCAGCATATGGAACCCATCATTGTATTTACTGGAGAGACTCTGTTGAGAATGTTTTCTACATTACTCAGTGTTTCCAACATCAAGAACCATGTGACTTATTCCTTTCAGGCTTCATTCCAGGAAAAATCTGAGTGTTGGCCATATATTTCATTTATATTTTGAGATAGTGTGAGTCAGATTAATACCCATATTTCCTACATGGTGCCTAGCAGCTCTCAAGTTCTCAAAACCATGCATCCACACTTCCATACACAGGTATTAAACTTGCACCACAACAAACTCATCATGTGTTCACAGTCTCTTCCCGCTTTGATTCTATTTTTTAAATTATATTTTGCTACTTTGCTGTGTGGGGTGTTTTCGCTGTGCACATGTGTGTGTTTAGTGGCCCAAAAAGTTATCCAAAAGAGTAGTAGTCCATGAAAGTAAAGTTGCTGATGGTTGTGAGTTGCCATGTTTGTACTGGGTCTTGAACCTAGGTCCTCTGAGAAAACACCCAGTGCTCTTCACCAATGAGCCATCGCTCCACATTTTCCCTTCAAATCATTATCCTACTATTAATTTTAGCACATATATGTTCCAATGTCTTCAAGACAGATGTGTGATGAACAGAGAAAAGATATTTACATAAGTAAAAGCATGAATTAGTTTCATCTGATATCATATGATCTATGTTTCTACTTTGTAAACATGATATTAGAAATGGTACCTAAAACAGATCATGACCTAACATATATTCTCTTAACCATGATCTGGACTATTTCTCACTTGATTTGATCTACTTTTTATTAAGACATAAAATGCATTTTTCTTTTTAGCTTTATAAATGTGCTGAAAGGAAAGATCCTAATGATTTTTAACCTGGATGTTGATCCATTTGATAAATTTCTATTTAGGATTTCAAGCATCTGTATTTCAATGAAACCTTATTTTAAAGCCTATTCATTTGTTTCTACAAGCAATAAACTTAAACTGGAGCTCTAAGTTTCTTTTAAAATACGCTGTAAATGAGGTTAAAGAAATCACATTTCCAAAGAGATCAGAAGGACAGGCATGAATATGAATGAGTCATATCTGCAAAATTTCTGTCCCAAAGCCAGCAAGGACTGTTTCATAGTGGTGGTCAGTCTAACAGTATCATCGTGTCAAAGTTTATTCAAGAATCCATACTGTTCATGATGGAGTTATACATTATGCTTGGTAAAATTTGCAAGAAATATGATAAGGGGAATTTACATGGATTGTGATAAGGTACCAAGAAGTTTTTTGTTTGTTTTTTTAAATATTTAGTTATTTATTATGTATACAATATTCTGTCTGTGTGTATGCTTGAAGGCCAGAAGAGGGCACCAGAACTCATTACAGATGGTTGTGAACCACCATGTGGTTGTTGATAATTGAACTCAGGATCTTCGGAAGGGTAGGCATCCGCTGAGCCATCTCTCCAGCCCCCCAAGAAGTTTTTTTCTTTTTAATGTTAAAGAGGAATTGAGAATGATAGTGTTAGAAAGGACACTCTCTTTAAGCTTGTATGCATTGTGACTATAAAAACAATTCTACAGTTGCCATAAAGGAACAAGAAGAGAATCACTCTTAATTGTGTCAGATGAATAAGTGGGTTATAAAGTAAATCTTGGTTTTGTTTCAGTAAAACTTAATTTTATTTCATTAAGAATAATTTACACCATAGAAGATGTGTTCTATCTTGAAGATATTTACATTTAAAAGTCCTAGGGGCTGGAGAGATGACTCAGAGGTTAAGAACACTGACTGCTCTTCCAGAGGTCCTGAGTTCAATTCCCAGCAACCACATGGTGGCTCACAACTATCTGTAATGAGATCTGGTGACCTCTTCTGGCATGCAAGCATACATGGAAGGAATGTTGTATAATAAATAAATACATACATACATACATACATACATAAATACATCTTTTTTTAAAAGTCCTAAAATTTATATATATATTAAAAAGAAATTAAATCTATTATATCTGTTCTCTAACAGAAGAATCTACATTTTCTTTCAAGTAAATCTGAATCTGATGATGAATGCAGTTAAAGAATATATTTGGATGGATAGATTTTATTTATTTTAGACATAGATAGTAATAGACAGATAGTAGATGATAGAAGATAGGTAGATAAATGTACATACAGAACTATATATATTACATGTATACACATACACACACAGAGAGAGAGAGAGAGAGAGAGAGAAATAAATATCATGTATTTATAAGTAAAAGAAATCAAGAGCCATATTATTTTGGAAGTATTTTAGTAAAACAAGAAAGCAAATCTGCATAAAAATAAAATGTAATTCTATTTCCTTAAAATTTGCTGAATTTTAAAAATTGATTTTAAGATATTCTTCATAAAATGCTAATTTTTACTATCCAGATATTAAGAAGAGTCAGGAAGCATTAAGAAGGTTTATTTAGGGTGCAAAGGAAGAACATTTATAGGATAACAAGGTATATATTTGTATATACATTACTATAAGAATTAAATCATTACACGTTCTTATTTAAAAGTTTTAATTTTGGTGTGTACTACAACACACAATGTTTCTGACATTTTGTCAATAAAAGTCCATTTGAATATTTCCATACAAGAGAAAAGGATGTTTTACTGAAGTCTGTATATCAATGGATAAAACCCTATGGTCTTATTAAGTTTTTTATTCTGCCTTACATGGTCACCAGATTTAAGTTTTAAAGTAAGCAGAACTGTTTTTGATAATATAGCTTTTATCTTGGCATGAATCCCTTAAAACAAAATAAAATTCCTCAAGTCAATCCACTTAAGGAACAGTTCCTTCTAAGTGAGAGAAAGATTACTTGTCAAATGACAGAAAGTATAAATTCTTTGAACTTTAATATTTTTATCTGAGAAAGGTCCATGAGTAAAATACTGTGTGTATAACGTCTTTCAATTTTATGTTTTATCTCTGCTCAGTCTTTTGCTTAAAATAAAGTGTGAACAAAGCTTCTTTCTGCATATTGAGAAGGCATTCTCCTGCAGAGAAGCAGTCCTAAAGCCAATGATAGCAAAGCAATTTCAATGTGAGCAACAGGTTAATAGCTAAGAGAAAAACCCCTCCATGTTAGAAGAACAAGACATGTGCGACTTTCCAACACCTAAAATTTAATTTCTGTGCACACTACTTTAAAACCATGATATGACATTATAGTGGTTTAAATGAGAATTCCCTCCATAGACTCAAATGCCTGAATGTTTCTTCTCCTGTTGGTGGAACTGTTGGCGAAGGATTAGCAGGTGTGGTCTTGTTGTAGCAGGAGTGTCCCTGGAGGTGGGTGTGGGGGTTTCAAAAGTTCATGCTGTTGATTGTTAGCTCGCCTTCTCTGCATAGTGTTTGCGCATCAGATGAGAGCTCTTAACTACTACTTTAGGGTCATGCCTGCCTGCTTGCTGCCTTGTTCCGCATCATGATAGTCATAGACTCTAACCCTCTGAAACTGTAAGCAAGCACTCAGAAAACCGTTCTTCTATAAGTTGCTTGGCCATGAGGTCTTATCATGGCAATAGAAAAGTAACTAAGGCATTTTCAAAATATACATTAAGAAAAATGATACTGAGGATTATTTGAGTCACATTAGAATAAAATTCTCATAAAATTTCTAGAAGAAAAGCTACACATGATTAATGGTTTCTGAGAGAGGAAAATTTGTGTTTTCTAGTGATAATCCTTCTGATAGGCTAGTGGATCTCAAGAGTTTAGCTCTAGACATGTATAAATGAAACTAAATAATTTCAGTATGCTCCATACAAATGTTGATGACACGTGTGCATGGCAATTACAATTAAAGAATAAAAGGCCATGAATTTGGGAAATATTAGTAAGACACTGGAGAAATTGGAATGAGAAAAGAGAGGAAATGATGTAAATATGAAACCTGTACAGGAAATTCTTTAAAATTTTTTTAAACGATGATGTTTTCAGAAGTTATAAACAAGACATTAATTTGAAAAACATGGAAAAAAGAGTTCACACAGAAAAACAATCTATCTTTTAAGTCTACCTTTTCATTAATTTATAAGAGACACATTCTATATGTACATTCAACAGTTACTTGAAACATCTCATTTATAGAATTGAGCTCAGGGAGGGGCTGGAGAGATGGCTCAGTGGTTAAGAGCATTGCCTGCTCTTCCAAAGGTCCTGAGTTCAATTCCCGGCAACCACATGGTGGCTCACAACTATCTGTAAAGTGGTCTGGTGCTCTCTTCTGGCCTTCAGGCATACACACAGACAGAATATTGTATACATAATAAATAAATAAAATAAATATTTTTTAAAAATTGAGCTCAGGGAAGGGTTAAAGTTATTTAATGGAATACGCACAGCTGTATCATCCGGGATAATTTCCTAAGAAAATGCAAACACTTTATATTGTTGTCAGCCAATAAATTAGTTCCTACCATGCATGTCTACTGAGCACTAGAAAAATATTATTGAAGCATTATTGAAGAACAGAATTCTACTTTTACTTAATTCTTTAAATTTAAATAAAAGATAAATAGCAGTAAGTCTACCATATTGGAAAGAGTAGTGTCCCTATGAGCCTTTGTGTTTGAAGCAGGTTAGAATGCAAGAAAACTAGAGAATAAGTCAGCCAAGTTAGAGGTCATAGTTATCTGTGAATGTTGTATATTGAAATCATCTAGAATTAATACATCAAGACTAATACTTAACTAGTAATTAATATATTCTAGGTTGATTCCTTCACATTCAAGGAGTCATTCCTGAGAAGAGTTCTGTGATTCACCTACTGACTGTCTCCATTTTCCAGATGAGGAGAAAGGCCAACAGATACTAAAAAGTGTGTTATGCGATGTAACTCACCATTTGGGAAAATAGAAACCCAAGGGTGCTGACTTTAAAAATCATTCCATAGACTCCACAATCTCACTTAAGAGCGTTAATATTTTTAAGTTATTCTTTAAATAAAATGTTGTTCTTTAATAGGTAGCTAAAGTGAACTGTCATGAAATTCTAATCGACAAAAATCAAACAAGAAACGTTTTCAAGTTTGCAATACAAGCCAAGAAAAATTTACCAATGAAATAAATATTATATTAATAATTAATAGATGTATCTTAATAAAGGATCTACATATTTTGAACCTTGCTTTTCCAAGATTGTCGATTACTAAAAACTGTTTCAAAGAGAGGGTGTCAACTTTACCGAATTTATATCAGCAAGTGTAAGTCAAAAGCGTTGTTGGCTATTTCCCTGGTGAAGATAATTATAATATGACCATGGTGCTTATATGACATTAGAAATGAATAGACTTATTTTTTTGAGGGTACAGATGAATGCCTTCAAGGTAAGGGTTAGCCTTTTTATCATGACAAGAGGCAATATATATTAACTTTGTCAAGTCCTTATCACTACACAAGAGGATAAATTCCGAATTGTGTTTTGCTTATAAAAAAATTGAATTAAGAATAAAATATATACATCCTTTCAACAGGCTGAATAACAGACTGAGAAAAAAACATAGTTAAGCATCTTTAATTGCTTTTGAGGAAAATGTTTGATGAACTAAGAAAAAAGTAGATGTCTTATTTGCCATAAAGATAACATCTTACCTATTTCCACTTCTGTTTTAGATAAATCATATATATCCTGTAAAGTTATTCCCGACCCAGAGAAGGAGAGGATTTGGAGAAAGGAGCAGCACAACAAGTGAGAAATATTAAAGGAAATTAACTTTAAATAATTTTTAATGTATCTAAAAGTTTGCTATGAAGAAAAACTTTGTGCTAATAGCATTACCCCAGCACATATTTCAGGCAGAACAGACGGTAGGTCAAAGGTTTTGTGGCTGGGTTGGTGTCCCAGCCCACTGACAAGAGTCTTCTCTGGTTATAGAAGAGGGCTGTTTCTAGAAACATGGGGATGGGCAACCAATGACTGGTCCAACCTGAAGACCACTAAGAGAGGGAGCACATGCCTGAAACTGCCTGGATGGTTAAAAACCAGAGGTTGTACAGCCCAGACACCCAGGACAGAACAAACTAGGCTGAAAAAAAATCAATGAAATGATTCATAATCATACTCTGCTATGTTGCTAGATTGGTGCCTAACCCATTTGTCATCATAGAAGTGTCATCCACATCCAGAGAAGTATCATCTGAAGGGAACAGATGCAGAAATGCACACAGCCAAACATTAGGTAAGCTCTGTGAACCCTGTAGAAGAAGGGGACTAAGGATTGTGGGAAGCAGAAGGATCGAGGAAACCAGGAGATCATGGCCCACAGACTCCACTGAGCAGGGCTCATAGGGGCTCACAGAAACTGAAGTTGCAACCTTGGAGCCTGCATGAGTCTGAACTAGGTCCTCTGCGTATATGCTATGTTTGTGTAGCTTGGTGATCTTGTGGGACTCCTAACAGTGGAAGAGTGGGTGTCTCTGACTCTTTTGCCTGCTCTTGGGATCATTTTCCTCCTACTGGATGCTTTATCCAGCCTTGATATGAGGGTTGGTGCCTAGTCTTAGAGTAATTTGTTATGCCATGTTTGGTTGATGTACCTGGGAGGCCTCCTTTTTTGGAAGGGAAACAGAGGAAGAGTGGATCTGAAGGAGAAAATAGGGGGAGGGAGATGGAAGGGAGTGGAGGCAGCAGAAACTGCAGTGGGGATCTAATGTATGAGAGAAAAGGGGAAAAAACTAAAAAACAAAAAACACACACACACATAATAAAGACAAATACTTTTGAAAGTCAAAGTCAGTGAAGTGCATAAATAAATAAAAAAAAAATACCTAAATGTCACTACTTATTTTCTTCTAATATTTGCTCTAGTTTCCAGGAAAGGTTTGTCTGCTCATGTGTCTGCTGGGAAAGGGCTGTCATACTAGGCCCTGTATTTACAGTGTCTCTGTGTAACGTCAAAAGTGATTTATTTCTTTTTCTCAGTGCCTTTTCTTTTTCCATCTGTCAGATAATCAAAATGACTCTTATCAGTTAACAGTTCTGCAGGGCATAGTAAGGCATGCTTGTTCTTCAATGAGCTTTACAAGCAAATTTTATTACCATCACAGTGTAATGCTACATACAGGTTTGAACAACTTTATTGATAAAAGATACTCATAAGCATATTGAGTAGATGTCATATTTTATTTGAATGTTTGAGCTGTGATATTTATTTACAACTAAACACTATAATGTGTTATTATGTACATATCTGTAGTTACTGAAGATATCCAATTATTTCATGTAAAGGTCTTCTGGTTATTAAATCAAATAATGCATTTTTTCCTTTTGTAATAGGACACTATTTTTTGTTGAGTATCTTCTATAACATATAGCTTGATTGACAACTGCTTATAGTTTCACTTGTCAAACATGCATTTGGTACTAACCCAAATATCTGAAGTTACTCTGGTGATAATAAAAAGTAAACATGAACAAGCTCTCTGATTTTGGAATAATATTTTGTTTTGTTATAATAGTGAGCAACTTTATCACTATGTAAAAAGAATAAAATAATTTTTATTGATTTGATACAAGTGTAGATCTCATTTTTTGATTATATTACCTATGAGTAATTTGGTTTATTTAAGTTTTGCCCTTGTGTTTGGAACTTTCCTGAGTCATAAATGAATAGCACTTGTAGCATCAAACCTTGAGGATATGATTTCTGTCATTTGCTTTGGCAACCAGCTTAAAATTTTCATGTTGATAGATTAGCGACAAGTTACTTCTAAGTCAGACATTTTATGTGGGACAATGAGATCACAATTATCTTGTAATTGAGGTCAAATTAGAAGGCTTTGGGCATATGGTCTCAAGTTATGATCCTATTTGTCCCCTATCAGTGAAACATGCTTTACCTCATTCACATTTAGGATAATAAAACCCAGAACCACATCACAGTCCAGACTAGGATGGAAACATTTTAACAGACTTGCATGTCCTCAAGACTTAAAATCCATGCAGATCGTCAATTCATTTTTTATAATATAAATATCACAATTTTCAAAATTGTAGTATGTCTTGATTTTATTTTATAAAAATTGCTTACTATTATAAAAAGGGGTGAAATGTCTCAGTTCATAGAATATTTGCTTCATTTCTGGCCAGGATAAGTTTGTTTCCTGGACCCACATGGTAGAAGGAGAGAACTGATACCTTAGAGTTGTCTTCTGATCAGCACAGTGTTGCCATGGCATGTGGACACGTGCATTAGTATGTGCACACATATGCACACACACACACACAATTCTATGTAGGAAATGTGGTTTGTAAGGACAATAACAGAGATATCTATATTCTTACTAGGCTTCTTGTACCTGTCATGAAGCTTAACAAAATGTGTCAATGAGAAATCTTGTTGAGCTGTGGTGTTTGCTAAGTTAGAGTGATTAAATCCACTTCTTATATAAAATGTTTCTACCTGCCCTGGATTAAATGAAAAATAACTAAATTATAAGCTTAATAATATCCGTACGTATGTTTCATATTACTATATATTTTAATTTTATGATGCCACTCATTTGAAAAGCTTTGTTCCTTAATAAGCAACAACTTTGAGGTGTTTGAGGACCAAGGCAGTCTGAAATTTTACAAGATCAACTCAGTAGATTATAAATGAGACAAAGTAGTTTGCTTATGAGGAGCAAACATCAAAACCTAGTAGAATCCGTGACATACACAACACATCTCTTATGCTTGCTGGAAATATGTGTTTCCTGATCTAATCTGTCAGCTCTATTCTGATCAGCTTCCATGTGGAAGAAGATTGTATGTCGCTGAAGGCATGCTAGACAAAATACTGACCATAAATGTCATATCAGACCTAAGCAGTCATGAAATTTTTCCTTGACCTGAAGCTCTTGCCCATTCAGACAGTCTTAACTTTCTGTGATCATCCAGTAGTTTTTCCCTAAATCAAATTTTGGGTTCTGAACCTTACTCTGTAATCTGTTCTATTGTAGCTAACGTGACTTCCACTGCCATTATTATACCTTGTTGACTAAACCCAAACTCAGGCGAAACTTTTCCAAATGTAACACTGTCATGGAAGGGTACTTTAAACCGTTTTCTCAGACTGTTAAGATATGTAAGATACTATGCTTATAGAACAAATTATCTTTTGATGAGGGACTGTGGAGGAGTAAGCAGTGAGCAACAGAACAGAACAGTGGATAACTATTTTCCACTTCAGTTTGTAAGAATGGCTACCTGAGAAAACTGCTTCGTATTTACTGGAAAGGAATTATGACTAGAACACTTCATTTTCTTCTGTATATAATTGCCATAATTTTCAGATAATTATTTCAAATATCAAGGTTTGTGATACTACACAAGATTTTTTTCATTGTTTATTTTTCAGATTATATTTGGCACTTCCCTTTCCTCTTTCCACACCCTCTTGCATATTTCTCCCAACCCCTCTTAAAAGTCACGACCCCTTTTTAAAGAGCAGAACAGTGTACCCTGAGATCTGCCAATAATACAGTCTTACTGTGTTGATTACTAGTGGTTTGTGTTTCAGATACAACAGCTATGGAAAGGATGCTGATTGGTTTAGTGTATGGGTTGAGAAAACAAGATAAAATCGTGAAATTTTGATAGAAGAGAAAGTGGGAAGTACTCTACAACACATGGGCACAGGAGAACACTTCCTACGTATAACCCCAGCAGCACAAACACTAAGGACATCATTGAATAAATGGGACCTCCTGAGACTGAGAAGCTTCTGTAAAGCAAAGGACACTGTCACTAAGACAGAAAGGCAACCCACTGACTGGGAGAAGATCTTCACCGACCCCGCAACTGACAAAGGTCTGATCTCCAAAATATACAAAGAACTCAAGAAATTAGACCGTGAAAGGTTAATCAATCCAATTATAAAATGGGGCACTGAACTGAACAGAGACTTTTCAACAGAAGAATTTCAAATGGCCAAAAGACACTTAAGATCGTGCTCAACTTCCTTAGCAATCAGGGAAATGCAAATCAAGACAACATTAAGAGACCATCTTACACCTGTCAGAATGGCTAAAATCAAAAACACCAATGATAGCCTCTGCTGGAGAGGTTGTGGAGAAAGGGGCACACTCATCCATTGCTGGTGGGAATGCAAACTTGTGCCACCACTTTGGAAAGCAGTGTGGCGGTTTCTCAGGAAAGTCGGGTTCAACCTACCTCTCGACCCAGCAATACCACTATTGGGAATATACCGAAGAGATGCCCTAACATACAACAAAAGTATATGCTCAACTATGTTCATAGCAGCATTGTTTGTAATAGCCAGAACCTGGAAACAACCTAGATGCCCTTCAATGGCAGAATGGACGAAGAAAGTATGGAATATATACGTATTAGAGTACTACTCAGCAGTAAAAAACAATGACTTCTTGAATTTTGCATACAAATGGACGGAAATTGAAAACATTATCCTGAGTGAGTTAAGCCAGACCCAAAAAGAGGAACATGGGATGTACTCACTCATATTTGGTTTCTAGCCATAAATAAAGGACATTGAGACTATAATTAATGATTCTGGAGAAGCTAAATAAGAAGGTGAACCCAAAGAAAAACATATAAGCATCCTCCTGAATATTAACCTTCATCAGGCGATGAAAGAAGACAGAGACAGAGACCAACATTGGAGCACTGGACTGAAGTCTCACGATCCAAAGGAGGAGTAGAAGGAAAGAGAGCATGAGAAAGGAACTCAGGACCGAGAGGGGTACACCCACACACTGAGGCAATGGGGATGTTCTATCGGGAACTCACCAAGGCCAGCTGGCTGGGGTCTGAAAAAGCATGGGACAAAACCGGACTCGCTGAACGTAGCGGACAATGAGGACTACTGAGAACTGAAGAACAATGGCAATGGGTTTTTGATCCTATTGCACGTAATGGCTTTGTGGGAGCCCAGGTAGTTTGGATGCTCACCTTAATAGACCTGAATGGAGGTGGGTGGTCCTTGGACCTTCCACAGGGCAGGGAAACCTGATTGCTCTTTGGGCTGAGGAGGGAGGAAAACTTGATTGGAGGAGGTGGGGGGCAATGGGAGGTGGTGGCGGGGAAGAGGCAGAAATCTTTAATAATTAAATTAATTAATTAATTAATTTAAAAAGAGCCAAAGTGCCACAGGGACACAGAAGGTCAAGGAGGCATGGGAAAAAATTATTAAAGAAATATTGGGGGTGCAGGAGAGATAGCAGCTAGGAGCACTTGTTGCTCTTCCAGAGGATCTGGGTTCAGTTCCCAGCACTCACCTGGTGGTTCAGAACCATCTTTAACTCCACTTCCAGAGGATCTGACAGCCTCTTCTGACTTCTACAGGCACCAAACACACACGTGGCACAAATGCATACACGCAGGCAGAACACATAGGACATAAAATAGATCCAATTAAAAAACTAGAAAATAAAAAAAAAATATCGTGAAATTTATATTACAAGCTAGCCTTTCATCCCAGCAATCAAGAGGCAGAGGCAGGCAAAACTCTAGGTTCAAGGTCAACCTAGACTACAGAATGAGTTCCAGGATGGCCAGGACTACACAAAGAAATCCTTTCTCAACATAGGCACACACACACACACACACACACACACACACATATATATATATATCAAAGCAAAGTTTCCCATAAACAAGATGAATGAAAGAATGGATCAGAAAGGGAAATTCCTGCTTCACAGAACAGAAACAAAAATTTCCTCAGGGAACTTCTGTCCTCATTCAGACTGTTCCTTCTTGCCCCAGTTCTCCCAAGGTGCTAACATCACAATTTCCATTAAAATACTCAGAGGGAATTGCTATTTTTATGTCAAGTCTGGACTTGTGGAGGCCTGTGTACTTAAGTTAATTTCATCTTCAAGAAAGAATGTTTCTCCCACCTGCGTCAACAAATTTTCTCTTTGTAGGACGCAGACCAGTGCAGAAAGCCACGGTCAAAATGCAGACACAACCGAGGAAAGTTTCAAGGCCCAAGGAATACGCCTGCAACACAAGTCCTACACCTGAGGCTTGGGAAGGCTGAGGGAGAGGGGAAGAGAAGTCTGTGCGCACCACAGAGCCAGGAGACCTGCTGTGAGATTGTATCACCTACAAATGACAAGGAGACTTCTCCCATGATATCTCAACCAGATCGCTGTGTAAGGCCCAAGGGACACCACCAGGTGACATGCTGACATAGAAGAGTCATCTCTAGCGGCCCCACTAGATAGGATGAGAACTACAGACAACTAAGAAATGCTGAAGGTGGGAAAAATGGTCTTCCCATGGATTAAACTGCAATTTGCTCATCCAATGCCAAGTAGTCAGCCTTGAAATCATACACAGATAAAGGAACACTGGAAGAATTCAATAAGTTCTATCTACATCTGACAAATACGCATATGTATTTTAATTTTAATAATTTAGAAGAAGGAAGAAAATATTATGTTCCAAAACATGTCTCATCTTTACTTTGTATCTTGGACATCCCATGTCCTCTGGATACAAGGCCAGGACATTTGCAGTTACACAATTTACTGCTTGTTTGGAACACTAATGTACTTAGTATGTAATATGCTTAACATATATATGTATAATAGAATGTCCTGTCTGTGTTTGGATAGGTATACTTTATATTGCTTGCACAAGAAAACACCTAACAATGCACTTTGAGATCCTATTCTTGCTGCCTAGAAATGCATGACAGTAGTAAAGTTGCTTTCAGCAGCTCAGTTCACCAAGGAGAAAAACAGACGGATGCTAGCAGAATTATTTCTTTCTCATCTTTTTTTCTTGAACTCCAAATTTCAGCTGCTGTTACAGTAGGAAAATCAGCTAATTAGAGTTGATAAATCAGTTGATTATTTTAATGCCCAAATGATAGCACCGACAGTCTGTTACCAGCTGTCACTCTTGCGTTCAGAGTTTATGGGATTATTGTCTTTGAAGGAAGACGATGTGAGAAATGTGTAATAATTGCTGTCAGTTCCAGGCAGTTCAGTGCCGAGCTTTGCACTGCAGTCTTTGAACTCTGAACAATCAAATGGTACAGACCTGGATTCATCCTTCTGCGGAAAACGCAGCCATGGTTGAAGCATGGAAGTGGGCTAATGAGCTGAGTGGGAGCTCATAGCCCGAACACCTTGTAACTCTGCCTTCTGCCTGTCAGTATGGCACCAACAATATCAGCTGGCTGTAATTGGGGAATTGTGTCCAAAGTTATTCCAATTTCTTTCAAAGGGATAGACATTGATTTTTTTTCCTATGCTATAAAATCTTTCTTTCTTCTTTCCTTCTCCCATAAATAGATAGTGGCCTTACATCCCAGCAGAAGCAGAAAATCCCTTCTCAGGGCATCATGTTAAAGCATCTATCTTTGTCTCAGTTGGTCCCTGAACCCTATTGCTCATCTGCAAAGGTATGGCTTATTGAACTCTGCCCTGTCTGATGGGGGACATTGTTTTTAAGTCTATTGCCTATGTACATGTTTTCTAAGACCTAAAATATAATTCTATTTGAATATTACAATGAAAGTCATGAACCTTGAGCACAAATATCTAATTTATGCAATAAGCTCTCAGGCAGTAGAAGTTCAAGAAATGACTGGCAAATTCTGTGTAAAAAAAGACTTAAGTGATTGAAGTAGGGAAATCTGTAAAATAAACTTTACAAGGCTTCCAGCTTTTAAAAGTGTTATGTATTTAAAATTAATTTAAATTGAGATATAAAAACTAAAATCTTTATGAAACTTAAAATATAAATTGTATCCACTATGGCATTAGATGAAGTCTGTGTTATAGGCTGGAGAGATGGCCCAGCAATTCAAGCACTTAGTGCTCTTGTAGCTTATGTGAGATCAGTTCCCAGCAAACACATCGAGTACCTCACAATTGCCTGTAGTTCTAGTTCCCAGCAATTGGTGACCACTGTCCTCCTAGGCCACTTGTGTGCAGGAGGAGAACATAAGCTCAGGCAGGTGCATATATAGACATGCATAAGGAAACACTTTCTTAAAGAAAAGGCTTTTATTTTACTGCTGACACCAATCTGCCTCTCATCGAGTAACAGTGATACAGTTTTCGGCTTCCATCTAAAGCACACATCACTGTTCGCTGAAGGTGAATAGAGGAGCGGGAGGGACAGATGAAGGGGAAACTGGGGTCTGGATGTAATATATGAGAGACGAAGAAATAAAATAGAAAGCCCATATCGCCCTAGAAAAAAATTGCCAAAGATCATTTTCCTTTGTGGTACAAAATTATCATCGATAGAAATGTTTCTACTATAGATTATTGGACAAAAAAATGGAAACGATAAATTTCTTAAAAGATAAACACAGCCTTCACATTAAAGAAAAGTGTGAGCTGTGCACTATTGTGAATGGAGTGTAAGCTTGTACTACTCTGGAGCATCTTCTTGATAAGATTATGTGAGATGGGACGACACACCCTAAATGTCGCCGATGCTAAGACCCACCGTGGCTTCCCCAGGTAGACCGAGTCCAGCAGCTCTCTAGGAACTCCAGCCCCAGCCCCAGAATGTGACTGCAGAGACAGGCAATTTTGTGGATTGAGCAACTTCTGGACTCAGTTCTCCTGTGTGTGATAGTCATCGCTGAAGTACCCAAACCAAATGGTGTCAGTCAATCCAGTAAATTCCCTTTAATATATATTCACGCTACCTGTTCTGTTCCTCTAGAGATCCCTGACTAGTACCCTGTCTTAGTTACTTTTATATTGCCATAAGACACAATGACCAAGGCAATTTGTAAAATAATTAAATTTGGGCTTACGGGTTCAGGTGGGTAGAGTCCATTTGGGCAGGGTGAAGTCATGAGGCAGGAACAGCTGAGAACTTGCATTTTCATCCACAGCCACAAGGGAGGTGTCGGGTTGGCACTGGAAACTGTGCAAGTGTTTCAAAACCTCAAAGCCCACCCTCATTGACACATCTCCTCCAAAAGGTCACGCTTTCCACACCTTCCCAAATAGTTCCACTAACTGGGGATCACGTGTTAGAACATATTAGCCTATGGCATTGTTCTCATTCAAACCACCACCAAGAGCTGTCTTATTTTATAAGAGTATCATTTAGAGTGATGTGGAGTGTCCTTCTGTATATGTGATGATGTTTTGGTAATTAATAAAGCTGTTTTGGCCAATGGCTTAGCAGAGCAAAGTCAGGTGGGAAATCAGATCAGACATATAGAGAAAGAATAGGCACAATCAAGGAGACACCATGTAGCTGCCGAAGGACACAAATGCTGGATCCTTAGCAGTAGACCACAGCCCTGCGGCAATACATAATTAATAGAAATGAGTTAATTGAAGATGTAAAAGTTAGTAAATAAGAAACCTGAGCTAACAGGCCAAACAGTGTTGTAATTAATATAGTTTCTATGTGATTATTCAGATCTGGGTAGCTGGGAAACAAAGGCACAATTTCCGTTTACAAGAGCCATGGTCTAGGATCCCTGTGTAGAAAGAATAATGTATGAGGTTGATAACGAAACGAATGATACATAAATAGCAATTAGTGGGAAAATGAAATAATTGTAATGGTTTTTCAGTGGAATCTCAGTCTGAGTTGGTACTACCACTTTCTATAAAATACTTTTAAATTTAAGTTCTCTAAGAATTTCCTATGTGAGTACTGCATTTTAAGCTAAGAATGCTCAGTAATGTCCAGAGATGGCAACAGTAGAATGACAGCAGATGCCCAATAAAATATAATTATTTCCAAAGATAATGCCTTAGAAATAAATTAAAATTTACAACTTACCACTCTACATGTTAATGTTTTGCCACAATATTTAGTCTGGCTCATTAAACTTAGAAATAATTAATTTTATAAATAGATGAATTTATATCAAAGAAATGATTTAATAAACCTCTGTCATTTTCACAAAGATATTAAATACAGTTCCCCCATAACTGTAAATACAATAGGAAAATGTAAAGATATTTAATGAATTTCATGGTAATTCTATCTCCTTCCATCTTTAACCAGATAAATGTATCATTTCATTAAAAAATGCATACATACATCTGCTGATCCAAAAGCCTAATAAACCATAAAATAAGAAAAGATGACTTTACCAACCTTACCTAGGTAAGCACAACTCAGCAATAGACCAAGGACTCCAGATAACTTGCATATATATTTGATATTTTAGCATAATTTTCAAGCAACAGTGTATGTATAGCTGTATAATCAATCGTATACTCTTGAATAACGGTAAGAAGGTCTTTTTTACAACTAGAAGTGTGATGTGGGTAGAATATATAAATTGTAAAACTCGCTTCTACATGATGACCCCATCCCAGCCTTATGATCCCACCATAGCCTTATGGCCCCATCATGAACTCCAGCTCTTCTGTTCTACTGAATATTTTGGCAAGAAAGACAAATCTTCCCACACAAGATAAAAAGAGTCAAATTTTCTCTATGACAGATATAAATGACCATACAGAGTAAAATAAATTAGAGTGACAGGTACTTCAAAAGTTACTTTTTCAGTGGAATGTCCTGTGTAAAATGAGAGCATAATTCATAAAAGTCAGAAAGGAAGGTTTACTAAGCAAAATTTGACTTTTAAAATGTATGTATGTTATTGTGTATAAATGTTAAAAATACTGAGATTTAAGTAACAAATATCCCACAGTACCAGCTAAAATAACACAGTAATTTCTACATTTGCCATGAACACAAAAAATGCTTAATTTTTATTTTGAAATCCCCTATTCCCTCAATACAAGAACCTTTGCCAAAATGCTTCCCACCAAGGCAGCACTGAATTTTCAGAACATCTTACATTTTCCCCCTCACAGAAAAGATAAGTCACAGTGTAGATTATGTAGTTCTGCTGTCAGCTTTGGCTGAGGTGGGACCTGAAAGATGACAACTTAGAAACCATCATAAACAAAAGGTGCCAGTGCTTCTGGGGCCTTTAAACTGCAAAGTCAGCAAGGAATGTTTGCATTTAATCTCTTTAAGGTACCACGAGAGGGTGTGACAACATTAACTTCCATAAACTTTTATAGACAAATGGGAAAAAAATATACAAAATTAGCTAGTAATATTACACAGCAATACACACTTTTTATACTCTACACAAAACCTAAATTCTTGGTCTTAATGGCGAGCAGTAACTTTTGTTTGAGAATCTGTTTAGAGGGATAGAGTGGGACACACAGCTGAGAAATACAGGTGTTTGCAGTAGGAAGATGCTGGTCATCTCATGGCCTTATTGTGATGGAGGGCATAGGCTGGAAACCTTCGTCCCTGGCTTGCAATGTTGGGCTTGATGTCCAAAAGTAAACGAGACCCTGTCATTCTGACATGTTCATTTTCTCCACTATTGAGCAGAACCAACTCTTGAACTGTAGAAGCTTCTCAGCATTCCCTCCTGACTCATCATTGACAGAGGGGAAGCTGATTAACATCTGCACATTGACTTCACCACAGCCGTTCACCAAAAGCCAAAAGTCTTCTGCTGTTAGGTCTTCTAGGAAATTTTATGGCAGCACATCTAATAGACCCTTCCTTGTGGCGTGCAATGACTGCTCTCCACCTACCAACATTCTGTGCTCTGCATATTTACTCACGTGTTCATAGACATTATGAGGAGTGGCTTACCATTTGGAATGAGTTTACACCATTTGGAATGAGTTCAACCTGTCCTCCACCTTCTCCTTTACACAGCTTCTGCATCTGAACTCTGAGACGCCAGGATCAGCTGTGGCAAACTCTCATATATTACCGGATCCAAAAAAGCAAAGTTATGCCAGTTGACTTTTCTACCAAGCAACACTTCAACTACATGCCTATCCAATGGGAGAGGACATAGCTCATTTTGTAACATAGTCTAAGAATCCTGCTAATGTTTCTGAAACAACTCAGCCTTGCTTCTGTGTTTTGTTATGTCTCGGAGTATAAAATCCTTTCTTCCCAGGTTGGTAGAACAAAGGAACATCTGTGTCATCTAAATCCATATCTACCACACTTTGACTACAGCCGTGGCACTCTCGGTTTCCCTGTACCTTTTCTGAGGAGTCTAATAACCCAAGGTCCAAGACCGTCAGCTCCATTTTCCCACTCATGCGCAATAATGAGTTCCTTAAGCTTCCTAAGTGGCTGAGCAGCATAACCGTGTACATTATAACTTGTAGTCCTATGTTTCTATAGACCATTGAATTTCTCATTTATTTCTGCTTTCTTTGGATAACTCACAGGAATAAATTGTAACTGTAATGGTCATGTGCAGCCATTGCCTTTTCTACCCAGAAATTAAAGTGTCTTGATTTCAAAAAGAGCACATGGGAAAAGCAGGTTTTATCCGATCTTTTTTATCGTTAGCTTGGAGAAGCTTTTGCAGAACTGCTCATTTCCTGAAGTACTTGAGCTGCAGGATGACATGTGCAATCAAGGAACTAAACACAAAGCAAGCAAATTAAGCACTCTTAATCCCAACTGTGATCTTAATTGTTAACTTAATTTCACCTACATTACACATATCTTTATGTAATTCAGTTGCTTCCGTTTTTAAAAGGTCATATTAATTTTGTCAATTGCTACTTTTAAAGATTGTTTTTCATGTTAAGCCAATGGTACTTTACTCTAGTTCTTGAGAGCTCAGTATAAAATTTAATAAATACTATCATTACCCATAGGGGTTTTTTGATTTATATAGGTGCTTGAATACAGATTTAATTATACTTAATATCATTTATATTATTATACAGTTTTTGAAAGGTTGTGACCATATAACTTTAAACTAAGGATTTTAACTTGTAAAAGCATTAAATGCTATGTTATACTTTTTGTTACATATACTCTTTGTATGAAGATATAATTAATAACTAAGCACATTGAAAAGCCAACATAGACAAACATTATATACCATTTCAGTCACAATCTAATGGTTTGTTATTTTCAAAATACTTTGAATGTCAGGATTGTGAATCTATAACAGTTAGCATTTCTATACATCATTGCTTATCATTTATTATGTCCCAATAATTCTGTATAGGTATATGATGGGATTGTTAGTCACAGAAACCTGGATTTCAGATAAAATATGCTACTTTCTGATTCATGCCATATTGAGTGATTCCTGCTTTGTGATCTTTCTACAAATTCAAACTCCTCAGAAAATGTAAGCAAAAAGAGAGTGTGGATTCCAGAAATATTTTTATGTGTTATCACATTAAGAGTTAGAAAATCTCAAAACCTTTCCATACATTGTTAGGAAAAAGGAAAGTCACTATGTTTATATAAAGCTTGAAAATAATGGTATATGGTAACTACTCACTCTCCCTCCCTCCCTCTCCCTCTCTTTCTCTCTTTCTGTCCCTCTCCTGATAGGGTGTCATGCAGCATGTAGTCACTATGTAACTGAGGCTAGCTCTGAGAACCTGACTCTCTTGCCTGTACTTTACAGGCGTAGGCTTATAGGATTGTTCCACTACACCCAGGTTATGATGTACTGAGGTTAGAACCCAGGGAAATATAAAAGCTAGACAAGGACTGTGGCAATTGAGTCATACTTCCAATTAGACATCTGCTGTCCTATTTCTGAGAGTATCCATTCTACTTTTAGAAAAGGCAACAACGAATTAATTATTCAAGTTTTCTGAATAATTAACATAATTAAGAATATACAATGGCTGGAGAGATGGCTCAGAGGTTAAGAGCATTGCCTACTCTTCCAAAGGTCCTGAGTTCAATTCCCAGCAACCACATGGTGGCTCACAACCATCTGTAATGGGGTCTGGTGCCCTCTTCTGGCCTGCAGGCATATACACAGACAGAATATTGTATACATAATAAAAAAAAAAAAAAGAATATACAAAACAAGAAGGTGTAGTCCTAAACAAATGGGATTATAAGTCTCGATTTACTGGACAAAGTAAGCCAACCATTAAGTCTCAGTTCTTTAAAATTTGCTTGTGTGCAAATATGTGAGTCTATATGTCTTATATGTGTTTTCCAGAGCTTTTTCTTTGGCTCTTTTAGGATTCTATGACTCCGGGGTGATTCAGCACTTTCTAGGAAACTGTGCACCTCAAAAAATATTGAGACAACTAAACTGAAAGTATCTTTTCTTCTAAATCAAAATTGTCATTTATCAAGCAAAAGTTGCATAAAGGATTTTTTTCGTTTAGGTTCAGTTTGTTTTGGGTTTAGTTTTTCAAGACAGAATTTCTCTTTGTAGCCTTTTCTGTCCAGGATCTTACTCTGTAGACCAGGCATACAGGTTTTTTATTATTATTTATGAACATCATGAGGGAGAGGCATGTAAAAAAAAAGAGCAATCATGTCTGATCAAGAATGGGCATTGGCTTCTTAACATTGCCAAAAAAGATGCCAAAAAAAAGATGCCCTTTGTATTTGTGAACCAAATATGTATTCTGAGATTATATGTGACATCCTTATCAGAATATATCTTATTTATTGGTACACAATAACCAATTATTTCTTTAATGACAGAAACCTACAACTGTTATGTTGCTAAATGGCGTCTCGTCAAACTAACTTCTAAATATTTACATTCATTCCTATGAAATTGTGGGACTCTCAATTTTAATAAAGTATCTTTACCAATGAGCGTAGTCAATGCAGACTCACTAACTAGTGAAACTCCCAAGATGAGTGCTCAGCAGAACTGGGGCATCTTTGTCAACTCTGCCTCTCAAGGCTGGGAAACATGGAGGAAGGGGGACTTACTGACGGAATAGTGAATAGGGGAAAATACTATAAAACATTGTCTTTGGGACACCAGATGGCTGTGGCAATTAGGAACTCATGATCAACACAGTCAGTTTCAATACCTTTACAATATCAAGACAGTCAAAATTCCAACATAGGTGTTGCCAACTAAAGGCCATTGAGTGTAACGGGGTGCTGGTGGTCATCTCTGGAATTACTCAGTTTGTTCCTTGGCATGAACAAATAATAGAACCTATGGAAAAAACAGAAGACCAAGACCGAGAGAAAATGAATGAAACAACTGTGTCCGGTCAGGATGGAAATGGCCTAAGGCTAGGAGTGCAGTAATCCAGACACTGCTTTGAATATTTCATGGAGCGATTTTGCTTTTTTGGGAGTGGGGGAGTTGCTTTGGTTGTCCTCTCTTTTTGCTTATTTGTCCCCTTTATTTTTTGTTTTGTTTTGCTGGTTTATAGAGGCCTATTCTCTGTGTAGCCCTGACTGTCCAGGAACTCAATCTATTGACCAGACAGCCCTCAAACTCAGAGATCCACCTGTCTCTGTCTTAGTGCCTGGATTAAAGGCATGTTCTATTTAGATACTGATCCAGTACCTTTCTGCTGTTTCTCCTTGAAGCGTCTTCTGGGAATAAGAAACAATCACCTCAGGGAGCCTGTTGTGACTTTCTTTGTCTCCCTAAGTCCCTCTACCTCTTCTTAACTGAAAAAGGAAAAGTCATTTTCTTTTTGAGATATGGCCACTGGTAAGATGTCACTGCTTCAGTGGATGGCCTAGACTCAAACATATATTGGTAGCAATAACTGGACTCAGCAGAATATATATATGTATGTATGTATATATATATATACATATATATATATATATATATATCAATAGGGCATGAAAGTGGGAGGAAGATATTGTGGAACAAGGGTCACAGTGGAGTTGGACAAGGGAAATGATCAAAGTGCATTGTGTAAATGTATGAAATTCACCAAGAAGACATCAGAAATACTTGATGCTACATAACTCCAATGTTCCTGAATGAGCAAACAGAAGGAAATATTGCTATGATTTCTTATCAAGTGGCTTCATACTGAATTTTTATCACCACATAGCTTTACATATTGTGTATGAGAAAAACCTCAGAAATATTTTAAGTATAATTTACATCTTCAAATTACTACTTGAATTTAACACTCAATAAATAAGTGCATCTATGAATTGTTTTGTGAGTATTAAATCATGTTGTGAGAATTCATTCAGCTAATAGACTTTTGGATACTGGCCCATTAGGACGTGGTCTGAGGTACTGTAAGGGCAGCCAAGAAGGAATGGTTGGTGGTCGGAATTCGGTTCCTCGCTTCCGGCTCCCATAGAGGACCACTGTTCTCTACCCTTATTGTGAGTATTTTCTCCAAAAATTATAAATATTTGTTATCCTTTATTCCAGGCTCTTGTGGACCTCCTTAATTACACCTACATTCTGGCACCCAACATCTACATGACCACCTCGGCTTAGTTTCTTCCCGAACCCTGCAGCTGATCCTTACGGCTGCCCTGTCTTATGCGCGGCTGCCCTGCCACCACCACCCATATCCATAGCAACTCAGCTCCTTGCTTGGCATGCCTCAGCTACTTGCTGAAACTGCACGCCCTGACCACCCCACCCCCATCCACCCATCCCTACAAGGAAGCCTCCCTCGGCTCCGTATGCCCACTGCACAATTCTTTCTCCTTTTTCTTTAATAAAAATCTTCTCAGTTTGGTTTTGAGTTCTGCTTAGAAATCTACAGGTTAGCAACATTGGGACAAGTAAGACTGGAGCGCCAGCATCCTTGGATTGCTTTGGTAGTACAACTGCGACACCTGCTGGCTAATATCATTACTACACCTTACAATTCTCATCACCAACTTAAATCAGGATTTTAACAGAGGTAAATAATTTCTTTGCAATTTGTAAACCATTCCTAAGATAATTTTAGATAGTACCACTATCCAGGAACATAACAACCTTTTATTTCAACTTTGGATAGAATTCTAGAAGAGGTGTATGACCTATGTGGGACATATACATTCTTAGCAAAAGCTGATATTAGTTTGATACTTCATATTATATCCTTGAAGAAATGGTTTGATAACAGAATCAAGAATGAGAAACCTATAGAAGTGATACAGACTTTACAAACTGGTAATGAGAAGTTAGCTTAAAGGATTCATACTATTGAAATTGACAATAAAAATCTGTTAAAAAAGTTACGACAAGCTGGCAGATAGAACACTCCTCCTGGAAGGCAATCTACATACCATCCAAATAATCTGAGGATGAGAAGATATCATTAATAGGAAAATTTAAAATTTGGAATCACATGTGCAGAATGAGAACCACCGATTAATTGATTTGATGAAATCCTTAGAAATAGTCACTAGTGAAAAAATTCAGATTCTACAAAAGACAGTGATAAAAAAGATTTGAAACAACTGAAGAACTTGTCAGAACTAGTAAACAAGGAGATGGTGAAAATACAAAAAATATAGTAAAGATGTAACATTGCCAGTACCTCTCAGAGTCAGAGACTATTTACCAAGAGATTTAGCTACTTATCCTGTTACTATCTGAAAAGCCAGCAAATATTAAATACCCCAAAGGAAATACAGAATGTAAATGGGTGCCTATATGAATGAACAATCTAGATGATATTAATGAAGCAGTTTTCTTATGGAATAAATTCACCAAATGTGAGGCACTTATTAAAGATATGGCTTCAAGAAATAAGGATACTCCATATGGTTAGCTTCAATTAGTTTCAACTATATTAGACCATGGTCTACAGCTATAGTGGAAGAATTGTTAGAGAGAGGAGGCTAAGGCCCTTGAATGTCAAAGTAAAGTCAGAGGTTTTGAGGCCTCCCAAGATCTAATACTTGGTGAGGGATGTTGTGCTGATCCAGTTAACTAAGCTATTTACAATGAATACATTTTGTACCTATGCCATACAGCAGTCTTGAATGTTTGGGACAAGATTCAAGTAACAGGAAAAAGAATTAAATTCTATGCTAACGTTATACAAGGCCCAAAAGAATACTTTAGTGACTTTTTACAAAGATTGACTAAAGCTGTACAAATAGAGATAGCAGATCCAGAAGCTAGATGAGACTCATTGAATCTCTGTTTTTTGAAAATGCTAATTTAGAATGCAAGAAGATACTTGGGCCCTTAAAGGTCAGATCAGCACCAATGAATGAATGGATCCTACACATAGCCAATGTTGAGTCATTTGATTGTAACACTGAAGCTTAGGTAGGAGAAGCAATTTCCAAAAATGTGAGGAGACATCAAAATAACAAAAGTTTTAATTTAATTTTAATAGGTCATCCGAGAAGGGATTGGGACAGAGCATTCCTAGAAATAATGTTTCTTCTCTGAATGGCCCAAATAGAAGGCCCTAATCTTCTGGATTATGCAGAAGATGTGGCAAAGGCCATCATTGAACCAATGAATGTAGATTAAAAAGAGACACATAAGGCAACCCATTACCATTGGGAAACTTTTTAAGGGACCTCTTGTAGTACCCCAGGTTGAATGTTGTACAATCATTCCCAGTCACTATAAAGGACATGCCTCCCCAGAATAATCAGAAAATCTAACACCTTTTGTAAAAAACCATATGCACTTGATGATAGAACAGCCATGGAGAATGAATCCAAAATTCCAACAGAAAATAGAAAGCATATATTTTTTCAGACTTTTATAAGTGATCAAAGACCAAAGCTGAGAGTACAAATAAATAACATTATAATTGAGTGATTATTAAACACAGGTACAGATATGACTATTATTATTCCAGAATCTTGGCATCCGAATTAACCTCTTTAGGAGGTATAAGTTCAATTTCTAGGAATCAGAACCCTGCCTTAAGTAAAGCAAAGCATGAAATGGGATGAATGCATAGAGCCAGAAGAACAGAAAGGAAGGCTGGGGCCATAAGTGACTAATATAGCAGTGAACCTATGGTGTTGTGATCTGTTGCCACAATGGAACACCAACATTTCTGAAGTCTCGGAAGTGGAACATAATCCAACTCACATTTCTGGGAAGGATATTTTAAGGTACTACAAAAAACAGTCACTGATCATTCGAGACATACAAAAGAACAGAACAGCAACTGGTGAACTCTCATAGATACCAATGGTCCTACCTTTAAAATGATTAACTAAGGAACGTTATGGATTAAGCAATGGTCTTTAACAAAAGAGAAACTGCAGGCTTTAGAACAACTGGTACAGGAAGAACTAGAGTAGATGCCCACCATATTGAAGAAGAATCAACCAACCCTTAGATTTCTCCTGTATTTGTTGTTAAAAAGAAATCTGGAAAATAGAGAATGGTAACAGACTTAAGAGTTACTAATAACATTATTCAGACAATTGGTTTTCTACAATCTTGAATTCCTTTGCCTTCCTTATTGCCTAAATAGTTATTGATTTGAAAGATTGCTTGTTCATTATAACTTTGCTAGAAAAAGAGAAAAAAATTGCCTTCACAGTGCCTACTCATGATTCTCAGCCTGCAAAAAGATATCAGTAGAAGGTTCTTTGACAGGGAATGTTAAATAGCCCCACCCTGTGTTAATATTTTATAGCCAGCCACTGGAAATGATATGTAAGCAGTTTTGTCAATCTATAATTTATTATTATATGGATGACATTTTGCTATCTGATTGAAATGTAGACTCTTTAGAAAGAAAGTTTGAAGAATTAAAGAAAATTCTGCCTTGTTGGGGATTACAAATTACTTCTGAAAAATGCAAAAAGAATAGTTAGAAAATAGGTTTACAGAAAAATCAGATCCAAAAAGGGCAAATTAGAAGAAATTGATTGCTGGCTCTTAATGACTTCCAAAGAGTATTGGGGGACATTTCCTGTGTACAGCCCACTATTGGGATTGGTCCTGTTGATCTGATTCCTATAAACAAAACCTTAGGTGGTGAAAAGGAGTTAAATAGTTTCAGGGAATTGTCAGCTGAAGTTAAGAGAAAATTGAGTTTGATTGGATAGAAATCATGGGTGCACAAGTAGATAATGTGTATCCAAATCATAACTGCATTCTGGTCATATTACCTTCCAAACATTCCCCTATAGGAATTCTAATGCAGAGGGAAGATATTGTCTTATAATGGATCTTTTTGTCACATGAACCAAGTAATAAATGAAAAACTTTTTTGGAAAAGATCTCTGAGTTAATTCTAAATAGAAATTTGAGAATTTGTAAATTAGCAGGAATAGACCCAGCAGAAATTATAGTGCCTTTTAGTAATGATGAAGTTGACAAACTATGGAAAGAAGGTGAACCCTATTCTAATGGTACTAAAGGATTTTTAAAAAATTTCTCAACATATTTACTGATTTACATGCAGAAAGAGTTGTTCTCTATATAGAAATCACTGGATACAGATGATACAGAATTGACTTTATTATTTATTCAGGTACAAGATATAATTAGGAATAAACATCATTTCATATACATAACAAACATCCAATACCATACATATCTGTCAGATACTCTAGCACAATGCAATGTAGAAATCTATCAGTTATTGATTGAAAATGTACTGAGGGCTCATAATTTCATAAAAAAAGTTATTACAAAGGTTCAAAAAGGCTTTTCCATCAAATAGCAATAAACCAAGAAATTATAAGGGAATATCCCTACTGTTCTTTATATAAAGAAGAACTATTACCTGAAAGAAGCAACCCAAAGGGTATATCTGGCAGATGAATGTGTTGCATATGGTAGAATTTGGAAAACTAAAGTATGTATACCACACCACTGATACTTATTCAGGTTTCAATGGGCAACCACTTTGAGTTCAGAAAAGGCTGATTCAGTGGAAGTTATGTCCATCATGGGAATACCTGCACAAATTAAAACAGACAACACTCAAGCATATATCTTTTAGAAAATGAAACATTTTTTGCTTATTATAATATAAAGCATACTATAGGCAAATATACTATAGGAATACTATAGGAAAATGTGGTACATCTACACAATGGAGTACTACACAGCAGAAAAAATAACAACATCTTGAATTCTGCAGGAAAATAGATGGAGCTAGAAAACATTATTTTGAGTGAGGTAACGCAGAAATAGAAAGACAATTATCACATGTACTCACTCATAGGTGGTTTTTAAACATAAAGCAAAGAAAGCCAGCCTACAAACCACAATCCCAGAGAACTTAGACAATAATATGAACACCAAGAGAGACATAGATCTAATCTACGTGGGAAGTAGAAAAAGACAAGATCTACTGAGTAAATTGGGAGCATGGGAACCTTGGCAGAGGGTTGAAAGAGGGGGAGAAGAGGCAGGGAGGGGAGCAGAGAAAAATATAGAGCTCAATAAAAATAAAAATTATTTTAAAAAAAGAATAGTCAGTAGGGAGAGGTGATTTTTCTTGTATTTTCATATTTAAGGTACATTGTTACTAGCCAGAGTTTATTAATGAAAGAAAATATTTATTCATTTATGTATTCATTTAATTAAAGACAGGGTTTTACAATGTAGTCCTACTGACCAGAATTTCTATGTATATCAGCCTGGTCTTGAACTCACAGTGATCCACCTACCTTTGGTCACTGAATGTAGAGATAAAAGCCTGTGCCCCCATTCTTTGGCTTTTTCATATTTAAAATAAGTTTCTAGGGCAAATGCTTTAGGGATTAATAAAAAGAAACCTGAAGGTCCATACTTAATTTAAAAATCAAAACCAAACATCTGTAAATTTGCCTAAATAAAATCTGTAAGACTAAATTTCTTTAGATGCTCTTAATTAACCAATAAATCCAATTTAATCACTCTGTGCTAGTCTGCTGTAGTGGCAGGAGCTATTATTGTGCATCTTATATCTTAAGCCTCTATGGGACAAAGTCCTCTCTATAGTAGTAGGAAATAGAGACTTTCATCATCTGCTGTCTGTACATGAGGAATCTAGGACTTAGAGGCAAACTCAGTCTTACCTCAGGTTAGGAAACACAGTGACAATGAGCATGGATATATCTCCCTTATTTCCAATCCAAAGTCATATGCAGTGAGGCTGCTCAATACAACACAACTGGAAAAAATTAGTTTCTAATTCTAATTCAGTTTTTAATTTAGTATAAAATTCAGCAAATTATGTACTAAAAATATCTACTTCTTAGAATATAGAAATAGAATAATGATAGTAATGGAAAAACAGTCATCTGAATAATGAGAGAGAGAGAACACTGCTTTGTCTGAATATACAATATCCCATAATAAAAACAGAGAAAAAGGATGACAATTACTGTCACCTATGTGGAAGTCTAAAGTAGAGTTGTGGCTACAAGGAGTAATGGGGAAATAATTTTTAAAATTACTTAAAATGTATTTTTGGTAGAGTATTTATTTTGATAAAAAATGGAGATGAAAACAGGATTTGTCAAAAATATTAGGAATGCCTTGAGTCACAAATAAGAGACCAAAGTAAATTTTTAAAATTTGTGCATTAACAATGTAGAATCTAAGATCTATGGATATTTAAGAAAGAGAGAGAACAGTTAAGAACTTGACCTTCCTGGTTCCAAAAGGCTTCAAGGTTAAAATCCCAAAGGTTAGCACTGCAGTTTTGGAAGCAATCTACACTCAGAATTTCCTTTTTCTCAGAGGTGTCCATCTCATTCCTTACTGCATTATACTGATTGCATGAGGGTTACACATTACACAGAATGACTTATTTTCCCAAGATCTGTTGATTTCAATGTTAATCACATTTTTGAAAATCTCGATATCAAGACCGGTGTTTAAACAAGCAACTGTGCAGCAAAACCCAGCTATTTTAACATAAAATGAACCACCATATCCTCCTTTATGCCCACTGACTGGTTTAGTGACACAGATTTGCTTTCACTCTAGAGACAAATGATAAGTTAATTATAGATCTGCGTATGCTCCCTCAGCTTTCTAACAAGCCAGTGCAAAGTCTATAACAATGCAGACATTCCTTTTCACCAGAGTCCAAAGTCATGCATTAGACCTGTCTGAACAAACATATTTTGTGTTTTCTATTTAAAATGAGGTATGTCAATAGTTACCTGAGACTTCCAAGGCTTCTACTTCTAAGTCAATTCTTTACACGATACTTGAGAATTACATAAAACATTTTGGCTCACATGCAATTCTAAGACTGTATAAAAAGTAATTGTTTTTGAATGAAATTAAAAATGCAGTTAATTTGAAAATGATTTTACAATTCATAGCAAAATTTTCTAATTGTTTTATGCTATTCAATTTGTTTAACTGTGATTCAAGATAATAAATACAATTATTATTTATACTGTAATTTTATAGTCACAATCTGCTGCTTGTGGTGTGTGTGTGTGTGTGCGTGCGTGCGTGCATATACTTCCTGTGTGTCTAGGTACACATAAATCCACATGCAATGTGGGAGCCAGAGGTTGATGTCAAGCATTGTCTTCTACCACTGTCCATCTCCACCTATTTGTTTCTTTTCTTTCTTTGGGTCTCTCACTAAACCTTGAGTTCTCAGATTCAGCATGACTATCTGGTCAGCAATCTGCAGGGAGCCTCCTGTCCCTCTTCTCCAGCACTGGGAGTACAGGCACATACCTCCATGCCCATGATTTTACATGATGTTTACATAACAGACACTTTGTCAACTGAATTCCAGAACGTAGAATATTATCAAACCATTAATAACATTAGTATTGTGATTTACCCACTATTTAAGTATAATTCATTTTAAAAAAAACTTTCAGAAAACAATTTGAAAAACTAATACACAAAATATTCTTTTTTGTTTTTTGATGTGGGAGTCTTCTGTTTTGTGTTGATTTCATTGGCTAAAGAAACTGCCAAACTTTGCAAAGACCAGGTACCACAGTTCTTCAAAATTTCATGGAATTCAGAAAACTGTCAGATATACTAGGCTTATAGGCCAAAGACAGATGTTCCAAAGTTACAGAAGAACTTTGGATGACTGTCCAGAGAGCCAGATGTCCCTGATGTTAAGTAACATTTTACCCTCCTGGAGTCTTTGATGTATTTAAAGAATAAATAGTTCAATTTGTAGTTTTTCATAGCTATGATTAATGTAAATTAGATATAAAACTTTAGACTCACAAAGATAATATAAATAATAGAATGTTTTTTCTAATTTTGCCAAATACAAATAGACTGGATATTGTCCATATCCAGTAATTCTGACTTGATAACTGTTTTTGTATATATAGTTTTACTATGTTAAAGTTAAAACCTTTCTTTTTATTTAGGCAAAAAGGGAGAAATGTGGAATATTCCTTTACACTGTGAATATATGTCACTGTGGTTGATTTAATAAAGAAGCTGATTGTCCACATCTATTCCTGGCAGCACCAATTGCTTCAAGAGGAAGATGAGCATCAAAGAGGCTCCTTATGGAGTTGGTTAGCCATTTGGGCAAGAAACTGTTCTTGCCTGGACTGCTTGATGCTATGCTATATGAACTGGACATGCAGGACCTACAGAGAAATGATTGCTAAACTTGCCTAAAGGTGAGACAGTCCTTCAGGGTTCCTGTTTCATGAAAGAGTCTGCAAGACATTTTTCAGGACACAGAAGAAAGTGACTGACAAACTGCCAATATGGGCAGTCTTTGAAATTTCCTGCTTCATGAAAAAGTCTTCCGGATATTATAGAGCAATAGGCTGAAGATGGATGACCCAACATTACAGAAGAACTTTAGATGACTGTCCAGGCAGTGAGATGCCTCTATCAATTCTAGAGTTTTGGAAGTTGCTTACAGGAACTTCCTGTTTACTTAGGTAATATTATATCCTTTTGAGGTCTTTGATGGAGTTGAAGAATAGATAGTTATAATTATAGTTTTCCTTAGTTATGATAAAAGATAAACTAGACATAAATATTGTAACTGTAATTCTTGCTTGATATATGTTTTGTTATAAATAAATTTTCTGTGTTAAAGTTAAAACCTTCCTTTTTATTTAAACAGAAAAGGGGAGGTAATGTGGGCTTCCCCTCTGTATGCTGTGATTGATTAATAAAAAAAAAACTGCTTTGAGCCTATAGCAGGGCAGAACAGAGGTAGACAGGAAAAACTAAAGTGAATGCTGTGGGAAAGGAGGTGGAGTCAGAGAGAAGCCATGTAGCCCTGCTAGAGGCAGACGGTACTTTACCTGGTAAGCCACAGCCATGTGGCAATTCACAGATTACTAGAAATTGGTTAAATTAAGATGTAAAAGTTAGCCAATAAGAATCTAGAGCTAATGGGCTAAGAAGTGATTTAAATAATATAGTTTCTGTGTGATTATTTTGAGAGTCTGGGCAGCCAGGAAGCAAACAAACAGCCTCCTACAACAATGTCTGTCTGTGGGTCTCTGTATTTGTTAACATCTGCTGCAGGAGGAAGCATTTCCGATGGTGTCTGAGCAAGGCGCTGATCTATGAGTACAGCAGAATGTTATTAGAAGTCATTTTAAGTGTATGTGGGTGTGAGTGTGTACCTGTGTCTATTGTGTGTGTGTCTCTCTCTGTATGTGTGTGTGTGTGTGTTTATAACTGTAGTTTTTACCCCACATCCCTGGTTATCTAATCCCAGGTTATTGGTCACCAAAGCAATGTCAGGTCTGGTTGGTTACTCATATAAACCTTTATGCCAATATTACACTAGTTTATGCATTTCAGGCAGAATACCATTAAAGATTGAAGAATTTGTGGCTAGGTTGATATTGTGTTTCTCTTTAAGTTAAGTAGTGGACAGAGTACATTCCTGCAACAAAGATTTCAGAATGTGGAATATAGTTTCTATGTAGGTACGGGTTTAACATCTCAGTGTTCCAATGAGTTGTATAGATATTGTCTTCAGCAATGGGACCTTGCTGTCAGATTGTGGAGAACAATTATTGTCTTGGCCACAGCCTGGGTTGTTTGCTGGTTCCCTAAAAATTAGAGGAGGGAGTGGGGATAAGCAACAACAGGTAGTTGGCTACAGACCTGGGGATAGGGGTCGAGGGACTGAAGATTTGAAGTTCCACCTGCTTAAGTGGACTGCCTGCTTCTCTGAATGGCTTGCCAGGTAGGTTCCCAGGGATAGCTCGCTGGAGTTAGAGACTGGGATAAAGCAGTGGGTGGGGTGGGCAGGAAGTTTGGAGGTGAAGATATGTGACCCACTGGAGTTGGCGCAACTGGAGGCCACAGCAGTTGTTGCTACAGAACTGAAGGTGGGGACTAGGAATTGGATTTGAAGGAGAGGAGGGGCAGGTGAACATCTGCAGTTAGCCTACTGCGTCTTTGGCAAGAGTGCAGTAGAGTTATTTCTAAACTCTCTTTGAGTTACATCAGAAAACCACACATATCAATGAAATTTGATAATATTAAGCATAAACTCCTTATTAGTTCTCATCCGCATCCCCAAAATATTTAAAGAACTTAAACTAAAGAATCAGTATTATGCCAGGTGGTGCGAAACAGGTCTTTAATTCCAGCAGTCAGAACACAGAGGCAGGTAGATCCTTAAGTTTGAAGCCAGTCCATAGAGTTCCTGGATAGCCAGAGCTACACAAAGATACCCTGTCTTGAAAAAACAAAAGAAAAAGGGTATTATTTAATTTTAGAAGCTGAAAGGCAAATAGTAAATTTAAAATTCTTGTTATAAAATACAATTGAAATAAGTGAGACAGAAATAATTATAAGCATACTGTTTATTTACTGCTTTGAAGAAGTTTTCCAAAATTTCTTTAAAACGATACCACTGATGAATTCAGGAACTCTATTATTTTTATTTAAATGTAAAACATGAAAGAGAAAGAAATTCTGAAGTCCTCATTGTTTGTCTATTTAATAAATTGTTTCCTTTTCACATAGCAATACATTATCTTAATCAGAATAAAAGTTTTTAAGATGAGACTATATTTTAAATGATGACTAAGAAATTACCCAGCTGCATGTTGGTCACCCTGTTATGAAATGATAACAGATGCTATGATATGGCCATGGCTGAGCCTCACTTGGTTGGGGGAAATCAGGACAACATTGATTCACACCCATCAAGACTTAAGTTCCTATTTTAAGATATAGTAGGGTTTTTTTTTAATAAACTTAGTTTTGACATTATTACTTTTGACTTCTATGTTGAGTGATAAAGAAAAATCATGTTTAATGTATCATTTAAAGACATGATGCTTGTATAGAGCTGCCCAGCTCAGAACTGTTGAGTTGGAAGCACAATGTAGCTTACTGCACAGCTCTCTGACTTCTCGCTATGCGTTACCAACAACTGTATTCATAGAGATGCCCTTGATCTCTATGAACATAAAACACTGTCTGAAACAAAATGCAAGCACTTGTAGATGTAAAGAGCATTCCCACATACCAAAACATCAATTCTGTGAGAAAAGTAATATTGGCTCAGATATTAAAAGGCCCTGACCCAATTTCCCCATTCAGCTGGTCAGTACAGTTCCTGTGGCCCATCTGCAGTGTAAAATAGCATCATCACACAATGGTTTTATTTAGAAATGAGGCTTTAGCGTTGCTGTGTATGGCTTACACTAAACGCTTGGGTTTATTGAGAAATATTCACAGCCTGAATTGATCAGGAGGCAAATAAAACAAAAGTAATAATTGAATAAAATATGTAGAGTTTCATTAAGTAAAATATTCAGTTTGTATTGCATAGTCATATACAAATGATATCTCCAATGTAGCAATCTGTACTACATTAGACATCTTACACACTGTCTTCAGACTTCAGGAAGGACTGCATTAAGAAGCCCAAGATGCCTATAACTTGACATTTATTTCCAGAAACAGCGTAAACTCCATGAAATAGGCTAAAGAACACAGAGTCCAACTCTCCCTCAGTGTGTGACCATTTTAATAAGTACATTTCATTTGTTGCTGATAGCAAAGTAATATAAACTTATAAATTAATATGATATTCTAAAATATGAAGATCCTTGCAGAGAAATTCCAATGACAGGTACTGATGAACACTTGATTAGGAGAACACGACACTATAGATACGCTTCCACCTTTTTAACCTAGTATGTCTTTTCACAAACAATATTAAAATTTAAACCACTCAAACTACATGTCTAAGAAACACACACATATGCATTATTTATTTCAGAATAATAAACATTAATCCTGAAATCTCAATAAAGTCTTTCTTAGGTGTTTTTTTCATTCACTTTTTACATTATTGTAGGAGCAATGTATGTCAGGACTGTCTTGTGATAATGGAACATCAGTATGAAATACATGCCTAGTATTTACAGGGCTCTGTGGTTAATATCCCTAGGCACCCTTCAATATAGTTTTAGCTCTTTCCAGAAGTCAAGCAGACATTGTGTATTCCATGACATCTAGGTCAAATCAGACATAAATAGGAAAAATATAAAGGCAGAGAGTGGGGCAATTAAAGTACTTGTGGCACAGAACTCACGTAAATGATAACAACTCCGTCCCAGAGCAAGGAAGGCAAGGCAATCCTGAGGCAAGCTGGCTAGCCATCCTAGCAGTAACAGTGAGCTCTGGCTCAAGTAAGTGACCCTGCCTTAAAAAATACAGTGGAGAATAATCAAGGAAGATTCCCAGTATCAGCCTGAGGCCTGCCTACAGACATGCACACATGAGCCCATGTATTTAAACACATGTGTGTCCACATACATAGAACATACATGCAAACATATGATATATACATGTACATGTGTGTATGAATATAGACAGAAATTGTCTTTTTCTAAGACATGAAAGCTTTTTCTGTATTATTTTTGAAATATAGCTTTTACTGTCTAATGTTCTGGTTTTATACAAAATTATCTCAGAACAGGATAGAAAAGAGCAATAATGAGAACACTATTAAAGAATTAAAAAAACACTTTCCTTCCAAAGCATGTTTTAGACATAAGATCTTACATGTTTCAAACTCAATACATTGCTGACACTCATTGTATCAGTTTTTGTACCATAAATAACTTATGTAAAATATAAATATTTAATCTGCTAAATTCTCAATGATATCACAGTGATTATTTCAAGGCTCATAGTTTAAATTAAAAAAAATATTTAATTGGTTAGACTATTTATTTTAAATTTTAAAATTTAGAAAAAATGCTGCCATACAACATACGTATCATAATACTATCACTAGAGAAGATATATCTGAGGTTGTGAATGGAAAGATCACCTTCAATTGCAAACGCCTGTTTTCCTCTTGCAGTAACTGTAACTCTTTGGTTTTGCTACCTACATAATTTATGCCTCCATACAAATAAAACACATATTTGTTAAACCTGTTTTTATCAACCATGTTTTTTTTCTTTTCAACCATGTTTTTAATAAGGCAATTGGACCTTTCATTTCTTATTAATTAGTAAATATCCCAGAATATATACAAATTCATTTAACAGACTAAAGAGACTACACGATTATTTGTTTACTGTTGGAACTTTTTTTTTTTTTGAGGAAAAAGTATGTATATCCAAAGAAAACTATTTCTCAGGGGTTTATAATTAGGCAAACATGCATAAATAATATTCAATAACTACTATTTATCCTCAGCAACATAATAAAATTGAAAACTAATATGACTAACTTGAGCTTGAAGGAAGTAGGACTATATATTTTTAATTTATTTAACCTTTATTTGATATCCATCAGTGTGAAGATAGCATATCCCCTGAAACTGAAGTTACAGACAGTTGTTAACTGCCATGTAGTTGCTGGGGATTGAACCTGAGTCCTCTGGAAGAACAGTCAGTGTTTCCAACTGCTGAGCCATCTCTATATTTTTTTATACCATAGATACTGGCAAAATGTCTTGATAACAAGGCAATTTACTCATGCCCTCTTTACCTGCTCATTCCTCATTTTCTCACCATTTTCTGACCTTCAACATCAGCTCCATCAAGGCACACTTCTGCCCTCTTTACACCATCCAGGCATGCTTCTGCCTTCTTCACACCATCAATACACTCTTCTTCCCACTTCACACCATCCAGTCATACTTCTGCCCTCTTCATACATCAAGGCACACTTCTGCCCTGTTTACAACATCAGGCATACTTCTGGCCTATTCACACCATCAAGCCACACTTCTGCCCTATTGACAGCATCAAGCCACACTTCTGCCCTATTCACACCATCAAGGCATACTTTTGCCCTCTTCACATCATTAATTGCTTCTATTCTGCATATTCATCTGGATCTCTAGGCAGCTAATCTTACAGCAAAGAGTTAGTGGTTTAGCAATTGTTTATTGCTTGACAGCTAATACCAGTGTTAAATATCAATCATTGTTCCAAGTTCAATATAAGAAGCAGGAATCTATTTCTTTTATTTATAAGTATTAAATGTTTCTATATTATTTGTATATTTGTAAGTATATATGTTTGTACACTCTGTGTGTGTCTGTGTGACAGAGAGAGAGAAGAGAGAGAGAGAGAGAGAGAGAGAGAGAGAGAGAGGGAGAGGGAGAGAGAGAGAGAGAGAGAGAGAGAGAGGAGAAAGAGTGTGTATTTGGGACCAGACAGTTTTCTGTGGAAGAGAAATGGTTTTAAAGAAAGGAAATATCTTTATTTTTATTCTTATGTTAACCAAACTGTAATTATATTCATTACACCTTCATGAGTCTCACTGTATCAGACCATGTACATATGCCACATTATACTACTGTTTAATTAAGTTACCTATTAAACCCTCACAAATTTATTTAAAAATAAATAAGAAGGAAATGTGATGTGGGAGTGATTTCTTTTTAATCTGTTGCTTTCATTGGTTAATTAATAAAGAAAACTGCCCTGGCCCATTTGATAGGCCAACCCTTAGGTAGGTGGAGTAAACAGAACAGAATGCTGGGAGAAAGAAGCCGAGTCAGTGAGTCGCCATGATTCTCCCAGTCCAGACAGACGCAGGTTAAGATCTTCCCTGGTAAGCCAGCTCATGGTGCTACACAAAATATTAAAAATGGGTTAGATCAATATGTAAGAGCTAGTCAATAAGAGGCTAAAACTAATGGGCCAGGCAGTGATTTAAAAAATACAGTTTCCGTGTAATTATTTTGGGTAAAGCCATGCGGGCGGCGGCCGGGCTCTTATTACAACAGAAATAAAAAATACTATTAGAAAAAAATAACACCATTCTTAGTGCAATCAATTATTTTCTTATTGGGTTTGAGGCTTGATAAACTAGTTAAAAGTCCATAACTGGGGTGATAGAGCTCTTAGTGAGAGGACACCACTGTTTTTTTTTTGGGGGGGGGGTTGTTTTGTTGGTTGGTTAGTTTTATATATATATATATGAACATGACATCAAGTTGCCTTCTAATATTTACATTTATACCTTTAGATTAGTGCTGCTCTAAGCCTGGATCAAAGAAACTTCTGCCGGAAGTGGGAGGTGAAGTCATAGCAGAAACGCCTAACCATTAAAATGCTTGTAATATAAGACTTTTAAGTGCTCTGATCTAGACAGAATGTCTGCATTATCCTCTTCAAGATTCAGGGAACATCCTTAAAGAGAAGGCAGAAAAAAATATAAGAGCCATGGGATGAGAAGGAGTTCTGTAAAAAGCTCTCTTCCAGACAGGACATGGCTGTTGCATCCATGAACACCCAACAGCGTTTAGCAACATTACCAACAGCAAACACTCAGCTGGTCAATGGTCTAGCGTGGAGGAAGGAAGCCTCCCAGGGAAATTAGAGGTAGTTAATGGTTGCAAGGGATTCACATTTCTCATTTTGGTTAGCCAATGGTGACTATCACTTGCTGAAGTCAAAGTGCTCTGCATACATAACCTGATGTTCATAAGAGATTCTAATTGAATAAAGCAATCCAGAAAGGGAGATCCAGAGAGATAGAGAAGAAGATCAATGGGAAGATTGTGATCAAAGAACATTACATATATGTAATGAAATTTTGAAAGACTGATTTAGAAAAAAAAAAGTATAGTCATTAAAATAAAATCTATGTTATACAGAATATACTTAGTCTTAAATATCATATGAAGAAATGTAATATGCACTCATGTTTCTTATGGTATTTTGATGTTATTTAAGTTTGTTAAGAGGAAGATTACTTGCCAGTATAATTGCTCCACAGGGATAAAACTTTTTTGTACATAAAACAGATGTCTGAGAAGACTTTAAGCCACAAGGAGACAAAGTAAATGCCAGGTTCCAAGGCTTTTTAAAAACAGACTACCCCACGAGGGATGCACCCACCCACTGTGAGAGTGGAACTGATTTATTGTGAGCCCACCAAGGCCAGCTGGTCTGGGACTGAATAAGCATGGGTTGAAACTGGACTCTCTGAGCATGGCGGACAATGAAGGCTGATGAGAAGCCAAGGACAATGGCACTAGGTTTCGATCCTAATACATGAACTGGCTTTGTGGGTGCTTAGCCTGTTTAGACGCTCACCTTCCTGGACATAGATAGAAGACCTTCGTCTTCCTGCAGGGCAGAGAATTTGGACTGCTCTTCAATATCGAGAGGGAGGGGGAATGGTGTGGGGGGAGGAGAAGAGGAGTGGGGATAGGGGGAGGGGACTGGGGGGAGGGGGCAATATTTGGGAGGAGGGGAGGGAAATGGGAAACGGGGAGCAGGTGGAAATTTTAATTAAAAAAGAATAAAAATAATAAAAAAAAAAAACAGACTACTACTTGAAGACAATGTTGCAGCCTAAAAGTTTCAACCCTTAGTATTCTGAAATAGAGAGAAATCCAGAGCATATTGTCAGTAAATATAGTTTGTCTGTACTCTACAAGAGTAGTACGTTGTGGAGGTTTGAGTGAGAATGGCCCCAATAAGGTATTTAAATGACTAGTCCCAGTAGGTGGAACCATTTAGGAAGGATTAGGAAGTGTGACCTTGTTGGAGACAGTGAGTCACTGGAACACAAGGAATTTAGTGTTAGAGCCATGGTTTGCACTGAAATAGCAAGGAAAAGTAGAGATGGTGCCTTCAGAATGGCCACCGACCCAGGTCACCCTGAAACCTGAAAGAAAAGGCCTAAGACATTGTCGGCTCTCAACACCACCAACAATTCAAAGCTTATGAAAATTAAAAGAGGGGGCCAGATGACATCACAAACAGACAGCAGAACTTAACAGCACTCCACTTGGTTCTTGCCTTAGAGTAAAGAAAGATACAGAAGTAAAGAGGTTGTAGAATTTTCCTCTATTATTAAGGAAAGGCAATCAAGGCAAGTGTGGGGTAGGAGGGTCCGTCCCTGTGTGGAGGCTCTGAGAGGCCATCTTACAACACTTTGAAAATGCATGGGACAAAACCGGTCTCGCTGAACATAATGGACAATGAGGACTACTGAGAACTGAAGAACAATGGCAATGGGTTCTTGATCCTATTGCATGTAATGGCTTTGTGGGAGCCCAGGTAGTTTGGATGCTCACCTTAATAGACCTGGATGGAGGTGGGTGGTCCTTGGACCTCCCACAGGGCAGAGAAACCTGCTTGCTCTTTGGGCTGAGGAGGAAGGAAGACTTGATTGGGGGAGGGGGAGGGAATGGGAGGTGGTGGCGGGGAAGAGGCAGAAATCTTTAATAATTAAATTAATTAATTAATAAAAAAAATAAAATTAAAAAAAAAAAAAAAAGAAAATGAAACATGGTTGTGTTGGAGACCCAGAGCTGTTGGCAATGTCAGAGCTCTGGGATACCATCTGAGGAGAGCTAAAAATCAGGGCATGAAACCAGCCAAAGAGAGATGAGTGTGTTACATTCAGCAAAGCTGAAACAGAAAAGCTATCAAAGCCTTTAAGACATAAGATATAGAACTACGGGATTTGAAATTTGCCCTGCTGGGCTTTTGAAATGGCTTTGGTCCAGTATTTCATCACTATGACCCCATATATTCTGTGTCATTGTTTGAAGTATGTAATCTGCTTTTTGATGTTACAGGAGGTTACAATTAAGAAAGTGCCTGAAGTCTCAGAAGAGACTTTGGACTTTTATATTGTGTTGAAAATGGACTAAATGCTTTGGGGCCTGGGAGTGGAATGTAGGGTCTTTAATGAGAATGACTTCATACTCTCATGTATTGAGTGATTGATTCTCAGTTGGTGTTTCTGTTTGGGAAGTATTTGGAGGTGTGGGTTTATTGAAGGAGGTATGTTACTGGTGGTGAAATTTGGGAATTCAGAAGCCCATATATTCTAAATGAGTGCTCCCCCCCTTTCTGTATGTCTCTCTTTCTTCCTCCCTGTCTCCATCTCTTTCTCCCTTATTCTCTGTCTCATGCTTGTGGATAGGGATGCAAAGTCTCAGCTATGGCTCTAGTGCCATTACTGCTCGCCTGCTGCCTTGCTCCCCACTGTGACTGTCATGAACTCTACCCCTCTTAAACTGTAAGCAAGCCCACAGTTAACTCTATCTTCTATAAGTTTCCTTGATCATAGTCTTTCTACACAGTAGTAAAAAAAGTAACTAAGACAGGAGCCATGCCTCCTCCTAAGAGCTGTGCTACTGATATTGCTTCAGAATGTCACTCCTTCCAAAATCCACTGACTGCTAAGAACGTTGTCACCCTCCTTGGTTTTGACTTGTTCTTTATTGCAACAGTAAAGTGATGCTTCCCCATCAAAGCATTACCTTTCCCATTCAGTGAGTGAATCAAGAAGTTAGAGCAGCACTTAAGGTTTGTTACTTTAGGGAGACCTTAAACCAGACAGACTAAGGAAGACCCTGGGGAGAAAAATGCACCATCCTGAACAATGATAATATCGATGACTACATCAGAACCTTGCTTAGGTTTGAAGTAACATCATCAGGCAGGGAGCAGTTGAATGAGATGCTTAGGAGGTGTCATTGGCTTTAATGACTTTGTTTAAGTGTGAGGTTGCACAATTGACCAAGGCCATGACTGAAACAGCAAACAACTTTAATGCATGCGCCACCACTAACCGCTCACAGCAAACAACTTTAATGTAGTATTTCTAAGGGGGCCAGTGAAGAGTGAGCACAAAGGATTCCAAGGGATTCTACGGAACTGACTAATGAGGAAATGTTGGAACCGGATAGAGCAGTAGCTTAACTCTGAAAGGGGCAGCATGGGGGGGGGGGGGGGCGGATATGAGACTGAAGGAAAAGAAAAAGATTAGTCAGATCAATGATTCAGTCAGTGACCTATAGCAGAAGGGTTTTGTGTGTTATCATTTGTGTTCTCACCATGATCCAAGCTAAAGTAACTGTGTTAACTTTCCAGGTTTTTCATTTCCTCCTTCATCCCAAGAAAATTAAAGCAAATGCTTGGACCAACATTTTGTTACTGAATACAAACAAGTAAATCTAAATCCCCCCCCCCCCCCCCCGCAAAATCTCCAAATGTAGCTCTATGTGAAATACTTCTAAGACATTTGGGGAAACAATGGTTAAATTTTACTATTTTCTCTCAAGGTTTCAATAAAGTCCTGTCTATTTTCAGAATGTTTCAGTAATATGTCTGTAGCATTGAACTGTGGCAGATTTAGTGTTTCTAGTAAAACACTAGAGGAAAAGACTACTAACTGTAGTACAATAAGCAGAATATAGATGCACTGCAGAACTTAAGAAAAAAATACTGAGAAATGATAAACAGTTATTGAGTAATAAGCTCCAGAATTAGGGGATTCTGATTATGAATATGGTCTTTACATAGTGTGGGTAGTTACTTAATAATCTATTTTTACAAACAGAATTGATACTCGTTTGATTTGTTTAAATTATTTTAAATTCTACATGATTTTTCATCTTGAACTAGACTAGAACTCATGTTTTGTGTCTTCTGAGATTAGCGGTCCACTCATCACCATTTCTGTCCCTGGTTTTAACACAGAAAGCAGTGTTAGTAGATACCTATTGGGTTAGTGTTTTATGACCTGGCTGTGGTTTGAATGTTTCCCTCAGTGTTCAGGTGTAGAAACTTAATCCTTAAGGCAGCAATATTGAGGGACTCTTAAGACAAATCAGATCATGGGGTAGCATTGGGACAGCAGTAGCAACAATGCCATTATCATCATGGCAGGTTGTTGGAAAAGTGAGAAAGTGAGTTTGGTCATGTATGTGTGTGTGTGTGTATGTGTGTGTGTGTGTGTGTGTGTGCCTGCTTGTCTGTGTGTGTCTGTGTGTCCTTTTCTCCTTCTCCATCTCCCTCCTCCCCTCCTTCTCTCCTCTTTCCTTTCTCTTGTTTATGTCCCCAACCAGATATGAATTGTCAGGAGCACCTGATATTACCCCAGATTTGATTCTGAGATAATTTTTGGTCACTGCATGCTCAGAAACCTTTCACTACCATCAAATTCTTTCACAGTCCCAGGTTCAGTTACACAAAAAGGATGTTGAGAAGTTAGGATTTAGAGTTACACTCAAGACATAAGCTTGAGCATAAGTATCTTCTTCACTATTAGTGCCTTCAAAATATATATTTTAATATAAATTATCCACTCCTTGAGACTGTAATCTTTTCCTATATTAATGTGCATAAAATTATGAAACTATTTATACACATTTTCTCTAAAATATCTTCTTTCCTTCTTCAACAATGTTAGAATAAAGTGAATATGAACCTAAGGGCTTTAAGATACAGTATTTCAGTGGTGATGGTTTTATTTCTTTCTGCTTGCCATTGTGATATTACATCTATCTTTAATATGCACTTAATAGAATTACATTACTTTCCTTTTTTTCCTATCTCCAGTCCCTCCCAGCTACTCACCCTCCAACGTCTCCCGTGGACCTCATTCTCAAGTTGATAGCCTCTTTTTCTTTATTTTCGTTACATACATGTTTAGTTTTTACATATCTCTTTTTTTCTACTAGTATACATGCAGCTAATAACACAGACACCCCAAGAATGCTAATTTGCCTTTGTGACTCCCTCCAGAGATCAGCTTCTGCCCTTACAAGTCAATCAAAAATCAAATCAAGCCACTTGACATAATTGGAAGTTTCAAAGTAATCTGAAGAGCATAATTTTCTATTGCATATGTCAAAGCTAGATGAGTAAAATACCACTGGCAAAGAAAGGTCAAGGGCTAATCTACTTCGGTGTCATTAAAGATGATGTTTAAATTTCTTTGGAAACCTCAAGGCTTTTAAAGCCATCGTCAAATTCCCCACCAAAGCAGTGTGTCTCTGACGGGACAGCTACCCTCTGTGAAAGAAGTGTGGTCCTTCTCCTGTCAGGGCGTCCTGTGTCTTTGCTCACCAAAGTTGATTTGTTGTGAAGATATTTGACTAAAACCAATCCAGTTAAATTTCTAGGCAGAAATTTTTCTTTCAAAATAGGAAAGATTTTAGTCTAAGCAAGCCTATTTACGCTACAATTTACAAAGCTATTTTTTGAAAAAGACAGCAGGATTTTGCACAATGTCATTATAGCAAATACAGAATGGTATGACTTTCCATATATCCTGAGTAAATCAGCACCATAGTAGACTTGAAACGTTATAATAATTACCTTGAGAATTGAGGCTAGCACACACATGAGCATATTTCATTAAATCATCCAGGTATGATTACTGTTTCTAAATAATTATAGCAGTATAAAAACTATCTTATAATGGATTATTAAATAAGATGCTTCTAAAGTTCTATTGTGTGTTTGTAATCAAAACAGTTTTGGACAGACACACACTTGAGTATCCATGACTACAGAAAAGTTGACAGACTTTAATATAGCACATAGACAGCTTAACTAGATGACAGAAGATACATACAGAGACAATGTTTCCATTTATTATGCAGAAAGCACCACAACTCAAATTAAAAAGCAGTTTTTAACATATAATTTTATGATGAAAATAGCCAATAATAAAAATAAAGTTACACATTGTCGGCTTCCTCTTTCAATGCAATAGAGGGCAAATCTTGAGACAAAACTAATACAGCATTAATGACAGAGAAGATGCTGCTTATTTTATAACACTGGTGTGAGTATAGGTAAGTTTGCTAAATATTACGGGAAAATTTATCTTCCAGCACTGGAATGGCAAAAAAAGCAGTTTTCTAAACACAGTATGACATAGTAGAACACAGTAGCTCTATTTCTAAGCCTGTGCATATCAGCAGTAACGTCAACAGTGAGCTAGAACATACTGCAATAATAGTTATGGTACTTACTGAGACATTATTTAGATTGACGAAAATATGAAATAATTTTAAAAATCAATATGGCACGTAATATCCATAGTATGTTCCTATTGCACAAAAAACTAGAAAGATTTCTCAAACTTGACCTTCAAGACACAGAATTACAATGTATCAGAGAGAGGAAAACTAGAAAATTGCTATTTAATGTGTGCAGTGTGGCGACATTTAGCATAAACAAGTCTGGAGGCAATACATAATAGTGTTTTGAGCTGTAAGTGAAGGAGGGATTGATGCTACTTCAGATTTAATTTAAGTGGAATCAGCTATAGACATTCTCAGCATAGATCAAGTTTAACACTTTATGTTGACATACAAATGTTTCATTTACATGATTTTTTTAAGAATGAGACAGAAGAAGTTATTTACTTTCAGAATGCAGTTTTTGAGTTTTATTTATTTATATTTTTAAAGAAAAGGAAACCCAAGAACCAAAAGAGTCATAACAGATTCAAGGCTCATCCTAATATACAATTATGCATGCCTTCACTAATGTTTCTAACCAAATGCTCAGCAACAAAGTAGATCAGTGTGTACCTTCCTGGTGAACTTGTTCCACTATCCCTGGGCTCCCCTTTAATTCCTACCACCTTTGAGCACCTTAGGAAAGATTAGCTGTGTTTTATAGTATTAGAATAATCATAACATAACTTCCAGTAAATAATCACCACTTTCGTCTTTCCAACAGATAGCTTTTCTAATAAATATTGAATGCATATTCAAGAAATAAACATATTATGAGTGTTATATATGATATTATCATCCTACCACTTGTAGGCTCAATAAGTCAGATAACTATACAGCCAAGCTTTCATTGAGCGAGTGAATGAATGAACAAGTCATCATGGACTGCATGTGTTCTACCCCGAGTTTACACTGAAGCATTAACTCCCAGTGTGATCATATTTAAAGAAAATAACCTTAAAGTGGATAATGAAAATTAGATAATGTCTTAGTTAGGGTTTCTACTGCTGTGAAGAGACACTATTCCCACAAAAATTCTTATAAAAGAAAATATTTAATTGTGGCTGACTTGCAGTTCAGAGGTGTAGTTCATTATCTTGCCGGGAATTATGGTGGCCCACAGAACGACACGCAACTGGAGAAGGAGCCAAGAGTTCTATATCTTGATTGGTAGGCAGCTGGAAGAGAAAGAGATACTGGGCTTAACTCAGGCTTCTGAGACCTCAGGTCCATCCCCAGTGCCACAGTGCCTTCAACAAGGCCATAGCTACTCAAGACCACACTACCTAATGGTACCACTCCCTATGGGGACTTTAGCATTCAAAATTCCCTAGATAAAGTCCTGAGTCTGGATGACTAATATGAAGTGCCGTACCTTTTAGAGAACAAAGAACATGCAAGGATAAAGCCAAGTGAAGACGTAGCGAGAAAACATTTTTTTTTTCATGTGATGACAGGCCTGCAGTTGAACCAAGCCTATTTACCAAGCTTGGCTGCTCCTTCATCTTTACAACAATTGTGAGATATTAAATGTCTGTTGTATCAGCCTCCTATTCTATAGTAATTTGTTATGGCAGCCCCAGTATACAAACTATATGTACGTGTGGATGTGTGTGTGTGTGTATAACATGCATGTGCATATATAACACACCTAGAAATTCTCACACATATACAAATAGGTGCATATATACTTAGTAAGTGTAATGTATACTAATACTTTGTATAAATATTTTCATATAATTGTTTGACATCTTTGAGGGACATTCCAGATATATTTATGTACATACTCAAATACTCAGAAATGTATAAGATTGAATAACGCAGTATCATTTTATTTAATAAAAATAAACATACATTTATAATGTCCAGGCAAAAGTTTCTACCTTAATTCATTACACCAGGGGATAATATAGCACTGTTTCTAAAATTTGTCCATACATTAAAAAAAAAGTACCAACAACATCCAATCATTGTATTTATGTTTCTTTTTTTCATTCTATTCTCCCATCCACATCTGGGGTGAAAAGAGAACATTTCCTATAAATTGATGCAGATTTATGATCCTAGGAAGAAACTGAAATGTGTACCAGGAGGCCAAATCATTTAACCAGCTGTTGCTGGATCATGTTTTACTACTAAGGATTAGACCAGGATGATACCAAACCATTTAACATGTCCCTGGACCCCCAAGAAGAATGGAAACTGACTTAAATGGGCATGAATCAGCACAATTAAGAAAGAACTAATTGCTTTGGAAATTCTGCTGGGAAATCTTTACCAAATATAGGAAGAAAAAAAATCACATTGAAGGCAAGGATTTGTATGAGGATCCATATTTCCAGAACACTCTGTATAAAGAAACATGGTTAGAAAATAGCTTACCCTGAGTAAGGAAATACAGTTGAAATAAAATGATTACCAGGCAGGGAAATGTGTCATATAGAAATGGAGGTCATTAGATACCTGGTACTTGGGTGGACTTGGTTCCAAAGTGGAGTTTTAAAAAACATACAAAAACAAATTTACATATAGGGGAGATGGTTCAGTGCTTAAGGGAGCTTCCTCCCCTGTTAGAGGACCTGAGTTAGGATCTCAGCACTCTCTCGGATGACTCACAGCTTCCTGTAAGATCAGTTCTGATACCTTCTGCCGTCCATGAGTACCTGCACCTGCACACACACACACACACACACACACACGCACACACACACACACACACCACTCACTCACGGACACACACACATACACTCACACTCACAAATATACATGTGAATAAAAATAATAATAAATAAAAAAAGCAAATAAGGAAGCTTAGATACTAGAATGGCCTGAGGCCTTCCAAGGCTATGACTACATTGATACTGTATATCAGTCGATCAGTTCTGTGGGCTTGGAAGTAGTTAGGGAAACACGTATGCATAAACTTTTCTCATGGGGAAAAGCATATTTAAAAATTGAGAAGTTTGATTTAAGGCAAACAATAACATGTACCCAGAGAGATATAGACCAAAAGATACGTGAACAGAGCAACTCCCAGACTCTCGAGGGCAGTCTATCACCCACAGTTCACCCCTGTTCCAACACTGGGATCTCCAAAACTCTCCTGAACTTTTCCATTTCTGATACCTTCATTTTCCAGGTCTTCTCCGACTCCTGTTACCCTGTATTAGCCAAAATATGAACGGATGTGACTTTAAAAGATTCCATTCAGTTCTATTATGTTTTTACCAGGGGATTTAAGCATTTTTAAGTCTGCTACGTTTTATTTCAAAGCTGGTCATTATGGACTGCACCCGGATTTCAAGGGTCAGTGGGTCACAGCAGCTTAGCTCTGTGAGTCATGTTTCCCAGACTCTTGGTGGCCAGACCCAGATAACAGACTATTCGCCTGCCTTTCTTGAACACAGTGTGAGAATACATTCATTGTTCTCTTCCATTTCTTCTTTCTTACACAAACTCCACGCCCTGGTTTCTCCATAATCACACAAAATGAAAAAAACTAAAACCTTATTTTACCCCAAATCATTTAAACTTCTTTTCTGGAACCTGAGAAGCAAAGTATCTCTTGGTAACCATTAATCATTCTACAAAGACACACACCATGCCCTGTTTTACTCCTGCCCAAACCGCTCTTGTGCTCTGTTCCTGTGTAATCTGAAGATCCCAAAGGATCACGCTTCCGCTTATGTGACTTCCACGTCCTTAAACCCTTCCTGTCCTTGATCTCTCCTTTCTATCTCAGCTACGTGTCTCCGTGGTCATTGCCCGAGACAAACTGAGGTCACAACCTGAGACGCTCTCAGCTCTGGCCATCACCACCCAGTTACTTCTCAATAATTCCTAAAGCAAAAATACTTTTTTTTTTTTTTTTTGGTTTTTCGAGACAGGGTTTCTCTGTGGTTTTGGAGCCTATCCTGGAACTAGCTCTTGTAGACCAGGCTGGTCTCGAACTCACAGAGATCCGCCTGCCTCTGCCTCCCAAGTGCTGGGATTAAAGGCGTGCGCCACCACCGCCCGGCGCAAAAATACTTTTAGCTTCAGCTCACTGGCTCTTCTAAGTGCCTTACTTTTGCTCAGCCCCACAACAATCTTTGTGCCAAAACCCAATAGCCATGATAATTATAAAATCTTTGTGAAGCACCTTTAAGCTTAGCATAAGCTTTAGAAAACACAGCGTAATGTAAGATCCCTCCTATGTTCAGACCCGCTTAGTGTATCACAGACATACAAACTTGAGATTGGAAATTAGGGAAGCAAGCAATCACACTATAATCAGGGGTGGAGGTGTTGACTGAAAAACAGAAACCATTCAGTTAAAACTCTAAAAGTAATGAATATTGAAATTGGAATTGCCCTCACTATCCAAAACAAGAGTTCAATGGAAGTTAGAAATATTTAATTCATACTTTCAAAAAGTTACAGAGAGGAAGGGAATATGAGGGGCAGCAAAGAAGAATCTAAGTCTAAACAGAAACCGGACCGATCTTAGGTAAATGCAATGTCAGAAATGGCTTTCTCCCCTGCATCCAAAATAGAACATCGTTATTGGGCTTTTAAGACTAATATCAGCAGAACAGGTCTAAGACAGTTAGGAGAGGGGGTGGAGAGTGGGGGAGGGGCTGGAGTGAGTGGCAGCCATAGGGGCTGGTAAACAAAGTCCAATGCTGAGCACGCAGATAATGTCTTAGGAAGTAGATCCCATCCATTAGAGATGGTTTTACGGCTGCAATATATTAAGCTGAGTTATATGAGTAAAAACACAGCTGTGTCTTGATAGTAAAACCTCAAAACAAACTCAGGACAGTCTAAAGAAGGTGGGTGAAGGGCACTGTTGATGCTGTGTAGTAGAAATCCACCTAAGGAACCCTTGACAGTTGAGTAAAACTTAGGGAACAACATTAACAAACTGAATTGTATCCTTTTAATTGATAAACATAGGTTGTATTTTATTTGTATAAGCAATGCTTAAATTGTTAAATTATATATATATATATATATATATCTTAGGCCAGTAATCTGACTTTTTAAGAAATATTTCAATCATTTTAGTATTATTTTGAATAAGGATAGCAACATTTTTAGCAAACATAGAATTTCATTTCCTATCAAGGTTATCTCCATTTGCTTCATAAGCTAAAGAATAGCATAGGGCCTGCAAACGACTAAGCCATTAAGATAGATTTTTATTTTGTTTATCTAAGGAAAGATGAAAGCCTGGTCACTGCAGGCACGGGACATGGTTGACAGACTTTTCAGCACTCCTGATAATTTATAGTTACTCGGTGGCAACTGAGAAAAGCTCAGGTGGCCGACAGCAGACATCTCAATGATTTACTCGCAACATCTGCTGACCGATTACACAAGCCCCATTCAGCCGCAGCTTCTGATAGAGCGGCCTTTCCTTGCTCCCTTCTCCTGGACCAATCAGTATCGACACAGCCATCAGGCTGGCACTGACAAGCATTTGTCTCCCAAGAGAGGCAATGGCCTTTTGTGAATTGTATCGTACTTGGCCAGGTAGTCACTGAAACGAAGGGCGGGGCAAAGGAAGAACAAAAGAGAGCGAGAATGTACAAAAAGACCCTCACAAATCAGCCTTCATAGAAACCTGTGAGTGTAGTGTCAGGATAAATCTCTGTGGGCACAACCTTGGAATTCTCATATTTATTGATGAGAGAGGTGAACTGTCAGAAATTATGTTTATTTTTCTTTATGACAAAAAAAGCAAGAGGTATACATAAACACAAGTTATGGACTAAACTAATTAAATACAGTGAAAATGTTAAGATTCTTTAAAAAAATATCTCAGATTACTATCTATAATATAGACAAAAATTAGTAAAGTTTGAGAATTTAATTAAACCTCATAGCCATTTACCTATACTTAAGACAATTAGCTTTTAGTGTATTTATATCCGATTATAATGTAATGTAAAAATTAAAGAGAATGCAAAAGATATACCACACTCCATTTTCTTTGTGGTTAACGGCGAGATTGAGTGGACTCAGATACAAGTGGATTGAAGAGCCACCATGGTCTACCAAAGACAGAGCATAAGGAAATCCAAACAAGTTACCACTCTTTCAAAAAGAGCTTTATCCTCGAGTTTACTGCAAACTCGAACATACAGTTAAGCCTCCGAGATTTAATGAAACACACAGTGCATCTATGGGTCTCCTCTTTGTGTTGTATACTTGGCACTAACCAATCAGCCAGCGGATGAGGCCTGTACTGAAAGATGAAAATTAGCAATAAGAAACCAGTTTGCGCAGGAAGACTGGAAGCCTTCACTTACCTGGGCCTCTAGTAGTGAACACAGTATAGAGAAAGGGTCATCTTATATAGACTTGGGAGAGACCAGCTTTATGTAAATGTCCTCTAATTGTGGGGACACACAGACCAGAACTTTTGGGGGATCGGTCCTCAGTTCACTATCCCGCCTTCCAATCTTGGAAGAATTTTTCCTTACTAGCCTGTCTCCAAGGCCTGGATCGCAGAATCTTCAATTAGGTGCCCACTGAATGCAGAGCCCTGGTCAGCGTGCATCGGCTGGGCTTTCTCCTGCTCCTCTGCCCTTCATACCCAGCTTGAAAAGCAAGGTTTTTTCTCCCTCCTCCTGACTGCTGCCAGAGTTAACAGGTTGTCTATGCTGTTCTCATCAGGTTATTCAGGGGCTTCCTGCTGTGTTAGTTTGTAAAGCATTTTATTAATGAAAGAAAGAAGCGAAAGGGACATCAATGTCCCCAGTCGCTGGAGAATTCCGTCTTCACAGCGTTCTGCTCTTCTGGCAGTACAGCATCTAGGTCAAAGCCAGGCTCAGCCATGTGCTGCAGAGTGGCATCCAGCCAGAACCTCTTTCATCTGTTCAGCCTCCGTTTCCTCTTCCCCACAAAGGAATAGGATTTTCTAAATCAAACGTTTCCTGTGACAAATGACTACAGAGTACAATGTACACTGACTGAATGAACGCGTTAGTACGAGCTCGTCAGTTAGAATAGGATATTGGAATAGCCTTATTGACCAGTTCAAACCAGTTGGTGCCTAAAAGGCACCGTTATAATCCTCATTTAAGCTTTATTTCTAGGAACCTGTTGCTAAAAATACATGAACTTCAACCACTACCTTATGAAAACTGAAATGAGATTATGTGGATACATATTTTTGCATAAATTTATTCAAAGAACAAGTTGGGCAATACATTCACATAAACAGAAATAAATGTTTTAAATTTAAATATTCATAATTTGGCTGAGCTGTGGTGACACACACCTTTAATCCCAACACTCTGGAGGCTAAGGCTGGGGATCTCTGCAAATTCAAGGCCAGCCTGGTCCGTAGAGTGAGTTCCAAGACAGTCAAAGCTACACACAAAAAAAAAACCTTGCCTTGAAGAATAACTAAACAAGAAACTATGTGTAGCAACATATAAAAATATACTTATTTGTACATATTTATTCTTATAAACATATATTGCTTCGCCACTCAGGAGACTCTGAAAGTTAAGAATATTTTAGCAGATAAATGTTAAGAGAGTAATTGTCTTGAGTCTGGACAGCATAGCTCCTTAACTTTAACCTTTTTCCCTACCTTCATGTTTTTCAATTCATTTGTTTTGACTTTTTGTGGGGGGGTCTGTCTATCTTACTCTGGAATATAAAACTTGATACTTAAAATTCCTCAGCTGCCCTCTATCACTACATACAGTCGCTTAGGTCAGATGCTAATCTGTGGTTATCATCAACATTTCTATGGGTCAAATCATCTTTACAGTTCCATATTTGAGATTTCTGCTCTTCAGACAACTTCAAAGAATATCTGTGCTAGCTAGAGTACCACCCTGGTGGACAAAACCATGATAGACACCAAGCACTGCTGCACTGTTCTAATCATAAGGTTGGCTCGATTTTGTTTACAAGAAGCAATGAAGTACCCCTTCCAAAGTTCAACTCACCCAGCATGTTTCCAACGAAAAGCCATGGACATGAACCTGGTGTGGGATGGTTTCATCTGTTTCCCTGCAGTCCTGTTTTCCTGATTTTTGTTTGTTTGTTTTTTGACTGGTGATTAAATATTTGCAATATGAAAAAAGAAAGAAAAGCACCTAAAAAGAGTTTGCCATGTAACTCCCTGGATGATTCTTTTGACATAAGATGATGACATAATTCCATAGAAACCTCAAGATTGAAGGACCCTCATACCACACAGTCTGAGATGAAGCTCTCCTCTCACGGTCTAGGTGTGGTGGGTGCTGGGTGAGGAGGCAGCTGCAGCATGTAATGACAGCATCATTTCATGAGACATGGCAGGTGGAGTTCAAACAGCACATGCTACACAACCCGTGAATGTGAACCAGCGTAAAGGACAGAACAACAAAGGCAAGAAAAGAAGAGCAAAAGAGAAAAGATAACAGCCCTTAGAGAAGCAATAGATTCTTCCACTTGAAAATTAAATGCACAGTAATTTCAGGACGCAGGGAGTCTGCCTCAGCTTCAGGATTCGATCATCGTTTCTTATTGTTTCTTTCTCATTTCTGTAAGGTGTTTTTCTACTAGCTAAATCTGAAGGTTACCAAATATGGGGAAAGAATGTAAACTGGAAGCAAATGAGGTGAACTCAAAATGTTTCTTCCTCAGTGTTTTGTACCAATCTTAAATTAATGTTTCTCCTACATTTGCTTCTAAAGGGGGGAAAACACAATGAAAATTAGGAAATATTTTGATATTTCCTCATTTTCTCTTTGCAGAAGTAATCTGTTATATCCAGTGTTTCTCATGAGACTTGTACTCACAAGAGCTTTGAAGAAACACTTTATACCTAACATAAAATTAATGATCACCAGAGTATACATTTACTTCCATATTCTAAAATCTTTCCATCCCATTCACTGACATTATAATAGGTTTATTGTCTTATTTGAATATAAATAATTTTCGATGAAATTATGCTAAAGAGTGATGGTAATACTTCTGATTGGATATATTTTGAAGAAAATAATATCATCTGGACTCAGAAAGCATTGTTGTGCTTTTGGAACTCTTACCCTGTCTTTCTCACATGGTTTTCATAAAGATTTAATTAGAAATATGCAGAAATATAGCCATGCATCTAATAAACTATAGCTCCCACAACTATGATGAATAGCCATTAAAACTTTATTATTATGCATTGTTATATGCAACATTCCTCTAAGTTGATTAAAACATATTATAAAGTTAGCAAAGAAGTAACTGAACTTTTTCTTAATTTTTAATTTTCAGTGTGAACACATATTTTATCCAATTATACATAAAGTGGGTAATAAATAATAATTTACATAAGAATAGACCAAGATTAACACACTCCAATAACTTCTTAATGAATGTCACCAATTAAAAATCGAAAACAGTGATGAATAGCAGGCCAACTAAATAGGTTTGCATAGCTAGGGTAGGGAGGAGGGAAAAAATAAAGGAGTATATTTAAAAGTTCTTTGTTTTTAAGAATCATTTTAATTGGGAAATTTTGCTTACTTTCTTACTGCAAAAGTTGTTACTGAAAATGTCAGGAAAAAAAGTAAGATTGTAGGAAAGAAATGGGTTAGAAACCTGAATATTTGACCAACAGAGTCAGCTAAGCAGGGCTCATGAAGACTGAAGCCACATTTAGGGAGCCTGTTTGGTTCTGCATTAGGTCCTCTGCTACAGATTATGATTTTGTAGCTTGATGTTCTGGTGGGACTCATAACAGTGGGAGTGAGAGGGGTTTCTGACTCTTCTGCCTGCTCTTGGGATGTTTTCCCTCCTACTGAGTTGCTCATCCAGCTTGGATATGAGGGTTTGTGCCACACTGTGTCTGGTTGATAACCCTGGGGGCCTGCTCTCTTTCTTTTAAGGGAAAAGGAGGAGTGGCTCTCGGGGAGAGGGTAGGTGGGGAAGGATAGGACTAGTAAAGGGAGGGGAGTCCATGGTCCAGATGTAATATATGTAAAGAATAAAAAAGAAAGGAAGGAAAGAAGGAAGAAAATGAGGAAGGAAGAAGGGAGGGAAGGAGGGAGGGAGGGAGGGTGGGAGGGAAGGAGGGAGGGAGAAAGGGAGGGAGGATGCAAGCAAAGCAAGAAAGCTGCATATTTTCTGAGAACAAGAAGTGTGTTTTGTCCTCGGTCCCAAGCTGTGTTTATAAATGCTGGGATACCCATTGCCAGTTCTTTAAGCTTGGTCACCAACTCTTCCTTTATGGTCTGCCACACTAATTAAACTCCTAAATACTGGTCATGTCATTTCCTTCGACTCATAGTATGTCATACATTCTTTCAAGCATTCATTCAGTAAGCACTACATTCTGAAAATTTATTAAACAGAAGTGATTAGGTGTATAATGATGAACAAGAGTCATTGCTTGTCTATTGATTTGTGACTTTAAATCTCAATAGGTGGGTATGAAAATATAACCACCAAAGAAATAATATGAAATCTAATAAATGTCTCAGAAATGGGACTAGAGGCTTTGGTGGTGTTGAGTCAAGTAACCTGACTTAGAACGATGCATCAGACTTCCTAAGCACTGTCCACAGTTCTGAGTCCTGACAGAGAGGTCAACATTAATCACATAATTTGTGATAAAGGCGAAGACGGGAGATAACAGCCCCAAGACTGGAAAGGAAGAAATGGAGTGCTCAACAAATCGACAGAAACTTCACTGATTGGGGCGGGGAGAGGAAGAAGATAAATGTGAAATCAGTAAGGAGGGGAGACAAAGTTAGAGACTGAAGAAATGATGCTAAGGAAGGAATCAGTTTCAGGCCATCAGCAGCCATTCAAGGCTCTAGCTGTGGAGAAGTGTGACAACATATACAATTCTGCAAGTGACTCTGGTGTTATGTAAGAACTACACAAACAGGATCAGAGAGAACAGATCCAGGGAGCTTGGGATATTGCTGAATACAGTATTTTGGGATGAATATTGTAGTTTGAGCAAGTACTGGAATGGTAGAAATACAGAAAAGCAAACTGCTATTCAATGTTTGCAGGAATAGAATTGGGGGCATCTTAGGAAGGGCATCTGGGAATATGCAAGCATGCTAATAGTAAATTTGGTGTGCCTGTGAACTATCTGTGCACACTGGGATGTAAGGTCTGGAACTCAGAGTAAGATCTGAGGCAGAGATATATCGAAGAGAAATTCTTCCAAGGTAGAAATTGAAGCCACTGGAGTGAAAGGGAGCAGTAAACAGCCTACGATCCACAATGAGAGCTGCTGTATTCATTACAGGAGGAAATCCAAGAAAGGAGAGAAAAAAAAAGGAAAAGCAGGATAAAAACAGATTATATCATGGAAATCAAGAGAACAGAAATTTGAGATAAAAAATAATAGCAAGAAAAATATAGTAGTGAAAACAAAAACACTGAGTACTACATCCAGTGATGACCCGGGTTCATGTCATAACACACACTGTAAATGACAGTTCAATCAAAGAGGACAATCTAGGCACCAGGAGCTTTAGACAGACAGGCAAAGGAGGCGTCCTTTTCATATCACTAGAAAGTCGGCGAGTCGACCGAGCTCAACCACCGAGCTCATTCTGAGGGGCTCTGTTTTTCTTTGTTTAAGGGCAACTTTCAAAGCCATAACAAAATAAAACTCTGTGTTCTAATATTCAGAAAAATCAAATATATTACTTTCCTTCCCCATGACTTCCTCATTCCTTTGGTGATAAAAAGAGGTTTCTTTTTAACCAGATAATGGGATGATAAGACAGAGCACACTCAGCACTAGGTGGATGAGACAAACCTCAGCTTATCACTTCTGCATTTTCACACCCTGCAGAGGCAGAAATCAGACATCATACACACAACAGTATTTTTCCAGAGACTGTGGTGCATAGAGTTGGGCTCCGCATGATTCCCACAGGAATATATGACTACCTGCTTTATTTACTTTGCAGTTTACAAGGAAACCAAAGCAACGACTCAGACATATATTGGAACTTGGCACATTCTTTGTAATTAGTAAAGGTGTTTGGTAGGGGGTCTGCTCCACAGGGAGAGTGGTAACTCAGGTTTTAGACCATCTGCTCACAGATGCTCAGAGACACATAACCCTGGCCCACTGTGGACAGGTGCCCACAGACACAGCCCTGGGCCCACTCCTGACAGGTTCCTACAGATACATAGCTCTGGGTTCACTCATGACAGGTGCCCACAGACACATAGCCCTGGGTCCACTCAAGGCTGGTTCCCACAGACACATAGCTCTGGGCCCACTGCTGACAGGTGCCCTCAGACATATAACCCTGGGCCCACTCCTGACAGGTGCCCACAGACACATAGCTCTGGGCCCACTCAAGACAGATGCCCACAGACAAGTAGCCCAGGGCCCACTCCTGACAGGTGCCCACAGACACATAGCCCTGGGCCCATGAGGGTCAGATGCCCATGGACTCAATACTGGCCCCACTTGTGAGCTTTTTTCTCAATAACAGCAAAATCCACAAGAGGGATAAATGACTTCAAGGACATGAGAAGCGAATCTGTGTTATATTCCTATTTTCATCACCAGTCCCTGATCAGAAACAATCTTTGCACACACCTCAGAGCCTTTTTCTCACTAGAAAAGAAAGCCTTGGACTCAACTGTATCTTTTTGATAACATGGAAAAATGCTGTTAGGTAAACATTTCAAATTTAGCCTTTAAAAGTTTGGGAAAGAAAAGGATGGGTTTAGAAAATACTCTGAAGAAGGGAGTCTGGCTTGAAGACTATTTGCTTATCCGGAGAGGTCATGTGTCTGTTGTTCTAGCTCAGGAAAAAAACACCAGCGCTTGTTGTCACGGGTCCTTAGTAAGTCCCGAGACCTTAGCATGATTGAGAAGAGGATGAGTCCCATTCAGCCTTGAAGTCCAATAACTAGGCGCCAACATCTGCCACAAACAGAGCAAATACCTCACCTTCCAGTTTATAATTTTGGGAAAGTTGCTAAATATACTAACCTTGCCTTTTTGGATTCTGTGGTTTTGCGTCTGGCGAACAGCTCTTGATAACTGAGGTTTGACAAACCAGGATATAGTCTTCATGATTCCAATCCCACCCTAAGAAGGGCTCAGGACTGCCCTTGAGTCCTGAATTCCCAATATAGTTTCCAGCTGAGAAATAAAGAATTGGCTTAAACACCAAGTAGTTTTCTCTGGTGTGTTGGGAGCAGTGAACCCTCAGATCCTGAATTTCTTGTAAACAACTTGTTTTCCTCTGCTCTGAGGCAGCCTACAGCTGCTCTGAACACAAGACCTTCAGAAGTTCCTAATGGCAAGAGAGTAGTTTCTGGTGGGCTTGGCTGGGGCGTGGCTATTAGTTAAGGATCTCTATATAAGTGGCTCTGGTATACAATAAAGGGGGCATTCTTGGGGCATTCCTGCTTCAAGGATGACCTGTGTCTCTGTGTGTCTCAATCTCCAGCGCCTTTCCCGGTTCACGAATTGTATGGTAGTGCATAGAATGCAGACGGGCATGGTGAACTACTGGTGTATACTTCACAACATTTTCTGGAGATCCCCAGAACCCAGAACTTGAAACACCAGGGGTCTCAGAACACCTTGCAGCAACTCAAGGTATTTCTAGGGGGTGCATAACCTGAGATGTTCCAGGGCACTAGAACCTTTTATGACTAATTTCTGCCTCATGTCTCAAAGAAATCTGACACCTCCACCTCAAAAGGGAACAAACTCAAAATTTGCTTGATCTGTTACCTCTGGAGGTAAGTTTGGTTGTGGTTCCTTCTGTTTAGGGCACAGAGGAGAGGTCTATGATCTGTATAAGATGCCATGGGACTCCCCTGATCTGCTCTAAATTAATGGATGTGTGGTGGCCACCTATGATTGTCTTACAATACGTTTCTCTGTGTATTTCTGTCTGTTCTGTTGCTTTGAGAAGCAGATCTAAAAATTCAATGGTAGTGAGCCAAACAAGGACCTCAGCCAGTAAGAGTAAAACTTCCTGAAGGCTCACAGGTCCTATGTGACTGTCACCAGCAATGTATCCCTGTCAAGAGGCCATGTCAGCTACAGCAGTGACTGCTGCTGTTGCTGTGGCAATGCCAGATGCAGTTCTCAAGCAATGGCAGATGCAGTTCCCAAGCAATGGCAGCTGGCAGTGGTCACTAAGACACAAGGCGAGTTTTTCAGGTGAGAATGGATATAATATGCTTATTGCACAGAAAAATCCAGACTCTTTGTGAAATCTATTAAATGTTTTTCTGTCTTGTGGCCAAGTGACAGCTCAGGCCATCTGACTGGTGACTGAAAGACCCCAGCCACACAACCAGTTTCCATGTATTAGCCAGTGGCTTTCTCTGATGCGATCCTCCCACCCCCATCTCCTGCCTTAAAACTTGTGCCCCTTTGTTGGAGATTCAAATCCTTTTGCCTTCGATATGTTTCCGAGAGAAATCATAAACTTCCACTTGTTCTCTTTTTTTCGGCCAGAAAAAAAAATGGCTTTCCCTCTCTGTCCCCACTCCCATTGTTTGGTCAATGTTTCCTTTTCTATCAGTACCCTGCATAATTAGAGAACTTTTCTCTAAAAGGAGTAGAAAATCTGCCTTCTTGGCTAGGAGGGGGATAGCTTCCCAGATAGAATGAATTTTCCCTGATGTTTAACCTGAATGGGACATCCAATACTGACCAGGGTAAGTATGCTCTGGACAATTTTTGCCAGGCCCTTTTTAAAGTAGTAAAGACAATTGGTAGAAAATATTACTTTTGTTATACAATTGGAACAGATTTCAAGAAAAAAATTCAGAGGTCAGAAAGTTTTGAAAATATAAATAAGTCCCAATTATTGGAGATTGCTCAGAGGGTTTATGATATCTATGACTCTAGAGATAAAATGAATAAGCAAATAAAAAATATCCCAGAGGTGAAAGCCAGAGACATGAGAAAGGAAGAGGAAAAACTCATGCCCTACCGTAAGTGATAATAAAGGAGATCTTTGTCCAGGCATTGGGAACCTGGAAGAGACCAGTAGCCTTTGTGGTCTAAGGATTTGATCTTGTTTTGGCAGGTTAACCAGCTTGTGTTGGGACAACTGCCACCACAGACATGCTAGGGAAAGAAAGAAAGAAAGAAAGAAAGAAAGAAAGAAAGAAAGAAAGAAAGGAAGGAAGGAAGGAAGGAAGGAAGGAAGGAAGGAAGGAAGGAAGGGAAAGAAAGAAAGGACGGAAGGAAGGAAGGAAGGAAGGAAGGAAGGAAGGAAGGAAGGAAGGAAGGAAGGAAGGAAGGAAGGAAGGGAAAGAAAGAAAGAAAGAAAGAAAGGAAGGAAGGAAGGAAGGAAGGAAGGGAAAGAAAGAAAGAAAGAAAGAAAGAAAGGAAGGAAGGAAGGAAGGAAGGAAGGAAGGAAGGAAGGAAGGAAGGGAGAAAGAAAGAGGGAGGGAGGAAGGGAGGGAGGGAGGGCGGGCAAGGGGGAAGGAAGGGAGAGAAGGAGGGAAGGAGGGAAAGGAGGAAGGGAGGGAGGGAGGGAGGAAGGAAGGAAGGAAGGAAGGAAGGAAGGAAGGAAGGAAGGAAGGAAGGAAGGAAGGAAGGAAGGGGAAAAAGAAAAAGCTGACTAACTTATTAACTTATTTTGGGCCAGGAACTATCCCTACCAGGCTACCTTGCATCTGTCGTGGCCCTCCTAAAAGGAATCCCAGAGAGATGGGTATACAACACCCAAATAACACATTATTAGGCACTTCTCCCAGACCAGTCCTGAATCCAATTTTGTGAAACATCAGCCATCAACCCAGCTAGGCAGCTGCAAGTAAATAACACCACAGAGCCTCTCCAAGACTGAAGCCTTGTCAGAGTCATCAGACTTTAGCAACCAGATGGATGATGGCACAGCAGGGTAGGATTCTGTTGTTGCAGTGGATACAGACATTGTCCTCATGTACTGACCCTCAAGGGAACAAGGCAGCAGATTTGCCTACCCAGCAATGGGGACTCTTCAGGTTTTAGTTATCTTGCCTGACCTGGAATTGCACCAGAAACTAACCTATACACAAAGAAACTAAGCAAAAGGAGAAGATACTAAGCAGGAGGCAAATAGGTGTTGGTTCTTGTTGAGCAAGAGATGCATACTCCCTAGAATTACTGGAAGATAGAAAATCTCTAAATTCCACCAGACCAGCCCTCTGGGGCAACTAACACCCAAGAGTTACTTGGCATAACTTCTGAGTGACTCAGGGCCACATTTTACAATAAATTTGGGTTGCCTATCTCTCTGAGGTCTAATAAAGGCCCAGCCTTCACAGCCAAAGTTTCCCTAAATCTAGCAAAGATGCTAAGTATTGATTCAAAAGTCCTAATCCATCAAATTTCCATAGCTCTGGGAGCATCCCTGAAAATACTAACCTTACTTTTTGGCTGTTGTCCTACATACCTTACCACAGAATATGTATCCTCAAAATATGATTATCTTCTATAGAAATAAAGTTTGTTTTAATTACACCAAAGCAATCACTTTTTATAGGGTTTTACACACTCATATTTCTTTTTGTTGCCTAAATATTTCAAAGATTTCTAAATAAATGAAATGGTTACACTATCCTCAAACTATTACCATATAAAAGAGGCAGAAAACCTGAGTTCTAAAAAGTAATAGGAGGTTTGGCAAGATGCAGATGTGAGGTAAACTAATTCAGTTTGGGACACAATCCTGTTGATATGTGATAAAGCACAGAACAAGAAGGCTGGCCTGGGGTTTGGGGAAGGATAAAGGCTTCAAAGTCATCACTTAGGGAAAAACCATTGGAGCGAGCAGGATTTTCACACATACATCACGATTCCCAAAGACCTGCAAGTTGATTTCTTGAGGCTCTTCTGCTTGAGGAAGACAAAGTAATATTAATTAAGAGAATTAATTAATTCTCAAGTTTTCTGGGTAACCATGAGCAGGAGCCCCTATTTCAGATGTCATGAGCCTTTTACAACATTGTTGTTGTTGTTGTTGTTGTTACTTTAGTGGGTTAAATGTCACCACTGTGTGAAGTTTACTTAGTAAACTTCTTCTTTTACAGTATATGCCTCCAAACTGTGTCAATCATATTTATAACTTTCCCCCAGGTGTCTTTTACTCCAGTCCACGATCCAAGCTTCCTAGTTTCCCGGTCAACTCATATCTCTACTTTGTATCTTCTTTAATGGTGAGGATGTATTTCTAGACTCTTCCCTTAAAATTTCCACACTCAGATTTTTACCCCACAAATATGTATCTCTCGAGCATTCATGAAATATATCTGAGATGGATGAGTTCCCAAATTGAGTATTTTATATTTCTTTGGTCTAACAGGGAAAGCCTAAATTTTAATTATAAATTTAAAATCATGAGGGAAATATGTTCCATCTAGTCTCGAAAAACGTGCTATGCCAATTGGAATATCAAAATACCATTTTTCCGACTTTGTTCTCTCCTTCACATTTGTGATATTTGCACAGAATTTCAAACATAATGCAGTTCTAAGATCCAGTTTATAAGGGCACTGCAAGATTCATTGATATTCTCACGTGACTCATAAAAGAAGGAAGCAAACAATGGTGTCAGCATGTGATTTGTTTTGAACATGTTAACTAAACAGCACAAGACCAGATTAGAAAAGCAATCACTTTATTTAGCTTAATAGTTGCCCACAGTACTCACTAAAGATCCGTTATTATTACACAAACTAAAAGATTTCCACTAAGACTCTTAAAAGAGTCAATAAAAGGTTATGTTTATATACGTTAGAAACACTTGAAAGAATAATATTAACATTGACTCCTGGGCCATGCCCACGCTTGCACAGGCAAAGGAAATCCCCCAGCGAATAGGCCCCCTTTCAACAGCAGAGATATAAAACTCAGCAGATTCGACCACTGAAAATCACTCTTGACGTATTAAAGAGAAGCTGGTATCACGTTCAAGGTATGTAGAGAGGCCTGCTATTCTGTTGCAGCTGACCACCAAGCTCACTGAAGTGGGTCTCCAGACTCTATTACCACTGTGATACTGATTCTTTCTTACTTGTTTATTTTGTGAATGTGTGTGTGTGTGTGATCATGCATGTGTGTCACAGAGCACATGCAGAAATCAAAGGACAACTTTGGGTGTTCATTTTCTCTTTTCACCATGAGAATTGACCTCAGGCTATGAGGTTCAGCAGAAAACACTTTTACATACAAAGCCATCTCAATGGCCAAGGTTTTGTACTTCTTATTATTCAGGGGCAATGTCAACAAGAAAGACTTTCACACTATTCTTTGCAGTTCTTTCTTAATATATAATACATGAAGTTAAATTTGCAAAACACCATATACTTTACTAGTATAAAGGACTGGGGATTTTTATTTCCTACAGAATATTCCAGACCACTGAAGAATTATAATCTACAATAAAAGTGGTTTCCAAAGTTTTCATAGGCTCCAAATACATGTCTCAGTTACCTACACTACAAAAATAATGCAATTAAAATATGTCACATAAGTTAAACATTATAAAGTCAGGAGTAAAAACAGAAAAGAGGAATAAAATACTTTCCTTAAATATATTAAAAGTTCTCAGTTTTGATAAGCAGTTAATTATGTAATGGAAAACCCAGTGCAGTGTATGTTACTCAGATAAAGGTTAAAATGGATTTTTCTTTTATTAGATTTTTAAATAATAATAAAAACTTGCTATTTTGAATTAACTAACTACATATTAAAACTATTAATAGTTTTCAAACTGACTCATAGAACCTCTTGCTCTGTAACTGTATGTATTTATTTTTGCTTTACATATTTATAATTATATTTCTTAGAGAAGTAGTTTTACTTTTAGAAGCAATCTAGGATTTAAGGTTTATGGTTTAATAATCCCTCTAGACCTATGTTGAGATTTTACTGTCATTTTCAATGTGTTAGCAAAATGTGTATATATTTATATCAATTTATGTATTTGCATATATATAAACAAATGTAAATCTATGTTAATATATAGTTAAAAAAATACCAGTCTTTCTCTATGAAGAATGTTAAAATGCAAAGAGAACTTTACTGACAACAAAGTAAATGATACTAAATTTGTGGAAATTATATAATGTTGGATACAAGGTTATGCCAACTAAGAATGAGAGAATTCAGAAATTTAAGTCCATTTTTAATAGTCCCCCTTGTAAATGTCAACTGTGAATTATATATTATTATATTACCAGCCTTCAGTAACTAAGTTATATTCAACGAGTCCTTTGGGAAATGAAGGGTCAGTGAGACTGTGACTGGACCATGTAGGCTGATACTGCTCGTTCATTTCCCAACAGCTCAGACCTGAATAATCACACAGAAACTATATTAATTACAACACTTTTTAGCCAATAGCTTATGCATATTTTTAGCTAACTCTTTCATCTTAAATTAACCCATTTCTATAAATCTGTGAATCACCTTGAAGCTGTGGACTGTTGGTAAGGTTCTGATTGGTGGCTGGCATTTTTCTCTTTTGGCAACTACATGGCATCTCCCTGACTCTACCTACTTTCTCTCTATATCTCTGTTCGAATTTCTTACCTGGCTTTACTCTACTAAGTCATTGGCCAAAACAGCTTTTTTAATAACCAATGGTAATAAAACATATTTGTAGAATACAAAGGGGAAGCCCACAACATCTTCCCTTTTCATTCTAAATAAAAAGGAAGGTTTTAACTTTAATGTAGGAAAATTAGATATACAAAACAGGTATCAAGCAAGAATTACAGTAACAATATTTATATCTACTTTATCTTTAATCAAAACTAAGGAAAACTATACTTATATTTATTCTTCAACTTCATCAAAGACCCCAGAAGAATATAATATTACCTAAGCTAACAGGAAGTGCATTGTAAGCAACTTCCCAAACTCTAGAATTGACAAAGACATCTCACTTCCTGGACAGTCACTGAAAGTTCTTCTGAATTGTTCGAGCATCCATCTTCAGCCTATAGGCCCATAGCATCTGGCAGACTTTCCCATGAAGCAGAAAATTTGAAGATCTGTTTTGCCTTGTAATGGGAAAGTTCATCAGATGCTTTTTTCTATGTTCTGTAAAATGTCTGGTAGTTCTTTCATGAAGAAGGAACACCAAAGGATAATTTCACCTTTTTTGTCAAGTTCAACAGTCATTTTTCTGTGGGTGCTGCATGTCTAGTTCCATACAGCATACCATCAAGCAGTCTAGGCAAGAACAGTTTCTTGTCAAAATGGACAGCTTTGTCACATTGAAGGCAAATTGCATAGCGAGGTTCTTTGATACCCATCAGCCTCTCTGTAAGGAAGGATGCTTAAAAGAAATCCCACACTAGCTCATAATTGAGAATAATAGATGGTTATTTATTTGGGGTAGACTCACAAATCAGAATCCTCTGCGGAAATAGAGAACAGCAAATGAATCCCGCAGCTGGAAAAGAGGCTGGATGCATGCTTGACATCGGCATAGATAGTATAAGAGGCCACACCCCAATGGGCAGTTAAATTAAAGGCTACTAGCTATTTGATTTCCTACAGTGTCTCTGAAGTAATTGGTGCTGCTATAAGCAGACATGTCTCATTTTTGAGAAAAGTCTAAGTTCTTAGAACATTTAAATGCCATATTCTGTAAGTCCTTGTAGGGTTTGAAGAATACCTATCCATCTGAAATATACCTCCATATATCTAGAAAAACTAACTAACATGACTCTAAGTTTGACTATTATAGATAACTATCTTTTAAAATGCATTTCTTATTTATACATTACATTTTTAAGTGAGCTGCACAAATACCTTAATCAAGAGCACAGATATACGTATAAAAATGACCTTAAATTTGTATCAATAAACCAAGATCCATACCAATGCAAAGTATTCATCTCTATAGCATATCCCTCTTTAAATGTAAATAAACATTTATGAAAATTTAGGGAATATGGGCATTGTTCTCTCCTACTTTTTGCTGATTGGGGCACTGTTAATCAGGTCTTTCATGGCATATTCTGTGTGGTAGGTCCATCTCAGCCAGCAGTCCTGAAAGTTTCATGCATATTGGATTATCTGGGCCATTGATTCAGGGGGTTTTATTTTAATCAAATCATATTAGCTGGTAGGGAATCTACAGCTTTCTATCCAGGAAGCCTTCTTAAAGGTGCTACACAGTTTTCTTAATACTGCTGAGCCAGGAATCATTCCTCTGCTTGCTTTAACAAACAAAACCCACCTGAGAAAATGCTGCTACCATGAAGCTGTAATTAACTCTGGTGTTTTTAGTGACTACAGTTTATTTCCAAGCTCTCTAAGGTTTTATGTGGATGTAGCTGACCCCTGTTGGCACACCATTTTGTAGGCAGAGACTGCTTGTTTGTTTCCCAACCACTGAGACCCAAATAATCACACAGAAGCTATATTAATTACAACACTGTTTAGCCAATAGCTTATGCATATTTCTAGCTAACTCTTACACTTGAAATTAACCCATTTCTACTAATCTGAATTACCACAAGGCTGTGGCCTATTGGTAAGCTTCTGACTGGTAGCTGAAGTCTTTCTCCTTTGGCAGCTACATGGCATCTCCTTGACTCCACCCATTTTCTATCTTATATCTCTGTTCGGGTTTCCCACTTTGCTTTACTAAGCCATTGGACTAAACAGTCTCTTTAAAAATCACTGGTAATAAAACATATTCACAGCATACAGAGGGGAATCCCACATCAGTGTAACTTCTGTCTCTCTGTCTTGTGTCGCTGCTTGAAAACTGATGTACTGAGAAGTAGCCATTATAGAAAGGCTTGGCAGAGCACGCACAAAGGAACTGCTACCCAAAAGGAGGGAGAACTCTTGAGAACTCCACTCCAGAAGACAGAATCTAGAAACATTCATGATAGTAACACAGTCAAAAGTCAAAACACGAAAGCTTCCTGGCATTGGTGGTGCATGCCTTTAATACCAGTAATTAGAAGACAGAGGCAGGTAGATCTCTGAGTTAAAGGTTAAAAGTTAACTATAGAGTGACTTCCAGATTAGCCAAGGCTACACAGATAAACCTTGCCTCAAAAAAAAAAAAAAAAAAAATCAAAATTCCAAAAGTCTTGGCAAATTCAGACACAGAATAACTCCCTGCCCCCTTTCTGAACATGTCTACGGCCTTGTCAGTTATTTAAGTATAAATGGGAGTGAGATAAACCAACAATCACATTTAAACGATTTCCCGTAATCCCCTTCATTTCAAACCCTTGGAGCCACAGTGTGGTCTAGCACTTGTCTTGGCTTTGGTAGTTCAGTGTAACATCAGTATGACTGCTATTGCTACTATACAGCTCTATGTGGTAAAGAGAGAGGGGGCAAGAGGCTAAGAACCTACTTCTAGAGAAGTACGTTTTATCCCTAGGAACTTGCTGCTTGAAAAGTCTGAAGTTTTACAAAAATAGATCAATTAGAATACTTCCTGTTTTTCACATGCAAATTAATAGATTAGGTAATAAAGCCAAGAAAATATTCAAAATAATACTGAAAAATAGAAATACAAAACATGAAAGTGATGTCTGAGATAGAGACTTCATTTTTAGAAAACTTGAAGAAAATAATGTTATTTCAATGAAACCGAAGAATAAAAACGGCTGCTTTCAGAATTTATTACATAGTCTATAATGAATGTTTACAACATTAAGTGTTTAAAGGCTTTTATTTTTAGGTTTCATGCTTCTGGCAAATGGAAGTGGCTGAAAATAAATATGCATTTTCTAGCCTCTCTTCAAACTATGTCTTTGATTCTTTTAGAAACCATGAGCTTCACCTTAACCTTGAATGATGAAACAAGATCAGACTTGCTTGAAAATAAATTCTGGCGCTAAGGCCCACAGCCCTAAAAGCTTTACCAGAGGCTAGAGTGCACGTAGGTATCCCAGGTTAGACAATGCCCACTGTCCATTCAACCCCTTTAAGACTGCCCAACAAAACCAAACTGCACACACTCCCCGTGGGCTCCATATCACAGACTACAACTTCAGAAGAAGATTTTCACTTTGCCAGAGGCAAGTTTGGCTCTTGGGATACCAGACCCTGGAAACCCCAGAAGGTATACTTTACTGGAACAGAAGACTCACTAATCACCTGAACCCTTGGCCATTTACGCCAGAAAACCAGAGAGGAAAGAGAAACCAAGGAGTAAAAGACCTTCTCAACTCAACAAGGACAAACACAAGAATAAACACCTAGACCTATAATCATTCCAATTCTAGATACCTAGACATCAGTGTAGAAACACAGTCATTAGCAGAAAGGGCAATATTACATCACCAGAGTCCAACTATAGTTTGACAACAAGACCAGAACAATCCAACACAGCTGGAACAAAAGAAGATGACTTTTAAACTGACTTTATGAAGATGATAGAGGTCCTTAAAAAGAAAATACCTTAATGAAACTAAGGAAAAGGCAAATAAATAAATGGAGAAAATCCATAATTCCTTAAAAGAATGCCAAGAAAGCCAAGTAAAGATACAAATAAACAAACACCAAAAATAAAAAAGTGAAGAAAAAAGTTCAAGCCCTGAAAATGGAAATAGAAGCAATAAAGAAAGCCCAAATGGAAGGAATCCTGGTAATGGGAAATCTGGGTAAGTCAACAGAAACTACAGATGCAAACATCACCAACAGAACACAAAAGGTGGAAGAGAGAATCTCAGGTATTGAAGACATGATAGGGGAAATAGATTTAACAGGCAAAAAAAATGTTAAAGCTAAAAATTTCACTACACAAAACATCCAGGAAATCTGGGACACTATGAAAAAATCAAGAGTAATAGGAACAGAAGAAGGAGAAGAAATCTAGCTCTAAAACTCAGAGAATATATTTAACAAAATCATAAAAGGAAATTTTCCCAACCTAAAGCCAGACAAGCCTATAAAGGTACAAGAAGCTTATAGAATACCAAAGAGATTGGATCAATAAAGAAAATCTCCTCACCACATAATAATCAAAACACTAAACATACAGAACAAAGAACTTTAAAAGCAGCAAGGGAAACAGGCCAAGTAACATATAAAGGCAGAACTATTAGAATCACACCTGACTTTCCAACTTCTCAACTCAAATATAGAAGGTCCCAGACTGGAATCTGAAAACCCTAAGAGACCACAGATGCCATCCCAGAATACTATGCCCAGCAAAACTATAATCACCATAAAATGGAGAAAACAAGGTATTTTATGACTATATCAAATTTAAACAATATCTATTCACAAATTCAGCCATATAAAATCTACTAGAAGGAAAAATCCAACCCCAGGAAGTTAACTATACCCACAAAAACACAGATATAATAATCTCAGACAAGCAATACCAAAAAATGAGATCCACATATACACATAGACAACAACAAAACTACCATATTAATAACAAAAAAATACAAGAGGAATTAACAATTATTGACCACTAATATTCCTCAATATCAATGAACTCAATTTACCAATAAAACCACACAGGCTAATAGAATGAATATGAAAAAAGGATCCATCCTTCTGCTGCATACAAGAAACAAGCCACCTCAATATCAAATATAGACATTACCTCATAGTAAAGAGTTAGAAAAAGATTTTCCAATCAGACTGACCTAAGAAACAAGAAGGAACATCTAACAAAATAGACTTAAAACTAAAATTAATTCAAATAAATAGAGAAGGAACTTTCATATCCACCACAAGAAAAATTCATCAAGATGAAGTAACAGTTCTGAACATCTAGGCCCCCAATGCAATGGCACCGACTTTTCCAAAAATAAACATTACTAAAGCATAAATCATGTACCAAACCCTACACAATAAGAGCAGGAGAATTTAATACCCCACTCTCACCAACGAACAAGTCATTGAGTCAGAAACTAAACATAGAAATAATGGAACTAAGAGATGTTACAACTCTATTGGACATAACATATCTACAGAACATCTCACCAAACACAAAAGAATATACCTTCTTCTCAGAACCTCATGAAACCCTCTCCAAAACGGACCACATACTAGCTCACAAAGCAAATCACAATAGATACAAAAAAATAAAAATTTAAATAATCTCTGTATCCTATAAAACCACATGGATTAAAGCTGCATTTTAACAATAACAGAAACAAGATAAAGTCTAAAATCTCACAGAAACTGAAAAAGTCTCTATTGAGATAGCACAGGGCTAAGGAAGAAATAAGGAAAGAAATTAAAGACTTCCTAAAATTCAATGAAAATGAATGTACAGGCCTGAGGCCAGAGGTCATTTGGAAGGTGGAAGAATTTTCTTTCGGCGGTTTCGTCTAATTCGAAGATGGAGGATGCTGGAAACAAGGAGCTGAGCAGCACAAGAGAGCCAAGAGAAGTGGACTGCCTGATGTCTAGTCAACCGAGCACATCCTTTGCAAAGCCCCCTGCAAAGAAAAAAAGAGCAATCAAGACAGCAAATGAGGACGATTGTAAATCAAACAAGAAAGCAGGAGATGCTGAGACTCCAACACCCACTCCTAGGAAAATACCAGTTCCTTCTCTACCGGATTATCTGCCCCCAGTGAACCTGATTCACCGAGACATTTTGCGGGAATGGTGTAAGAAGCAGAAGCTGAGCAGCAAAGGCCAGAAATTAGAGACTTACAAACGACTCCTTGCAAGTTCTTACCCCAAACAAATGCCTGAATTAGAGAACATTCCTGACACACCGAGAGAGGCCAGGGTGGAGATACGTCGGAAAAAATTGAAAACAGAGACGGAGGAGGGACAAGAGTCTTGTCCTCAGGTGATTGTTCCTCTTGAAATGATCCCTGTACCCGAGGAGCAAATGCCCGCCCTTACTGAACCTCCTGTCCTCTATGAAAAGGTCAGCACGACCGTTGTGACCACAACTGCCTCTGAGGCAGTGTTGGCGTCTTGGTCCAGGATTGCAGCCAATGCTAACAAGAATGAGGCCCTGCAGTCCATTACAACACCCGAGACATATGGGGATCTGTGGTGTGTGGTCCATGGGAGAAGCCTTCCAGCAGACTCAAGAGGTTGGGTTTGGCTTCAGTTCCACGCTGGACAAGCCTGGGTACCTGAGAAGAAGGGGAAAGTGATTGCCCTCTTCCTGCTGCCAGCCTGCACATTTCCGCCCCCACACCTGGAGGATAACATGCTGTGCCCCACGTGTGTTCACAAGAACAGGATCCTCAATAAGAGCCTCCAAGGATAAAGGGAATCTCAGGTGTGGGCTAGCTGCTGTCATTACCTACTCCTTGGAGTGAGATACGGAACTGCAGCCAAGACTGAGACTGATGGGAATTCACACCTGTGCCCTTGAGGGTGCCCGGATCAGCCAGAAGCCATGAGGCCTTGTTTGTTATTTGTTGCTGTAGTACTAGCAGCTTGGAAAAAGCCAGTGAAGCCACCAAAACGCAGCAGGTCCACCTCTTCGTTGTGAGGACTGCATACTCTTAAGTGACTATGCCTTTTACTATTGTGTGAAAATAAGGTTTTGCTGGGGTAGGAATTGGCATCTCCAGATATAGTGCTTGCTTGTATCGCCAGCACCACAACGGGGTCATGGGCAGTTCTGTGGTCCCCTGTAAAGATTTAGCTTATGATTGTAGCCTCTGCATGCCCCCTTTCCTGGGTTGTAGTATGTTTGTTAGTGTGTAGTGCTTGGGTTTGTTTTCTATTGTTGCAATATTAAACCAAACCTGGTTTTAAAAAGAAAGAAAAAAGAAAAAGAAAATGAATGTACAACATACAGTAACTTAATGGACACGATGAAAGCAGCGCTAAGAAGAAAGTTCACAACACTTCATGAAGAATGTGGAGAGATTTCATACTAGTGACTTAAAAGCACACCTGAAAGCTCTAGAACAAAAAGAAGATGCCAGAAAATAACCAAACTCAGGACTGATATCAGTAATTTTTTAAAGATTTATTTGTTTGTTTGTTTGTTTATTTATTTATTATGTATACAACATTTTGCCTCCATGTATGCTCCCACACCAGAGGAGAGCACCAGATCTCATTACAGATGGTTGTGAGCCACCATGTGGTTGCTGGGAATTGAACTCAGGATCTCTGGAAGAGCAGCCAATGCTCTTAACCACTGAGCCATCTCTCCAGCCCCCAGTAAATTATAAACAAGAAAACAACACAAAGAATCAGTGAAACTGGGAGTTAGTTCCTTGAGTAAATCAGCAAAATAGATAAACCTTTATCCAAACTAACTAAAAGGCAGATAAATAATATACAAATATACAAAATCAGAAAGAAAAAGGGTGGCATAACAACAGATTCCAAGGAAATCAACGGAATTACTAGGTCTTACTTTAAAAACCTGTACTCCATAAAATTGAAAAATCTAAAAGAAACGGACAAATTTCTTGATAAATACCACTTACCAAAGTTAAATAAAGATGAAATAAACAATGTAAATAGACTGATAAACCCTAAAAAAATAAAAAGTCATTAAAATTTCCCAAACAAAGAAAACACAGGTCAGATTGTTTTAGCAAAGAATTCTACCAAGCTTTCAAAGAATAACTAGAGAAGAACTAATTCTCAAAGAAGAGCTAACTCTTCAAACTATTTCTCAAAATAAAAATAGAAGGAACAGTGCCTAATTCGATGAGAGCATTGTCACCCTGATACCCAAACCACACAAAAGACTCAACAAAGAAAGAAAATTACAGACTAATTTTACTTATGATCATTGATGAAAATATGTTCAATAAAACACTGGTAAAAAGGAATCCAAGAACACATCAAAAAAGATCATCTAACATGATCAAGTTGGCTTCATCCCAAAGATTGAGGATGGTACAACATATGAACTTTGTCAATGTAAAACACCATTTAAATAAACTGAAAGAAGAAAACCTCATGATCATCTTTCTCATTAGATGCTGAAAAAGCCTTTGACAAAATCCAACACCCCTTCCTGATAAAAGTCTTATAGAGGTCAGGAATACAAGGGACATACCTAAACATAATAAAAGTAATATACAGCAAGGGAATTGACAACATCAAATTAAATGGAGAGGAACTAAAAACAATTGCATTAAAATCAGAAACAAGACAAGGTTGTCCACTCTCTCCATACCTATTCATAGAGCACTTGAAGCTCTAGCTAGAGCAATAAGACAACAAAAGGAGATCAAGGGGATACAAAAAGGATAGAAAGAAGTCAAAGTAGCATTATTAACAGATGATATGATAGTATAAATAAACAACCCCAAAGATTCTACAAGTCAACTTCTACATCTGAGAAACATCTGGATACAAGGTTAACTCCAAAAAAGAATGACTGGATACAAGATTAACTCAAAAAAAATCAGTAGTCTTCCTATAAACAAATGATAAAGGAGCTGAGAATGAAATCAGGGAATCAGCACCCTTTACAATAGTCTCAAACAATGTAAAATGTCTTGGGGTAACTCTAACCAAGCAAGTGAAAGACCCATATGATAAGAACTTTGAGTCTTTAAAGAAAGAAACTGAAGAAGAGATCAGAAGATGGAAAGATCTCTCATGCCGATGGATCAATAGGATTGACATAGTAAAAATGGCCACCTTACCAAAAGCAATCTACAGATTCAATGTAATCCCCACTAAAATCTCAACACACTCTTTAAAGACCTTGAAAGAACAATACTCAACTTCATATAGAAAAGAAAAAAAAACATGATAGCTAAAATAATCCTGTACAAGGACACCACAAGAAAATTCACAGAATCAGCTAACCTGGGCTTATAGGGGCTCACAGAGGCTTAAATGACAACCAGGGAGCCTACATGGAACTGACATTGGCCCCCTGCATAATTTATGCATGACATAACTTGCTCCCCTGTGGGACTCAAAGCAGTGGGAGGCAGGGCCTGTCTGACTCTTTACTGACTTTTGAGAGCCTACTCCTTATAGAGGGTGCCTTGCTCAGCCTTAATACATGGGGAGGTGCTTAGTCTTCCTGTAACTCGATATGCCACGCTTTGTTCATATTCATGGGGGAGCTGTCCTTTCCTATACTGAAATGGAGGAGGAGAGAATTGGGGGGCGTGGGAAATTGTGTGTGGGTGGAGACACTGGGAGCAGAAGAGGGAGGGGAAACTGCAACTGGCACATAAAACAAATTCATTAATTTAAAAAAAGATAAAAGAAAGTAAAGTCTGTGCACTTGGTGTAGCTCTAACAACGTCCCATGGACTGTGTCCCAAGAGACTTTCTTCCCCATGGTTCTGGATGCCAAAGACAGATGAGGTTGCCTCTCACTTTACACTAATGAGCAACTTCCTCAGGATTGTAAGATGCAAACACTTATTATTATTATTATTGTTGTTTTTTATATTTATTTATTTATTATACAATATTCTGTCTGTGTGTATGCCTGAAGGCCAGAAGAGGGCGCCAGACCTCTTTACAGATGGTTGTGAGCCACCATGTGGTTGCTGGGAATTGAACTCAGGACCTTTGGAAGAGCAGGCAATGCTCTTAACCACTGAGCCATTTCTCCAGCCCCCTTATTATTATTTTTTTAATGCACACTTGGTGAGAAAGGAGCAAGCTAGATCTCTGACCTGTTCTATGAGGGTTGCCCTTCTATTCCTGAGGTCTGTGCTCTGACTTGATTTCTTCCCCATGGCCCTCTTCCAAATACTATTCGATTGCTCACATATGTGTACCATTGTGAACTACGTTTACAGAGGCATGATAGTCAAAGAAATTAGCTCAGGAAAGAAGAGGCCATTTTCAACAAGAATAAAATAGGACAGAGTACTGAATTTCTGGCTTTCACCCATCAGAACAGCTGGCTGTCTTCAGGTCCACACGGTGGTGAGAGAACGCTGTGAGGATTGAACAAAGAGGAGCCACAGCTGCAATCACTAGGTACGAGCATGTGCTTCAATTTACCAGGCAGTTAGTGTTACCATTAAATTGATGGAAAAACAACTCAGTGAAAAGCAATGACCTAAAATAACAGGAGTGCTACATCTCAAGAAGAACGTTGAGTGTGTGATTATTAGGACATGCAGAATTAGAACAGAGTAAATCCATTCTCTGGGGATTTAAGATGCTTTTATTGTCAAGATATCCGACTCTAAGGAGATTTGGGGTATTTTATATTTGTACCAAATAAAAAATAAAAATAACAAAAATAATAAACTTGGAGCACTCAGTTCCCCACCAGGCTGAGGGTCTCAGATTCTTTAATGCAAAGGAGGTGTTTACCCTAATAGTCACTTTGATTGTGATCAAGGAGGAAAAGGAGTAGGATGAGATTACAGGGCTGGACAAACAAACCATAGAGGGAAATAAATACAGTATTTCCTTCAAGGGAATAAATTAAGTTTAACACAATTACACTGTAGATCTTACACACTTGATTGCAGATTTATACATTTCTCTGTTGAGAGCACAGACTTACGTGCACTCCCAGATAGCACCAAGAATGTTAAATATGCTGGGTTGTCTCTCAATAAAAGAGATCTGTCACTTTTTTCTGCCCAGAAGGCTGAGAATGAAAGTGACTAATAACCTAGGTGATCCTTGCTCTATCTGTAGGCCACCGGCTTCCTCCAGACTCCCATAAACAGGATCTGAGGTGGTTGATAGCCAAGATAACCTCTGCAATGTCTGTATGACCAAGACATAGCCAGATCCTCCCTTAGGCCCTTAGGATCATTCCCATAGCCTATCTAAAGAACCCATCTTCGAGGAAGAAGGGATGTGTGCTTCTAGAAGAATTTCATTGTAATTATACCTCCTTGTGCACAGGGATTGTGTTATAGCAGGAAACTTTTTCCCAAATTGTACTGTACTTAAATGTGCCAAAAAGAACAGGAAAGCTATGTCTGGTGTACTGCCTGCTGTAACACTTTAGAAGCTTGAACTAACTTAAGCTTCTGTGTTATGTTGAACTGGATTTCCTTCTAGACTTCCTTGATGGTAACCTTTGCAGGAATGCCCATATTTTCCTATTGGGATTTCAGAGCTGCAGCATTCAGTGTATCTGTTCTTCCTCTGAAAAGACTTTTTATGTTCTATCATTGGGCAGAGAACGGGTGGGTGAGGGAGAGTGCAGGCACACATGTGAAGTTGGAGGACGACGTCTGGCGCTAGTACTCACCTTCGACCTTGTTTGAGACGCAATCTCATTTTATTCACCACTCAGTACCGCCATGCTGGATGCCCTACATTCTTTTCCCAGATTCTCCTGTCTCTGTTTTTCATCTCACCATTGGAGAGCTTGAATGAGAGACTCCTTAACAAATTTAACTTTTCTGGGATGCACCTTAGTTGCTTTTTGTTGTGATAAAATCCTATGACCAAAAGTGATTTGAGAGAGTTTATTTGGGCTTACAGCTTCAGGGGGGGGGGTCCCTAATGGTGGAGTATGCATGGTAGCAGGTGGCAAAAGCATGAAGCTAAAAGGAGCCACAACCCTGAAGCAGAAAGAATGAACTAGAAGCTAAAACCTCCTAAAACCCTTCTCCAGTGATATGATTGCTCTTAAAGGGTCCATAACCTCCCACCCACCAGGAACCAAATATTCAAACACATGACCCTGTAGGAGACATTTCTCACTAAAGCCAACCCAGGATCCACACTTAGGCTCTCCATCTTGCAGGACAAGCTCTTCATCGAGCTATATCCCCAGCTCACCCCACCACGGTTCAAATGTAGACGATGTATTGGTAGGAAAGCAAATTGTTAAGACTGAGCTGTCTTAAGATTCAGATTACACTATTACGTTCACAGAAGATAGCCGATTTGGAGCCTGTAAACCCATGTCTTATTTTTTTTTTCTTACTATCAATGAAAATTGAAAATTGGCTTTTGATTAGATTCTTAGTTATACTGAATTAAACTGAAAATTGACTCTTACCTCCTCTTTGATACAGTGAGATAAGATGAAACCATGTATACGCTTCTGCTTTGCCCACAAATCGTGCTAGTTAGAGAAGAATGGGAATCAAGCTTGCTTCCTGACTTAGAACCACATTTTATGATGAAGTGTCACTCTGCAGAACCCAGAAACAATTTTATGTTAACACTGTTTTTATTTCTTTGGCAATGTCAGAAATTTTCCCTGAATATTTTAAACTATGACTCAGTGCTCGCAGCAGTGGCACTGGAAGTCAAAGTTTTCAGTCACGTTTCCCCTCATTTATTTTGGTTCTAAGATATGTTGTCGCCCAACACGTTCGAATGTTTCCTAGGATAGGCCAACAAATAAAAACTGTGAACCTACAATGTAAGCACTAAAACAGAGGCTTACGGAAAACAAAGGTCTGCAGCTCAACCCACTTCAAAACCCTTGCTAACTACTATTGTGCAATTTCTCCATTTAATTGCAATCAAAATAGCAAAGGAAGCCAATTCATTAAAGATGTCAATGGTGTGTTAACAAAAAAACAAACAAAAAATGAGCTCATACCTTTGGGGAACATAATTGTGTTGTTGCTTTGAGACTAAGATCTCATGTGACCACTCAGTTGTTCTGAAAGTCAAAGCAAAGCAACTAACTGCATTCTTTATAGGGAAATAGTCCTGTGCTGAAGTCTGTGAACTCAGGCCTTATAATTCACCCACAAGATAGCATTTTGGGATTAAAGACGTGTGCCACCACCACTCGGCTTCTTTTGTGTTCCTCAACTCTAATTCTCATTTTTATTTTATTTTTTAGTTTACATAAATTGGTATTTGGCCTGCATGTATGTCTGTGTGAGGTCAGATCCCCTAGAACTGGAATAACAGGCAGTTGTGAGCAGCCATTTGGGTACTAGGAATTGAACCTGAGTCCTTTGGAATAGTAGCCAGAACACTTAACCACTGAGCCGTCTCTTGAATCCCCTAAATTCTAATTCTAAAATCTTATGGTTGATGGATTCTGATTACTGAACCAAATCCTTGTTTGGGATTATCCTATAATCCCAAAATATCCTTTGGGAAAGAGGGGAAAAGTCCATGATAGATGTAGTGGCCTTCTAAAAGACCTGCTGAACCATAAATTTTGAAAGATTATTTAACAAAACTAGAATTAAAATTATTTTCTAGGAGTTAAATGATCTCATTTTGATGCTACAAACTATCTAAATTGGTTGAAATAATTAAATCCTTAAGCTTATAAGATGAATTTTTCTCTGCTACATAAAATGGATACAATTTTAAAGTCTGTTTTCCTCAAATTAACATCATTCAAAATACCACGTTTATTCAAGAAAATAATTTTCATTAATTTTTTTATATATCTACACACTTTTATTCTTTAGTTATTCAAGACAGGGTGCTTGGCTGTCATGGAACTTGCTCTGTAGACCAGGCTGGCCTTGAACTCAGAGATTCACCAGCCTCTGCCTCACAAATCCAAAGATTAAAGGGAAGAGCTACCGTCTCCGAGTTTCAACACACATGCTACTAAATGTTTACCTTGTCTTGTCAAATTATTTATTATTTGAATTGTTTCATGAAACAACACAGGCTTTTTTATTTAAAAAATTAAAGCTCCCTAGAAGACAAAAATCCTGCTTTTATGTCATTATTCATTTATTTTGAATAGTTTCAAAAAGATTTTACACCTTGATGAGGTATCTTGCAGTATTTTGATATTTTGATATATCAAGATTTATTTGTTTGGTTAAACAAATTATTTCTTCAAACATCTATCATTCTTGTACATTGCAAATGTCTAAATCTTTTCTACTGGGTTTGTGTTGCACCGTACTTGCCTGTGGTCACCGAGCTGTACAATGTCATACCAGTGTTTCCCAACTCAGTACCCAACTGGTCTGCCCAGACATCAGTAGTAAGAACACTTTCCTTTCAGCTTCTAGATGATCCACCTTCCTGGACTCTGTTGATGAATAAGGTTATGTGGCCTTTCTGTGCCTGACTAATTTTGCCTAACGTAATGACCACCAGCATCATTTATGTTGATGGCAGAAATATTATTTCATTACTTCAAGAAGAGTAGTATTCTTTTGTATATGTGTATCATATTCTTTTTATTTGTTAGCTAGTTAATGGATACTTTTTTCCCATTCATGTTGTGATTTTATTTCACACACATGCACATACACGTACATACATGTGCATGTTCGTACACTATATACATTTACAGTACATATATATGTATGTATGTATAGTGTAATGGAATTGTAGGATCTCAGGACAACTGTATTTTTAACTTTTGAGGGTGAGTAATCCTCACTATTGTTTCCCATAAGGGTTGCACTAATTTACATTCCCAACAAAATAGTGCAAGCCATCCCTTTCATCAACAACTTCACTTTATAACACATCATTTTGATAACAACCATTGTGACTAGGATGAGATAGCACTTCTTGGTGGTTTGATTTGTATTTCCCTGTTGGTTGGTAACACTGGGAATCTTTTTTGTGCACCCTCTGAAAAGGGAGACGGCACATGGCAATGGAGTACCACAGCAGCTTGGTCTCTACATTGTCTGGGTTGCAGCAGAACACTGCACTCCAGCTTCTCCTCTCATCACAGCCAGAATTCAGTGCTTGACTGATCGTGAACTTGTACGTGTTGGAGGAAAAAGCAAAAACAAAAGCTCACGGTGTTGCTCAGCTTGAAGCAAATCTAATAGGCTATTTTCTCTTATGCCTTGTGGACGCAGCCAGGGAAGGTCCGTGGCTGCCTGCTCCTCAGGCTCTGTCCGCTTCAGCACCTGTCCTTCCCTCTGAAAACACTGATTCCCGAAGAAACTTCCTTCAGATATGCTTAAATCCTTTGGCAACTATCTTCAAGTTAACTCAGTCTAAGGAATCTCTCCATACCCTTTTTATTTCTTTCTTGTCATGAGATAGAAAAAGGCAGAAATGCAACATACCTAAAAAAAATTTTACATGAAACTTCAAATTTGCAAGTATTAATTTCATATCCTAAAAATATCAGAAACTTTATTCTGTGAACACATATTATTACTAAACATTTTAATCTCATAAATTAATGATTCATTCTGACTTATCAAATTAAAAATATTACTTTATCTCATATATAGACTGTAGTTGGAAAGCTTACATTAAGTACCGATTAATGCCCTCTACTATGGACTGGCTTTCATTGGATCTCCCATACACGTGGGACTGAACCAAAGTCCGTACTGATGGGTGTTATATCTGAGAAGAGTGAAGCATCAGAAAATGGCACATGGTTTATTCTGGAGTTATTAGTGTTACAAAACCTTTAGTAGTGTTGACTTGAAAATCATTAGATGACAAAGGAGAATTTAGGTGTAACTGTATGTCTTCTTGATGAACACACTTTATTATGTATACAATTGTTTCCTAAAGCATTGAACTTAAAGACAGGGTAGTAACAGTTAATAAACTCTTCTATTTAATTTTCTTGATAAAGTTGGTATTTTTACTTAATCTTTTATAACAATTGGCATGTTTCTTCTGAAACTTTCAAGCTGAATTTAATGGATTTTTTCATATTAATTATACTGCTTCTATTAATATTCCATTCCTGACAAAATATATGAAAGAGTTTTGTAAGCCAAAAATGCAAATATAAGATAATATGTTATATGGTAATTCTGCCAATTGGGTACAAAATACAAAGTAGGAAAAAATCTTTTAGAATAATTTAAGAGACAGAGGGTTTATTTTTCTCTCTCTAAATCATGAGGTACAAATGTTTGACAGAAAAAATACTTCTGAATGTTTCTATTTGCCACTGTTTCTTAATAAGTAGCTCATTATCAAACTTTATTTCAGCTTCCATATTTTGCTTTTATATGGTTCATCTGAAAATATCTATGAGAATTTATTTTCAATTTTAAGTCCATGAGAATTAAACTATAGATTGACTTCATTGCATGTAATGATATTTTATTTGTGTTTTAATAAATAAAGCTTGCCTGAAAATCAGAATGCAAAGCTAAGCCACTAGAGACCAGGGAATGGTGGCCCAAACCTTTAATCCCAGGAAACAGAGGCAGACAGATTACTATGAGTTCAAGGCTACCCTGGGCTACACAGCAACAGTTTAGAAACAGACCCAAGTGGTGGTGGTTCACACCTTTAATCCTAGCGTTTGAGAGTCACACACCTTTAATCCCAGCACTAGGGAGGTGGCGACAGGAGCAAGAGCTATGTAACTGGGCAGAGAGAGGAATAAAAAGGTGAAGAGACAGAAACTCACTAGAGTATGGAGTTCGAGGATTCCTGGAGACAGGAGCTCACACTTTTGGTCTAAAGATTTGTTAGAGGTAAAAGGTTGGTTGCCGTACTATTCTGACCTTCAGGTTGAACCCCAATGTCTGTCTCTAGGATTTTATCATTCATTCTACAATTGCATGCTCAACAATGCTGAAATGTCTTTACCACCCAGTTCCCTCACAAACACACACACCTACACATAAGCAAACATGTGAGAAAACTGAGTGAAAGACAGGTAGGTAACACAGAGAAGAGAGATGGATAGATATATTAGATGATAGGTAGATGATAATAGACAATAGACAAGCCTCTGCTTGTACACATGGTAGGTACAGTAACACAATACTCAAAATTTATTAATACATATCTTTTTCCAAATCAATTTAGTTTTATTAATTATATATTTCTCACAAGCCACAAGATATTAATTTTCTTTTTATTTATTATGCCATTGCTTCAAAGTATTTCCTACAGAATATTTAAGGTCCAAATATATTTTAGTAAATATAATTAGATAACATAAATTGAAGATAAATGAAGTTGATTTATTTCACAAGTCCATAAGAGGTTACTTTTAGAAACCGAGAGGTTATCCTAGAAATACTGTTCCTGAATCCTAGAAAATTATCCAATTCCATGACCCTTAGGATCTGGAAGGCATTAAAGAGGGGGTGTTCTGAAGCAGCCCCACAATTTGAACATTTCAAGTAAGTAATAGAAGCCTGGGGAAATTTCTATTTCCTATCTTCTGTTCTTTAATGAAGAAAAACAAAGAATAATCTCTTTAAAAACACCAGAGGGATGTGCTATTAAACTGAAGTTTCTTAGCACAAGAATTACTGAGCATCTGCTTTGCTCCCCTTCTTTTTGGTAATATGTTTGCAGTTGAGAGAGCTGGCCTGGGCTATTTGTACTTCTAAGATTTAATAACTTACAAAACACCTTCATCTCTTATGAGCTTACACTAACTCGTCTATACATGGTGGAGATAATATCAGCATTAATTCACAAGGTTTTCCAGGGAAATGTAAACTCATACTTTAATAAGTAAGGCTTGATCAGGAATAGGTGTCCTTGCTATGGTTTGAATGAGAATGGCCCCATAGGCTCATATATTCACATGTTTGTCACCAGAGAGCTGATCTCTGGTAGGAGTAGAAGGATTAGGAAATGTAGCCTTGTTGGAGGAAGGGTGCCACTGAGGGTGGCTTTTAGGTTTCAAAAATCCATGCCAAGGCCCAGTTTCTCCCTCTTTTATGACTGTGGATCAGAATATAGCTCTCAATGACTCCTCCAGCACCATTCCTGCCTGCTGCCATGCTCTCTGCTGTGATGATCCCAGGTGTGTTGATAAGGGCTAAACTTCTGAAACTGTGGGCTAGTGTAGAAGGAGGCTGCTTGTTTCTCCCAGCCGCCCAAAACCTAAAGAACCACACAGAAACTGTATTAATTAAATCACTGCTTGGTCCATTAGCTCTAGCTTCTTATTGGCTAACTGTTATATTAATTTAACCCATTTATATTAATCCGTATATCACCACGTGGCTGTGGCATACCTGGTAAAGTTCCCAGCGTCTGTCTCCCGAGACTCCATGGCTTCTCTCTGACCCCGCCCTCTTTCTCCCAGCATACAGCCTAGCTTTTCCTGCCTAGTTCTGTTCTGCCCTTGCCGTAGGCTCAAAGCAGTTTCTTTATTCATTAACTGATAAAAGCAATACATAGACAGAAGGACCTCCCACACCAAGCAAGCCTCCCCTCCCCCCAACACACACATTTATATAAGAATTGGCTTAGTCATGTTGCCTCTTCACTATAATAGAACAGTGACTGAGACAGTCTTCAATTTTTATTCTATCTTAATACCTAGAAAGACTGATTTTTTTTCCCTATAACATTTAAAGTGATAAAGGATTTATCACACCTGTCATGTATTAAACAGTGCCACTCCCCAAAACAATCACATCTACCCATCTACCGTGGTACTGAAAATACAATATCTTTTGGAGTTTGGTTAGTCAAATTAAGACAAGGACAGAGCTCACACTGCATTCAAGTAGATCTACAGCCCAGGGGTAAGTTCTCGATAATTCAGAAAAGAATGTATCTGAACACGGAAGAAATCAGCAGGAAGCTGAGAGACGGGCCTGAAGGGAGAAGTAGGTGAGGGGCAGCAGACTAGACATGACTGGCAGTCACCAGGCACTAGAAGCCAGGACAGAACTTCTCTTTAGAAGCCATCACAAAAGATCAACTTTGTCAACAGCTTGCTGCAGAACTTGGGGTTTTCTGAATCATCAAAGGATATATGGCTGCTGTTCCAGGCCACCTAGCTCGGAGCACTTCTCTGAGGCCATAGCAAACTAATATAACAAGGTATAATACACTGCGCAGAACAAATGTTTGAGCTGTTTTTTATTATTGATAAATCCATTTAAAAAAATCAGTGATGGTAGAGTTTGATGGACCCAAATGTAAGAACATCAAGGCTACGTACGTCTACATGCTATTCAGTGCAGCAGAAAAATTTAAGAACTGTATTTTAAAAGAAGCAGCTTCAAAGTGTTCTTCTAGCCCCTTAGAAATTTAAATTCATTGAGGTAAGATAACTCTTCTGTGAATGATCACAGTCTGGGACTACATCCACTGAGAAGAGTTCAAATAAAAAACAAAGTTGACTTTTATAGTCACGCTACTGTAAATTATTGGAAGTTTTAACAAGATTCTTTTAAAATTCTATGTAAGTGCTGAGAAATGAGTTAGCATACTAATTATGAATAATATTATTTTGCTTTAGCATCAAAGGTACTTAAATTTTAATTTGAATCAATGCCCCTCAAAAGTATAGAAATATCACTTTCTCTAATAAAACACATAAAAGTTCTTCTGCATTAATATGGATCCAAAGTAGAACATGTAGTCTATTATTCGTTACCATATTTTTCATCTTTTCACAAATATAAAGGTTGAGATATTCACAGATATTTTTACAATTATACTTTAACACCCATGATAGTCTAAGTGCTATATATGATTTTTAAATTTAAAAAGAAAAGTCTAAAACTTCATCAAAAAATGCATAAATTTAATTGGCTTAATTTCTGGTCAGTCACAGTTTTTCTTGCAAAGTATCATTATAGTAGAAAGAAAACACATGAAATTAATATCAAGTAGTTGAAATCTCACTTGTATCATACAAGGAAAAGACATTTTAAAAGTTCATTTGGACATCTGCATCTTAATAAGGACATACAATTATTTCAGAACTTATTTGATGTCTTTTCACATGCTATTCAGTAGCTTATTTAATAATTGACAAGATGTTTACACAACCACAATATTCTTCAATAACAATATAACAAATATATCAAATTCGTAGCATTATTAGTTAGCATAAATACCCTAAATGAAAGTTTTAGTCATCATTGTTTTTATTTGAGAACACTTGTTTATATAAAAGTCAACACTAGATATAAGTAATTAGCACTGAAATGAACTTCACCAGCTTGTCTTCATTGTCTCTGTCAAATACAGAAGCAGAATATGCTGTAAATAAAGATGATTCAATAAAAGTTCATCTTTTCAGCTGACAATTTTAGACTCTTTTTATAAGCATAAGCCATTACCAGGTAGATGGTTTCAATTAAACATATAAACTAGAAATTACGGTTCAGTTTTCCCAAAGAACACAGCCTCAAAATAGAACCTATTAAACACTAAAGGCATAAGATTTACATTGATTCTCCTGGACACACACACACACACAGAGAGAGAGAGAGAGAGAGAGAGAGAGAGAGAGAGAGAGAGAGAGAGAGAGACTTTTTGAAGGATAGACTTTATTAAAGTCTATTATCTTTGCAAAAGTCAAAAGAAGGCCTCTATAATACAACTCTGAATTATCACATAAGTCTTGTGAATCCTAGTAAATCTTGCAAGAACTAGATGCCTTTTCCAATCTGTCTGGCAATCATTTCTTTTATCATAACGTCTCTTTCACGGAGAAGAATCAGGTTGTGAGTTCACATGTTGAACTCATGTAGCAGCTAACTGAAATAAAAGTGGACTGCCCACCTTTGACTACTACAAAAACCAAAATTAGTGAATTATGAAATATTATTGATAAATATTACTATATATATTTATAACATAATTGTATATAATTATTTCAGTGTAAACATGTGTATACATGGTATATCTAGAAAAAATAATTGCACCTCTGTATTTGAATACATATTTTTTTATATTTCATAGTAACAACTCAGTAGCTCCCAATAAATTTAACTGATTTACTTTACCATATTTTAATTTAAGAAAATAATCAAATAAAGGAAGAAAATCATAAAAACAATTTGATGTCTGTATGACTTTTTTCAGTGAGGGTACTGAACCTGGTAAATATCTGTGTTTAAATGGTATTCTCCTTTAGAGACTATTTCCGTAAAGATTTCAGTGTGATTACAACCTGGCGTGTGTGGTCTCATCATGAAGCACAGCTGCTGAACCTACTGATGTGATGAGTGGGAAGTTAGCAGCAAGAAATCAGCCCACTTTATCCCAAGATAGAGCACCTGGGATAGAGATTCGTTAGCGGTTGTGAAGTCAGTCATCTGGGCCAGTCAACTAGATGGTATCCCCTACCACCACCACCACTTACAGCACCATATCAAAATGAGATGCAGGAGCCCTCATGATACCTGTGTTCCCAGCCCCTTATCTTCCCCCCTCATCTGAGTTTCTCCTCCCTCCCTACCTTCTGGAGATCCTAAAGAAGCATCTGGGAATGCCGTGTAACTCCTAGACTTGATAGGACATTTCTAAAAGCTGCATTGAACCCTATCCTTACCAACACAAAACAGATTTGCTTTTAAGTTCAGTGAAACCAGTCATGAGAAAGCCAGACTCTGGGAAGGAGAAAAGAGATTTCTATTCCCTACTAGGGCCTGAGTCAATCTGACTGATAATGCAATCCTCCATGACGGAAAGCACAAGCAAAAGATTTCTGGTCCAGCAGGAAAACTCACATGAGTGTGAACACACATACATCACGCTTGACTAGGAGGGAGAGGGAACGAAACATTACCTTAGTCTAAGACTTTCCTGTGACCTCCACAAAGCTGGTACTTTCTGAGAAACTGAGCTGCATCTCTAGTTGACTTTTGTCAACTTTTAGCATCACTGACTTTAACACAATAGCCTCACCCATCTGACAAAACGATTTCATGACCACCCGGTGGATGGTTTATTACAATGCTCAACATTTTAGTAAAATCCCACCTGTGGCAGAGTGGTTGCTAGAGGCCTCCACTCCAGCTAAAAATGGGTCTTAGCCCACACTGAGAAATGTGTGGGGGCACTAAGGAAACTTTACGTTTTTCTCAGAACCCACAGTAACTACTCAGACCTTTCAGTATTTATACAGCCATGCACCTTTTATGTTTTGCTAACTACAACTACAGAATACCTGCAGAATTGCCATTAACCCTATAAATAATTGCACAAGCATGAAGCAACACCAATTAAACTCAGTGGGTAATTAAAAAGGAAAGAGGAAGGGATGTGTTGGAAAGCAGAAGGGTTCCAAGTGGAGTGGGTGAGGAAAAAGGGGATAAAAGAAAGGGGAAGGAGGTACATATAATCAAAATATATACATGTATTCAGTTACCAGAGAATAAACTAAACTTTTTTTTTACAAAATATAAGGTAAAAGATGACTGAAATAATTGATAAAATGTATGTAAACATTCAGTAAAAATAAAATTTTAGAGATAGATAAAAGATATGTGCAACATGGAAAAGGAACAATTTTGTCTATAAAATATATAGTAAAATAAACCAGAAAATTAAAAATAGAAGAATATATATTAATTAATTTAAGAATCCTAATAATATAAATAAAATCCTACAAAACATGAATATCGACACAATAACTAGGAAACTCGAGTAGAAAAACATCCTTTAAAACAAAAGGTGAAGTTAGCTCCTATCTTAGAAGGCTTCCAAAAGCCCTCATTTTGTAAATGAATTTTGTCAATTTTAATGAACAAATTATGAGTTTCAAAACTATAAAAGCAAGATGAGAAAATAATGGATCTAGTTTATTTTAACTGTAGATATCAAATTTTATACAAAACACCGTATAATTAAGCCCAACAGTATTTTGGAAAATTGCTACCTCCAAAGAAAAGCAGCTCATTGCACAAACTCAAATGTTTCCAGGGTGAGTTAAAATTCTTTTGCTATATTTTAGCATGTTAATAAACTAAACTGGAGAAAAAAAACTTATGAACTCCAACTCCTAACTCTAAATTTAAAGAGCATATTGGCAAATGCAAGGCAACTGCTTTGACTTCTAAGTAGTGAAAAAAGGTTAGAATCCTTCTTATTCAATTCAGGAACTAAATCATGGCCACATTTTGGCCTTCAGAATTTTCTAGTATTATCATAGTACAAGAAAATACCTGCTCTATGGATTGAAGAAGAAATTATTTTATTATTATTATTATGGTCATCTACATGAAAATATCTAATTCTATAAATATTAATGACAAACCTATTAAAATAATTTCCCCTAAATAGCAATAACAAATGTGAGACTGTCATAACACCAAAGATCTAGCCTCAAAATTAAAAACTATTAAATTATAATAATCAACTTGAGAAAAAGAGACAAGCTTTATACTAGACACACTTAGGAATGGAAAATAGAAGCCAGGCGGTGGTGGCGCACGCCTTTAATCCCATCACTTGGGAGGCAGAGACAGGCGGGTCTCGTGAGTTCGAGATCAGCCTGGTCTACAAGAGCTAGTTCCAGGACAGGAACCAAAAGCTACGGAGAAACCCTGTCCCGAAACACCCCCCCCCCCCCAAAAAAAAAGAATGGAAAATATAGAGGCTGAGGCTATGCCCTGTGAGTCCGCGAGAATGTACAGAATATCAGGAGAATCTGTGTGGATGAGGCTGTGCCCTGTGAGTCCTGAGGCTGTGCCCTGTGAGTCCGCGAGAATGTACAGAATATCAGGAGAATCTGTGTGGATGACTATTAGTCCAGTTTTGGCAATCATTGGGTGTACTTGCACACATATATATAAAGAGGTATGTTCATATGGATATCATGTGTGATCTGCTATATATAAGGTTAGACTATTATTCTCTGGTAACAAAAGATTTCAAAAACCTTAGTGTATTTCATTCAGCACAGATTACTTTTACTCACACTACATGTATGTCATGGCTTCTGTGACAGTCTTTCTAGTTATGGTCTTCATGTCTGCATGCAGACTGTAAATATTATCTGTAAGATCACTGGTCATACGGCAAATGGAAAGAGTATCCCAGCAAGGTCACATTAATAATTCAAGGGCTGACCAGAAGAGTCACTTGTCACCTCTACCATATTGTCCTGTTCTATCATATTCCAAAAATCAGAAACCAGAGATATTTCATGAGCAATTTCAATGAATGTTGGTTTGTGTTTCTGGCCATTTGGCTTATTCTCCCGGCTACACACAAACTACACATCATATAAATGTCTCTCCTGGTAAAAGCAGTAAGCTCAAAGACCAGTTGTTTGAAGCAGCCCTTGCAGGCAGACCATGTGTATCTCTTTTCAATCCAATTCTGCCCACTGTTCATATGTCCTGGTGAAAAGCCAGGAGAGTCATAATCCATACACTTTTCACAGGACATGAGAGGAAGAAATGCACAATAGTGACGGGCCTTGTGCATTTCTGAAATACACAGTAAATGCATTATAATCTAGCAAAATGGTAACAAACTTCTCACACAGAAAGTGACTTGTACACATTTCCACGACAGTGTTAATGATATGGAAGTTGAAGGCACCTAGGAGAAAGGGGATAATAAAGCCTGGAGTCACGTTATGAAGTTCAATGACCTACAGTGGACTGATGCATGACCGCAGCACAAGTATATCCAGAGAAGGCCGAGAGAATGCTTTAACATACTCACGCAAATGAAAAAGAAAAAATACTGCTTATTTTGACAATTTATTATTTTTAAAGACATATAGAAATGTATAAAATGTTTATGTGGAAATAATAAGAAGAGCAAAGGAGGAAAAAAATAAAACAAGATTAAGCCAAAGCAAGAGGAAGGTATAGTAGCACAGTAGTCTGCTGTAGGTACACAGTAGTCCACTGTAGGTGCACAGTAGTCCACTGTAGGTACACAGTAGTTCACTGTAGGTGCACTGTAGTCTGCTCTAGGTGCACTGTAGTTCACTGTAGGTGCACAGTAGTGTGCTCTAGGTACACTGTAGTCTGCTGTAGGTGCACTGTAGTCTGCTGTAGGTGCACAGAAGTTCACTGTAGGTGCACAGTAGTCCACTGTAGGTGCACAGTAGTCTGCTGTAGGTGCACAGTAGTCTGCTGTAGGTGCACAGTACTCTCTGGTAGCTGCACAATTGGACTCAGTGGAGTAATCAAATTGTTCCCTCTGAAAACTTAATTTAACACAAAGCTTCTTTTATTTTATGAAGCATGCATTTTGAATATAAATGTTTAATATAGTATTTCTTAAATTTTTACCTATGTCTTTTCTGACTTGATGAAGAGACAGCATTATAAAAGAAAAGTTTATTAATAGCAAATACACATCAATAGTTTCTATTTAAGCTGACTGTCAGTCATATTTTTAATATTACTTTTAGTTATTCTAAAGGAAGAAATAAACCTAACATTAAGAGAACAGATTATAGAATATTGAATGAAGCTTGGAATGCAGTCTAGACCTCAAAGCTGTTACTGAGAAGTATATGAAAAGGTGAATGAATGTTCAAAGGAAGGGATGGAGACGGAGAAGTGATAAATATAATCTTCTTGTGTGCTTCATTCTTTTTCCTTGGTGTCTCAGAATTTCCAGCAGACACTTCTAATCATAGCATTGAAACTAAACTTTCATGTCTAAAGTTAAAATCTGTCTACTTTAAATATCTCTTGTGTGGTGAGACTTGACCTGGTCCATGATGTCAGACTTTTATTTCTGAATCAGGACTATTTTCTACAATCATCCAGCAGTGTGAAGAAGACATGTAGGCCTCATTGTTCTTTAAAAAAACAAAACAAAACAAAACTATTTAAAAAAAATGTTTGTTAAAGACCACAAGGGAAAACAACAATAAAATCCTCATAAACACAAATGGCCCAATGTAAGGTCACCCACCCCTAAAGCAATGAGTGTGCAGAAGACCACAGGTTGATGTTTCAGGGAGAAATACTGTAAAATGCTGACCTTGTCTTCTATTGTCTATAAAAATATCTAAAGATCTCCAAAAAATGTCAGCAATTTTGCATCAGTTTTCCACAATGATATAAGACCCCATGTAACTTCCTCCGCCTTGGGTTATGTAGATAAACAAGAGACACAGCATTCTCCATTTACTTAAAATGCTTTACTCTTTGATGTGAACACTGTACCTTATGTATCTTCACGCTGCTCAAAGATTCCTTGTGAATTTGCATTTATTAATTATTAATACATTTTTGGGGTGTGGTGTGTGTGTGTGTGTGTGTGTGTGTGTGTGTGTGTGTGTAAGCACACGCATATATAGGCATGGGCATGTCTATCTTAGGCACTGCTCCTCAATAATCATCCGCTTGAGGTTCTGAAGGAATCTATTTTGAGACAGGCTCTCTCTCTGGCCTGGAACTTGACAAGAAAGCTAGAGAAGCAGACCAGAGAACCCCAAAGATCCACTCGTGTCTGTGTCTGTGGTTCTGGAATTCCAAAAATTTATCATTACCATGCCAGCTGGCTGTGTGATGTAGGTCCTCAGAATCAAAATCAGGTCCTTATTCTTGCAAGACAGGTAGCTCGCCCACCAAGCTAACTCTCCAGCTCACACATTTTGTTACTGCATGGTAACGTCATCTAGCACCTTTGAGCACTGCCATTATCCACTGATTCAAGGGGAGAGGAGGGGAGAGGAACTAACTACCCAGTCTTGCAGAGAAGTTCAGAAAGTTACAAGATTAACAGGGCCCTTCCACAAGTTCATAAATAGTAAACTATTGGTGGAAAAATGAGACTTTAGTGGGACCTGCCTACAAGTTTGGCAAGGGATACAGCTTTCTTGAGACATTATTTATATTGAGTAATTATTGTCTGTAATGTGAATGCCTTTGAGTGACTGAGACTCATATAAATAGCACCTTACCTATGCTCCTGTAAGTAGCTTGATAAACTCAGGAGTTCTCCAAGGTACGCTGCAGTATAGTTATTGACTTGTTCTGTTACGGGTATCCTAACTGCAACCAATAGAGGTTTGTTCCCATCACCCCAAGAAAATTCCCATTTTAACGTATAAAGAATATATCTTGATGTTATGGATGCTGGGAAGTCTGTCATGGAGGAGCTAGTATCAGTCCCAGGTTTCAAGATGGCACCTTACTGTAGTATCCTGGGTACAGATGAGGAGGAACAAGGTCATGTCCAAGGCACAAGCCCTCATGTGCCTGCAGAGAGGGCAGCACATTTAAGCATGGCATTAATCGACTCATGGTAACCTGAGAATTCCCCCAGGAAACCCTGTCCTGGTAGGTTTCTATTGCTGTGACAAAACACTATAGCCAAAAGCAACCTGTGGGGGAGACAGGTTATTTTCCTCACACTTCCACAGTTCACACCACAGGAAGTCAGAGCAGAAACCTAGAGGCAGGAGACAGAAACAGAAGCAGACGCCATGGAGGAGTGCTACTCACTGATGTGCACCTTATGGCTTTGTCAGCCTGCTTTCTATCGCAGCCAGGATCACCTGCCCAAGAGGGTAAAGCCCTCAGTGAGCTAGGCCTTCTCAGTTCAATTATCAGTCAACAAAACATTCTGCAGACTCGCCTACAGGTCAATCCTACAGAGACCTTTTCTCCATTGAGGCTCCTTCTTTCCAGATGAAGGCAGCTCACGCCAACTTGATGTAAAATCTTGCCAGCATAGGCCCTTCCTTCCAACACTGCTGCATTAGGATGAGACCTTTCTATACATAAATTCTGGGGGACAAGTACAGACATCAGAACTTTCTGTGTCTACTTTGTCACAGACACATATTCCACAAGATACACTGTGTAAACCTTTCTCATGATCTTGTTTTATATAAAATAATTTTCATAAAGTCATAGAAATTACTAGTTTATTAAATCACATTTATGACAATAATAAATAAACAGCAAAATGCTCATTTGTTATTTCTTAGATAATAGTAATATTTGTTAGAAATTAACAAAAATATTAAACCACAGGCGAGTGGGAAAAAAATCTATTGACATCTCATCTTTCCTTAAACTCAGGAGCAGCAAGTAAGTTTATTTTTGTGGACCAAGAATTTCAGCACCATTTCTGTTTCAGGCTTGGAGACAATACCAGCTTCACTCCTTTATAGGCAAAGTACTAATTTATTTATTTATCTACTTATTTATTTTTGAGCAGGATTTAGGGTTTCTCTGTGTAGCTTTGGAGCCTCTCCTGGAATTCACACTGTAGACCAGGCTGGCCTCAAACTCACAGAGATCCACCTGCTTCTGCCTCCCAAGTGCTGGGATTAAAGGCGTGAGCCACCCGGCCTCTTTCTACTATATTTTACTAAACACCTTACTATTAAAACAATGTATTTTTTTCATCTGACAATCAAAATATAAAGTGGATTTTCCATGTGACAGTCATGTGCAAATAAATGTTCAGCTTAAACGAGAAATTTGAATACAGACCAACCTACAAACTGCATCCACCCTCTAAGAAGGAAAGACAAGCTTTTTGCCTCTTTCTAAAAGCAGGAAAGGTTCACTTTAAACAATATGACTCCTCTTCCCTGCTGTTTATCCTTTCCTACACTAAGTGATCCAGGAAATGAGAGCAAAGTTGGGCTTTGGAAGCTTTTGGCAAAAAAAAAAAACGAAAAGAAAAAGAAAAAAAAGTGTGGGTTTTCTATGCTGCCACTCCCAAAAAACAGCAGGACACACATCCTACTAGAAGGCATCCAGATTAGATCCCTGTGATTCTACAGGACTTACATTTAAATGGAGAAGAAAAACAAAGAAAAGCCAAAAAATATAGATTTAGATATTTCTAAATGTCAGTAATGACCCTCAGAATATTGAAAAGAACTAGTGTTTTCTCATGTAATGCTAAGCTGCCATTGAAAGCTTGTAAAGAGACATATTGATAATATGGAGACTGACAAAATCGTTACACATATTCTAGTGACAAGATCTAAAGAAATAGGTTCCGAGGCTCATCCGATTTTCAACTTCTATATGCACAGGTGATTCAAATTTAAAAAGCGGAGCGAGATTAGCAGTATTGGTGTCTACTCTTAACCCTTTAAAGCTGAAGACTGCACTAAAAGATGGTATTTTACTTCTTAAAGAAATTTCATACTCGTGACAAGGTTTTTATACGTGTCGGCCTGAAGCCGTGAAGCAGAAAGTAAACACGCTGGCAGTCCTGGCTTTGCAGGTGTGAAGCGGGCATCCTGCTAACTTTCCAGAGAATTGTTGAAATCACTGGATTTCAAGTTCAAACATGACTTCTAAGCTGAAGTGATAGAACAACTGTCTACACCCATCTATGTGTAATAAAAAGAAGAAGAAGGGATCGCACGGAGTTTCGGTTTTGGTTTGTTTTGTTTTTACTTCTATTAAAATAGATATCTTGTTTTTCACACAATAAATTCTAACCAGGTTTCCCCGTCTCTTCACTCCCCCCAATTGCTCCCTGCATCCCTCCTAGTAAGATCCACCCTTTTACTGTCTCCAGTCAGAAAACAAAAAGGCATCCAAAGGATAACAATAAAATAATATTATAAAACAAAAATAAACAAATTGGAATAAGACAAAGCAAACAAAGGGAAGGAAAATAAAACAAGAAAAGGCACAGAGAGCAGATATAGCTGCAGAGACTTGCCTGTTCACCCTCTCGGGACTCTCATATAACACAAAATGGGGAGCCATCACACATACCAAAACCTGAGCATTTTCTTTGAGTATGCTGACATTCTCCTCTTGAATCTGGAGCCTTGGAACACTCTGCCATCCTGACACCCTTATTCTTTTAAAGATGAAAGTGCACAGTTATTATAAACAATGCAGAAGGAGGTTTTCTGTCTTCTTTAACCACAAACGCAAAAGTGGAACTACACCTAAAGATACACAAAAACAGATAACTCTTTATGACTCTTTATGCAGGCCACGACTAACTGATGTAGAGTTAGGTGATTTACTTTTGAGGAGTATCGACATGAATTCTGCCAACTACTTCACATAGGAATAAACTGAACTAGGTTTCTAATCCTCTCTGATGTAGGTTGATTGAGTAAAAATACATAAAAAATTATACTCTGATTTTCTGGAAAAGCATGCAAAAATTATTCCTAAAGGAAGCCAACACTACTCAATCATTTTTAAAAATTTCATATAATCCTCTTCTGACAACTATTCCAAGTCCTTTTTCTTCGCATCTCTACTCAAAATACTTTATTTCATAACTGATTAATTGAAACTATTTTAGTTTTGCTATGTCATGGTCTATAGGAACCACTAGTCTTGTTTGTCATTGCCCTAGGACAAGTCAAACATCATCAGTTCTTCAAATTTTCCTATTCCTAGAGATTAATGTGTGATACAGATCTGTCCAAGGATGACAGGCTCAATGGGACTTCTGAGAGGCATACGTGAGGTCTGAGTTCAGAAGGTGTAGGGGTCTGGGGGTGGGAAGGTACTTGTTTTGATATTGTTGCTGCTATTTTCCATTTTATTCTTATGCCTTCTTTTGCCTCACATCTGGGGGTAGATCTCTATCTTGGACCACAAGGATGAACAATATCTGCAAAGGATGGTGGGAAGGGCAGGCTGACATCAGAAGCAGCACAGTGTCAGCTCTGGAAGGTGCACCTGTGTCCTTTGGTTCATGTGAGAACACCGACTCTTCCTTTCAGCAAACCAGTTAGATATCAGTGGCTTCCAGGAGAATGCGGCATGGCTGTCTGGAAGAAATGGCCTGGTGTGTGTTTCCTATAATAAGCTGTTTGCCTCATCTCACTTTTCCATCCAACCACGTGAGCATGAGAGGAAAACACGATTTCTTCCCCAAAGGGAAAGGTTATATTTAGGTCCATGATTTCTCTCTTCCTATTAAAATAGAAGATCTTGTTTTCTCTCAAATTCACGGACTCAATTTCTTCAATCGTTGCTGCCGTATGTGATTATATACAAAGCATATCTTCTAAGGGGCCCAGATGCAATGTGTGTGAATTTATCAACATATTCACTAGGTTATCAGTTTCTAAAGCTCCATGTCTACGATGAAATGAAAGTTTCCTAAGCACCCAGTCATCTAGAACAGAAACTAAGAAGTTTTTCTATTTGTTCTATCAAGACATTCACATATACTAAGTCTTTTGTCTACAAGTCTGGATTTTACTTGCATCTAGCAGTAAATTATGATGCCATAATTTTCATTTAAGAACCCCTCAAAGCTCTGTTTTACTTATCAAATAGTCCCTGTCATTCTGTGTCTTCGCTTCCTCCTTTCCAGACAATCACGATGAACCAGGGCTGTACAGTAAGCCCACCAGGGGTGACCACACCCATACTCCTAGAGCCAGAAAGGAAATCCTTATTGCCAGATGATTGCTTCATAGGAAGCTTGTCCAAATCATGCAGCCCTGAGCATTTACAGATCTCTATCTTTTAGGTGTGGGTGCACACACACACACATATGCAAACATATCTTGGTTGTCACGCTTCAGTTAGCAAGAAGCAGAGCTACAGAAGTCAAAAGACAAAGTTACTAAATCTAGGGACATTTCACTCAGGGACTTTACTGGAGCTATGACAGGAACTGTTACTGTTTTGGCACATGTGGGAGCCTGCATGCTGGATTTTAAAGTCAGAATGGTGCCTCTAACATGGCATCAGTCCTGTTAAGGTTTACAAGCATATTATAGCTATTAAAATGATACCTCTGAATCAAAAATAGGCCACATATTGCCCTAAAACCTTAGCAGAATACTAAAGGCCATGACTAAATTCTGAGATTCTTACAGTGTACAAAATAATTTATCATTTAAATTATTTACCCTTCATTGTCTTTTATTTTAATATTTAAAATTGCATTTTATCACTATGGTCCCTGAGGTCAACAAACCCTCTCTAAATTCTTCCTGTGGTAGCGTTTTCACTTCTTATCATTTTTGTTTTATGTATTGTTGCCTTCAGAGATCTCACGATACAGTTTGTTCCTTCTCCAAATTAAAGTCAATGTTTAAGTAGAGATCAAGATGGCTACACATTATCTATATTGTCCTGAGTCTGAATAATCAGTCCACTTGGGATGGTGAGATGGCTCAGCAGGCAAAGACTTCTGGGGACTCACGGGGTGGGAGGAAAGAACTAATCCCCTCAATATGTCCTCTGCTCACCACATATGCCATGGCACAAACACACATGCACACCAGTAAATCATATAAATAAATAAATAATAGGTAGTCCTCAGTTTTAGTGTCCTAATTAGCTGCTCGGGAAAAAGATACACTCTGTCACCTGCCTTTAAGTCCTTAAGACTGCAAGCCTATTCATGTAATGATTCCAGGAAGATCTTCTCACAAAGAGTCATGCCTTTCTTCAACCCCCAATACCTACCTTCTAGAGAGGAAGTGAAATAAGAGCCTGGCAGCACTTGTTTTAATCCTGGGCTTTCTATCCCAAGCAGCTAAATCTGATATGCTTTTGTAACTCCTGTGGGCAAAGATGTACCTCTATCACTATATTTTTTTTCAGAAATTATGTATTTCAATAAATTAATATTTAAACTTATGATAATGATGAACTGGATGTGTTAACAGATATCTGTAATCCTGGTACTAAGGAAATGGAAGAGGGATAAGTAAGATACAACCTCAAAAATAATAATAAATAATACGTATGGCACTTCTTTATTAATGGAATTTATGATAATGACCTACACTGTTTCTGCAGATTATTTTAAGTGTTTGCTTGGGTGGGTGTATAAAGCAAGTTTAGATCTTCAATAGCCATATCAATTTCTAGTGGTCATAGACGCCTGCCTATAATCCCAGGGTAGAAGCAGAGAGAGACCAGTTGAATTGATGAGCTCCAGGTTCCTTGAGAAATCCTGCCTCAGTAAATAACATGGAGAGCCTTTGAGGAAACAACCAACTTCGACCTCTGACCTCCACAAGTTTGTGTACATCTGTGCATGTGAACCTGCACATGCAACCATGTCTGTAGAGAAATGCTCACACACAAGCAAACAATCTAAACAAAATAGTTAAATATAAAAATCAACCTTCTTCTTAATGTTTACTCCATTATTTGGCTCTCATTGCTCTAATCTATGTATTTCTTAGAGAAACACTACTGTATTTTTTTCTTTGGTACACTACCCAATGCAATATTCAATATAGATTTCCTGAAGGATTGTATCATAAAAACCAATTTCCATTTCTTATCATTTATAAAGACGTGATGGTGTGGAAGCAGTCTCATTAGGGGTGGCAAAAGGTCACAAGATGCCTCTGCAGGTCTCCTGGTGGGTGGCCTGAGGCCTCTGTGGGATACTGACAGATAGATGTGCCATGCAGAGAGAGTTTGGGTATAGAGTTTATTTAGTGGATTATGGAGGGGAAAGAGAAAAGAATGGGCAGAAGGGGGGGAAGAAGTAGGTAATAGGGGGAGAAAGAGGAGGTTGAAGAGAGAGAGGCAGAAATTGCCTCTCCAGAAGAAGGACAGACAGACAGACAGACAGAACTGGAGAGGAAGTGAGATATCTGCTTGCCTAGGTGGAAGGGGAGAGGGTGTTAGGAGTGGACAGATCTTGTCTCTTAAAGGGACAGGATACCCAGGTGGAAGACCAAGCCAGCAGATTTCAACATTCCCATTTTTTCTTATAATATAATGGCAGGGAGTTAGATATAGTAGGTTGAGGGAATTGGGACAGCAAGTTCTCAAGACCGCTTCCTGCTTATTTGTGGGCTTTGAAGATTTTCTTGAGGGGAGGACTAAGATAGCTAGGCGCTGATCACATCCTGGGGTAACTGGTCAGTCGCTTTACTCCTACTCATGATTTGCGAGGTGGAACTCTCCATTGTCTCTTGGACCTGGCAAGATGTTAGCAGAGCAGAGGAAAAAGTTAAGTTTAGGAAGAAAAAATAAATTTCAGGAACAGGGAATTGAGAAGGGTATATCTGACCTGTTTAATGTGAATCCTTCAATTCAGCTCCCTGGAACTCACAAGAATTTTTTGAGTTTGTGAAAACATAAGTTTTAGACATATATATTGTATAAACAGCAGCATATTTGTGTCAGAATGACTGTAACAGATGATTTTGCACAGTGAAAAGTATCTTGAAAACTATGAAAGGCAGTGTGAAAGAGAAATTTGATAACTTGTATTTGTCTTCACACCTTTATAACTTGCAGGTACACATTTTCATAACTTGTATTCGTATATCTTAGACTATAAAATTTGTATGGTGAAGCTGTTATTTTAAACCGGCAAAACCTCTCAGCTGTCAAGTTGGATCAGAGATCTTTAAAAAGGATAAAATTTTACTTAAATTATTGATTTAAAAAATGACAGAAGACTTTACTCTATTGGCTACCTAGATCCACTCCTCGGTGTCCTCCATAGTCATCGAGGGCAAAGGCGTCAGGAATGTATTTGTCTTCTGCTATTAGAAGCAGGGCCTGCCCAGGCTCCAGGAGACCCTATGTGTTAGAAAATCTATAGGAAGATAAGTCTACCTTGACCTGAGAAGTGAGACTGCAGATTTCAATGATTCTGTCCACAGTCTGCCCGCTTCCACTGAGGCAAATGGATCTCCCACCTCCTCTCCAGTTCTCTCTCTCTCTCTCTCTCTCTCTCTCTCTCTCTCTCTCTCTCTCTCCAGCTTTCTCTCTCTAGGTCTGTCTGTCTGTCTACCCTTCTTCTGGAGAAGCAGCTTCTGTCTCTCTTTCTCTCTTTCCTCCCTTCCCTTTCCCCTCTGTAATCCATTAAATAAAGTTTATACCCAAACTCGCTCTTCATGGCTTAACTGTCTGTCTCCCGCCAAGGCCTCAGGATACCCACCAGGGGACGTGCTGCCACCCTTCATGGGACTGGTCACCCACTATATCTTTATAAATGATAACACCATTCACAAGAGAAAAGGAAACAAAATCATCTCTTTTTCTCTTTAGAGACGCCATGTGAGAATATTTAAAAGGTTCCATGACTAGCTTTAAAACTAAGTAACTTGTTCCTTATTAAAAGACATTGTCATTGTCAGAAGAAAAGCCCAACACCCCTCTTGGTAAGTCACCTCTATAACTGCTACCACTGACTGCAGGTGGAATCCTTTGATCAATATCCCAAATGTTTTTGGAACTTACTCAGTAAACCCTGTCATTGTGAACTTCATTTTTCTTCTAGCTTGAAAAAAGGATTACACTAGACGACTTTTATGGCCTTTTCTACTTCTGCTGTATCCTGATTACATATTCAACATAATCCTCTTAGACTGTGGTTTAAGGCTCCTCTTTCCTTTTCTAACCTCAGGGGAGACGCAGATCAGACTCTTGTGCTTGAAAGCCATTACCAAATTTGTCCTTCTAGATTCCAAAGCAATCTGATTAACCCCATTTCCTCCACCGCTCTCTCATGCCCTTAACTGCTGACATGGTGACTTAAAAAGTTAGAATGTAAAGTCCACAGTGAGGTGCAGTGATCTTCTGATTGCAGTGAACGTGAATTTGTAACCACTAATAGCTTTGTAAGTACAAAGGTTTTCTGGAAATACTACCATTGAAGTGAAACTTGGGTCTTTGCTTGCGTGCATTCCTCACAGCTTTGGGGCACAGAACGAACACATGTACATATATGTTATCCCAAGGCTCATGCTGAAAACCTGTATGCAAAATGCCATGTGAGGATGACCAAAATCTCTGCCAGAATTCAGACTTAGAAAAATAAGCTTATTCTAAAAGTATATAGAATGAATTCTATATGAATTTTTAATCACTCAAGAGGAAAAAAAAAACAGAAGAGAACAGGGAAGAGAGAGAAAAATGTTTAACTGTTCTCCAATAATGCTTTCCTATTTTTAGCACAGTAATTAAAGGAGCATTGTTTACTTATTCATTTTACACTTATGTTGATGGACAAAGGTTCTCAGAACCTAACAATGAGATCTTGAAGTTGGAAGGCAATTAATCCAACCAAAACTCATTTAGGAATATCTGCTGCTATCAGAAAACAATGGCGAACTAATTGGGTGAGGAAATAAATGCCCTGCAGTTGAACAGCTCCGGGTCCTGTCATATGTCAGAGCTGTGGAAGCAGCGGAAGAGGCATCAATATTAATGAATCCAAAATACATCAAATGTTTTCAGAATGCATCCTTCTCTAGGGCTGTTTTCTTTGGTGGAGGGTGTGCCTCTGTCCTATGTGTGCACAAAGGTAACCACGGAAGGTGCAGAATCCCTCCTGCTATCTCCCCCTCAGGCTCCATAACTAGATCAAAGGGCCATGCAATGCTTTCAAAAAGAACTGAATTCTTTCCAAACAAGGGAAAGGGTGATGTTGGCACACATCCGGAAAACTGTTTGTCAGTCGGCCCAAGTCACTCTTTCATCTCCTCACTCACAAGACCTTAAAAATTTCCCAACCATCTCCATGTATGCATAGACAGGTAAAAGTACATATGGATATAACATATATGTGTGGCTTTAAAATTTATATTACATGTAATTATAATGTGTTTTAATATTGCGTTATAGAAGCTCAGGAATAGAAAGGTATTTCAAAATCATCAGATAAAACTTCCTTTTCCATATGTGTATGATGAGGACACTATTGATCTATAAGATAGTTAGCTACCTTCTGACAAAAACGGAATCCACATCAAACAACACAGAACTCACCTCATAGAACAGGTTTTTTATTTTTGCCTGACTTTTGGTTTCCTTAAAACAGGGCCTCCTTCTGTAGCCTAGGAATTTATCCGAGAGCCCAGTTCCTCCCGCTCCACTTGCCAGATGTTGGGACTTCAGCTGTAAACCACAGACCTGTATTACAAGACTGTGTTGATAGTTATAGAAGATGCTGTTTGAAAACGCCCATTTACTGGGTAGAGAAGCCTTAGCTAAACTAAGCATTACTAGTTGTCAACAAGTTTACTGATTAATATCATAAGGATGTTGTTCAACATTTTTTATGTTCTCAGTGTTGCTGGTATCTTATCTTTTCAAAGGAGTTTTTCCAGTGTATTCCTCTACCAAAATGAATCATTGACATTACACACAGAATTGGTGTGTATGTGGAATATTGCTAAATTTCCAAATATGTGCTCTCATACAATTATTTAAGCCAAATTTATTTAGTTTTATTTTCTTTAGAGATTATAATATAATTATACCTTCCTCCAGATTTCCCCATGTGCTCCTCCTTATTGTCTTCCAAATTCATGGCCTCTTTGTTCATTAATTGTTGATATATATATATATATATATGTGTGTGTGTGTGTGTGTGTCTATGTGTATACACATATATACTTGCAAATACAACCTGCAATGTGCATGATATTACTTCTATACATGTTTTACGGGCTGACTCTTTGGTAGGAAAACCAAGTGGTATGCTCTTCCCTGGGAAAGACTATTTCTCCCTCTCTCATACGCCTTATTTGTCTATCGATCTTTTTGTAAAGCTTTCCTGCATCCACCTTGGCATGTTTATTCCTATGTTTATTCAGCTCCTGTTTAGGCAGTCACATTGGTGAGACTTTTGGTGAAGCTGCTGACGTTACTGAAAGACACAATCCTACAGCAAGTTCTCCTCAGACTCTTAAAACCTTTCACCCCCTCTTTCATATTTTCTGAGCCCTGGGTACAGGAGTTAGGAGGACAATGAAGAATCCATTTTTAGCCAAGTAATTATGCTCTCTCTTCACATCTTCAAAAATTCTACGTATTTTTGACCTGAAGAGCCCAAACTGGCAAGATGCTCAGATTGAGTCAGCAAAACACACTGTTTCCCCGGAGTGCACATCCATCTGGGGAACAGTGGTGGAGGGGCTGTCAAGAGACTGCAAGTCCCCAGGAAAGGAAGAGGACCAAAGGGAACCTTCTTTGTGAAGTACAGGTCCAACTAGAATGTAAAAGAAAAATAGTTTCTTCTTAAGAAAAGCAGAAGGTTTTCATCTTGATCGAATTTTCAAGCTTCAAGAGCTTCTTGGGTGCTTTTCTTGTTCATGGAGAGAAAACTATTAGGACTCCAAGTCAGCGAAAGGAAAGATTTCATAGGCGGCAGTCACTGGGAAACTGTCCTGGTGATGCATGTGGAGTTACGTCAGGGCCTCTGTTATGGACTCCATCTCCATGTTTGAAGGCCTTACAGGATTCCAAAGCTTTCTCGGCAGCAGGTCAGACCAGTCTCTCTCCAGGTGTGGTGGAAGTGGAAACAGCTTTTTCCTGAGAGGGAATGATTGCAAAGGCTGTGTTTGCAATAAATTCTCAGCAATGATTTGAGGCTTTGGAGACATGCCCACACCACCAGAAGCACCCTGTGGAGTGGCTGCCTCTCTAATGACCTCAAAAGATTTAACTGAAAGGTACAGACAGAAGTGATAGATGTTCCTCAACCGGAATGTTTAGGTAGAAAAATATTCATCAAAACATAATGTCCTTTTAGTGATTAATTTGTAATCCCAATTAAGACACTGCCAATTAAAAAGACATTAGCTGTATAGATTCTAATGGACTGCATGATAAAGAGATGCAGGCAAGAAAATAATAAAAATTGATGCAGGTGATCTCTTTGTAACAAATTAGCACTTGGCTGTGGCATATGCACTTAACTTTGAAAGCACATCAACCAATGTCAGATGTAACAGAAGTTCTGGAGGCTACATGGCCCTTAATGGATTGTGATGGAAAGTTACAGAGATCTCCATTCATCTTTAATCCCCAGGAGACACAAATGGCTCAGGGAATCATTTACTTAAATGGACATAGCCCTGGAATTATTTCAGTGTTTGAAACTAATATGATAATGAAATTCAATCTCATTAAGTGGAGAAAAGTCTATTTAAATTGCTTATCAAATATCCATTTGCTGTTAGTTTTTTTCCTAAATATCAAATAACTGGTTTACCTTTACATTTGATCATAAGACATAGAAGCCACTCTAGCTTACTTTAAAGGTGAATATATATTTCTATGAAAATCTACCTGCACACACACAGACAATACATACATATATATACATATGTATACATATGTATACACGCAAGTACATATACATGCACACACACAGAGAGACACACGCACAGACACATAAGCTTATGCTTAAAATACATTTTCATTTAGTCCATTTTCTTTCTCTGTGGCAAAACGACTAAGATAATCAATAAAAGGAGTAAAGCTTTACTTAAGTTCAGGGCTGTTGAAAATTTAGCTCTTGGTTGACTGTGTTCATCGTTCTGCCTATGGTCTGGCAGAACATCATGCAACCAGGAAGCAGAGCAGAAGGGGCCGTGGACCACTGCCTCCTAATAGCCCATCTAGCAATGAGTTCATTGATGGATTAACCCACTGATGAGGATAGTGTCCTCACAGTCCCCTCATCTCTCAACACTCCACTTCTGAAGACATCTTTACTAAGGGCAAGCCTTCTGTATGTGATTCAACACGGGGTATTTCATCTACAAACCACAGAACTTTTGGATAAACTACCATGATGCCATTGCATATATAAAATTCAATTTAATAATGTTCCATATCAAGTCATAAGCAACTTGTGTAATTTGTCAGCCATTCTCTACACTACTACTCAGTACTCAAAGGGAATTCTGATTGCCACATTCAATGCATACATTCTTTTGTAAATACAGACTTTTAGGTAAATGACCATGTGATTCTATAATTCTACTATCCTAATTTTTGACAGTTTAAGGAAAATGTGGTTCTTGATAAGTATTGCTTCGAAAAGCAATGCTCTTGAAGTTTACTTTCGTGAGCTCAAAAGTCTATATGAAGAACTACAGACAACTAAGAAGCAGCAAAATCAGGGGAAATTGCCTTATGGAGAGTGGAGCACATGAATTGCTCATCCAATATCAAATGGCCAACTGTGAAAACTTGTGAATAATAGTACAGACTGTACAGGATTTATTATATACTTAAACACACACACACGCATATATATATATATATATATATATATGCATGGGGGTGCAACACACATATGCATGGGGTGATGCATGGGAAAGTTTGAAGGGATGAAATAAAGAGGGAAATGATCTGGTTTTACACTCAAAATTAATTTTTAAAAATTACTTTTTAAGTAATGTCTATGTGCACATCTTAAATGTAAATAACCTTTAGATAGATATATTTATACGATAATTAGCTCAAAAAAATTAAATTTGCTAACTCGAACATAAGGCTGTATACATTTATAACAATAAATTTATTGATTTTTTTAAATTTTGCACATGATTTTTAATCTTCCCTAACTGATTAACAGAATAAAATGTTTATATTTTTGAAAGTTACAAAGTTTTATTTTTCTATGCTATTTCTTAACCACTGAAACATCTTTCTGACGCTCTACTTAGAATGTGTGTATGGCATGAGCATGTAATTGATCTCTCCATAGATAAATAGGCAATTATTTTAACAACTCAGCCAGAGTGTTCTTTGCCATGTTTGACTTTCCATTGTCTTGAGCGTCTGTCCGCAACCTCTCCATTCTTTTTCATTTTATATGGCATTCTGACTATAAGAACACTTTTTATCCAGATGATGACCTCCTTCATTGTTCATTTGTCATATTATTTTGATTTTGAATCTTTGGTATTCTATTAACTTTTAACAAATATTTAGTAACTTATATGCACATATTATTGATATTACATTTTATACTTCCAGGTAAACATATAGAGTATAGACATGCTTATTGCAATTAGTATCCTGTCTAGAATATGACTGCCTTCATGCTTTTCAATAAAACCCTCAGGCCTCAAGCCCACATTACTAGTCAGATGCAGTATGAGGGTGTCTATGAACCTGTCCAGGTTACTGCTAACAAAAGGAGCTTGCTGTAATGCTAAGAAGAAGGCAGACAGACAGCCAGAATTAACAGCAGGTGTAATGTGTTCTTTCTTGATTTTGTGTGTGTATGTGTGTGTGCGTGTTCTGTTTGGTGGTATTTTCAAAACCTCTAGACTATATTAATATAATGTTGCTCTGACAATCCCAGAAATACTGTAAGAAATCTTTGTAAAGGAACTTAGAAATCATGATGAATATTCTGTATTTCAGGTTTTCTATCACACACACACACACACAGAGAGACAAACACAAATCACTCCATAGCTTTACCAATAAGGTGAACTTGTTTGAATATTACAACTTTTTAGTATATCTGTTTTTTTATTTTTACTAGGGTGTTTGTGTATGAAAGAGAGAGGGGAGGAGGGAGAGGGAGAGGGAGAGGGAGAGGGAGAGGGAGAGGGAGAGGGAGAGAGAGAGAGAGAGAGAGAGAGAGAGAGAGAGAGAGAGAATATGCTGTGTGTCCTTGGGTGTCACCAAACACTCTTAACTGCTGAACCACCCCTCCACCCCTGAAGACCCAAAAAGATGGTCTTTTGCAAGAACAGCTGAGTTATCTAGGCAGATCTAGGCAATTTGTGGGAAGGTGAGGTGGCGGCTATCAGGAAAAAATGATCTATCTTTTCTGAATACCAGGAGCACCTCACTCTTTATACACATGCACACCTTAGAAAAGACAAGTAATGAAGACCAAAAGGTGAGAGAGTGGTGGACACAGAATGACTGGATCACATTTTCCTGTCTGCCCAGGGTAGCAGCTCATGGCAGGGAGGCATGAGCAAGGCTAAGCTCACAGCAAGCTGAAGACAAAGTAAATATAAGTCCTGAGACCCTTACTGATCTTATGGCTTCGCTCTTACCACCCAGGCTGCCACCTAATTTCCCAGAAAAGGAGGGGCTCAGATAAGCAAACAGGTCCACTGTCTGTGTCACACAGAGATCACAGGCTCTGAGGCCACACTGCAGGCCACACAGGCATCACAAAAAGAGCAGGAAAAAGATCTGTTCTTCACAGAGAAGAGCTGAAAGACTAAACAGTTTAGGGAAGCTTGGCATGGAACTGTCTAGTTTTGAGTGAGACTGCAGAAAGGTCCAAAGTCAATTCAAGAGCTGCTTTTAGGAAATTACTAATGATCTCTCTCTCTTTCTCTCTCTCTCTCTCTCTCTCTCTCTCTCTCTCTCTCTCTCTGGTATAGAAGTCCTGTTCCCCGAAAAGTGTTTGCAGAGACAGTAGAGTCCTTTAGGCATTTCTACAGGACCAAAATACCCCTTTAGTTGAGGCTTCCAGGGACTAATGAGCCTTGCTGAAACTCTGTTTATTTGATTGTTTTTTATTGTTGTTGTTAATTTAGAAGATTTCCCCCAGAAGGTACTGAAACTCTCTTGACCTTTCCTCCCAGGAGTACAGCCCTAGCCCCGGCAGGATGACAGGTCACCTCCCTCAATTGCCTGGTTAATGGTGAGCAGAGTAGTTAGGGACAGGCCCAGGGGCTGCCTGAGGAGTTAGAGCAGCTCCACCAAGGAATGAGGGTGACATCAGGATAGCCTTAGGCTGCTCCCACCTGCAATGATCTCAGGGCTTCTTTTTTACTCCACTTCCTTCCCTGCCTTGGGGGAAAGAATAGGTGACTCTTCCAGCAATTGCTTTCTTTGACATGGAAATCTTTTTACAGCCTCCTCTCCATTTTACACCACAAGAGTATCTTTCATGAGAAGCGGGAACCTTTGAAATGTAATATTGAGTCAAGATGAGGAATTTAGCTGGGTCTTCTCTGGAGAAAGGAGATCTAACTTCTGCAGACCGCAAGTGCTTTCTAAATTGCAAAGGGACCTCCAGTTGGGAAGACTAGGAAAGTCTTTGAAATGAGAACAGGGTGGGAAGAAGAAATAAACACCTACATTCTATCTATCTATCTATCTATCTATCTATCTATCTATCTATCTATTATCTATCTATCTATCTATCTATCTATCTATCTATCTATCTATCTCCCTTCCTCTCTCCATTCTTTTTCATTGAAAGTAATTTTTCATACACTGTATTTTGATATTCTGATTATTGGTTCCCCTACATCATGTGATCGTAGATGTTCCACATCTCCCCATCCTTCCGACTCCAAGTCTTTCTTTTTCTCTTAAGAAAATAAACAGGCAAATTTAAAAAAAAAAAAAAGAATACAGTAAAACAAGCAAAAAAAGAAGAAAAAGCACGAGAAACACTTGAGTACAAGCATTCACTCACACACATCTCCTATAAAAACACAATAACAGTGTTTTCTCAGTTTCAACATCCCCCCCATAAACCTCCACCCCCATCCTTTTGCCTCCTCTTCTCTGAAACTCCCTAAGCCCTGAGTGGGTAGATTTGATGAAGTCACACCATTTAGTACTGAGTACTCTAAGGCCTATTATTCTCTGTGCATTGTCCAACTGTAGGTCTACTTATCAGTTTCCATCTAGTGCTAGTGGAAGCTTCACTAGTAATGATTGAATGAGACACTGATCTATGGCTACAGCAGAATGCCATTGGGAGTCACGGACTATCTTGTCTCAGGTTCTTGGATATGGGCTGTGTTGGGCATGGGGTTTCCTCCATTGAGTGGGCATTAAACCCAGTTAGATAGTGGTTGGTTACTCTTACAACTACTGTGCCACAATTACATGAACATATCACAGGGTTTGTATGTGTGTTCTTTTCTGCTAGCATACAGAATAACTTCCAGTACCATGAACACTAGTCAATTGAGGCAAAGGCTCTAGGTAGGCACTGGCTTGATGTATCCATGTTCAATGAGATATATGAGCATTGTCTTCAACAGTAGGGCCTTCCTATCACTAACTCGTCTTTCTTCTTGCTTTGTTCCCTTCTTTTCCCCCTCCTCTGCCTTCTTTCCTTGTCTCCTATCTGTAATGGTCTGCCCTGTCCCTTTAAGGACAGCTCTGCCCACTCCCCTCCTTCCACTGAGGCAAGCAGATCTTCCTTCTGCTTCCAGCCTGTGCTCTCTCTCTGCCCTGTCCCTCTTCAGAAGAGATGGCTGCTGTCTCTTCTCTTCTCCTCCCCCTCTTTCTCTCCCCTCTCTGTCTCTCTGTCTCTCTGTCTCCCCCCCCCCCTTTCTTCATCCCTCTCCAATTTCCCCTTCCCTTCCATAGCCCACTAAATAAACTATACCCACTTCCCTGCATGGCATCTATCCATCTCTCACCCACTGTGGCTCTTGTGGGATCAGCTATCCCACTGACCTGCCAAGGGCTCTTACTCACCACCTCCCACCCCCTTATCTCCCTCTCCTCCATCCCTTCCATAACCCACTGAATAAACTTTATACCCAAACTCTTTCTCTGAATGATGTATCTGTCTCTCACCCGTCAAGGCCTCAGGGGACCCACCGAGGCTTGGGGGACCTAATGAGGCCCCTCGTGGGACCAGCTACCCCTCGTGGGACTGGCCTCTTCTCTTTATATCTTTAAAAAAGAATAAGACCACCCTTATGGTACCTTTTGTTCTCCTTATGATGTGGCTGGATTTATACACTCAAGAATCTGGTCACTGCTTTCCCCTGGGGTTCACACTGTCTGAGAACCAATACTATTGAATTCAGACATAATTTATTAAAGACCTACTCTATTCCAGACACAGTACCAGGAAATGCACTTATAGCATAAGCAGAACACACATGGCTTTTATATTATGAAGGTTTTTATAATCTTACATTAACCAACTAATCACATCCCTAAGACAGCATGACTAGACTAGAGCTTTTGGAACATAGAACTAAGTCTTAGGCGTCATCAGTGGTGTTTAGCAAAGGAGACAAGGTACAGAAGAAGCTGTAAAATGTCCCAGCACAGGACAGAACTAGTGAATGCTCCTAAGCCCAGGCTGAGAGTGTAAGTATGGGCCATTGACATTCCATGATGAGGCCTGCATGTCTCTATGAGGATACTGCTGCATGAGGGTTTGGAAAACCAAGAAGATTATCTTGTTGTCCACAAAATAATATGAACCTCTGTTTATGTATCTATCCATCTATCCCTGTAACCTAAAAATACACTAATTGTTTCTCAACTAAGTTCTTTACATATAGAAATTTGTATCTTTCATTAGAAGTGTGTTACTCACATGTAAGTAGTCATGCATCCCGGAAAAAATTGAAAACATGAAGCAATAACTCTCCCCCATTTTTTTATTCATTGCCATTAAAGATATTAGCATGAATACATTGTTTATATTACACAAATTGGGATCATTATTTGGCCGTCCATTAACTAAAGAAATAATCTCACTTATAAAATAGTTGCTTGTTTCCAAAATTCTGCTAGGAGTTATGGAGTAGAATGATGCAGAAGAAAGAGTATTAGTTCCCTAAATTAGTTCCTTAAAGTCCAACTGACCTCAGTTTGGGTAAACAATAAATTTTAAAACAAGTCTATTGTTAAGTAAATTATATTCTGCTGTTAGGTATACTTCCCTATTAGATGAATCATAGAATATTTGCTTAATTTTGGACAAGAAAAAGAAGTAGCAATGAGATATATCTAGAGTGCATCTCAGCCAAGAACGTCTTCTGAGAAGCTTTGGAATCAGGAGCATATGAACCTGGAAATCATGATCTAAACAGTCTGGTCACACTTACAAAACTATTGCATTCTCATTTTCTCATTTGACAAGCTTTCAATTCACTTAATTTGATATAAAGGTAAGGATTTCTTTTCTCTAAGACAACATCCCCTTAACTCCCAGTGATCCCTACATTTCTAAAGGAATATATTTTAATATAGTCATTAGTGTTTTTAAAATCCACACATTTCACACAACATTTGAGAAAGTAAAACAAATTATTTTAAAATGTTTCAGAAAATCAGACATGCATAATGAATGGCCCATTTTACAAAGGTATGAGCAATAACTTATAAAAAGTCACAGAAGGCAAACAAAAGTTGAATATTATATCACAGTAAAATAGTCTAAGGGCTGGCAAAATGCTAAAACACTTGACGTGCAAGCTTGACTTCCTGAATAGAAGCAAAGAATTGGATCTCCAGGATGTCTTCTTACCTCCACATACTTTTTTTTAAATTTTTTTAAAAGTTTTTTTTTTTAAAAGATTTATTTATTTTTATTTATTATATACACAGTGTTCAGCCTCCAGAAGAGGGCACCAGATCTCATTACAGATGGTTGTGAGCCACCATGTGGTTGCTGGGATTTGAACTCAGGACCCCTGGAAGAACAGTCAGTGCTCTTAACCTCTGAGCCATCTCTCCAGCCCCTCCACATACTTCTTATGGCATGTATACACACACACACTATATATATATATACTTACAGTAAAAATAATAAGTTCAAGCAAATCAATAATTCCAGGCCTCTATATAAACTGGAGGGCAGTATTTAGAATGTCTGTAGTGTCTATATTGGCAAATTTTGTAGGAAAATAGAAAGATAGCAAATAGAAACAGAAATATAAGTAGGTAATAGTATTAAGACAGAGCTCCTAGTTATTTGACAAGCACTCCATCAGGAGGTAGGGCATGTATCTGGGGATACAGCTTAGATAGTTAGGATACTTACTTAGCATGTATATGTCCTGTGTTCAGTCCCAAGCCCAACCTATAATCCAAGCACTTGGAAGGTTGAGGCAAGAGGACCTGAAAAGCTCAAGGTTATCCTTGGCTAAATTAGAGTAAATGAGAGACTAACCTGGTCTACAGAAGACACTGTCTCCTCTTGTTCAAGTTATGCAAACTGATATGGTCCTGATGAGCAGAAAAATATAAAACCAGGTTAGAAGGGACGATGTGACTTCTGCTTGTGTTTCTGGAATTCTTCGCTATGGGATCCTTCACTCTGGAATCCTTTGGCTCCCTGGTGAACAAAACACATTCACCACTTCTCAAAGGACAGACAGAGACAAATAGAGGTGTCAGTCTTCTCTCAGCCTTTCCCACGTATCCTGAAATGGCTCTAGCCACTATTTGATGAGGTTCAGTCAAGACCCTGAGGAGTAATTGCCCAAGAATCCAGTGTGAGAAAGCCAAAAGGCTGGAGTTTCTTTGAGCTACAAACTGTGTGTGAGTGTGGTTTGCTGAACAGCAATCTAAAGATGTTACACGGTAAGATTAACATGAAAACTGTACACAAATAGAAAGGAATAGCGTTTGGACAGTGCTTACCTCACACACCATCAAGACTTTACTAGGAAAGCTAGGTGTGTGTCCTATCATCATTTCTACCAACTCATTCTCTGCAAAGTTTGTTCCTCATTGGCTTGTGGCTTTCAAGATTCCCATCTTTCTGTGACAGCAGCTCCCTTCCTTGATCATAGTTTTATTTTCTTAATTTAGGCACAGTTTGAAACTAAGATTTGCTTTGTTGTATATCTATACAGATATACTGTCAAAAATTGACAGCTTGCACCTACTTCTAACCGAAACTCCAGATGTTATTGTACATTTTCCTTTGATTATTTTGGCAAATTTTGATTGATTACTAAAAATCACATACTCACAGCCTATAGCGTGATGTTTCTTACATATTTGCATTGAGAAATGATCAATTCAGGATAATTTGATCTCCAGTCAATTTGGGGGAGAAAGGACTCTTGGCAAATTAATTGAGTTGACATCTTGAGAGTTATCTAAATAAACAGAATAACCTATTCCAAGATACTGTAAGTGGAAAAGAAGTCACCTTCCTCTGGAATCCCTTAGCTACTGCCCATAAAAGGCAAGTCAGTATTCAACAGAAACAGGGGAAAGAGCGTGGTAAGAGTAATTAAATGAATACACGTCACAGAGTGGGTTGTTTGTCTTGGATACTTTCCATCATCTGGTACCATTTTTTTCTACAAAAGCTTTTTTCTGTGTGCCTTCCTGCTCATTTAAGTCTTATGAAAGATGCCACTGTGAATTGGCTAGGAAGAGAGCATTCCTCATTGGCCTAGATTTATTCTGCTCTAAAAAATTCTGCTTTCATATCGTGTTCCTACATTTCGGAGGGAGGAACACACATGGAATGGGTTCTGTGTTTAGACCAATGAACGATGTATTTCTTTAGACAATTAATATTCTCTTACTCTGGTGTTTTGCTTTATTCAAGAGAAAGGTAATGCCCACACAGTCACTTCCCTCACAAGTGCACTGGGGCTGGAAGCATGGTATTCTGCAAAATTTCACTTCCTCGGATACAATCTGGCATGAGAATCACTGCACTATGTTTCCTGTAAGCTGACTCAGTTCTTGAAATTGAACCTTAGTTGAATATTATCCCATGCAATAATGATGTGAAATAAAATGTAAGGTGTGTTAGCTTTAGCTTCTAATTTACATGACCACTTAAACCTGATTAAAAAAATAATAACTTCACAAATCACCCAAATTATCATATAATGACATGAGTAGACATATATTATAGCTCAGACAATGCAAATGAACATTTTTTCAAACATTTTCCAATAGATAGCAGAAGTAGATCTTTTCTCTGGTGATGTATTTAGTAAGAAAACTTGTGGAGACCAGGGCAAGCATGGATGATAATTCTTAATGACGTGACAGATACGGAGTAAGTCCTTTAGTCAGAAACACCATGCTTTCAAAGCATGGGGTTTCTGCTCAAAGTAAGATCGATTGTAATGGACCAGGAGTGACACATCACCACCCAACTAAAGGCACTCAAAGATAGGCATGGCGGATACTTGCCAAAGAGGGGTACATGGAATTCCAATATTCATGAATAAACTCAAATTCTAGTACTTTATTGTTGTCTTGGGATATTTAAAAGTACTTATAATCTTAATGTAGGAGTTATTAATGTAAATCAATGTGTTTAATGAGTAAGAAAGTTGTTAGTAATTTATTGTGGTCCCTTTAATTTGCTTTGTTAACAGTAAATTCCTAAATTAAAGTTTATGATTACACAAACATTTGGTGCTTTTTGCATTTCTCAAGTAAATTGTTTTCTCTTGGCATCTTTTCTTTTCACTATATGGTTTCTTCAGCTAAGCTAGTATTGCTGACAAACCAGCAGATAGATAATAGATGATCTATAAAATATAATTTGGTGACTTTGGTAGAATCTCCATGAAACACTTGACATCTATGGACACTGGCAAAATTCTATCAGAATCTCTTCCTCCAATGAACTGTGATTGAAATGGCATGGGACACATTATGTGCAAGTGATCCATTAAGATAATTCAAATCTCAAAGCTTTCTTCTCCAATTCACTTAGAATATACTATTTTTTAATTTATTTTAAGTTCTACTTTGTTTTATGTGCATTGGTGTCTCACCTGCAAATGTGTCTATGTGAGAGTGTCAGACCCCAAGAACTGGAGTTACAGAGAGTGACGAGCTGCCATGTGGGTGCTGGGAATTGAACCCGAGTCCTCTGGAAGAACAGCCAGTGATCTTAATTGCTGAGCCATCTCTTTTTGTTTGTTTGTTTGTTTGTTTGTTTGTTGTTTTTGTTGGTTTGAGACAGAGTTTCTGTTGTTATTCAGATGTTGGGGGGTCCCGGGTGGGCCCATGGAGCAGCCGCCAGCCCAGGCCCAGGCCAAGCGGGCGGGTGTGAAGCAGTGGCTGAGCCGCGAGAGCCAAGCCCGCAGCGGGTCTGGGAAGCAAGCAGCTGCAGTTTTCCCAACAGCAAGGGGCCACGCAGTGGAATCCTGAACAGTGGCGGGCACGTGTAAGCAGACCCATAGACACAAAAAATAGGCATAAAGCTAAAATATTTATTACAGAAGAGAGGGAGAGAGAGAAAGAGCGAGAGAGCGAGAGATCGAGGGGGGGGAGACAGAAACCCGTGTGCACCCCAAAAGAACAGGAAGAGAGAGAGAGAAGATGGTGGCGGAGGGTCAGAGGTAGTGGGAGTGGGCGTGGCTTGTCTCCCATAGAGACAGGAAACCACAACAGTTTCTCTGTAGCTTTGGAACCTGTCCTGGAACTTGCTCTGTAGATCAGGCTGACCTAGTGGGACTTGAACTAGCTAGGACTAAACCCTATCTCAAAAAATGAAGGGGAAAAAAAGTTTGAATGAAGGACTTGGAATGGGTAAATTGTAAAGCATGTGTTTGTAAACAAGAACACTGCTTCTCAGTTTTCCTTGTGTCTATATGTCATACTAAGCTGCGTTTGACACACTTGCTCTTCTCATGCATGTCTGTTATTATCTCTCTCCTATGCTTCCTAGTTCGTGCATTGTTATAAATGTCCTGTGCACTTTATAATTATCTGCTTCATATTTGCCTTCCCTTCCAAAGTTTACGTGAGAATGGAACAGAGGAGCCATTATTTTTAAATTCTTAGTGCTTAAAATGTTGACAGACATGTATTTGCTGAACACACTGATTAACTCATAATAGGTAGATAGCAGAAACTATCAGCTTCTGATAATTCTGAAAATAGAAATACAAATGTATTACATTATTCAAACGATGAAAGTCTGTGTCCTTACTCAATAAACCTGAAGATAATGACGTGGAGACCTAACTTGGGAAATGGCCTTTTCAGTTAACAGCTGTGACTCAGCCAGTGATGGAAAGGAACTTCTGTTGGTTACAACCAGCCAACTGTTCAAACCACTTTCATATACAGCAATGGCCAGCTCTACCTAACCCCGCTGTCTGGAGCTCACCACACAGAACCTGCACACACGGTGCAAACAGTTTCCCAGTTCCAAGATTGTAGATAAAAGTCAATTGAGGAATACAAGACTCGATCTATTATAGTTTTATCTCAACACTCTATACGATCACAAAAGCAGAAGCCAATACTGAACGCACACTATGGCCAGATTTCAGATTCAATGGATCTAAAGTTACGTATTCCAGATTTTAATATGATGAAGTTGCAACACATCACTTCCTCCAAAATACTCAAAATGTGTCAGACCAATGTTCAGTTGTAGACTGCTCATTCAACGAAAATCCAGGAAAAGAACTGAAATAGTCAAGAGTACATTTTACCTCTGCCAAATTCTTTTTGTTTTCTCTCCTAAGAAACCCACTAGACTCATATTGATAATGCTATCTTATCACTCAAAATGAAAAAAAAAAAACGGTTAGTGATATATACATAAAAAGAAAACCATTGATGCTATAAGACAAAGCAAAATAGCAGTATTTTAACAGAGTGTGCTTACTATGTGAAAAGAAAATACAGGACTATGATATATTTGCTATGTTGCTGAGATATGATTATACTTATAATAATATATTTCACTGAAGTATAGCAAGTTCTTTAAAAAGAAAATGCATATAACTTTAAAATTAGTCTGTCCTATAAGCGATTATTACTCTTGATATATTTAATTTCAAATCTTTCCAAAATACGGACTGAACTTTTTTTGATAACTAAAAACAGAAGACAAAGGTGCTTAATGTTAAAACTCATTTCTAAAGGGGAACTGACAATCCCTGAAGTCAGAGGGGAAAACTGCAGTTTGGTCCCGAGTGGACATAAATGGTGAAACATGGTTCTGGTTGCCCAGTCCTAAACAGACCTGGTTATTAACTCAAAACGTGAGCGCACACTGTGGGCCTCACCTTTCATGACCATGGTATGTGATTTAATGTTATGTGACATTATTAATACTGTGCACAGGATTGTGCACACTGTCTACTGTACATTGTGATTGTGACAAAAACCTCAGATCCCAGAGAAAAAAAGGTAGAGAAAATCTTGTTTTATCCGAGATGAATTGTTAATACTTTTTTAAGTGGCCCAGATAAAAGAATCCACATCATGGCAAACTTTCGTTTACAGTTTTACTCGACAGAGTTGTAACACGTATACGGTATCAACACAGGAAAACAAAGCATTCATAAGAGACTGGTGTGTTAAAGCAAAAGAAAAGTAAAAACTAAAAACTCTCATGTCCCCAAAATGTATAGCAATTTAGTTTATTTACATACAAAAAATGCAAAACGCAAGTAAATTGCTTCTTTTCCACCAATATGTATTCTCGCTGAAGTATTGTTATTCTGTGGCCACATCTGCTCATTCTCAAGAACAATGTGATAGAAAATTTAAGTAACCTTTTTCCACTTCACAGCAAGAAGAAAGGTCTCAGCAAACACTTCCCTGGCAAGGGTCTTCTCCTGTGAATCCTAGCAGGTGCTAATTGGCGAAAGAGAAAGCAGTTTGCAGTCAACACCTTTCTCCATAAAGTGTTGAGCTGCAAAAATCGAGTTCTTTGAACTTTATTGGCTGTTCAACAAATAGGCTTTTCATGGAAAGAAGTGTGCCACTGCACTAAGCAATATTATTGGTGACTCTGAGAATGTAGTAAGTTTTGCTGACAGGTTTAATTACTTGTGCCAGAAGAAAGAAAGAGGAGGGGGGAGAGGGAAAGGGAGAGAAGGAGAGAAAAAAGGAAAGGGAAAAAAGAAAGAAAGAAAGAAAGAAAGAAAGAAAGAAAGAAAGAAAGAAAGAAAGAAAGAAAAAGAAAGAAAGGAAGAAAGAAAACAGAAAAGTTCAAACCACATTTTAAGTAACTAGAGGATTTATTTGGACAGTGACTGCTTCCACTGAGCAGCAATGGACTGAGGTACAGGTGCAGTTCTTGCCGGGTGTTGGTGGCGCATGCCTTTAATCCCAGCACTCAGGAGGCAGAGGCAGGTGGATCTCTGTGAGTTCGAGGCCAGCCTGGTCTACAAAGGGAGTTCCAGGACAGGTTCCAAAGCTACAGAGAAACCCTGTCTCGAAAACACAAAAAACAAACAAACAAAAAAATACAGGTGCAGTTCTCCATCTATTACACAGTGAAAAAGTGTGCCCTGAATAGAATTGCAAGTGTCTAACTTTGCTGAAAATTTTGCATTATCACCAATCGAGTGTTTGAAAAGCTAAGTTTTAACATTACAAGAAAACCAAAAGGCATGCATTGCCTTAATAAGCTAAGTGACTTAATGTGTATATTACTTGTTTTTTTAAAAGTTCTATTCCCACCGGGCAGTGGAGGCGCATGCCTTTAATCCCAGCACTCAGGAGGCAAAGGCAAGAGGATTTCTGTGAGTTTGAGGCTAGCCTGGTCTACAAGAGCTAGTTCCTGGACAGGCTCCAAAAGCTACAGAGAAACCCTGTCTCAAAAAAACAACAATAAAACAAAACAAAAGATCTATTCCCTGGTTTCAAACCAAAATTTTTAAATTATATTTAAAAAATGGTTACTGTTTCATTTAATAATCCATAATTGCCAACTCAAACTCATTCCAGTAGAAAGTTAGCTGTTTTGTTGTACTAGATATGACAAATATCATTTATTAAGATGTACTTGTAATTTAGGTCAATTGAATCCATGTCTAGCTTTGTCAAATGGTAGACATTCTTTAAAGCAATCAGCCCAAGCTCCTCTGAGGTCATAGAGACGCCTCTGTTCAGAACTATAAAGTTTTCTCCTTTGTAGGCTGGGGTATTTTATAAGCCACAGCACATGAATAAACATTCCTCCAGTTTCTATCAGCTGCGTCCCAGCTTGATCTTTTCTACAGCAGCTAGGGTCGATCTTTTACAAAGAGCCCATGTAGATAATAATATCCTAGGTACCCTGGAAATACTGACTCTGATCTACTAGACTTCACTCTGTCCCCTAACCCAACCTTCCTGTAGATATGCAAATATGCTTTCAGTGTAAACAGACTGGAAACAAAAGATTCAGCAATTACTTTCAAACAAAGCAAAAGTGAGCTATCTGGAAGCTCGCCACACTGCCAGTGAGAGTCGCAAACTACTGGCTGATGAATGCATATTGTATGTATGCAGTGTGGCTTTGCATACATACAGCATTGATGCACACATGGTGACGTGTGGGGGCAGTCTTCCTGTCTTCAGGGTGGGATCTACTGAAGTAGCCCATGGACAACTAAGTCCAAAGCAGTGGGAGGTTGGTGCTGCTACTGTAACACAGATATGGAGGTCAGTGGGTGGGCATCGGTGTTAGCGCTGACGGAAGCTATGGTTAAAGGTGCCAGGATCAAATATGCCATGAATCACGACACTGGAAGAATTCGCAAGGAATCCCAGTATCCAAAATCTACAAGGGATGACGGGAGAAAATGGATCTCTTACACAGGTTGCGCATCATTTGCTGAGTGAGCTGGGCCCGAGGAAACACTAAGGATAAATAATCAATAAACCCACCCCACATATACAGTGAAAATATGGAAGGTCATGACCTGGGAATGTAGGTCAGAGGGCGAATGTCTGCCAACTGTGCTTGAGGGCTTGGGTTTCGTCTCCAGTCCTGAAAGGAGGAGGAAGAAAATGAGGGGATAAGTCATGGTGATGCCATCACCACAATAACAGATCACATGTACATCTGCCTTACCCGAATAGTGAGATTCCTGGCTTAATTATACGGTAAATGACACGGTGATAGCACTGGAGTTAAAACTAAGCAGTAGAGAAAACGGTTAGGAGGGAATTGGGGGAATGAGAGAGAGAGAAGGGAAGAAATTTTCAGGAAATGGCAGGCAGAGAAGACAAACGTGGAAGGGAAAGAAAGACACAGAAAGCAAACTGAGACGCCTACTAGAAAGAGCAAATGAATATGAGGTTTTATTCAAAGCAATACACATTGAGGATGATAATTGAAGTAAGGCATACATGTTATAATTTTAAAGGTACATATATGTATTTATACATACACACCTCTGCATATACACACATACATGCTAAATATTTTATCAGATAATGTTAAGTAATATGATTTATCTTTTTCTTACATGTTCGCCTGTGATGTATGTCCTAATTTATTTGTATACTCTGGAGGCAGAAGCAGGTGAGTTTCTGTGAGTTCAAGGACAGCCTGGTCTACCAAGTAAGCTCCACAAAGCCAGGGCAACACAGGAAAGCCTTGTCTCAAAAAACTGAAAAAAGAAGGAAAGGAAGAAGAAAGAAAGAAAGAAAGAAAGAAAGAAAGAAAGAAAGAAAGAAAGAAAGAAAGAAAGAAAGAAAGAGGGAGGGAGGGAGGGAGAGAGAGGGAGAGAGACAGAGAGAGAGAGAGAAAGAAGAAAGAAAGAAAGAAAGAAAGAAAGAAAGAAAGAAAGAAAGAAAGAAAGAAAGAGAAAAGCAAGCTGAAATTCACTAGCATTTGAAAGGAATTGTCCTTGAAAATCTCCATGCAAAGGGCTTTCCATTTTCTTAAAATACATAGTTCAGAAAGTTGAAGTAGTAAGTTAATATGAAAATGTGACTCACGAGGTAGACTTAGTCATTTCTATTTTGAATTAAATAATGGTAGAATATTTCTTTTAAAACTTCAGGATTTACTTAAAATTTTCTAATAATGATTTTAACATCTTTCTCAAGGCTCAAGATTTTTAGAGCAAAGGACTTTCACTATGAATTAATGAAATGAGACCTAAGCTTGAGGAAATCAAGCACCAACTGTAAGTGCCAGGTTGTATTTTCTTTCAGATATTATGAAACTTCTCAACATAATTTTACTGAGAAACGTTTTCACAGGAAGAAAACGAAACGAATAGATGAAGTTTAAACATAAGATCTTTCTGTGACACAGAGAAAGGTCAGGATGCTGCCTCACGGCAAGACACCCTACTGGGGAGACTTGGATTCTGACTTTAACGTTTGAGGGAAAACAATTTTTACAACGAAAGCACTATCTGGCTTATCGTTAACCCAGTAGCTTGAGTTGCTTGAAGACGTTAATTATCCGTTCATCCAGTGAGTCACCGAGGTAATGAAATTCAAGATGGACTGATTTGACATTGTTAAAGGGCGAAAGAATGTGGCCGAGCCTGTACTGAGTCGAGAGTTCAGCCCAACATGAGGGAATGTGGAGTATGCTACAGATAAAAAAAAAAAAAAACAAACGCCAACTAGTCAGGTGATCTGAGACTGCACCGGGCTGAAGTTGCCTGCGTCAATGCACCGGGTTTCCCATGCTCTTTATTTCTCCAGGTGGTCATATCACTCTCTCTTCCCCAGAATTCCATAGATAAATACATAAGTAGATACATAGATACATAAATACATAAGTATTTATACATAAGTAGATACATAGATACATAAATACATAAGTAGATACATAGAAGTCTTAAGACTCCAAGATCATGGCAATATTTTTGAAACAGTTCCATAAATTATGAAATCAAATTGCATAAATAATATTAATGTGGAATTATCACTTATCCACATAAAACATTTGTGGCATGTTATATAAATCTAAGAAAATCAAGAAAAGAAAGAAAAATTTGAATTTCTTCTACTATTTTCAAGATATTTCATTCCATTTTGAACAAACTAAAAGTAAAACCTTACATGCAGCTTTTAAAAAAGAAAGCTACGATATACAGAATAGATATCAACAGGTGTAAATTTAAAATGAACATATATCTAGACAACTTTTTACAATGAGTCAAATGATAGTTTTGAAATTTCAGTTATAGTATGTGCAATCAGAAAAGAAAATCTCAGAGACAGAACAATAAGGAAGAAATAACACAGTATAATTATCCAGAAAAAAATACAAGATGTAAAAAAACAAAACACAAATGTTTTCAGGATATTGTAAAATACTGTCTTTTATAAATGTGACCAGCCCTGCTCACATGCATGCAACTTCTTTTTAGAATTTCTAAATATACGCAGTCTTGTATTCCTCATATTTTAAAAAAATCCTTGGTATTTGTTTAAAAACAGAATTTATTGTGCTGTATAATCTGACTAGAACATTTCTCCTGGTGAATTTATTACAACGGGATGTGAGCATGAAAAGAAATCCATAAGGCTATAATGTTTTTGGAAAGCAAGAAATTAGAATAAATATTTTCCTAAGGGAGCTAAGGGGCCGAGGATGAGAAATGAAAGAGATTTTAGCAGCTAGATGGTATAATATTTCACTCTTGTTCTAAAATTAAGTACGAATCCTTCACGTACAATTTCTAAGAATATATTTTGATCCTGTATTGTTCACCTTGTGTATCTAAAATATTTTAGGCTGTATCACCTACAGTATTAATTTAAGTTTGAAACTTGAATAATATTTTTTATATTTATATTATGTTAATATTTTTATATTAACAATAATTTATGAGTTGGTAGGACCTGTTGGGCCTACCAACTCATAAATAGATAATTTCAGAATGTGAACTCCATGAAGAATGCCAAAAATGTAGAAGGTTCTAATTCCTTCACATTTAAGTGAAGTTTTATTTCTGTGTATGCATGTGTGCCTACTTGTCTATATGAGTACCATGTGTGTGTACCAAATGGGAGACAGGTCTGAGAGGGTATTGGTCCCTTGGAACTATAGTTGCAGGCAGTTATCAGGTCCCCTACAAGAGTAGCAAGAGCTCTTAACCTCTGATCCATCACTCCAACACTACAGTTTACACAACCTTTATTATCATTTGTATTTTGAGTAAGAAATACTCTAGTTCATGTGAAGCATTGTTTCAGTGTAACTTTAGCCACCATTTTCTTAATAAATAATATTAATAATAGTAGAAATAATAGTATTATAAACTGCTTTCCATATGCTTGCTAGGCTATTCTCAGACAAATGTCAACTCAAATCAATTTAGAAATTGTTACTACCATTTGAAAAGCAGTCTGAGATTTATTTTAAAAGCTAAGAAAATTACTTTACGATCCACATTCTTCTACCTCTAGGCTTCTATGGGCATATTCAGAAGAATGGAAACAACAGACACTTGCATGTGAATGTTCATAGTGACATCATTGACAATAGCTTAAAGAGCAGCAACTGAAATGCCCATCCACTGATAAATGGATGAGCAAAATAATAACTACACTACTGAAAATCATTCCACCATTAAAGAATGAATAGCAGGTAACATTTACACATGTAAGTAAAGCCTGGAAACCTTGAGCCGTGTGAAAGAAGGCAGTCACACCACGTCAGACATTGGATGCTTACGCTGACATGGAACATCATGAATTAAACCTGAGAAGAACTTTTGCAGTGAAGCAAAATGCCGAGTGGTTGCTAATGCACACGGGGTCTTTGCGGGCATTGATGGAAATACCTTAAAAACTGGGCCAGGCCCGGGAGATGTTTATCAGGTTGAGGTGCCTGCCATCAAACTGTTGACCTGAGTTCAATCCCTAGTGTCAGACATGGTCAAAGGAACGACCCATGGTGAACAATGTCTTGGGGACCTGTAAGAGGGGTTCCAGGAGAAAAGGCCTTTTACCCAGATGCATTTTTTCCCCTGGGTTGCTCTGGATGTGATTTCACTCCTCATGTAACAAATACTTACATTCAATTTATAAGACTTCTATTCAGTTTATGTGCCTTGTTTATTCCTGTTAGATGTGAGAACAAAGCTATAGCACCCAGTCTGATCAGTGTACCTGAATCTAGAGATGGCCTTCTGCCTTGCTTCCATGCTTTCTCATATATAATCCATGTATGTGCTAGACATGTGTGTTTAAATTGGTCTATCCTAAAAATGTTCTGGGAAAGGGCTGCTCCATCAATGTTTAGTATGTGCTTATTGATGTTCATTTGCATGTTTTCCTGATCATGTTTTTCTGAACTCAAACAACCTTCCTTAGATCACTGCTTTCTTTGTTACATTCATGTAAAGAAGCACATTGAAACTGAAGTAAGATTGTCTACAGCATTAAACTGTAGTCTGCCCCATTATTTCAGGTCTTCAGATTCCAGGTTTGGTGGAAAAGATTTGCACAGATCAGTTGAAAAGTGGACATTTAGGATCTACATGGTAGAAGAAGAGGACTGACGTGTGGGAGCTATCTTTATACTTCCACATACATGATATGGAACACATTTGCCCCCAAACACACACACACAAATAAATGTAATAAAAATGCTGTAACTACTGTTACAGTTATACAATTGTGGATAGTAATAAGAACCACCAAATTGCACTATTTCAATGAATAGTTTATATGGAATGAAAATTGTATCACAAAATACCTATTTTTGCAAAAGAAAAACACAGAGTCTCTGTCCTATGACTAAAATTGGAACTGCAATGTGTGTGTACCCAGCTAGCTGTTCAGCTGTCTTAAGGTTCATTAGTTTGTAGCCAGCTAGACAACATAGTAAGACCTTGTCTCAAAAGCATGACTATATCTATCGCATTTCTTTTGACATGTGATGCATGGAGGAACAGCTAGAGAATTAGAGCTGGACAGTGAAGCCTTTGTAATGGGAGAGACAAAGTTCTAGGTCACTGGGACTAGACTGGCACGCTATTTCAAGATGCTGAGATGCTTGCTGATGAGGTAGGAAAGATTCAGCCAAAGGGATGGCATTCAAATTGGCTCAAGGCATCACAGGAGCCTAGCTAAGTATGAGGTTGCCACATATAACAGAGCCTCGCCCTTACCCACAGCCTCCAGCAAGGCTTCACCATGACAGGCATATTGTTGTTATTAGACGCATCTGCAGGCCACAACTGACTAGATCATAAATAAATCCCTGGCCCAAACTGCTCAGGATGCTCTCTCTCAAAAACTGAGAATTTGGACTTAGTCAGCATGGGTAGGTGTAATATGAACTGAGGGCTGTAAGTTTAAAAATTATGTGGCTGCCATCATCTGTTATCTAAGATGTTAAAAAATGGGACCTATGGAAAACAAACAAGATATCAAAAACAGGTGCTACTCAGATATGTGTGAGTAGTGGTTCCTCAATTATGTTAGCTACTCAGGAAATCCTCCAGCAAAATGATTCTTTGGAGAAAGTGAATTAAAGATGGGATGGAGGGGAGTCTGATGTAAACTTTCCTGGGGAGTTAATATGACAAGGCCACAGAAATGTGAGATAAGGCAGTGTTTTAATACTTTTCCTGTCTTGATATTATGATTGTTTGCTCTAATATTAGGATAGTACATACAATCATTCCCTATCAAACAGAATGCTCTCGTTAGATATCTAAGAAACTTCATTTAGATTCATTATAATGCTTTTTTAAACTTCCAAACATCAATTGATGCGATATGAAAACAGGGCACAGAAATCTCTAACTACTAACCAAGGAAGATGAGCAGATGTCAGGAGCCATGTCCCCCCAAATTATTATAGAAATCACTGCCGTGAGAAGTTTGCAGAGAGCTCTACTTCTCAATTGTATTGAGTATAATAGTCTTATTGACAAAGCCTATCCCACACCCAAATTAACTGTTAATAGAGAGCTATCTGTTAATGGAACCTGCCTCACATTCCAAACTATCTAGACAACTAGGTGTGTCAACTTGTGACTTCCTGACCAAGGAATCGTGACCTGACCGATCGTAACCTCTTGGCCTACGTGACGGGCATAGACCACGTGGCAAGATCCCATGCCCCAGCCCCCCCAAGCTCCTCATCCAGGGGCTATATAAGCTGCAACCATGACTCTAATAAACGGAGGCTTCGACAAATCTGCCTAGCCTCCTTCCTCTCATCATCCCATGTCTTTCAGGTGGTACCTCTCCGTGACCCTGGAATAACTGACCAGCCAGGCGGGTTACAAACCCTAGACAGAGTAATCCGTCAAGGCGGTCTACAAGCAGAGGGAGATTAGGAAAACATGCTTGACTACCTGAATTCAATGCCAGAAAACACACACGTACACACACACAGGCATGCACACACGCACACAGAATGGGCATGCATTTGTCATCCCAACACTCCTGTGGTATGATGGGAAGCCGAGACAAGAGAATCAGGAGAAAAAATCTATCATCTAGAGCTAGACACTTGAGAGTGGCCTAGCCTGGTGTTCTGGGACAGTAGGGGAAGCAGTAGGAAAGATCTTGACTCAACAGTGTGGAAGTGAGACGTGGCTGAGTGTGTCCTGTGATCACTGCACACACACACATGTGCCCTCACATACCCACAGCATTGGTGCATACAACAAACACAAATACTTCTTAAATTTTAGTGAAAATTCCCTTAAATTTGAGGCTTAGGTTTTGTTTCTCTTGGTGTTCAGAGCAATGCTAGAAAACAGTTAGCATTCGCCTCATGTACATACTGGAAATTTTCATTTAAAAAGCTTTAGGAGTGAGAACTGATAAGGAGGCAGTCCAATTAAAATACTTAAATTGAGCATGGATTTGAAAAATTACATGAGAATATGCAGAAAGATTTTCAGAGTCTGAATTAGGTAGTATGAATAGAGACAGAAACACATTAATAACTTTCTTAGAATTTGCCTATCGCTTTCACAGACTTCTAGCCGAGAAAATCTTGCAGTTCATTTTATTATCTGAAACTTTGTCTGATACCTTGTTGCTTGGAGTGATCCATACGTATTTTAATTAATATTCAACATTTTTCCTGTTATCATTCAGAAGAATTTAGCAAAGTGCATGACTGTGTAATTCATCCTAGTCTCCCATACACTCCTCAAGGTGGACTCCCAAGAGTGGGCACAAGTGCCTGGTACCAATACAGCTCACACAACTGGCATCTTGTAGGACAATGAAAAGAGGGCAAATTCCATTCTTACTGTATGATCTGCTGACCTTCCCTGTCACTTGGGTACCCTGTCCCTTTAAGAGACAAGCTCTACCTACCCCCAATCTTCCCCATCATCTCCAAGGCAAGCTGATCTCATGCCTTCTTTCCATTCTTTTACCCCCCCCCTCTCCCCATCCCTCTCTTTTTTTCTTTTCTTTTTTTTTAAAGACCACAGTCAGTGGTCTTAACCACTGAGCCATTTCTTCAGCCCCATGCCCACCCCTCTTCTGAAGAGGTAACTACTGTCTCACCCCTTCCCTTATCTTCTCTCCTCTCCTCTCTTCTTCTCTCCTCTCCTCTCCTCTCCTCTCCTCTTCTCTCTCTCTCTCTCTCTCTCTCTCTCTCTCTCTCTCTCTCTCTCATATATATATATGTACATATTTACTCCATAATCCTCTTACCCATTAAGTAAACTCTATATCCAAGCTCTCTCCACATGGTATATCTGTCTGTCTTCCATCCGCCAGAGTTCCCCACCAGCCAGGAGCCAGGGGACCTGCCAGGTTCCTGCCACCATGAGTCCTTCACTTACATCCAGCTATTTTTGTTTACAAATGTAACTTACACATAATTTGGAAGTATGTATCATCCATGCTGTCTTTCCAAGTAGGAACATCTATATATTTGAGCAAGGCGATGGCTGTGGCTAGTCTAATTGCTAATTTTCATACCTGTTCTTACTGTTATAGCTTTAACTGAGGTAATGCTGTCAATTCACTCTTCCATAAGCAAATGTATTATAAAATTACTTATATAATTTTACCAATATGATTTTGTGTCTTAAAAATGAGTACAACTCTTCCCGGAGTATGGTGATGGATATCACTCAAACATTTTGTCACTTGAGACAGAGAGATGGCACAGTCATTAAAATCCATCATTGCTCTTGCTGAGGACCCAGATTCTGTTCTTAGCATCTACATGGTGGCTCCCATCAATCTTACCGTCTTCTCAATTCCACAGTGACCAGATCCTCGGTGCACAGAAACACATTCAGGCAAACATTCACATGAAAAACAAAATAAATAAACCATTTTTTAAAAGATAAATGCTATTTAGGCAAACATATTCTCAGCTTTATCAGAAATACTGAATAAAAAATAAAGTTACGTACATATACAGTACAATTCTTAGTCTAAGGTAACTCATACCCCTTTTGCCTTCTCTATCTCTGCACCTGTCCTCTGGGGGCCTGCAGTCAGTGTCTAGGTTTCCCTGATTATTTTGTCTCCAGGGTCTGACATATGACCTGTATACAAAAGACCCTCATCAGTGCTTAATGGGTTTCATAACTTTAAAATATGTAGTTTGGGGATCAGGGCTGTGACTGAACAGGTAAAAATGCTTACCGAACAAGCCCGGCAAGTTATATTTGTATCACGGAAACTTTTGCAAGAGCAAGTAACAGTGGTGCTTACCTGAGAGCCCAGCACACCTGTGGGTTGGTGGTGTCAGAGCCAGGATTCCCATGAAGCTTGCTGTCTGCTAGTCTGCAGTGAGGGAGCCAGTCTGGAACATGGTGCAAGAGGATGATTGAGACCCTATTTTATGCGGTCTAATCTTCACCCACACACATGTGTATATGTGTGTGCACACACATGAAAAATTAATAAAATCTATTTAAACTTCATCATTACCAGGTCCCTCTCTGGGTAATGGGTTATAGACTGTAGTAAGCTAACTTGGAAACAAACAAACATAAGACACCTATCCTACTTTCGTGAAATAAATATGTTTCCTCTAGTGAGATAGTCTGCTTGATTTCATCTCAAGCATTGCTAAACCCTATTTTCTGAAATATTGGTACCCAGGTCTTTTTCCAGCTCCTCAGCAACCTTTCCACCTCAGTCCCCTTTCTCTTAAAAGATATAGGTTGCTGGGAGAGTTAGCTGAATAATACACACAGAGCATCTAAGACACAACACATCGTGGTGACTTTTCCCAGAAGTCTTTGAAATTTCTCAATATTAGGGCAGAGAGAGAGCTTTAACAAACCTTGAGTTTAATTCCAGGTGCTGAGTTGCAACGCCACTGCCAGGGATTGAATTTAAAATCTTTATAGATGAAGAGACTATGACCCACGAGCTAACAAGAAGGGGACTTGGGCGGTACAGCGCAGTTGCAGGATCCAGGATGGAATTAAGGGAAGGAAAGGCCAGACAATGAAGATGAGCCGGAGCCAAGCTGTGTGGAGGATCAATTAACAGTGGAGGGAAGGCCATGGCCTCATGCTTTCACCCTCAGGGTAGCTCTCAGGTATTAAGATATTACAATTTTCAATTGTAAGCCAATGAGGCTTAAAACTTTAACTTAATGTCCCTCTACGTTTCTACCTAAAATCGCGGTGTTCTTGTGTTATCTCTGCCCGTCTATCATCTGTCTTGCTTCTCCCATTTCGCTTCCATGTTTGCTGTTACCAAGTAGAAGTAGGCCTTTGTGGGTCGACTGTGAGTTATTCTTGTGCTGGCTTCTAGCTAATCTTTTATATTCTCTCCTATACGTTTCTTTTTTGAAACGCGTCCCCGCAACAAGTAGCAAATGCTTGCTACTGTTTTCGGAAGAAAACTGACTGCTTTGACCTGCTATTGGATATCTTCTTTCTAGCCCCAGACTGAAGACCTTCCCAAATTTATGCTGTTATAAATTACAGGGCATTCCCTGTTCAATGCATCGCCATGCTCCTTGTTTTCTCATTTTAAATGGATTTTCCTTTACAACCACTCCTTGCCTTCCACAAGTGTTGCCCTCGCCAGCTGGTCATTCGGATGTATTGTGATTTAAATTTGAAGGAATCATGCCAGCAAAGGGTTGGAGGAAAGAAGGTGTCAGACCCTGGGTGGGCAAAAGGTTCCTTTTGCTAGGGAAAGGAGGAAATAGGGAGGTCTGTGTGAGAACGCTCAGCAGGAGAGAGAATCTACAGCTTTCACTGAAAAGGGCCACCCCTTCTACCGGAGGGCTGCTTCAGTGTTCCCCAAAAACCGTATGGTAATAGGACGGGAGACGAAGTTTAAACTGTAACCGCGCAATTAACATGTCTATGATGGGTCTCAAAGAGCGGCTGCCACTGTTGTCCCTGCAGCACGGCTCTGCTAATAAAGATGGGTGACCCAGATTTGTACGTGAATGGTTTAGTCTTTGCCTTGGTCCTCTGCATAACCTCCCACCCATGGACTCGCTGAATTCCTACCATTGTTGAAGCAAATAAGGCGGAGGAAGAGAGAATGGTTCCTGCACCGTGTTTCTATAAACAGGGCTGAATACCCTGAACGCTGGAGCCAAGGACCACCTCCAGGGTAGTCCGCGCAGGGAGGCGCCATAGCAGATGCAGGTGCTTTTCCACTGTAGAACCACAAGCAAGGTCCTGGGGACTGGGGTTCCATTTTCCACTACTGGTCAAGGGAATCCCCACCCCCATCCCAAGCCAAGCCCGAGTTCAAGAGGAGTCCTCCAAATCCCTGAATTTGTTTCCATGGAGTGTAGAGGAGAACAAGCGGGCTGTTCTGAGTGACTCTGCGCTGATCCGTTGGTGTTTAAAAGCAATAGTTCTCTTGGGCTGAAGCCAATGTTTATCTTCAGACAACTGAAAACACTGAGTAGGCTTAGCATTTTTTAACTTGTGTCTCAAGTATCTGGTGGCAATCTGCCTCTCTGAGGGAAAGAACTCAGAACACAAACAACACTTCTAAACCTAGGAAGAACATGGACAGGGAAGGAAAAAGACTTTAAAATCTAATATTCATTCATTTGTTCTCCGTTTAAATTTCTAAAAAGTTGTTTTAGGCCAAGTAAGGACTTCCATAGGCATTTCGGGAACTATAGGAGACAGGATTAGAGAATTAATCAAAAGTATCTTAATATGGGACAATTAAAAAGAAAGCTGCCGTTCTTGCATTAAGCCTGGCAACGGAGGCAGAGCATTGTGAGTTCAAGGTCACCCTGAGCTGTGCAGTGACGACGGAAAGAAATGAGGAAAAGGAAAGAAAAAGAAAGAAAGACTGTGTGACTGTGTGTGTGTGTGTGTGTGGAGAGAGAGAGAGAGAGAGAGAGAGAGAGAGAGAGAGAGAGAGAGAGAACCTGTTGAAGGTTTGTGAACTGAGCGAACATAGGAAAATGAAGAAAGCCTTATTAACCTCTGCTTTTAGCCCCTGACCTAGCTTCGCTTTGGTTCTGCTTCTCCTCCGTCCTTTTTCTCTTCTATTGTCTCGTTGGTACATGGATGTTCTTGCGAAATCTCAGAAGCCAGCAGTCACAAAGGTCTAGGCTTGTTAATCGGTTCTAAGAGAACGATTAGTCAAACGAGCAATGTTGAAAAGTGGAGAGAGTTATTCACTGTAGCCATAACGTGAAGAAGAACAAAGAAAGTGGTGTTTGTTTTTAAAAAATTGGAAAAAAAAAAGAAGAACAAAGAAAGACCTGTGTTTATGTTAAGAAAATTTGGGGCAGGTGGGCCAGAGGTAGGCTTACTAAGCAGTCCCAGGCGAGTGTGCTCTGGTTCTGCAAGGTGGTCCTGAGGAGGCTGTTATCACAGCCATTGCTCCAGGGAAACAATCTGCTTCTTTGGAGATGATTGCTTCTGCTCCAGGATACAGCCTCACTATCACGGATAATTGCCCCTATTTGAATGCATTCTGTTCTGCTTGTCCCTGATTGCTGGGGGATAGTTTGAGTTAGATGTCAAAAAGATGTTTATCCATCACTCCTGTGGTTCTAGCAATTTAAGGTGGCTCGAAGGGGAAAGGTTAAGAAGGCAAGGAGAGGAACACACTGGAGGACACATGTGAGCCCTGCTCTCCACGGTGAGTGGAAAGGTGCCATCATCTCCACAGCCTACAGTTCTAGAACAACACACAAGCTAGAGTCAAAAGGACCCATCGTGTCGTGTCCAAAGGAAACCCTGGTTCCCAAACTCTAAAGGCAGCCCTGGCCCACAGGAGGTCTTCTGGGGCTTAGATTGCCTTTACATGACCCAAGATCTTGCAAAAATGAAGAACCAAACACTTAAGGGAAACTACCTGCTTTTACACTTAGGTTTCACAAAGAAAGCAGAGCACTTAGATAGGTTATTGAGCACAGAAGTAGCGGGTTTGCTTTAACAGAATGAAGCAAGAAGGCAAGGAAAGCTGTCTGTTCATACTCTTCCTGACTTGTCTATAGCATGTCCCAGATGTGAGCCAGGACCCTTCTGGAATGCCCTGTAAAGAGAAAGGAGGAAAGAGAGAAAGCACTCTCTGTGTGCTTTAGGGTAGATGAGCTCTTCTTTATATGACTTACGTTGGGGAAGTAGAAGAGGTTGGAGGATAAACTGTGGGAGTTGCTTCTTTCCTCCTATCATGTACGTTCTGGGGATCAAACTCACGTCAAGATACTTAGCCGCAAAAGCCTTTGCCTACTGAGGCTAAAGCCAGTGTGAATTTTCCTTTTTATAACTCTTGTCAGGGTAAAAAAAAAAAACACAAGAACAGAATAGAATGGAAAGTAAAAGATGCTCCCTTGGAACCATATAATTCCTTCACTAGAGTGTAGGCACGTGCTGCATGGTACCACTTCAGTTAGGGACCAACTGTATGTGATGAGCTTGAATGTAGGCACATGTTTCACAGTAAATGCTTCAGTTAGGGACCGACTGTATGTGACGAGCCCAGAGATTAAATGGTCAAAGAACATCGTAACCTTTTTAGAATCTGAAAGTATACCACATCATATTCCCACAAAGACAAAGTTACTCACAGGAATATTTTTCTGTCATTAAGTGACATGTGTCTATATTTGGTGTAACTAAGCCTGGATCCGAAACGTAGCATAAGGCACTAAAGAATACACTCTTTTCCCATGAATTTCTAGGCAATGTTCAAACACCAGTCTGTAGATTTTTAGCCCAACTTTCATTGGAACTTTAATTGTATATAGATCATGTCGAAATAACAGACTAATAAAAACAGGACAAAACGAAACTAAACAAACAAAAGCAGACACCAAACACTTCCTCAACATAGCCTGGAACAGGCTTGTTCCTCATAAACACCGTTGGTTGCTGAGGGTGGAACCCAGGTGAAGTAGGTGCAAAGACAGCTCTTGATAGCCCTGATGGAGCTGCTCAATCCTCAGGAAACACAGCCTGAAAGTTACCCATTATACAGACTATTAAAGTGACCTGGCTTCAGTTGCTTCTTTAGTTCATCTCTCCGGAACGTCTTTGTCCTTTGACTGTTATTTAACAAACAACTTGTACTGGAAACTAAAAAAGTATGTTAAAGCTATTTTATCTAAATTCCAGACTTTCGCTGCTTTCATTTCACCTAAGACCAGTTTTCCCTAATCATTATTTGAAAAAGTAGGCCTGAATTTTCAAATTTAATTTCACACACTCTCTTCTAAGAAGGCTTTCTAATTTTCAAACGGAACTCCCCAGGCATCTCTGAGCATGTTGATGGTGTAACTCTGGTGATATTCTACTACCGCCTTCTTTACCGTAAGTTCTGAATTTTCTAGAACAGCAGCTACATCTCATTCATAGCAGAGACTTTAAGAATAGCTGCAACATAGAGGAGAACTCCACAGCATCATCTTTATAGAGGAAGCCAGTGAAGCAGAGAAAGCATAAAAGGCTGATTAGAAAGAGGCTGTGCAGCGGACCCGAGACCAAGTTCTTCGTTTTCTGACTCAAAGTAAAGCACACCCTATACAGCATTTGGAAAGAGAACAAATGCCTATACATGCTTCATGCATCTATCATTCAACTGATGCTTCCTGAGGTCAAATGACTTTATAATAAGGAAGATATAATACTGAAAATATGATTTTGTGAGAAAATTAGATCTAATGTATATTTACATTAATTTGAGAACAGCATTGACACAAAGAATAATTTTTATTCCCATTTGATGCCTGAGCAAATAAATTTTGACTTCAAGAATTTCTGTATATTTCTAACTTAATGAGGTAATAGTGTATTACATTTACTTTAAAAGATATACTTTTACAGAACATATAATGGTGTGAAATTTTGCAGCCATATAGAAATTGGTAGTTTTACACCATAGCTGAAATTATGCTATTAGAGCCAGCTGTGACGTTTTTTGGCTTATGAAACTTTAGCTATACTCAAAGAGTTTCAGAGGGTTTATAAAATTCTAGAGTTATTAATTTCATATCATACATTATTAATTTTCATAGTAGCTGTTTATTGTTATTTTATTTGGAAAAGATGTCAAATATATTATTTTGATAAATAATAATATAAAATATAACCTCCTTTTGCATTTATTTTTGTAAAATTGATTGCTAGCATAATAGTTTATGATCCAAACCAATTCAAATTATAAATATGTGAAATTATATGGTTTTCAATTTATTTCCCTTCATGACTTTGTACACTGTATCTACTGCAGCTGTGTCTACAAAGTAGCTCCCTTTTTCAGATTAAAATTAACCTCCAAGTTTCCAAATTTGTACAGCACGGCAATACAGGTCTACAGTCTAAGGATTCCTACACGCCCAATCTGAAGCGTAAGCTTGCCTTCCTCATACGGAAGTAATGAGCACTCATGACTCAGTTTCCAGATCTTTACCTCTTCTCACTCACGTGCAAGACTAACCTATCTGCTTACCTTATATAATCTCTTCCTGTTGCTCTTTTTTCTGTAAGAGTGCTAGACGTTGTCATCTGTCTAATTTGCCTTGCTGACCCCACATCCTGTGCAGATGACAAAGGACAAAGCTGTGCTGACTAACAAACAGGTCCCCTTTCCAGTCACCTTGTTTCCCTCTCATGGTTCGAACACGGACATCCTCATTGCTTTCCTTTCCATGGGACCTTGTGAAACATGCCGCTGCCTTCTCCCTTGGATCTGCAGATCATTAACTGTTGTGTCCTGTGTTCCTATGTCGCCTCTTCTCTGCCTCACCCATCTGACCCACGAGAGCATCTTTCCCAGTCAGCATTTTCTTACAAAGGGGACATTTTGATACCAATAAAGTGGACACAGGTCAGATGAGAGCCACAGAGGTGTCTGCCAGTAATAAGCAACTTTCTTGTTAAAGTGATACCTGGTCGCAGGTCAAACAATTAAACTCAGGCTCTCTGCCAGGATAAAGAAACATCCCATGATAGAAGCAGTATAAACATCTAGCACAAAATCCCCTGAAGTCCCATCAGAAGAGGGATTGAGTTTATAGCTTTTCCCTGAGAGAGACTAAATTAGTGTGTGCATGCACACACACATAAACACACTTCACTCACTTAAGTATCTTGAATCAAAAAAACTACATTTTCTCATGGTGTTTCTTGTCATATTTTCACAACATCACATTGGACAATGTCAAAAAATGCGAGTTCAGAAAGACTGTGGGTTTGGGACACATTGATCCAGAATGAAGTTGTGCTCATTTGGGATCATCAGGCATCCACGCCGGTATAACTAGCATTAATAATCCAGATCTTTTTCATCGTTAGATTGATTTTTTTTCCTTGTTCTCAAGTGGTTCAAAGCTCTTCTCTAGAGTTCTTCAGATGCTCAAGCAGACACTAACGGAACAGACTTTAATCAAAGGGACAGTGAAGTGTTTGGTGTTCGGTATAACATAGGTTTCTCTCTGCATTAAGTAAATATCATAAAATTCCAGCAAGAAATCACTAATATTACATTGGCTTGTAAATATTTCAGCTTATGACCTGAGTTTATTTTAAACTTCGCGTTTCGCAATTTGCTCCGTGTGTATAGCACACCATCTCAGAAAGGTGTAACAATTCAAATAACAAACTCCACACTTATCTCAGCCCTTTGATTTCTGTTTGAAGGAAATTGGTATTTGAGACTTTCAGGCAACCAAATTATTTGCTTTAATGAGGGATTGAGACTATTTTTACAATGTAACAAAATTTCACCCTTGGAGCCAGTGTAAGGCTTAACACAAAACACACCACTCATCATCTCTGACTTCTAAATGGTTCTTCAAAATGTTTAAGTAAAGAAAATGTCTTAAATATTTCTGGAGCTAACTATTTAAACAAAGAGTACACAAAATACACTTTGGAATGAGTATCACACAGAGAATTGTCACTGGAGACAAGCACAGAGTAAAAGGAAACTTAAAATGCAAAACAAAACAAATAAAAACCACAGTTAGCACCAAAACTGAGACAAGAACTCCCAGGAGATAAAGAGCCATCAAGATAAGATGGAAAGGGCTTACTCTAGTGCCTGTTTAAAAGCCTCTCTCATTATTCTCACTCCTTGGCCTTGAGCAGGACTAAAGAAATTTAATCCTTGGCCTATGTCCTACTTATTGAAAGTCATTTTATGACTGAAAATTCAATAGCTTTCAGATCAGCTGTAGTTATGCATGTGGAATAAAAAGCTTTGGTAAGTACGTAGATAATTTGTTTCAGTTAACCCGATACATTTAAAGTTATCCCAATTTTGTTATTTAAAAGAATCTAATTTAAGTTTTAGGTACTTAAGTTACATAGTTCAATCTATAGTTAGCTTGCTGAGCGACACCGGGGAATCACATCATATTTTTCTGATCCATTGCTCTGAACCACTGACAGGATGGGGAAGCATTTACACAACTACTGTAAAAGAGAGATGATCTTAGTAGTAGCTCTCAGGTTCCCCATTGATTTTCAGAGGCAAAGTATCTGATGGTCCGTTAATAGCGTCAGATGTGTTTGAACGCTTATGGAAAGAGACCATCTCTTAGATAACCACTGACCAAACCAAACAAACAACAATAATAAAAAAGAAAATGGACTAATACGAGTGGAATGGGTAAATTATATTATTTGATAAATCATGGAATTAAGCAAAATTGACCAACTTACTCATCGTTAGTTTGATGGAAAATGGTGAGAAATGGGATTCAACTCATGAATTTTTATTTTAGGACTCCAATGTATGAAACTGGTCAATATTGCAGATTATCAGAACTGTGAGTCTGAGTTGTTAAGTGGGAAGTTTCAGATGATCCTTCTATTGAGACAATGTGTCATGTAATCTTACTCTAAAGAAAACACCGTCAGTTGGGCATGGTGTCACAGGTCTTTAATCCTAGCACGTGGGAGGCCGAGGCTGGTGGATCTCTGGGAGTTTGAGACCAGCATGCTCTATAGAGTGAGTTCCAGGACAGTCAAAGATACATAGAAAAATCCTATCATGAAAAACAAAAACAACAGAAAAAAACAAACAACCAAAATATTCACTATGAATTAATAGAAATGAGGAGATAATAGTCCAAGATCCCCAGACGTAATTTATGCTTCATTTATTAGCTTTCAACCTTGGAAATATTGAGGTAAAATCTTATACCTCAGCTTTCACATTTAACTAAACATGATGATGATATTCTTACTATTTTAGGTGTGCTATACATAAGTGTTGACTATAGGAGGAAAGCTGTAGATTATCTCTATCCTTCGACTTCCCTTGATAGAAGTTTCGTGCCTGTAAGTCAATAGTTCTGTACCCCGCACCACACCTGGTTAGCTGCCATTCTGTTCTCTATCAGCATGATTTTCGTTATTTAGGACCGAACGTCCCGTAAGTGTAATGATGCACTTATCTTTCTGTGAATAACATCCCGATAGTCTCCAAGAACATACCTCTACTTAGGTAAAGCCAAACCTAGAGGGCGGGACGTTTCCATTCCTTTTCAGTCCATGTGGGTTGACGGACCTTGTGTACAGGGCGCTTTAAGTGGTAGTCCTCTTAGCGGGTAAGTAAGGCGAAATGCCGAAGGACAAACCGCCTTCTGTATGAACATCTTCAAATCATCTTTTCCTTTGGCTCCAGCTGGCACCTCTTGGGTTGAAAGAAACTGAATCTGTCCGGAACGTTTCTTGTCTGCTGTCGTGACGACTATATATTGTGAAGAACTTCCGCTCATTGCTTTAATCTCTCCAATAGGTGCTATATCTTGAGCTAACCATGCCTGAGAATGAACTTCTTTTTGAACTCTGACCTCAGACAGAACTTGCTTAGTAATGGACAACTTATACTGAACACGCTCAGGAACGTGACCTCAAAGTGCTTTTTCTGTGGACTGTGTGGGCTCCTGGAATAAAACTCCCATGTGTCCTTTCTTTAAGAGTGGCACCAAGCTCAGAATAATCCCAGTGTTCCGCTTCCTTTCTGTGTAGCAAACCTTTCTCTACTTATTTTTTAAATCTGGTTGTATTTAGTTTGGCCTTGACCACATTGCATTTGGTTATAGAATTTACTAATTTGTTTCTAAGGATCATTTACTAAGCTGGTGTTAATTAGCTCTGAGCTGATTCACTTCCTATTCTCTAAGCTTCTTACCCAAAGAGTGTGACATATAAGGAAAACTACATCCCTAAAAGATCAGAGAGTCAGAGATCCAAGACCCTTTTCAGCCTCAGTCACCCCATGGAACCCTTGCCAAGTGCATGTCCCCTAATCTGTGTGAGACCTAGGGCTGGACTGTAGACTCTAGTCTTCCAACTAAACACAACTTTACCAGTTTTCTGAGGCTATTAAATTGCTCCTGAATTTTTCATTAAGAATAGATGACTGTATACTTACAAAACAAACAGTTAAAATAATCAAATCACAATCTGTGACTTCTGCAACACTTAAAGATATTTGAAAGCAACTTCTAGTTTAAAATTTAAGATGCTCAAGCATGAATTTTGAGTAAGTAGCCTAACCTCTACATTTTCAAACACTGAACAGAAGCTGGGGTGTTGAAGCTAAGCAGTTCCTGTTATCTCAGGCAGAACGCAGGCCTATCCTCTGATCCTATAAAGCCCTGAAGTTTACTTTCTTCATTGCATAATTACGTGGACGTTACAGATGCTTCAATTATTTATGACCATAATAAAGATTACACCACGATTTTAAGTATTCTGTAATCTGAGTGAAGCTGTCTGGTCCCTGCCAAATCTGTAGATGCACTTTCAGATAACAAGTTCTTTAACAACCTCCTCGTTCCTCAATTTGTTGTCTGTTTGGTTTCGTTTCAGCAATGAGTGTTGAAATGATTCCAAGAGGGCACAAGCACTGTGATTCCAGGAGTATCGTCTTTGCTTTGATTTATGGATTAATGCTGGCCCCACTGCTAGTGAGCCCTGAAAACCTCCAGTGTGTGGAGGTCTGGGAGATGGTGGAGAGCTGCCTGCTGTTTCAAAGCCTAGGTAAAGTGGAGAGTCCACATTCCATCCATTCCTCCCTCGGAGGGAGTCTGTCAGGACTTCAAAACTGGTTGCAGCTGAAACCACCACCGAAGTGATTCCCACAGCCCTGGGCTTTATTAATCCTGAAGCTCTGCCCAGAGCTTTTCTAACTCACACCTGGGCACCTGCGCCTTACTCCTCGGGCAAATCAAATGCAAGCCCCTCGTGCTCTGCAAACTTTCTCACAGTTACTGGGACAAGTGTTGCTACACCCTCAGAATTCCAGTAAGGTCAGTCACCTTACAGCAATCTGAAATGTAGGACGTTACAATGAAGACAGATATGCGTAATTAAAAAGCATCAATTTCCACGACTCTTCATATATCCTTGGGTTCTTTTTAAAAGGTAGTCAGTAACTCACACTATACCGAAAACCCAACAGAATTTAAATTATTACCTGGCTAAGATCAATTTGGTATATTTCTTGAGAAAACGTGCAAACAACAATTAGTTCTATCAAATCTACTTGAAATCCTAACTATTAATCTATGGACTATGAAAAATTACAAAACTCAGTTCAGTGATATTTTAATAATAAATAAATATATTAATAGAACTGTTTTGATACAGAGATGTATGTTAACAAACATACCACAGTCCTAGCTAAAGGTCCCAAAATGTTTGTTAGAGCACCAAGAGTAAATCAATCATCGACAGATGCTATTTTAAGAGAAAAGAAAGGCTTACTTTATTTCTAATTTGTTGTATGTGTATGCGATCATGTGTTGGTGTTCCAGTATGAGTGTAAGCCACCTGTATGTGTATATGCCTGCAGAGCCCAGAGGCATCGCATCTCCAAAGCTGGAGTTCCAGGTGTTTGCTAGTCACCTGACCTGGGTCCTGTGGAAAAAAAATACGCTCTCTTAACCTTTGAGCCATTTTTTCCATCCTCCACACCTTCAAAAACTTTGCCTATGAAAATGTTTAGGTTTAAGGGCTGGTGTATTTTACCCTTCACTTCTTTGTCCATGAAAATTTATGCATTGACATTGTATTCATCATTAATAATCATCTTCTTCTATTCATTTATTTTTATGTTTTGGGGAGTTTGGGCTGAATGTAACTGTGTGAACTGTGTGTATGCTTGATAAACTTGGAGGACAGAAGAGGGCTTTGGATCCCCTTGAACTAACGTTACAGATTGTGGTGAACTACCTACCATGTGGGTGCTGAGAATCGAGCCTCTCTCTGGTCCCCTGGAAGAACACTGAGTGTTAACTACTGAGCCATCTTTACAGCTCCTTCTTCAGGCTATGTCTAAGGAAAAAAACCTATAGGCTTACTGTTCCTAACACTGGGAAATATTTTGCCATGACTTTGCATTTTACTTATTAATTAAAAACTCTTCAGTTATAACTATTCAGTATTCTCTCTAGCTGGTGGAAATTACAGAATTACAGAGAACATTTCTATATAAAAGTCTCTATGTAAATTAAAATAAACAGAAAAGTCTCTGTGTAATGGAAACAACTTACTTTTTTTTTTAACAGAGCTTTTTTGGGAGGTGATTTATTTATTTGTTTTATTGATTTTTATTGAGCTCTACATTTTTCTCTACTCTCCTCCCTGTCTCTCCCCTCCCATTCAACCCTCTCCCATTTGCTTATCTGGTCTTGATTTAACTTTGGTAAGTGGTATTGATCCAGAAAGTTGTGCATTTTTTTTTAAGTTTTCCAATTTTGTGGAGTACATATTTTCAAAATATGACCTGATGATTCTCTGGATTTCCTTCATGTCTGTTGTTATGTCTCCCTTTTCATTTCTGATTTTATTAATTTGGATATTCTCTCTCTGCCTTTTGGTTAGTTTGGATAAAGGCTTGTCTATCTTGTTCATTTTCTCAAAGAACCAACTCTTTGTCTCATTGATTCTTTGTGTTGTTTCTTTGTTTCTATTTTGTTGATTTCAGCTCTCAATTTGATTATTTCCTGCGGTCTAGTCCTCTTGGGTAAGTTTGCTTCTTTTTGTTCTAAAGTTTTCTTTTTCTTTTTGGTTTTTCAAGACAGGGTTTCTCTGTGGTTTTGGTTCCTGTCCTGGAACTTGCTCTTGTAAACCAGGATGGCCTCGAACTCACAGAGATCCACCTGTCTCTGCCTCCCGAGTGCTGGGATTAAAGGTGGTGTGCCACCACCGCCCGGCTGTTCTAAAGTTTTCAAATGTTCTGTTAATTCACTAGTGTGGGATTTTTTCAGCTTCTTTATGTAGACATTTAGTACGATGATCTTTCCTCTTAACATTGCTTTCACTGTGTCCCATAAATTTGGGTAGGTTGTGTGGTCATTTTCATTGAATTATAGGAAGTCTTTAATTTCTCCCTTTATTTCTTCCTTGACCTAGTGTTAATTCAGGTGAGCATTGTTCAATTTCCATGTGTTTGTGGGCTTTCTGGAATTAGTGTTGCTGTTAAATTCTAGTTTTAAGCCATGGTAATCAGATAAGATACATGGGGTTATTCCAAATTTTTTGTATCTTTTGAGATTTGTTTTGTTGCCGAGTATGAGTTCAGTTTTTGAGAAGGTTCCATGAGGTGCTGAGAAGAAAGTATATTCTTTATGTTTGGATGGAATATATAGATATCTGTTAAGTCCATTTGAGTCATAACATCTGTTAGTTCCCTTATTTCTCTGTTAATTTTTTGTCTGACAGACCTGTCCAGTGGTGAGAGTAGAGTGTTGAAGTCTCCCACTATTAGTGTGTGGGGTTTAATGTATCATTTAAGTTTTAGAAGTGTTTCTTTTACATATGAGGATATGTTTGTATTTGGGGTACAGATGTTCAGTATTGAGATTTTGTCTTAATGGATTTTTCCAGTGACTAATATGAAATGACCTTCTTTGTCTCTTTTCATTGATTGTGATTTGAAGTCTATTTTGTTAGATATTAGGATAGCTATACCAGCTTGTTTCTTAGGTCCATTTGATTGGATTTTTTTTTTCCCAATCCTTTTCTCTGAGGCAATGTCTGTCTTTGAGGATGAGGTATATCTCTTGTATGCAGCAAAAGGATGGATTCTGTTTTCATATCCAATCTGTTAGCTTGTGTCTTTTTATAGGTGAGTTAAGTCCATTTATATTAAGGGATATTAATGACCAGAGATTGCTATCTCCTGTTAATTTAGTTTTCATTGTTGGTGATATCAATTTGTCTGTTTTCTCCTTCTTTGGGATTTGCTGCTGTGAGATCATCAATTGTCTGTGTTTTTGTTGATGTAGCCAACTTCCCTGGGTTGGAATTTTCCTTCTAGTACTTTGTGTAGGGCTGGGTTTGTGGTTAGGTATTGGTTAAATCTGCTTTTGACATGGAATATCTTGTTTTGTTCTTCTATGGTCATTGAAAGTTTTGATGGGTATAGTAGTTTGGGCTGGCATCAGTGGTCTCTTAATGTCTACATAACGCTTGATCAGCACCTTCTGGCTTGCATTGTCTCCATTAAGAAGTCAGGTGTAATTCTGACAGGTCTGCCTTTATATGTTACTTGGCCTTTTTCCTTTGCAGCTCTTAATATTCCTTCTTTATTCTGTATGTTTAGTGTTTTGATTATTATGTGGCGAGGGTTTTTTTTCCAGTCTATTTGCTGTTCTGTAAGCTTTTTGTATCTTCATAGGCATATTTTAATTTAGGTTGGGAAAGTTTTCTTTTAAGATTTTGTTAAGTATATTTTCTGTGCTTTTGAGTTGAATTTCTCCTTCTTCTATACCTAGATTTGGTCTTTTCATGGTGTCCCATATTTCCTGGATATTTGTTTTAAGTTTTTGTTAGATTTAATATTTTCTTTGACTGATGTGTCTGTTACCTCTAGTGTATCTTCAGTGCTTGAGAGTCTCTCTTCTATCTCTTGTATTCTGCTGTTAATGTTTGCATTTGTGGTTCCTGATTATTTTCTCATGATTTCTGTTTCTATAATTCCCTTGGCTTGTGTTTACTGTATTGTCTCTATTTCAGTTTTCAGGTCTTGAATAGTCTCTCTCATATGTTTGATTGCTTTTTCTTGGTTTTCTGTAAGGGATTTGTTAATTTTTCCTCCAATTTTTCATTTATATTTTCCTTCATTTTTTGAGACAATTTGTCATTTCTTCTTTAAGGGCCTCAAAGAAAGAAAATTCTCCTGAAGTTAATTTTTAGCTCATTTTCTTCTGTTTCATCTATATTTGTTTGTTCAAGTCTTGCTTTTTAGGGTTACTAGATTTTGCTGATGTTATGTTGCTCTTTGTGGTGTTGCATATGTTCTTACCCTTTTTACCCATCTTTTCTTCTAATTGGTGTAGTCTGTGACTCTGGTGATCAATTTTCCAGGTGACAGTGGATCCAAGGCTCACATGGCTGCTCCTCGTGGTGCAGTCAGTGCCAAGGTTCTAGTTACCCCATTGGTCACTCTGTATTCCTGGAGATTGCTCAGTGCTCTCGGGGTTTGCTCTGCTCCTTTGGAGTTCACTGTCTCAGGCCTGCTATGGCCAAGGTTTCCGGCTTAGACCTGACTGTAAATGTCCCTTTTCTGGATCTGTTCTGGCAGAGGTCTCTGGCTTGGGGTTGGTCCTGCAAAGTTTGTGGCTCCAGTCTACTCCCTCGGAGTTCCCAGACTAGAGTGCACCCAGACCTGCAGAGGACCTGACTCAGGTCTACTCACCCAGAGGTCCCAGACTCACACCCAGACTCACAGAGGTCTCTGGTTCCTGCCTACTCTCTTGAAGTTCCCAGACTCATGCCTGGACCCACAGAGGTCTCTGGCTCTGGCCCACTCCATCAGTGGTTACTCCCCTGTATCTGTTTCCGTGGAGTTTGCCGTCTCAGGTCTGCTCCGACCTAGGTCACTGGCTCAGTCCTGCCTCATCACATGCCCCTGGTCTGGATCCACTCCCACTCACACTGAGTTCACTGTCTCAGGCTTACTCTGGCTTAGGTCACCAGCTAAGTCCCACTCCTGTGGAGCTCACTGCCCCAGGCCCAGGAAACAACTTCTTGCCATATCACATATTAAGTAGAAATTGTTACAATACACCAACAGCTCAAATTTATTTTCTATATTGAATTCAAAAGCTTTGATTTTGAAACTGCTGAAAACCATGATATAATTTATGATCCTTCTTCATCTCACAGTCAGAGAAAGCAGTTTATGGAGTCAGCTCAAGGTGAGACGTTATATGGGAAACAAGGGATTCATATGATCCTGATATTATATTACTTTTATGGCAATCATAATGTGGTTGTGTATCTACTAAATGCTTATACCATTAAGGAAACCAGTGACTGCCCCAGAGTGATTGCCAGAGCCAAAGCTTCTGGTGTGGTATGAGTCTTCTGTCTACTATTGGTTTGTACTACTTTCTTTCTTTTTTTTTTTTAAGATTTATGTATGTAGTGTACAGTGGGGCTTTTTGCCTGCATGTATGTTTGTATGAGAGTGTCAGATCTCCTGGAACTGGAGTTACAGACAGTTATGGGATGCTGTGTGCATGTTGGGAATTGAACCTGGGTCCTCTGGAAGAGCAGCAGTGCTTTTGATTGCTGAGCCATCTCTCCAGCCTTGTAGTACTTTCTGAATGCTTTCATTCTTCCTTGGAATCTCCGAGGTTCAACATCTGGATTTCTCTTCCCTTGGTCCTCCAGAGTCCTTCTATAGGAAACCTAAGTATTACTGGTGTTCTGACATCTTCTTTCTTGCATTTCCTCTTACTGAATATTTCTTTCAGACCTCATAGCCCCAATCTCACAATGGGTACAGAATAGACAGACTAGTCACTTTCATCCAACACCCTCCAGGGAGTACCATCCTGGTCCATTCTTCTACAGCCCCTTTCCCTGTCTCCATCTCCATTGTAGGTCTTGCAGGGACATTAGACTGAATTCCATGTGTCTTTCTGTAGTTGTAATTCTTTGTCTTATTTTTTAATGACAATAAAAATGACAACAGAAGCCAAGAAAGAAAATCAGAAGTTAACTCTTCTTTTAAGTTACTTCTTAATTTCTGCTCCAATGATCAGAGCCTGCAGGTTTTCCCTGCTTTTGTCTGTATTCTCTTCTCCAATCATCATTCCAATTTTCTCAAGCCCTTTTCTACTGGATTTTTGTAGTGACCTTTTAACAGCTAATTTCCTCTGCTCAAATGTATTCTCTTCAAAGTTGTTCATGTATAACAATTAATACACAAGCCCAGATGTATTAAGACTATTCCTTTTACCTATAGAATTATTGGGGCAAGAAGCATAAAGCCTCCCTAATCTTCCCCTTTTCTACATATCCAGCTTCATTCGTTCCTGTTTCTCTTCCACTTTAAGGTCCTGCCTGCCTTCTTAAATAATCCCATTCTCTCAGCACAGAAAACTGCCCTGCCTCCAACTCATTCATATTTTTGAAAATTTCTGATTTTTCTCTTGAGCTCACTGTGTATTTGACTTCCTTTTGAAAGCTTCCTTTGATCCACCTTCTAGCCTCACTTTCTTTCACTGTGAGAATTAATGAGCTTGATAATCTTTAATAATAATCTTTAATTAATAATCTTTAATAACCTGCCATTTTATTTATATCAAAGATCTTTATTTTCTTATTTCTATTTTATTCCTTAATTCTCCCCAAATTTGGTGTTCACTCCACTAAGGTAAATAGAAAAAGTCAATGAATAATTTTAATCATTTTCAATATTAACTAAGACCTTTGAACCTGAGAATTATTTTTCATCATGTTTTACACTACCCAATCATAACGTGTGTACAATAGCCATATTTGTATGTGTGCATAGATATAAGCTGCTTAATTTTTAACTCATTGTAATTTTAACAATTGTTTTTAGGGATGGATGCAAACACTAAATATATGTGTAGTACGCAAGTTTATCCGTGGAGAATGAGATGTCTTATGCTGAAGAGCTAATCCTAATGGACACATGGCAGACATATTATACAGCCAGGAATGACAACTTTTGTTGTGAATAAAAATGTTTCCAAATAATAATAATATATTTTGAAACTTGAAGTATAATAAAATAATACAGATAAATAATATCACATACCTTTAATGGTCTATATAATGACAAAAAAATACTACCACCTAAAATATAAAATGTACCTTTCTTGTCCATCTTAAATACATTTCTAATTGCTTATTTACCCATGGATTGTTTTGCCTTTTTGAAACATATTCTCATTCTGTATTCCAAACAGGCTTGGAACTCTCTTCATAGCTGAGGCTGGCCTAGAATTTCCTGCTTCAGTGGCCCTGCTGATATTAAAGAAGCAAACCACAACACCTATATTATTATTATTATTAATTATTACGTCACATAGTAATACTGTGTGAAAGCAGATTTTTATATACAATATCCAATTTTCTTCCCCTTTGAATTATATTTCTTATTCATAAATTTTAATCTTTAGAAAAATAAGATCCTTTCAATAAAAGAATAAGAAATATTGTCGCAGAAAGAAAAGTCAGACAAGCTCTATCATTTCATAATTACTCTGGTTTTCTCAAAGGGTTTAGAAAAACAAAAGCTTAACCACTTATAGAGAAAAGCATCTGCTCTATTTACATCAAAATAGCTGGTGTTAATGCTAGAATGATTTCTTATTCAAGAATAAAATTCTCTTATTTATTTACTTATGATTTTTCAAGACAGGGTTTCTCTGAGTGACAGTCCTGTCTGTCCTGGAACTCACTCTGTAAACCAGGCTGGCCTCAAACTCACAACCTCTCAAGTGCTAGAAATAAAGGCATGCCACCACTGCTCAGTTTGTTTAATTCTTCTGGATGAGTATATTATCAAATTGATGTATAGTATCAGAACGTTGTCTCTTTGTCATCTCACCTCGACCAATCACTTCTCTTTCTCAAAGTTTTTACTTTCCCATATTTGACAAAATGTACCCGACTGGTATGTACATTTTCCTTTTTTTTTTCTGGCATGTATAATCCCTTGAGAATTAATATCTTAAACCCCAAAATATGGTAAAGGTTTTAAGGGCTTTGGACTCATAATGAATGGGTAAATGAAACATAATTTTTGTTTGTTTGTTTGGTTGGTTGGTTTTTATTATTTTGAGACAACGTTTCTCTGTAACTTTAGTGCCTGTCCTGGAACTAGCTCTTGTAGACCAGCCTGACCTTGTACTAACAGAGATCTGCCTGCCTCTGCCTCCCAAGTGCTGGGTTTAAAGACATGTGCCACCACCACCTAGCAAGACATATATTTTGTGATTGAGGATAGTCATATTTTAAATTTTAAATTATATTGTTTCTCAAATTTAGTGGTATGGAGGATATGTGGAAGTAGGAACACAAGCCCTCTTATATAAAATTAGATCTGTTAATACTAACATTTTCATTAAGTGTTATAAGAACAAGAATAAAAGAATAAAGCTTTTCTGCATTCTCCCAACAAATACCAGACACTACCGCCAGCTGATCTGGGTAAGCTATTTATTTATTTATTTATTTATTTATTTATTTATTTTTATTTTATTTTTTAAATATTTTTTATTAATTTATTTATTAAAGATGTCTGTCTCTTCCCCGCCACCGCCTCCCATATCCCTCCTCATCCCCCAATCCACTCCCCCTCTCTCATCAGCCCTAAGAGCAGTCAGGGTTCCCTGCCCTGTGGGAAGTCCAAGGACCTCCCACCTCCTTCCAGGTCTATTAAGGTGAACATCCAAACAGCCTAGGCTCCCACAAAGCCAGTATGTGCAGTAGGATCAAAACCCAGTGCCATTGTTCTTGACTTCTCAGCAGTCCTCATTGTCTGCTATGTTCAGTGAGTCCGGTATTTTCCCATGCTTTTTCAGACCCAGTCCAGCTGGCCTTGGTGAGTTCCCGAAAGAACATCCCCATTGTCTCAGTGTGTGGGTGCACCCCTCATGGCCCTGAGTTCCTTGCTCGTGCTCTGTCTCCTTCTGCTCCTGGTTTGGACCTTGGGGTTGTAGTCTGGTGCTCCAATGTGGGACTCTGTCTCTGTCTCCTTTCATCGCCTGATGAGGGTTAATATCCAGGAGGATGTCTATGTTTTTCTTTGGGTTCACCTTCTTATGGTAAGCACTTTTAGAAAGAAATAATTGGGAAGATTTGTCTTGGCCTAGATGAGAAAAGCAGGGAGAACATATACAGATCTTTACATTTGCTTCTTTGATGAGTCAATAGAATGGTGAGAAATGAAATAACTTTGAAACAGAATAATAGAGAAAAATACAAAAAGTAACAATAAATAACAATGACCACCTTAAAACAAACATTGGTCACATAAAGTCTATATTATGATTGGTAAGAATTATAAAAATACTTAAAGGTGATGTGTTTTTATGCATAGAAAGCACTTAGTTTTGCCCAATTGCTTTCTTTTATACAAAAACTTTCAAACTGAGCATACTGATATTTTTAGATGATAAAATTTTGTTCCCAAAGAACTGTCCTACAGACATTTTCTAAACCTCATAATGAGTCACTTGCAAATCAAAGTATGGTGATTTGTTACAAAAACAAAACAAACAAAAGAAATTATGCAGTGAAAAGAACCCTCTTACTTATGAGTTATCTGAACATAAAAATAATTATTTGTAGCTGGGTGGTGGTGGCGCACGCCTTTAATCCCAGCACTCGGGAGGCAGAGGCAGGCAGATCTCTGTGAGTTCGAGGCCAGCCTGGTCTACAAGAGCTAGTTCCAGGACAGGAACCAAAAGCTACGGAGAAACCCTGTCTCAAAAATAAAAAAAAAAATTATTTGTACAACATTTTCTTTATTCATTCTTCAGTTGAGGGTCATCTAAGTTATTTGCAAGTACTGGATATTATGAGTAAAGTTGCTATGAGCATAGTTGAGCAAATGTCCTTCTGCTGTGATTGAGCATCCTTTGGATTATACCCAAGATTGGTAGACCTGGGTCTTGAGGTAGATTAATTCAAAATTTTCTGAGAAGCTGCCGTATTGGTTTCCAAAGTAGTTGTACGAGTTTGCACTCCCACCAACAATAGAGAAGAGTTCCCCATGCTCCACATCATCTCCAGCATAAACTGTCATTTGTGTGATTTTTTTTTTATCTTTGCCCTTATGACAGGTGTCAGATGGAATCACGGAGTCTTTTTGATTCACATTTCCTTGATGGCTAAGGATGTTGAACATTTTTTAAATTGTTTCTCTGTCATTTGATATTCTTCTGTTGAGAATTCTCTATTTAGATCTGTACCCCATTTTAAGATTTGATTATTTGGTTTTTTGATATCTAGTTTCTTGAGTTCTTTACATATTTTGGAAATGAGTCCTCTGTCAGATGTGGGGTTGGTGAAGATCTTTTCTTGCTCTCTAGGCTGCCATTTTGTCTTATTGACAGTGTCCTTTGTCTTACAGAAGCTTTGCAGTTTCATGATTTCCCATTTATTAAATGTTGATCTTAGTATCTGCATTATTGGTGTCTTGCTAGGAAGTTGTCTCCTGTGCCAGTACACACAAGGCCATTTCCTACTTCCTCCTCTGTCAGGTTCAGTGTAACTGGATTTATGTAGAGGTCTTTGATTCATTTGGACTTGAGTTTTGTGCAGGGTGATAAGTGTGGCTCTATTTGCATTCTTCTACATGCTAATATCTGGTTCTTCTAGCATTATTGTAGAAGATGTTTTCTTTGTTCCATTGTATAATTTTGGCTTCTTTGTCAAAAGCCAGGTGTCCATAAGTGTGTGGATTTATGTCTGGGTCTTTCATTCAATTCCATTGATCCACATACACACCACCATTCATTCAGCACCAAGTATAAAGCACAGATTGAAAAATAACTTATTAATGCAAGTAAAATGGCACCACCTACGAACTTATCAAAGCAGATTAGGCACATATGGGCAGACTAGCTTTATTATGAAATTGCATGGGAAGGCTGGAGAGATGGCTCAATAGTTAACAGCACTTTGTAGTCTGTCAAAGAACCTGGTTCAGTTCCTAGCACACACATTGCAGTTTAATAGCATTGCCGTGACAACCACCTCATCAATATTGGTCATCTAAACACTTAATCAGCTTATCATCTAGATAGAGAACTTTCCACTATTCCCTATGGCTTCAGCTCATCAGGATACTGGATGCCAGGATCTCCATGTAATTATTGGGTCAGCATTCCTTGAAGTGAGCCTTCTGCGACAACTAAAATTTCACTTTGCATCAAAATACCAATTCAGAGTTGAAGAAGTATCATGATACTGACACTTTGTAGACATAGTATGGCTTTTCCTACACATATCTATCTGTTGATGGGGATCAAGGATCAATTTTCTTTTTCTTTTTTGGATTTTCGAGACAGGGTTTTTCTGTAGCTCTGGAGCCTCTCCTGGAATTAGATCTTGTAGACCAGGCTGGCCTTGAATTCACAGAGATCCACCTCCCTCTGCCTCCTTAGTGCTGGAATTAAAGGCGTGTCCCACCACTGCCTGGCTAAGGATCAATTTTTTTAGCATAATCAGTATAACTGCCTTCCAATCAGTTTGATCTAGCATAAATCTAGAAGAAAGTAATCTCTTTATGGCTATAGTCAATAACGCCATCCTATCCATACTATTAACTTCCATTACATTCTGATTACCTCAACTTAATATTTATAGAGAAAAAGTAAGCTATAGTGCTATATTATATTTGTGTTTTGATAAATAAGTCTTGTCTGAAGATCAGAAGGCAATGCAACCACACTAGTCATCCACATAGGCCAAGGAGTGGTGGCACACACCTTTAATCCTAGGACTTGGAAGACAGAGACAGGTGAATCCCTGTGAGTACAAGCCATCCTGAGCTACACAAAATCGATCCAGAAACAGATCCAGGTGGTGGTGGTTCACAACACTCAGTGTTTTGGAGTTACGCACCTTTAGTCTCAGCACTAGGGAGGTGAAGACAGAAGAAGGAGTAATATGACTGGGTGAAGAGGGGGCGGGGAAGAAAATTAATATTTTCAGAATATCTGCATGTGTGAGAAAGAGAAACTTCCCATTCAGCATGACAGTACTGTCATTGAATCAAAGAAAAAAACTCAAGCCAACCCTAAAACCACTCAAGTCATGACACTAAAACCACGATCATCGTGACAAAGAGAAGAGCTCTTGGCTCAATATGGTGCCTTCTCTCTTCCGTGCCTGCCTTATATGATCTGGGTTGCGTTGTTGCTGGTGATTTGATTGCCATGTTTGCTACATCACTTTGCAAAGTCAGCCGAGAAGAAACAGCATTAAGGATTCAGGAGAGCTGGACTTGGGTTGCAGCCTACCCACCCACAAGCTACTTCTGATGGAATCATTGAACTTTTAACATTCTTGTTTTTTGCTTTGTAGAATACTTGCAAGAGTCACTCACGCTGCTGGGGAAACTGGGGAGAAAGGAGTAAGCATTGTGGAACACTTTGAAAATAAGAAAGTAGACCTCGTTAAAGGAAAAATGATTAGTTTTGTTGCCATTAATGATGGTTGTTTAAGTATCAAAAATAAATAAAGGGGAAGAGATAGGAACTCACAGATGTGTAGTCTGAGGGTTCATGGAGACAGGATCTCATCTTTTCTGTCTGAAAATTTGGTAGAGGTAACAAGTCTCTCTAATTATTAGCTGCTCTGTTTTTCTGATTTTATGGGTTGAAGTCCAATATCTGTCTCTGGGTTTTTATTATTTCTTAAAATGATAAGTCCCTGTGGGTGTGGGTTTGACTCTACAGGCTCAGTCTGCCTTCTATTTTCCATAATTTTTTTCCTTGTTACCCACTGTTCAGTCAGTGGTAACTGACCTTGCAATTGTTCACCCGTGCACCCTGCCTTGAGGGTCTTATGCTTCTGTAGCTCGAGTTGACCCTATGGGTTTGGGTCTTGGCTATCTCTAGCAGCTGTCTGGATGAGTTTGTTAGTATTCTATTTCTCAGTTTTAAATTTTTTTTTTTTTTTTTTTTTTTAAATTCAGTGAATCATGACTCAGTAGGTTTGCTTCAACAGCTACATGGAACAGTCTATTTTAGTTCAGGGACTGTCAAATATATTCCCCAAGCCAACTACTCCTCAATAAAGCCTGAGTGCTAAGGGCTGGAGAATTTATATTTTAGATCAGTTGAAAACCATGTAGTTTTGCAAAGAAGAATATTAAGAAATCAAAACTTATCTGGAGGTGATGTTGCGATGGAATATTTGACATGTCCAGCACCTTCTCTTAGAAACTGGAAGGAGCTAGAGTTTGTGTTGGTGAAGTCAGCCATCTTTTCAGAACTGACTCTAAGAAGCTTACCCTCTGCCTTCCCCAGCTTACTATTCTTCTCCCAACCCCATGGGATACAACAGCCAGTTACATCACACTGGCAATCATATGGATAGCTTTATGCTCCAATTCTTTGCTTCTCTTTTTCCTTTCTCCATATTTGCTTAGCAAAAACTCTTCACCTGCCATTCTTACCCCTTTATATATCTTAACAAATCTGCTCTTCCAGATGTTCATACTACCCCAACTGTTTGTCTTACACCTCCTATCCAGTTGACTAGCAAAGTCTGACAGTTCAAAAATAGGTTCAGAATCCAAGCTGGTTTACATCATTTTCAATACTCTGTCTTTCTCTAGGCCAGGAAAACATTACCTTTTTCTGGACATCGAGTTTGGTTTCCTAACTGGGTTAGTCTTTTCTTGCTTGCTACTCTCTCCAGTCTGTTCTCAGAAGCTGCAGGAGTGCATCTAAATTTGAATTACTCTCTGTGTATAACATAGCCATTTGTGCTTTAATCGGAGCAAAAGCTGTTCCATCTCTGCCTCACTCTCCCTCCAGATGCATCTTCCCTCCCCCTCTCTTATTTCCTGGTCACCTGCCTTTCACAGGTCTCCCTGCAGTCCTGATTCACCCTGCAGTTCCCAGGAGGCAGCATGAGCATAGAATGGAGGGTTTTCTTCTTTCTTCCTTCAGGCTTCTCTGTACGGTCTGGAGGATGCTTTGGTTGGCTTCTTCATTTATCAAATTGATGGCTCATATGTTTCCTTTTTGTAGACAAAGCCTTCAGTACACAGGTTGACTCCAAACTCCCAATATAGTTGAAGATGGCTTTGAACTCATGATTGTCCTTGTCTCTTTTTTCTTTTTTTATTGTCCCTTGAGCCTATTGTTGACTTCTCAGTAACTAAAGCATATTTCAACATAGTTTTGGGTTAATATATATTCATCAAAAATTATGAAGTTTCCTTGTTGATTATTCTTTTGCCAGGTTAAAATTTGAAGTATTTATTTAGGAAAATGTATATTTGTCTTTTAACTGTAATAATCAGAATGATTTCGGAATCCAGAGGCCAAAGATTCAATGTTCATATTCCTCAAGTTATGAGCTATATAGCTATATGATTAAAGAAAATGCCCACCTCATGGCATGATGTCATGGAGTTGACAGAAATCAGGCAAGCCAAGGAGAGGGTGGGTGGGTAAACGTGCCATAAGGCACTTACATAATGACTCTCACTAAGTCTTCCTGCCCACAAAGAAGACATGAAATGCTGTTGCCTCTGGAGACTCCACAAATACCTGACCTCCTAGAAACTCAAGGAGAGAACGTCATGATTGCTATTCTACCTGGAGCAGTGCCATGGCAAGTGCCCATTGGACATGTCTTGTTCTATATTGTAGTGTCTTGTACTCAAGGGAACTTACTAGAAATGCAAACAAAGAATATTATCCATTCTGAAGAGTATGATGGGGACCATGCTAGAAATAAAGCAATGTGATAAGTAGATTCTTTCTGAAATTTTGGGTGGTTCAGGGGTAGTGGGGATCCATTGGCTTGGATTCTTGGCTCTGGAGATCCCCAGAGGCCTTCAGGGTGTTCACTTTCCATCTGGGTGTTGGCCTGTGACTCAGGTTGAATCACCACTGTTTAACTAACTGGCCCAACTGTTTCCATTTGTAAGGCTGCAGGAACCTCCTTGGGCTCAGGCTGGCAGAGCTGTCATTTTATGTTGATGAAGTGACTTTTGCCTTTAAAAACTAAAACATAATTCTGAGCTCTTTTTAGATTTGTGAATCTACCGAGAACCTAACCCTCAATGACAAAATGTGGAAAAAATTATTCTTCTAACTCTCCACTTAGAAACCATTCGGGCTGTACTCTAACCTGAAGGAAAAGACAAAGGGGAACAGTAAGGAGTGAAATGGTAACATTTAAAAACACCTTTTCTCATAATATACGAGGTGAAAAGGGAATTAATCTCTTGCAGCTCTAACAGACATTTCGATGGGGTTGCTGTGGTCTGTACATACAATTGAATGGATCTGAGTTATTTGGAAAAGATACATTTTACTGCTGTTTGTGGATGAGTTTGCAGGGCACTAGGCGTGAGTTGTTCAAAGTCCTGAGATGAGAGAGCTCAGCCTCTGGCTTATTTCCCAGAAATTACAATATTCTGTAAAGGAAAGCAGAATGATCAGTTTCTTATGCTGCCCATTCAGGTGTCTTGTGTTCAGTGCAAATTTAAACCAGACACTAAAAAAGAAACGTACCTAAGATGTAAAGAAATAACCAAAGGCCTCCTGTAGTTGAACAATATTTGGGGAGCAAGAAGTTTCAAAGCATTAAATATAGAACTGTCATACATTTTGTGGAAATAAATTGAAAGCAATGTTGCTAGAATTCTTCAGCACCAACAAAGTTAAACAATAGTTCAATTTTACCTCTTTAAACAGTATCATCAAATAACTCTTCCCTGCATTCAAGGGTCATCCAGATTCCCAGACCACTCACCCCCACCCTAGCAGAAATGTACCTTCTTTGGGGGAGGCAATGTCATCCCAGGTAGTGAACACTCAGATCAGTTAGGTAGATTTACATATATATATATATATATATATATATATATATATATATGCACACACACACACAACATATGTAATTTTAAGTAAATGTAAAAGAAGATTCCCTGTGATTTTTCAGATACCCTTGGTGTTATTGATCTCTCATCGTACCTTCCTTCTCCCTCCCTGTTACCCTCCCTCCCTCCTCCTCAGGTAAGTCTCCAAACGTCTCATGTATATAGCTGTCTTGTCCTACCTCTTTCCTCTCTAGAACACCTCTCTACTGCCCACCACCATCATGGTCCATTCTTATTTTCCTGGTATCTGCGGTTACTCCAGGTTATATTGGAAAAATATCTCCAGTACCAGGCCTGTGAAATCTCCTTTCTGCTTTTGGGTCAGAGGCTCCTAGAGACAGTCTGCTTAACCAAATATAGACCGTTGCTGAAGCCCTTGACTGCCTTTCAGAAAAAGGTTAAGACCCTTTTCCTCAAAACCCCACACAATGCAGGCAGAAGACTAGAAGGGTTCGCTCTGCATGGGACCTGGAAACATACTTCCTGACAAAGTCTCTCCCATAGTGTCAGAAGATGCTATGCACACTGCCGAGAGAATCAATAGTGCCATGCGGCACCTACGAAACATGGTGCCAGCGGGGTAATGTGGCGCTTACATCCTGAGGTAACCAGCAGCTACCTTATTGGACTTAACTAGGCCGAAACGCAGCCATGACCTGGAAGCCGGCCCACCTGGCATACTGCACTTCTGCATAAGAAGCATGGCACACCATGTTCCAGAGTACTCCCAGAAGTCAGAACACGTTCCTGGAGCAGCCTGAGTAGCCTGTAGCAGCCCGTAGCTGATGTGTCTGCTCTAGCCACGACACCTTTAACATGCTTGTTCTGCATAGACACTGCTCGCTGAAACCGTCTCTGGAGCGTATCCTTTATGGACCCCTTATCGTGCCCTTTATGATCCAGGGGCATTGCAATCTCGTTGAGGGACACCTGAATAGCCTGGAATCTAGAGGAGACCCAGCTACTGCCACTTTCCTAAACTGATAGAATCTCTAACAAAATCTCAGCGCTTACCTTTATTTCCAGATAAGTGTAGCTCTCACCGATTATCGAAATGGCTTCTTTTCAAATTAGATGGAGAGTGATGTGGGAGTCCCCTCTGTGTGCTGTGATTACCTTAATGAATAAAGAAACTGCTTTGGACCTATAGCAAGGCAGAACCTAGGTAAGCAGGAAAAGCTAGGCTGAATGCTGGGAGGAAAAAGGGCAGAGACAGGGAGATGCCTGGATTTGCTGCTGGAGATAGACATGCTGAAACCTTGTGGTGATATGCAGATTAATGGAGATAGGTTACATTAATATGTAGGAGTTGGCCAATAAGAAGATAGAACGAATGGGCCAAGCAGCGATTTAATTAATACAGTTTCTGCGTGGTTATTTTGGTTCTGGGTGATCGGGGATGAACAAGCGTCTCCTCCTAGAGCATTACAGAATGCGCAGGCAAGTGGTTACACTGGCCATAATGCAAAGATGGAGTGACTGTGGGGAACCAGCCCTAGTGGATGCATCTGTACCACAACTGTACCTAATCCCAGCACTCAGGGAGGTAGAGGCAGGTCTCTGTGAGTTCGAGGCCAGCCTGGTCCATAGTGTGAGTCCCAGGACAGCCAGAGATACACAGAGAAACCCCGTCTTGAAAAAAGATAAACAAACAAACAAATACGAAAGATAGGATTCAGACTACAGAGTTGCTATCAGAAAAGCATTTGGAAATTACGATAACAAATATCAATTTTGGTTTTGTCATTATTGGCGCATACTCTCAGCTTGAGATCACCGGTCAACCCACACTAGAAATAAGTTATCACAAGAAGAATTTCTTACATCACTTTCTGTTATTTTACTTAATTTTCATATGCTCAAGATCCTTCTAATTATCTTAATCTAAAAATCTCACTGCGTTTTACACATAAACATTCTTTGAATATTTTAGCCATGACAAAATTTTCAGGAATGCAACTACACAGTAAATGAAATTGAATATTTATTTATGCATGTATTTATTTACATGTTTTGTGACCTACAGATACAACATCGACACTGTTTTTATAGCTTAAACTGCAGTTTGGGCTACTGGTCCCTTTTACGGACCTTCTTCCTCAGAACAACCTTTTTTTGTTAACTAGAGGCAAGGCATCCTGGCCCAGGGGAAAGAATATTTCTTGCAAGGCTATCATAGCCCAGGCTCAGCAGGCATCCTTTCCCCAGGTTTGCTAAAGGACCTCCCAGGGAGAAGTAATTCTGAACTCACCCTTACTGTCTCCCAGCCTGAGGGGAAAGACAGTCATTTCAACTGTGTGGAGAATCCAATCAGGGCAAAGTGTGCAACGCCTTTGTTCTTCCCTCAGCCTTCTCTAGCACAACTATATGTTTCGTGCCTCAATGCTGAGACCCGGAGGCCTAGCAGAGCTGCTGCAGCAGAAGGCCGGCCCAACAGTGTACCACGGCTGCTTCTGCTGTTTTGCAAAAGAGCTTGGAGAGACTTTCTCATAAAAGGAAAAATCTCATTAACCATATTTTATTATTATACATTTTACAAGTATATGTGTCACTATTTTGTCATCAATGAACATGCTAATGGCTTTGCGGAAGCATATTGCACGTTTTCATTATCACTGGAATTACTGTTAGAAAACCCAATGCTTGTATATATCAGCATATTGAACTTTTTTATTTTTTATTTTACATTTTACTGTTTAGTAATGTGAATGGTTTAGTAGTGTGGCACCCGTCCTTAATCCCAGAATAAGGGAGGCAGAGGCAGGTGGATCTCTGTGAGTCTGAGGTCAGTCTGGTCTACAGAGCGAGTTCCAGGACAGGACAGCTAGAGCTACATAGTGAGACCCTTTCTCAAACAACAACAGCCGGGCGATGGTGGCGCACGCCTTTAATCCCAGCACTCGGGAGGCAGAGGCAGGCGGATCTCTGTGAGTTCGAGACCAGCCTGGTCTACAGAGCTAGTTCCAGGACAGGCTCCAAAACCACAGAGAAACCCTGTCTCGAAAAACCAAAAAAAAAAAAAAAAAAAAAAAAAAAAAAAAAAAACCAATTACAAACAATAACAAAATACAAGAAAATGTGGGGCTTTTTTTTCACTTAGCATATCCTGATTGTAGTTTCTTGTTCTTCTACCTTTTCCAACTCCTCCCCATAACCCCTATACCCATATCCACCTTTTTGTCTCTCTTTAGAAAACAGATGTCTATGAGAATAAAAGTCAAAGAATTTCTAGGATAGTCAGAGCTGTTACACAAAGAAACCCTGTTTCAAACAAACAACAACAACAACAAAAAACATTAAAAAAGCCCAAAACAAATTAAAAAAAGAAACTGGACAAAACAAACAAGGAAAGGAACCCAAGATGCGGGGGAAGAAAGAGACCCACTCATTTCCACTCTCAGGAAGCCCACAAGAACACTCAACTGCAACTATAATATATATGGAAAGAAACTGTATGGTACAAAGAGAGATGAAAAATACAAAAATAAAATATAAGAATAAAAAATAAGATAAAATTAAAAAATAAAAAAGGAGGAGCCCTGACACGACATTGAGACCAGGACCTTCCAGAGATGTCACTGCTGGGTCTGTTTCCTGTCGACTGCTGGACATGCAGCTACCCTCAGTGACTCTTCCTTGGAGGTAACGACCTTTTCATTTGCAAGTGCTTGTCAATTGGAGATTGCTTCTGGGTTGGGGCTGGGGAGGTGTGCTCACTTCTCCTTTCTGCTCTAGGACCCCAAATGGTGCAAAGCATATTGAACAGTTTATAAATACTAGCGTGCTTACATATCTGCCAGGAAAAGGTCACAGGAGAGCTATGCTTTCCCACATTATCTCTACCCCATGTCTCCACCAACACCACCTACACTCTGCCCAATGTTCATTGCCACTGAATTTTCAGTAAAAAGGCATTGTGACATTTACAGACAAACACACTCAGACACACATGTCGATACACACATGCACAGACTGGACAGTGGCCCTGGAAGTGATGCATAGCTTATATATTTTACATATTCTATCAACATGGGTTCTCGAGCTTTGCTGCCTGCAGCGTGGTTCACGGAAGCCTTAATAGCTTTGCCATCATCACTGATAGTACTTTAGAAGCATTGACATCACCTGGATCTCCGTTGATTACTCGGGTCCAAGCTCCAGACTCCAAATCAGCATTTTATGAATTTTCCTATATGACTTTCTTATATACAAGTTCAAGAATCAAGGTCAGTGAACATGAACCAGTAGATTTCTCCAAACACTTGAGTGGATATATTAGATTCTATGATCCACTCTCCGTCTAAACTGCTCCACCTGGAATTTGTACTAGAGGAACAACCAGTGATCGTAAGTAAACAGAAAGGAAGACCGTGACCCATTCTCCAATCGTACCTATGAGCATTAAAACTTAATTTTTACATGCATTTCAAAAACCATTTCTTTGTTCAGTTCTTTTTCAGTATTTAAAATTCCTCTTACTTCATTTTACACAGCCAGATTGAGTTTGTGTGCTCCAGCTGTTGACCTTTGAACTGAAGCATAACTAATTCTAGAAGATGGTTATTTACAGAGAAGCAGCAGAATGTCTGAGAAGCTAAAAGTTCAACTGCAAGTAAAAGAAATACAGTTGCAAGCACCTGAAAACACTAAGGTTAAATGACAATAAAAAGACTAGGCAAAGAAAATATACACCCTTTATTATATAATAAGTCATATGTGCTATAATCCTATTATAAAATATTGAAAAGTATGAAGGAAAAAATTGATTATGAACATTATTCCCAACAGGATCTTACATGATTATAGTATTACTTCATTATCCACAAGATATTTTATAATCATACAAATATTAGTGCAGTGATAATTTTATGCTACTTTCAAAAATCATAATCTTTGCCAGGCAGTAGTGGCTCATGCCTTCAATCCCAGCACTAGGGAGGCTGTGACAGGCAGATGTCTGTGAATTCGAGGCGAGCCTGGTCTACAGAGCAAGTTCTAAAACAGCTAGGGTTGTTACACACAGAATCTCTGTCTTGAAAAACAAAACAAAAGAATAAAAAAAAAATGCGATCTTTAGTGACAGGCCAATGTTCTAAAGAATGATGTCTCATGTCTTATTAGACCTTGGTATTTTAAAAGACCTGCAGGATGTGTAAGAATGGTTATATGTTGGGAGAATGGGTAGTATATTCAGCTTAACATGCCAGCTCCTAAAAAGGCAGCAACTACAGGGATGTCCCTATTTACAGAATCCACAAAATGAATAAGGAGATCAATTGGAACGCCATCTGCAGGCAGGAATGTGTATCGTACAGGCAAAGGGAAGGTAATGATAGATTTTTCATTGTGAAGGTAATTCATATGTAGAGAGTATAAAATTCACAAGAGGTTTGAATTATTTTGGCATCTTCCTGAAATGAAAAAAAAAAAGTTAAAGTTAGACACAGCAAGGCAAAGGAACACAATGTCAAAGCTATTGTGCCCAAGAGAATCAAGATAATAAACATGCTAACACCATGCAGAATTTCTGCTAACAGAGGCACTGTCCACTATGTTCTGGAGGAAAAAGAAAAGTGTGCGCTGTAATAAAACTTCTTGCAGAGCTGCAGTGACAAAGAATACAGAACGTATTAATGTATCAAAATGAATTTTGTAATTGTGTGGGCTGTGTGAGAAAGCTGTGCCATGTATTTTCGAGACTCATGAACGAGAAAGTGAGTAGCGTCTTCTTTCCTTTAGAAAAATGTTTTCCCTTCTAAGTCAGAGATGGAAAGAACTGACTAGTGGACGGATGGGTAAGTTTTGCAGTTTCAGATCTAGGTTCTAAAACTGTGACTATTTTAGGTAATTAAATCTGATTTTAATCTAACAGGTCGTAAACAATTCTTCAAAGTTTTCTACGTGCTATATGAATTAATGGTAAGACTCACTAGTCCTGCTTTTCATCATAGCTACTTTGGCAGCTTATTATTCAAGTATGAAGCATTAGTAAAGGCCTGTATACGATGAGATAAGCTAACAACATATAATATCCAAGTTGTAATTCTGAACAATTTCTTGACAGATGAATAATTTTATTTATGAAAAGGGCAAATTATTAGACCGACTACAACAGGCACAACTTAGAGCACCTGTTAAGCACTAAAAGGGAAAAACAACAAACAAACAAACCCTGGCTATTGTTTTGATTTTGAAGCTTTAAAAAATTTGAATATAACAAAGCCAATATTTTTATGTATATAAAGTCTAAGTTGAATTTTAATTTGAACCAAAGTATTACTAATAATTAGTATAAATTATCTTTTTTTTATATTTATTTATTTATTATGTATACAATATTCTGTCTGTGTGTACGTCTGCAGGCCAGAAGAGGGCACCAGACCTCATTACAGATGGTTGTGAGCCACCATGTGGTTGCCGGGAATTGAACTCAGGACCTTTGGAAGAGCAGGCAATGCTCTTAACCACTGAGCCATCTCTCCAGCCCAGTATAAATTATCTTAAGAGCAAAGAATAACTCAAGTGTTACATTATTTCAAAATAGTAAATTAACATAGGAACACTGAATAGGAGAATACATGGATAACATGAAATACTATATTTATAGCAAAAATATACCTTACATGATTTACAATAAACTTCTTTCTTTTTAACAAAGTAATATTTTAAATTAATTTGTGTAAAATTACATCAGTATATTCTGACTATATTTCCTTCAGTTTCCTAATTCTTTTCACACCTGACCCTACTTTGATACCTAAACAACTTCTTATTCACTCTCTTTTCTTTTAAACTAAAGAAGTCGAATTTGTGTTGTCCTGATACCCTTGGTCGTGCTGGATGCCCTGAGCATGGTAACCTACCAGGGGTCACACCCTTCAAGACAACTGACTCTTTCTCCACCAGCAGCTATCAAATGCTTATAGCTTCTCAGCTCAGAACAGAGCATCACACCCACCTTCCCTAGTCCTTACTGGGATTTTGAAAGGCGTGAGCTTGTACAGGAATTGTGCATGCTGTCACAGGATCTTTGAGTTCATACACTCACCTGCTCTGTAGTGTCTTAAAGACCTTTTTCTTTGTAACCATCCTCCACTTTTGGCTCTTATACTGTCTCTGTCCATCTCTTCTCTGAGGTCCTTTGATGTGGGATTTCCCTCTGTATGCTGTGAATACCATTGGTGAATAAAGAAACGGTCTTGGCCTGTTGATAAGGCAGAACTTAGGTAGGTGGGGAAAACTAAACAGATTGCTGGGAGAAGGCAGAGAAGAGCAACACCATGGACCCTCCGCCAGAGATAGATGTACTGAAGCTTTGCTGGTAGGTCACGACCTCGTGGTGATATACAGATTAATAGAAGTGGGTTAAATTAAGATGTAAGAGTTAGCTAAAAAGAAGTTAGAGCTAATAGGCCAAGCAGTGATTTAATTAATACAGTTTCTGTGTGGTTATTTTGGGGCTAAGCTAGCCTAAAGGCCAGTTCTGGGCAACCGGGACAAACAAGCAGGCCTTTCTCCCACAGTCCTTGAATCTTGGGGATAGGAGTTTGATGTGGAAGCCCCAATGAGAACTGAGTACTCTATACTCTCTTACTCTCTACACATTGACCAGTTGGGCGTCTGTGTTAATTGGCATCTATAGCAACAAGAAGCTTCTCTGAAAGGGGGTGAGAGATGAACTAATCTGTGGGTATAACAGCAAGTCACTAGCATTTAATGTTCGGTTTAATACTCTCTGCCCCTTTAGCAGAGTAACACTACTATATTCTCTCCTAGGTCTCATGTCCTGTCTAGACACATTTGGCTCGAAACTGGTATCGGCTGTGGGTTCCATCTCATCAAAGTGGCCTTAAATCCCATCATAGAGTAGTTTGTTACTTCTCATACATTTGTGCAATTACTGCGGCAGTGGTCATAGCTTGCCAGGACAGTCTTCACTGTAGCTCACAGTTAGGTAAGAATAACGATTAATTATTTTCCCTCAGGTAGCGTATATTCACATTCCAGCACTGTGAAAGCTAGCCAGAAGGGATGAAATTTCCAGTTTAGTACCAGTTTTATTTCTTATGGTCTATGACTCAAGTATAAGGTATCTTGAGCAATAGAGTCACATTGTCAAATTCTGGAGGGTAATCAAGAGCAATTGGCTTTGGTACCTTCCAGAACATTTCCTTCTTATAGGTGAAAAGTTAAACTCTTTCTGGAAGAGGAGATTTTTTTTATATCAACTCAAGCATCAAAACATTTTAATTTTTAAAATTTTTTAATTGATGGAACATGTAGACTGATGTTACAGATGATCCGAAATGTCACCGAGTCTGTCTTGGCATTTTGTTACTTTGTATTTTCTTCTCTGAAAAGAAAAAAAATCATTCTAGTAAGCGGTGGAAAAGCCAAGTTTTAGAACAGAACATAATGACTTAACACAATTTTCTTTCCAAATCTTTCCATTACAGGACTACACTGATATAATTCGAAAAAATTAGAAGTTCAATTTGTATCTTGTATTCTACTTACCTTTAACTTTTACTGAGGCATATATGGGATGCAGTGAGATATACTGAGTACATATAATTTGATCAATATGGCATATGAAAATCCCTATAATCAAGATTGTGGGTCTGGAGATATGGGTCAGCAGTTATTTTAGTAGATCCAAGATCAGTTCTCAGTACCCACATCACAACCATATGTATGTACACATGTGGTTTGCATATATACATGTAGGCAAAAACTTACATAAAATAAAATGCGTAAATAAAAAATTTAAAAATAGTGATTACATATATGATCTATAAGATTTTGTTTATAATTTTTAATATTAGTAATAGCCCAATTTTTGAAATGTATTTTTTTTAATTTGCGTGTGGTGGATATGTTTGTGTTAAGGGGTATGGAGTGTGCATGTTGTATACTTGGGTGATCTTGGAGACCAGAAAAGGGAGGTGAATCCCTTGAGTTGGATCCCTGGACTTACAAGGGGTTGTGAGTCATTAAATGTGGGTTCCAGGAACTTAACTCTGGTCCTCTGCAAGAACAGAAAGTGCTTTTAACCATTTTGTCATCTCTTCATTCCCAACGTAGTCTAACTTTAACTTGGTATACTGATATACTTATTTATTCATTATTTCCATTTTAATAAGTTTATTTTACACACTGAGATATACAAGTGCCTAGATTTTAATGGAAAGGTCATGTAATCAAGGAACACAGATCTAGCAGTAATTAGTATTTCGCCAACATGATGGTAATTGATATTTTAAAAATTTCTTAATGTCTCTGTTTTTACAAATGATTGAATTCTTTATAAAAATCCTTTAAGAGACTGACTTTATAAAAATATGTTCTTTTGTAGATATAGTTATTCAGCAACATCTTCAAAAGCATTTTATACCTTTAATATTCTGACCACATGGAAACATGCTAAGATAATTCTTCTATTGATCGTGGGATGTGAGCTGTCTTTCCTTCTGAGAGGTGTATTGTCTTTCTGGAAAGGTCATCCATTTCATTAATGGGATGAAGAGGTGTTGAGTTGCCGGATGCAAAGATCTCTTCACATCAGGAAAGTGGCTCTATATCTTTAGGAATGTCGCTGAAAATATAAAACGTTTGCGGTGACAGAAGAGCTACGGTGTCTGCATCCTGAAACATCAATTATGCTTCTTGTAAGGCTATTTTCAGAAGTGCTTGATCAACGGTAGTTTTTAAGAGAAGACAGTGTTTTATCCCATTGTTCATAAGATATGAATAAACCCTGCTGTTGGTAGAGCTTCATGAAGATTTCTTCTTTCTTTTAAAATTATTATTATTCACCAAAGCTACAGAGAAACCCTGTCTCGAAAAACCAAAAAAAAAAATTATTATTATTGCTCTTACATGTTTCCACAATGCACAGAGAAGTCAGAGGAATTTTTCAGGGGTTAGTTATTCTGTCTGTCTGGTAGTGAGGTTTGCAAGGCAAACACTTCCTCACTGAGCCATTTTGCCCATTCAGATTTTTTTCATACTTCAAAAGCTGAAGAAGGCAGACTTCTTTAAATACTTCAGTATGCTAACTACAGAATAGAACATAGACATAACAGCACCTAAAAACAAATATGTAGAAATAATCATATCAGTCTAGGAACGTTAAGGCTTTCAGTACATCTCACACATGCTAGATGGTAATGCTCCAAACAGAGAAATATTTGGATTAGGGCCACCATCTAGCTGTATGATATTAAAGAAGAATTCATACCATCCTGTTTACTCTAAATATAGGTCTAGGGATTTTTTGTAGGTTAAAAACATCACTATTAACATTTTTATATAGTTTAAATATAATAGATTAATGTTCAATGTCACAAAGAATAATTGTGTTTAATTTTTTACTGATTACGTATTCCCCAGGCTTTTAATAAGAACAGTTATTTTTATGTGGATATAGAAGCAGTAAGAACACAGGCCTTGAAGCAGGAATGTGCTTAGAGAGGCAGAGGATTTCCAGGAAGCCCTCAGTGTGGTATAAGAAGCAGAAGAATGGGAGATAAAGATAAAGTAGAAACACAGCAGAGACCAGGATCAAGATGGAGTTTATACACTACTATAAGGGTTTTCCTCTTCTGGTTGATGTTGAGAAGGGGAGAGTTCTAAACATTTCATAGACTGAGAGAAGATTTATAGAGGAAGGATGGTTAGAAACCAAACTTGTGCTTTAAACATGTTAAGGTGAAGTTGTTGATTGAAGATCTAAGCAGTGATGTCTGGAAGAAGTTGGCTATAAAGATCTGGACTTTAGCTAAAGAGCTGAGTGCTTGAGTTTACTGATATAGATTGCTATCTCATCTCTCAGATATGATGAAAAGTCTTGGTGTTGCCTGAGATTACTGGTCGGCCAAGTCAAAGAATCAGCATATCTAAGAGATAAGTATGAATTTGTTACAGGGATTTAACCTGAAGCATTTGTGAAAACTGGTTCATAAATCTTTGCTCAGTGGTTTTTCTTCTTGCCTGGGGCTTGGATTTGAAGGGCACAGGCCAGGCCAGAGAGAAGAGAATAGAAAATGTGGAGAGAGATAGCAAGGTCCGATCCACAAGCATGAACAAGAATGCAAGGAAGAAGATTGGAAACCAGCCTGGTTCTGTTGCCCCTGACCTCAGTAATGTCAGTGTTTTTTGTTTTGTTTTGTTTTTTTTTTTTTTTTTTTTTTTTGGTTTTTCGAGACAGGGTTTCTCTGTGATTTTGGAGCCTGTCCTGGAACTAGCTCTGTAGACAGGCTGGTCTCGAACTCACAGAGATCCGCCTGCCTCTGCCTCCCGAGTGTTGGGATTAAAGGCGTGCGCCACCACCGCCCGGCTATGTCAGTGTTTTGCAGAAGCTTCAGCAGCTGTTCATCATGAAAGTAAAGACACATACCTGGCCCAAGAATTGGGGAAGCTAGAGGGTGCGACAATCACAGAAACAGCAGCTTCTGTGTAATTAACCCACCAGTTACTCACTTCCACTCTCCATACCTCCTAGACATTTCCTTTTTGATTCAAGTGTAATCAGAAATAGAGAAGAAATAGGAATCTTGGAAATGTAAGTCATTTTGGCAAAATGGTAGATTGTAAGTCATCTATCCAAAAGGGTTCGATATGGATGGAGAGCAGGAAAGTTCTCAATCCCGAGTTCTAAAATCCTGAGTTTTCAACATTTAGATGTGAAGAACACAAAGCTTCTGGGAAGAAACTTCAAGTCAGAATGCATCCTTCTTCATTATCTCCTGACTGTTACTACGTGAAGAGAAGCTGTGATGTGTGGAGTCTGGACTATGACATATGGAGAGGAACCGAGGAGTGTGGATGAACTTCCGCATAAAAAGCTCATGCATCAGACACCTGCACGTCCATGTCACTATAACCAAGTTACAAAATCAGTCTAGGTGCCCATCAACGGATGAGCAGATAAGGAATATGTCACGATACCCAACAGAGCTTTATCTGAAGAAGATTAAGTTGTTTGTAGCAAAATAGATGGTACTGTAGACCATCGTGTGAAGGAAGCAAGTTGATCTCAGAAATTACAGCATCTTTTCTCTCATAGGTGGAAGTTAGGGAAAAGCAATCTGAAGAGCATGAAAGCAAGGGAAAGGCACAGGGCAGGGGGAAAAGGTGGACAGATCAGGAGTAAGGGCAGGAGGTGAATACGGCCAAAGCCCAGCACAAGCACACATGGAAATGCCCTCATGTAACTCCTTATTTTGTAGGATTCTTGTATGTTGGTAGAATATATAAGATTCACATCACTAGCAATCATTCTCTGCTACAGAGCTCCTGAACCTACCCCATGATGTCTTTATAAGAAATCACATTTGTCGCCGGGCGGTGGTGGCGCACGCCTTTAATCCCAGCACTCGGGAGGCAGAGGCAGGCGGATCTCTGTGAGTTCGAGACCAGCCTGGTCTACAAGAGCTAGTTCCAGGACAGGCTCCAAAGCCACAGAGAAACCCTGTCTCGAAAAACCAAAAAAAAAAAAAAAAAAAAAAAAAAAAAAAGAAATCACATTTGTCATAATCAAATCACCTTTTTCATTGGTCTATGTATCTGGTGGATTTGTTTTTAGCTGTGATTGCCTGCAATCAATTCAAAATTCTCACAGAATGTACTTTAGGCAAAGTGTGAGACAAGGAAATAAAGGCAGCATATACATAATACTTTTGCATGGTTTTTATTCATAAATTCAAAAGAAAAATCGGTTTTTAGTTGGAAAGTAAGCAAAGTAAGAAACATGTTTTTAAAGATTTATTTATTTAATTTATATGTGTCGGTGTTCTGACTGCATGTATGTCTGTGTGAAGGTGTCAGATTCTCTTGAAATAAAGTTACAGACAGCTGTAAGTTGCCTTGTGGGTGCTGAGAATTGAACCTGGATCCGCTGGAAGAGCAGCCAGTGCTCTTAATCACTGAGCCATCTCTCCAGTCCCAGGAGCAATTTATTTTTAAGAGAATAAAATGTAACATTTGTGAAGCTGAGGATTTCCAAAAGAAGAATTATTTGATTCTATAAAGAGGATTAAATTAATGCAAGGAATTATAAGTGTTTTGTGGGGGAAATGAGGAATTTTAGGAGAAATATTTAAGTTGAAAATTTATGCAAAGCAGTGAAATTTATACTTGAATTATTTATATCTTAGGTCAATGGTAATATTGTTACACTTTAAAGAAAATTATACCACACAGACTTCTGAAAATTTTTGTTAGATTATGAGAAAAATAAATGGTATGCCACATTTTAATATTATAAAGATGGCTTTGTTAAAAACAATTAGTAAAATAGACACTTTTGTTTTAAAAATTTAACACACAGTAAATATTTAATTTACCTTTTAACTTTATTTTTGAAACACATCGTTTCTTGTATTTGAGAGCTTATGCAGCTTGTTTCAGGAATATAATGCACTCATTGCTTTTTCCAATTTAAGTATTCATATGATGGTTTTCATGAAATTCTATCTTTTCTTACCACATTAAATGATCCACTTTCAGATGATAAAACAATATGTTAAAAATCAAGAGCTAGTTCCAGGGCAGGAACCAAAAGCTACAGAGAAACCCTGTCTCGAAAAATCAAAAAAAAAAAAAAAATCTTTCTAATTGATTCTCTCCACAGCTCTGTGTGAGTACACGAATCCTTGAAAACATATTAATTTTTAATCTCATGTAGCACAAAGTCGAACTATAAATTGAGGTAGTCTCTGTGTTGAGAACAATGGGGAAAGGTATTATTTGATTTTTATTTTTGTTACTTGGCAGATGAGCAGAATGACGAAGTTTAGGGTACTTGATATTTTATGGTTTTAGTTTTGCATTATTTATTTCTTGCTGTGAACAAGAGTCCATAAAAAATATACAAAGAAATTGCATAGTTGTTTCATGGTAAGAATAATATTAGAGATGACATAGATATTGGCATTGTACTTACGAACCAGGTCTGCCTAAATATAGTTCTTCAAACTATTAATACTTCAACTGAGTTTGTTTGTGTTAAAGTGTTAATCCACATATCTTCACAATGTATATTTTCATACATAACACTTTTGTTTATGACATAAGTGATCATTTTTTCAAAATTCCAAGGTATTTAGTAAAATTTATTTCTTGAAAAGTTTTAGTGTTTTTTAATTTTACATTGTTTATTGAAAATATTTAAATGTTTTCCGTAACTAGGATTACCCATTCCACCAACCATAAAACATGGATATATTCAAAACATTTAAATTCACATTCTCATTGGACAGTGTTCTTTTTCTATTTTGGGACAAGAAAAACAACACAAAAACTGTGAGTCTTAATAAGTTTGCAATTACACATTTCCTTGATACCAACTACACGCAGTACCAGGCTCTGCCTCCACATGGTGCTAGCGCTATGCCCTCATACTTAAGGAGTCAGAACTGCCTGGCAGTGCAGAATTACCACTCAGCACCCACCTAAAATCGCTTTAACAACAAGAAAGCAGATTTGACCACACCGGCAGTACAGCAGAAAGTTTGCCTTATGTGAAATCTGGCTTATAGACAGGAACGATTTGTCTAAGCCATTTGTAGTGTAGCCAAATAAAGGTGATTGGAAATAATTATGTGCGATTTCCTGTCCCATCTTTGGCTCTCACTAATGGGTTGACTGGCACTTGTTTCCTCTCAACTGGATGGTTACCTGAAATATTTTAAGAAAAGGCAGTCCTTGCAGGGAAAGAAGACTCACAGATTTCCACATGTATATGTGCAAGTGTGTGCATGCATGCATATCCTTTTATTGGTTATTATAATTGTTTTGAACTTTAAAATTTACTAGCTAAGCCAAAACACGGCTTACTTAAAATATCTTGATGCTCTATCACAGACTTTGCAACATTAAGTTTAGTGTTTGTTTCCATTTATTTTAATGTGAAACAGATACATTTATAGAGTTGGTGGCAGCTTTATGAGATTTCGTATTCATTTTGTATATATTTCTTGGTTTTATGACAACTGAAGATACTATAACAATAGATTATCCTTGGCAGTTTTTCTTAGTTTCTTGCCAACCCACTAAAGGGTAACTGCACTGTCTCAAGTCCTTCTTGTACAAGGAGACAGATAGGTTTTTCTCCACGTAATACTTACATAATGACCAACGTCTGTTAAGATAGGGTGGAAAACTACAGGTGAGATCTAAATTACTTATAGGAAGAAAACAAAAACTTTCTAAGTATCTTAAAATAAATGCATAATATTGTGGCGGCGTAAATGAATGCAGAAAGATTATAAAAATATATACAGCTTTAATAAGGAAATAGACTTATAGGACCACAGGTTCCCACGGAGAACAGGAAAAGCAGAGCAAAAAAGGGCTGCTGGGATCACGCCCGGCAGATTTATCAGTAAACATTAGCCCAAGGCGAACACTCCCCCAATGGGTGGGGCTATATCCCTACATAATATCTTGTAAAATAATGCACAATCAGCTGGGATGTGGTGGCACATGCCTTTAATCCCAGACAGCACTTGGGAGGTAGAGGCAAAAGGATCTCTGTGAGTTCGAGGCCAGGCTGGTCTACAGAGAGAGTTCCATCACAGCTAAGACTGTTACACAGAGAAACCCTGTCTCAAAAAACAAACAAAACAAAAAACAAAACAAAGCAAAAAAAAATCACTCAAAAAAAAAAAAAAAACGCTCAATAAATACATGTTGAATAAGTAAATCATTCCGTGCCAAAGAGTTTGGGTGACTTTAACAGGTGTAGTTAAGTAACGATGGAAAAGTGAAAGACTTTGAGTCTGGAAATAAAAAAAAAAAAATAGAAAATTTTAAAAGTAACCATGGAATTGTCATTTTTCTCTTTCTCCCTTTTACAAGTAAACAATATGGCAAGGTACCTGGCAATGGAACATCTTTGACCATTTGTTTCCATGATTAAAAAAATGAAGAGTGGTCTCAAAGTCTTCTATGAGATTTCAGACACAAAGCGCTGGGCAAATCCTCTGCTACACTTACAGCAATTCATATTGTGTTCACACGGAATCTACTTTTACACAGGTAGAATATAAAATACTGTCTTTTGTTTAGCTATTTTAGCAATAACCTTTGTATGAAATTGCTGAAATCTTTTATATAAAATAACTATCATTAACTCTTGATAAATGATTTATTATCTTTAAATCCTTTCTTGGAGACATCTTTATCTCCTCGAAATTCTAACAACACATATGTAGGTCTGTTGTGCCTATATAGCATATGGATATGATTATAACTTTGCACAAATCTGTATCAAGAAACAAGAATCATTATTAGCTCATGAGTCCCTTCAAAATATTAATTTTCTTAGTTACTGTAGAATGTATTCTTTAAAATTTTCACTTCCATATTTAGCTTCAGTGATTGCTCCAAGATGACTACTCGAAACCTGACGTCTAAAATGGTCAATTTTCTGCCTTCTGACTCATCCTGAGATGAAGGAAGGTATCCGGTGATGTCAGTCCCAAGTGATGTCAATCCCAGGTGGTGATTGCTGACTGAGGTAGCAAGTACCTGAAGGACTTTTTATTTAAAACTTGATGCAATGTGTTACTAAGGCTTCTTAATGATAAGTTACGTAGAGGGCACTTGGCAGAACCGGGATGTAATTTTGCCTCCGTAGTTTTCTCTGAAAAGTGAGGGTCCCGGTTGGAGCACTGACTCCAGAATAGCAGTTTAATACGAAGTTGTTCCTATTAATAGCGCTTCGCCAGGGCCACGTCACGGGCATCTGTCTCCTAGAGCTTGCTTGTGTGTAAGTGCCAAGGAGAAGGCAATGCCCTACAAAGGGATGCTCTCAGACTTTAATTGGTTTCTGAACAAATGTCCCTCGGGTGGTCTCCAGGTTATAGGAAAAAGCACACTAACAGTAATCACTGCTTTTACTCTGCGAAAGTGAAATCACTATGAAATTAGCAAAGCTTTGGGACCGACTCAGCGGGGAGAGCACCGGAGCTCACAAGGTCCCAGACAGATGCCACGACATCCTTGGAAAACAGTGCAATAGCTATGGATGTTGTTGTGTAGTTTTCAAATGCAGAGCTCTGTCATTGAAAAACAATTCTTGTAACCCACACAGAAAAGAAAATAGAACCTGTACCTAAAAATTAAAGGGTTTGCAGACTGACTACCATCCATAGTAATTTCATCTTGCCAAAAAAATGTGGCACGTGTAAACATTGTTCTCTGATTAAAAACCATTAAAGACATTTTAAATTATGAAAAATGCTCAAAAGAAGATAAAAATAAAGATTAAATCATAAAGTATTTGGAAATTTTATGGGGGGCTTTTTAAATTTTTTTCTCCCTCCTCTTCTCATTCTTCTCAGCTCCCCCTTCTCATTGTCCTCTCCTTCCTCCTCTTCCTCCTTCTCCTCCTCCTCCTCTTCTACTTTCCTTCTCCTCCTCCTGGAATGACTAGCCTAAATGAAGGCTGACTAACTGACTTTCTTCTAAATGCTGGCTTTAGAATGGTACCAGTTGCTGCTGGTGGCACACACATTTAATCCAGCACTCAGTAGGCAGAGACAGCAGATCTCTATGAGTTCAAAGCCAGCCTGGTCTACAGAGCAAGTTCCAGAACAGCCAAGGTGACACAGACAAACTCTGCCTCAAAAAACAAAAACAAACAAATAAACAGACAAAAAAGAATGGTACCACTTGATTTCTTTCATGTAGGTGATTTGGCACTAGAGTTGGTGTCTTGTAAGACTACTACCAAAGAAAGCATAAAAGGGAGACTAAGTCAGGTATCTACTTGCCCCCTACTTTTAAGTTACAGAATAGAGGAAGTAGGTGATGCAGCTGCTAATCACATGAAAAAAGGCAGCTTAACTGAACGGTCGAGGAAAGGATCAGCGGGTTCTGTCTGTAACATTCAGCCTCGGCCGTAGAAAGCAGCAGCTGCAGCATTGACGGAACACTTGAGATGCTCTGGCCTGGAGATGCTGGGCATAGCAGGGCTCACACAAGCCGAAGAGGGATTAAGGAAGCAAAAATTCCATGGCTACCATAAAGAAATTTTATCTTTAGTTCCAAAATGACTCAACACCACTGTTATTGTGATACTATGGCCTATTAATAGCTTTAATCATGATGTCCTTGAGGTGTGGTTCCAGGCTGTTCATGGGCAAATAGTGTTTATGACATCATTTCTGTGTAAAGGACTCAATTGGAAAAGCTGAAGACACTTCCCACCATTCCAGCTGTGACTCCAGCAATCAATTTGCCTCTTATTTAGCTTCCAAGTTTCCACATCTCTCTGTGGCTTTCCCAGTGACTTCTGCTGGCCCCAGGGGCTTTTCCAGTGACTTCTGCTGATCCCAGTCACTTTACCAGTGACTTCTGCTGGTCCCAGTCACTTTCCCAGTGACTTCTGCTGGTCCCAGTGACTTCTGCTGGTCCCAGTCACTTTCCCAGTGACTTCTGCTGGTCCCAGTGACTTCTGCTGGTCCCAGTTACTTTCCCAGTGACTTCTGCTGGTCCCAGTGACTTCTTCTGGTCCCAGTGACTTTCCCAGTGACTTCTGCTAGTCTCAGTGACTACCAGTAACTTCTGCTGATCCCAATGACTTTACCAGCGACTTTGTCTGGCCCCAGTGACTTTACTAGTGACTTTCCTGACAGACAGGAAAGAGGGATGATGACTTTCTGATGTGTTGTCTGAGAGCAAGATTCTCAAAGCAGAGTAGGTAAAGCATGCAAAATATATTGCCAAATGAATTTGTGTTATATGGTATGGTACACACCGACCACACACGCACACACACACACACACACACACACACACACACCACCCAAATAGCATATGTTTTTCATTCCCGATCGTATACCATCTGTTGTATCTCTGAGTAGCTTTCTCAGGTAACTGCCTCCACTATGATGATTCAATAACCCAAGATCTTCAATTCTCCACCCCACATTCATTGTTTAGTTCTCTGCTCTTGCTATAGAAAAAAAAAAACCCAAAACAACAACAACAACAAAAAACAGAGAATGTAGAATTTCTTAGAAGTACCTATTCCACTGTCTTAGGCTAGATATACTACCTACCACTTATACTCATATTTCTCTGGTCAGAATTAGACAAATAGCTTCAGAAATTACCAAGACACAATGAAGATTGTGCTCTCTATGCCCAGAAAGAAAGATGGGATATTCCTGGTAGCCGCAATGAAGCCTAGTCTCTCAAAGTACACAAGGACATTTTAAACTGTGCAGAGATACCTGTTCACAATTGTATTTGGTGTAACACATACTTGAAAGATTTTAGTATGAGGCAACTCTTTTATTTTATATAAATTTGTTGGCTTTTACTTACCTATGCTGTAATAATAAAAATGGCAAATAAAACACACTCATGTCTAATGTTTAGATAACACTGTGAAAGGAATTTCTATAAACCAATTTTAATTTGTAAAACTTCACCCCATTTGAAAGCCTTGTGTATAAATAGGAATTTGTTTTTATTCTTTTTTAACAAATATTCCCCATGATTCACAAGATGGGCAGGAGTACCTACTGGAAAGGATTTTGCTAGAGGTTAGTTTCTCTTCTGCTAATAAAACTGGGGATCCAGCGATTAATGTGTCTACACCAACTGGAAGGACCCAGACTTCTGGTCTTCTTCATTTCTCACCCTCCACCCTTACCCCACATTTCCAGATTGAGATTGTTCATACAATAAGATTAACATCAATGGGAGATTTAGAGTGGGACATTTGACTTGACAAGAATAACTATATTACTGGCATTGGTTATCTATTTTGATCTGTGACATTTTTCTGTTGTTTAGATTGAGGCCGTGCAGCATCTCAAATCAAACATGGAATCACTGGATACTGGTGTTTATCCACGAAACCAGAAGTCCACCAAAACACTTTGTTCAGTGCTGATTTTATTTTTTCACCTCCCCTCTAATCCAATATTTTCCAAAGTAAATGTTAATCGTTCAAAGTATTGTAACTTTTACGCCCTAGTATATCTATATTATTCTTGGCTTATATGTAATTACTTAAAAAAAAAACTTCATTGCCTGAAATGTCATACTGAAATGGTAACTTGAACAGCAAACTCACTTCTGAGGTTTTTTTCTTAGCTTCTTTTACAATGTGAATGGCCAGTTTTGTTTCAGAGACTATTCCACAGGAGTATCTGAAAACACTTGGAGGCATCCGAGAGCTTCAAAACTTCCGGACGTTGAGTTTAACAGTCATTGTTTGTTTGTTTGTTTGTTTGTTGCATTATTTTGTTTCCTCTTGTAAACAGGGGGAGGTAAAGGCCATATAGAGGATTAGAAGGAAAACCCAATGGAAACTTGTTTCGTGGTGACCTAGGAACTGGTTACTGTGCTGATTGCTTTGAGATTGCCCCATAGTCAAGTTAAGGATGCTACGTAAATCTGAAGAAAACATTTAACATCAATAGTGTTTATTTCTCCACCGACTTTGTGTCTTAATGAAATGGCTGTGATGGCTAGCATTACTTCAACCATGCGAACCCAGGACAGACTACAGTCTTAACATGTCCCTTGAATAAGTGTATTCATTTCAGTAAAGGGCACAGAGTCTACAGTTACTGTCTCCCCCTAGAACCCTGCCCTTAGATGATGCTGATACAGTTGCTCTCTGTGCTCTGGCTACTTCACTTCTGGAATAAAGCGAAAGAGGACAGTGATGTTACAATATATCACAATTAGATCTGTAGCTCATCAGCCTGGCTTTTAAAGTACGCAAGTGCCTTAGGAGACCACCCCCTGTTAAAAGTCGCCACATACTTCATGCTGTTTTAGTGTTAAATACTGTTTAGAACTTGTTATCTTTTGTAAACCTTGGAAATCTAATTATTTAGAATCTCCAGTGACATTTACGTTTTACTAACTACACCGTGCTTGCACAAGAACATATCATCATCTAAATATGGGTAAAGAACGCCTGGTTGTATTTTTTCGCTTATATGTGGCGTAGGATATTGGAATGACCCAAGTTACCTTTTTGTTATAACCACATGAGTTTTAAGCACATAATTCTGAAATCCATGGCTGTGCAGGATAAAGAATCGGAGAAAGACCCCATAGCTGATATCAATTGTTTACCATTTAACTCTCGGCTGTCAGACCAAACATCTATCGCAGTTTATTGCTCGCTTGAAATAATACAACTCATTTCCATGCCAGCAGGTCTAGAATGTTTGGTTTAGTTTTTTGAAACTGATTGAAAGTACGTTGAGAAGTTGCCCTACTGTATTAAGCTTATTTACACAAACAGGGTGTCCGTGAAAATAAACTCCCGACAGTACACAGCACTGAGTTCTAAGGCGCTCACATCCTGCCTTCTCTAATGCCTGTGTTACACAGACCCACAGGGAAGACACACTCAGCTTTATCATGGACACCACACAGAGGAGCAATACCTCAACGCTTAATTTTTTCTTAAATTTGAAGTGAGATTTATTTTTCGCTTTATAAAGAATGAATCTAAGACAAATCCTTTTTTCCATACTAAGCCATTTCTGAAACGATGGCACGGGGAGTGGGGGCGGCATCCCCCCACCCCCCACCCAGGCTCTTAAAAAAAAGTATTTTCCTCAGAAGAATCAAACATAGCATTTGTAAGGTGGAAGCAATACAGTAAGCTTGAATTGTGAGCAAGAGTCTGTGGAAAGAGTGAACAAATTAATTTGGCTCCTGGATGGTGGCAGAGGATTTTAAAAAGTGGATTTATTCAGGGATCGCCCTTGGTGAGGGAGCATTTAAAAGTCCTTCCCGAGGCCAAGTCCCAGGCTTTCACATTCTTAAATAATCGGGGTATTATGCAGGTTTTCCTGGCCACGCCCCGCCAGGGTGAGGACCTGTCTCCCGAGCCCGGCGGGCGCGTCACAGCGCGGAGATGCAGCGGGGCACGTGGGCTGGAGACACTTCCTAGAAACGCGCGCGGGCTCAACCCTGCCTGAACTTTCCTGTAAACAGCGCGCTGACAGGCGGCATCCCCGCTGGGTGGATCCCGCGCTCCTGGCGCAAGTGGCACTTCTTGCTTTTAATTAGCGCGAGGAGAGGCGAGGAAGAGCTAGCTGCTCGGCAAGTCAGTGCAGGAGGCTGACTTCTGGGAGGCTTGGGGGAGGCTGGGGGAAGAGCTGGGGGAGGTTGCCGGTCGGCTCCGGCTGTTTTCTCAATGAATAGCTGGCGGGGAGATTGAAGCCAGTCCCAGCCTCCTCCTCACGCCCGCGGCTGGGTGACGGCGACAGCTCCAGCCGGGACCTGGCTCTTAAGACGCGCTCCTTGGAATGGAATGCCCTCTTGCTCTGCGCTTCTAAACCACCGGTCCCGAGGAGAGGAAGGCTTTGCGGATCCATATCTGCCCAGGGAATGGTACTTGGGAATGGTGTTTTTCTGATGACAAGCCCCTCTGTTTGTGACAAAGCCTGTCGCCTGCAGTTGGCCCTGGAGGGAAGTCCTAAGAAGAACTGAGTCGATCCTGCCTTAAAGTGAGGCTGCTGAGGCTACGGGAGAGCCCGTACGCACCATGGCACCGGTCGGAGGCATCCTCACCTTGCTGCTCTGGGGTCACCTGCTGGAGCTCTGGACCCCAGGTCACACTGCGGACCCCGCCTACCCCAGGCTACGCCTGTCACATAAAGGTAAGTTCCCTTTCCGTATCCTTTTGTTAGGAAAATGCCCAAATGGAAAAGTCCCTTAACACAGGTCCATCATCTTCCAAGACCTCAAAAGTGCACCTGAAACCTACTGCAAAACTCACCCAGGATCGGAAGCACCTCGAGTTAACATATCCTACCTCATCTGGAAAAAGTGTTAAATCACATACCAACTTGGAGGTGTTATTTCTGCCCTAGAATTATCAGATATTATTCTTGAGAAGTTCGCAGAACTGAGAAGGTGGGGCACAGTTGCTAATAGCTGGAAAGGCTGAGTCCACCAAGTGAGCAGTAGGTACTGAAATAACACAACTTGCATTATGGGAGCTATATGGGACATGCTTTGAAAATAGAGGTACACTTTTTTTGGGGGGTTGGGTATTTTGTTTGTTTTCTTTATTATGAAATTAAGAGGAGGAGAAAATTCCTGAGGAGAAAAAAATGATACCACCCCCATGTAATGTTATTACATGTAATGACTAACAACTAATACAAATTAGCCTTCACGCTGAGATGGTTATTTGAATAATGTGATATGTGGCAAAATAAAGCAGCCTATTGGCAATCATGGTAAATTGACTTACATTTTAGTATGCACTAGTCCTTTCTTTTAAGTGTGCATTAATTTTATTTTTACTGACGGTCTAGCAGAGTTTATTTTATTTATTTATTTATTTTATTCTGCACTTAGGTCTTACACAGCTACATCATATTCATAAATAAATGATCATAAAGATGATAGGTTTTGCATCAGGACCAGTCAGAATCAATTACGGGTCCTCCTGTCACCAAGCAAACAAGAGACAAAACCTGTTTTAAGAGGAAGTGATTTTGTTGACTTCAAAGAAATTGGGAATAAATTGTTGGGAATGAAGTATTCATTGCCACCCCCAGTTAAGACAGAGAACAGATGCAATAATAAGGATTACATAAGAGCCTTTTTTTTTCAAGCTGAGTAAGCTCTTAAATTGTCTTTCACTATGGAAAGACAGAACCTGTACTTTTGGGTACAAGGTAGAAGCTGGAAATAGCAGGTCTGAGTTTTGTACGACATACATGGTCTTTTTGTCTTCTTATTGGACAGCAGGAAATGTATTGGTGACTGTAGAAATTTCTCATCTTAATACTTAAAACTATGGATATGTTCTTGAATTAGATAATTTTCTTGTTATATTATATAGTCAGTACCAAAATGTTTAAAAATATGTGAACACTACATCTGTAAAGCTTATGAAATATAGTGTCCTGAATTAGCAAATGGCTTTTGATTTAGGAGGTTATATTATGATAGTTATCAAAGTCTCTGCTAGAAGTTGTAGCCAAATATATCATGGTGCTAAATGAATGGGGGGGGGAATGTGGAAAATGAGGATGCCAGAAATAAAAAGTTGATTCTGTTTCTTATAAGTAGTATTTATTTTAGAGCTATTATGAATAATTTTTTTTCTAATTTCTTTTTTCTGAGCATAAATTGTTGGTATACATGAAGCTTACTTTTCATATTGATTTTATAAAAAAAATCATAAATTTGCAGGAAAATGAATGCCCTTGGAAAACACACCGTTAAGGGAGGTGACCCAAACTCAGGCAGAAAAACACTGTATATCTCCCTGATATGTGGGTCCTATCATATGTAATGTGTGCTGTGCTTCTGTAAAGAGGGAGGAAGTGTAACTACCTTTAGGTGTAGTGTGGCATTTAGACAGCAGACCCAGGAAGGGTCATATTAGGTGATGAAGAAGGACGGAATGCAGGCAAAAGGACGCATGAGTCATGGAAGAGGATTTAAAGCTAGTTTTTTCCTCCTAGCTTCAACTCTGCCATAATTTTTCTTTCTTTCTTTTTTTTTTTCTGTTTTGTGGTGGAAAACTAATAAAAATGTAGAGAAGAAAGAAAAGCGGGTGAGCTGTCAGTTTTGACATGCTGCGATTCTGTTAGGCCTTCTATTAACATTTATGCCCGAGGAGTGCTTGGCATTTGGTAGCTCAGTATTAGTATGTTTTCTAAACTGTCTCATTTGATTTGGAGCTTACAATTTGGTCAGTGTACCCAAACTACATGGGAGAGCTGATCTCATTTTTATACTTTTATCAAGCTCGTCTTCAAGATGTCTCTCTTAATCAGAGAGACGACTGTAACTGATGTTATGAGCTGTGTGTCATGTGTTGTCATCGAGAGGAGCTGCTAGTATCTGTGTGTACTAGACAGAAAACTCACAAGATTTCTCTTTGGCATTTCTTCACCTTTTATTGGGACGAGCTAAACAGACACTTTTATGGTGATGATTTTATACAAATGCTTGCTGTACCACAGGTGCCTCAGTGACAGGGGAATCATAGAATGTCAGAGCAAGGACACCCAGTTTTGCCAGCATAAAATGAGCCCCTTGCTCCTCCACACTCTGGAATTCAGGAGCTGTTCCAGGAGTCTTCAAATATAAGGAATAGTTGAGTGCAGGTTAATCATCTGAAGTAATTAAATGGTGGCAGTAATGTTGGTTTTTCAGTAGGAAGAGGACTTAAGCTATTAATATTACCAATAGATGTTCTTTCTTTCAAATAAGATATATGGGCGTCTATGGGTCAGCACCTCTGTATTGCTGCCTGACCCCACCAGGTAACACTGTCAGCTCCCTAGATGTGGCCTGTGGTATTCGTCCGTCATTCTTCTCCTGACAGTGGTCTATACCGTGTGCAAGAAGGGTGGGAGAAGGGCAGTCATCTCTCTTACACCCTCCACTTCCAAGATTAGAGGGGGGAAAGAAATCTTTCCAAGAAGGAGGACATTTAACTGCCTTACGCAAAGCTTGAGTTAATTTGTCTAAATGTGTGTTCAGAAAAATATCTGGAAACCCACAAATCCCTTCATTTTCCTTCTGCTCTTCTGCCTATCTGGTAATGGCTTGTTCTTCAATAGACTTTTCCAGAAGAAAGCTACTAAGTAGGAAGGGAGTATGGAATAGAGAGCGCCTTCTAGTTTATATCCAAGCATTCTTCACCTATGATGGGGGTACTCATCCTTTTGTTCTTCTTACTATCTCATTACTCCGGAAAATGTGTCAATCTGGGACAAGTAGAGAACATGAAAAGACAAGGCAATTCCTGTTCAGAACATATGTGTCTCTCTTGTTGAAATTTATAAGAACAAATAAGCTTAGTTAACAAATAAAAACATAGTTGGGAGTTGGTGGCGTAAACCTTTAATCCTAGCACTTGGGAAGCAGAAGCAGGCAGATCTCTCGGTTTGAGGCAATCTGGTCTGCAGAGTGAGTTTCAGGGAAAAAAAGATGCGTGGCAAGATGCTATTTCATTCTGAAAGAATGTTCAGTCAAGAAGTCAAGATTTGAGTAGCGTTGAGGTTGACTATATAAGGCAAAAATTTTCAAGTTGGAGAGTAGTCATGCTCCGTGTGCACTTAGTTGTTCCCGCGAACGAAGATGGCATTGATAAGATTAATAAAGAACGCACTTTCTGTTCAAAGAGCTCTCCTTGTGATCCTCAAGAAAGAACAAATGGAAAGAATGAGGAGGAGTCCTGAAGACCTGAGTGGTTCCACGTCGGTGTCTGCTCTTTCCTTATCTGTCACCATCCTGCATTAATGAGGTTACTGGGAAAACAAAAATAACCTTCTTGATAAAGGAGTTGAGAGAAGGAAAAAACAAAAAAACCAATTAGCAAAGAAGCAATCACAGTATCTGTAGAAAGATCTGATCAACCAAGAATTCAATCAGGAACAGTCCATCAGGGAGTCTGGAAGACAGGAGCTCAACATCCTCATGAGGAAGGATGGTCACAGAAGACACAGAGAGTGGTATTTCAGCAAAATAGTCTTCTCCTAGGATGTTTGGGGAACAGACAGTTAGGTCAAGATGTGTTGACGTTATAAACGGAGGCTTTGAAGGGACACCCATATGCATAAATCTAGCCCTAGAAAGTGTTAAGCAGTGTGTCTGTATTTAGGCATTCTGATTGATCTGCCACAGACACAAGAGCTCAGGATATGACATCAGCAGCCACCATCCAATGCCCTACTCTTGCTCATGATGGCAATTTGTACATCGCTGTGAAAAATACTGGATGCCGTGGGACCCTTGCATATTTCACTGAGGGTTGGAGAAGATCTACAATACTAGAGAATGTACTTTATAATCTAAAATTGAATATATTACTAATATTTCTTGCAAACTACTGTGTTGATTGTTGTGGAAGGCAGCAAGCTCTAAGGGAAATGACCGTTGGCAATGAAGGGAACTTAGACAGGATCAAGTGTTAAAACAGTGCTGCCGTACAGGGCGAAAATGTGATGGATGATGTTTGTGAGCCATTCATTCCAAGTGCCGTCTTCCATACCTTTGTGCCTTAGTTATGACAACTTAGAAGATCATTACTTCATATTCATTGCCAACTTTCCACGGCCAATATTTGCTCTGATTACCACAATGATTTACAACTAAAATATAATTTAAGGAAAGCTTTGCATGTTTGCCCTGGAGACTGATGTTTATTTTCTATCCCAAGTAACTAAAAATTAAAATAAAATCAGGCAGTAACTAAGCTATTATTTCCTGACCCAGCTCAAAGTTTGGTTTCGGTCAGTAACTAAGCATTATCAGTAGTGATATTAGTCACACATCTCTGGGTGTTAATAAATAAGAACTGGTCATAAGGCATGATTCATACTCACAGTAGTTAAATAGGACTCAGGAGTGAACATTAACCTCCATGGCAGACTCTATCGGGGAGTGTTGGTGAGAATGACACGGTGGCTTTCTTAACCAACAGTTTATGTTAAGAAATAAGGATGGGGGCTGGAGAGATGGCTCAGTGGTTAAGAGCATTGCCTGCTCTTCCAAAGGTCCTGAGTTCAATTCCCAGCAACCACATGGTGGTTCACAACTATCTATCTGTACTGAGGTATGGTCCCCTCTTCTGGCCTGCAGACATACACACAGACAGAATATTGTATGCATAATAAATAAATAAATATTTAAAAAAAAAAGAAATAAAGATGGAACAAAATGTAAACGATGTTTCGTTGAGTTTGGGCTTACGCAAAAATGCTTTCTGTAGAAAAAGTCTATGTAAGTAATAAATAAGAATGGTACTTATTGAACTTATATTTTTGTATTTATTGGATGCTACGTGGATATCATATCAGTACATCAGTCATTCCATGAATCACTCAGTTATTACATGGATATTGAAGATCACAGAAGAAAAACAGCTATTCCTTCTTAGAGAATTGAAGGAGCCTGAGGCTCAAGGTTAGAAAAGGCCACAGAAGAAGTTTATTAATGAACTAGATTATAATTTATGTTTGTATAGCTATCTAAGAATCTTTTTGAGGGCAATTTTCTATATGGAAAATAAGATCTATGCCTGCTCTTGATTAATAAATATGTACAATAAAAATCAGGATGCCATAATGAAGTATTCTTTTAAACCTTTATTTTGCCATACTGTTGTCTCACTAGTCAAGCTGAATTTGTCACTTAGCCTCAGGGTATTTCGTCTCTTTTTTCTCTTCCAGAGATGAGATCACTTCTCAATTCCATGCTTTAATTCTGTGTTCACACAATAAACTGCCAAGCTATTAACTTAGTGGTTGCTGGGAGAAATTGTTAGCAATCTGTTGAGTCAGTTTTATTTCATTAGTGATGTCTAAAGGGTTCATTGCAGATTTCTGGGTAGGAGAGTGTGTAAAACTTTACTCCTTTATCTGAAATGTTTTATGGTTTCACAGAGGAATTTGGTCAGCAAGAATCCAGAAAGGCACTCTGTAGATGCACATCCCCATTCAGACACTGTCTTTACTCTCTTAAGTGGCCCTCAGTTTTACAGTTGAAAGCAAAACCGTGCTGAAATGAAATTACTCATAATATCTCCTAAGGGTGCACAGTGACGATTTAGATTTCTTTTTTAGTTCCAATACCAGAGTTGCTAGTTCACACCTGATGCTTCAGAACGCTGAATAAATTATGTAAGAAAATGGTTGGTTATGGTAAATAATGGCTTCCATAAAAGGATTTGAAACAGAGAAATATCATTGTCTTTAGGTATTCCTTAAATATAAGCAATCATTGTTCTTTGCATACATCGTAAAGATGGCAATGGCAATACATTTGTAGGTGAGTTATTCTCAACTTGTTAAAAACATGTCAGTGCCACATGTAAACCAAAGGTTTCAGTTTCTGCCGCTGAGGGAACATTTCTATTAGGACTAATCATTTCAAGAACTGACGACTCTTCAGGATTGATACCTTGTCTTCCTATGAGCCTGTGGTAGTCAAGGCAATTGATTATTTAAAAATACCTTTGCCTTTTGAGATTCTAATGCCTAGATCACAGCCTTCCCTCCTATTATCATTGTACACTGACCTAGTAATCTTGCCTTTCAATGGCCCATAAAAAGATACAAGAGAAATTCACTGGTTTTCTTGAAGTTTTTTTTGTTGTTGTTGTTTTTGTTGTCTGAGACAGGGTTTCACTGTGTAGTACTGGTACAGTTAGTCTCCTGGCTGTCTTGGAACTCATTATGTAGACCAGGTTAGCCAAAAACTCAGATCTGCCTGCCTCTACCTCCTGAGTGCTGCTGGGATTAAAGGTGTGTGCTATCACGTCTGCCCCCTTCTTGAAGCTTTTTAAGCTGAAAAGTGAATTCCACATCTATTCCTGGCAACTAAATTCTCAGCCATCATTGTTCTCTGCCCATGGACTTAGAATGGTCAACAGAACAAATATTTAAGGCCCAGACATTACAAAATACTCTCACATTCTTATTTTGATGGCCTCAGTCCCCCTCATTTTTGATGAAGCATGCCTAATTCAAACCTAGCTTCTGTTGCATGGTGTGAGCAAGTAACTTGTGTTTAGTGAGCATGAGTCTCCTCGGTTTTAAAGCAATGTAGTGTTTAATTTGCCGATAGATCGTGAAGGATCAGAAAGATGATAGAAATTGATGAGGCCCAATATTTTAGGAAGCTTTTCCAAACTGACTCAGTGAACCAGAGGTCAGTCCGAGAGCATCATCTACACTGGTTTTTCTTTTTAATTGTAAAAATAATGATGCTCAAACTCTTAGCTTCCAATTTAAAATAAGGGGAGATACTCATCACAGGTTTTCACTAAAAGTAAAAGATTTTTTTAGTAATGTCAGTTCTTACTGCTGTAGATGGCTACAAATAGTGTAGAAGTTGGTGTCTTTGTAATTTAAGTTACTGAAGAATTATTTTGTTAATCATTTAAAGGAAGTTGGAACATTATCAGTGGCACTTTGGAGGCAGCAGATCAAATCTTAAAGATGCCTACCTAACAAAGGTAATTGTAGACCCAACATTGTAAAGTACAATGGGGCTGATATTACAAAAGCCAGACCACACTGAGCAAGCTTAGTCTAAACAGTGTCCGGTAGGCGGCTATCAGCTCAGCATGTGTTGTTTGCTTTGAAAGTGAAAGACAGTCTTAAGCTCTGCCTTCCCGGGACAAACAAGGTAGGGTGGCGGGGACGGGACTGACTCCCTTCAACTCGCTGGACTTCAGCAAGTGCCCATCGCCGCAGGAGTAAAGCACAGCACCTTGGACACTGTGATCTCCAAAGCGGAGTGTGATGGGGTGGTGTGTGAAAAGCTCCAGGGAAACTGAGGCATGCTGAGCAGCTGCTTATGGCTCCTTCCTTAAAGCTCATTTTAGAAGAAGGGCTTAGCCTTGCCTGGGTATCCACCTCCTTTCCCCGTGGTGAGGGAAACAGCAGGGCTTCAGGAAGTCGTTTCCCGGCATCCCTCGTTTTCCCATCTATGTGTAATCCTCGTATTTTTTTTTTCTTTCTAAACACTACTTTGCACGCACATACCATTTTTGGGCAATCACAGGTTTCTTCCTTTTTTGCCACTTGGGTCCTCTGCTACATAGCGTGCAGTTCGTACCGTCTCTCTCCCGGGTTGTTTTTTTCTCATATAGAAATTCCTTATCTTTTCCTCACTTTAGGCCCACAAATGAGAAGCAAACAAGTTGTCGAGAATGACATGCATTCATTCATCCTCAGTTTCCCTTCAAACTTCATTTTATTTTTTTATTTAATTTGAGGACCAGAAAGCAAGATAGAGCTTTAAATCAGAAAAACTTACAATTATTAGGTAGTCAGAATTTGTTGAAATTCATCTTCTAATGAAATATTAGATAGATAACTCACTGGATAATCAGGTGTCTAATCTCCCTTCTCTAGCCTGTTCTTTTCAGGCTGGTAGCTGATGCTCAACGGTACCAAGAGATTGAGGCACTGGGAGCATGGGGGAGTTAAACCTGCTAACAGATGTAATCCATAGCTAAACTTGAGTTAGGTGAAAGACAGACTATTATCAATGCAAACCCTACTGACTTCTGTACTCTCAGTTTTTTGAGCCTTAGCTTCAGGAAAGCGAGAACAAAAGGGATTTTCTTTCTAGGTTTCTGTGGGGGCACAAAATTGCTAAGAATAAGTCCCACCGGTGATTTCAGGCAGCCAGTGCTCCACAGCCCCACAGAAGAGCAGCAAAGAGAAGGAGAATAAAGGGGGAGAAAATAGCAGCCAGCCTCTTCTGACCCATCATCTCTTGGAAACGAGGGGGCTGAAGCGGGCTTTAAATTCTGAGTTCAAAACGTACTGTAGATCAAAAGGCCAAACAAAATGGGTTCTCTCCATTGCTTGCTGTTATTGACCACTCCTGATTGCTTGTTTCCTGAGTGCAGTTTACTGGGGACCACGTGCTGGTGCTGGCTCAGGTCCCTTCCAGTTCCCCAAATGCATGGACTCATTTCTTCTCTGATAGCCTCCCTGTATGTCTGATTTCTCCAGATTCTTTAAACACGACAGGACTTGGGAAGCAGTATTCTGTGTTGAAAAGCGTACAGATGAACAATTTTTAAATTTTTGGATTTGAGTCCACAGTGTATCTTATTCCTACTTCCTGATTCTTGTAAAGTCATTGAACTCTGACACTCACTTTCTTTAGGGTTAGAAAGAAGCCAATAAAGCTATTCTGTCCCAAGTGATGGCTATAGAAAAGTGCACTAATATAACTTGATATTGTGATGTTTATACTGTTCCTTAGTTTGTAGAATTGCCTTTACGTTACATAAAGTCAACATAGAATTGTTTGTTTTGCCATTGTGTAGGGAATAAAATTACTTATTTAAGTCATTTCTAAAGCCTGTACTTATGGCATGGGTGTCTACTATCTACTGAATTTCAAATGAAAACATGTTTAGTTGCCTTCTACATTATGGCCAAATAAAGTCCACCCTGTTTTAGGGCTACTGCTAACTACAACATCCTAATGTCTAAATTATAGGACTGGTCTTGAGACTACAGCATAGAAGTCGAGCTATAGTACGATTCCCTGATTAGTTTTAATTGAGCATGATGTGTTTGCACTTAGTGATTGCCGTTTAGCATATGAAAATATTCTATTCATTACTGATGTTATAAATTGGACACATATTTCTATATTAAGTTCAGAAGTCTGGTCGATTATGGAGAAGCTTTCTGTGAAATTTCAGAACATGTACATTTCACAAAGGGCGTTTTCCCTGGACCAATAACAAAACAATGTCACCAATGTTTAATCCCTGTGTTCTGAATCTTATCTCCCACTGGAAATTTAGAAGCTTTTAGCTTTCCCAAAAAGATGGGTTAGTTCAACAATGTCTTATTCTTTGAATGCCTGTTGAGCTTTATCAGTGTTTAGAGACTGAGCACGAAGCTAGGATTCTAGAATGTAGGAAAGACACTGTTTTAGGACTATAAATGGTGTGCTGGTTCGGATCCTGAGGGCAGCAAAAGTTTTCCAGGTAAAACTAAGGATATCTAAATGCGGCATGGATTTTAGCTAACAATTACACATCCATTTGGTTTATTAGCTGTGATGTTACCATTAGGTAAACAATTAATAAATGGAGAACTGGGTCTAGGGATATGGGAACTTCTTTTGTTAACTTCACAATCTTCCTATGAATCTGAACTTGTTCTAAGATAAAGTTCTTTCTCTTCTCTCTCCAGTCTCTCTCTCTCTTACACACATGCACGCACGCTCACACACACACACACAGAGAGAGAGAGAGAGAGAGAGAGAGAGAGAGAGAGAGAGGGAAAGGGAAAGAGAGAAAGACAAAGAGAGAACTTTATACAACTCTATTCCTAAGAGTCCCAAGACGTATTTGTGAAGAGACTTGTCACGATAAAGGAAGACATTTTTATGTACTAAATGTCAAGATGAGGAAGATGAGGTCTAAGGAAGTACAGAGCTTTGATGGAAAGGGGAACTGGAACGTAGCCTGGATGACTAGTGAGTGAGTGGTGGGTCAGAAGCCCTGAGCCAGTCATTTGTATTTTCTCTCTCTAGCATCCTGCTGTGCTCTCAGTCCTCCCGCTCTGAGGATCCTGTCAGAGGTCCTCTCTACTAGATATCCACTTCACCTCAATTACCTCCCTCATTTCTGTGTGAGTCTGAGGAATTTTCGTTTATTTAGTGTGAGTGATACTTTAGTAATAAAAATTCAGATAGATTTGAAAATTTAAAAAACTCTTCGTTTGTGTACATGTCTGTGAGCTTATATGCCGTGACCTGTGTGTGGAGATCAAAGGACAACTTTGGGGGGCCAACTTTCTCCTTCTACATTGTGCCCCTGGGAATCTAACTCAGGTCATTAACACTGGCCGCTTGTACTCCTTGCCTGTTCTGACTCTAAGATTTTTTGTAGCAGTTATAGGATTTACTGTTTATTTTCGTTCTAATGAATGTTAGTTTTGCAATATAACTAATTACTTATTTTAATACCTATAATATCTTTGCCCTAAATAATGATATTAGTATCACCTACTTAAATTCTAGCTCCACTTATAAATATGCTCCTAATAGACATTGAAGAAAATGAAATGATTGGAGAACACCAATGACAGAAAAGTAAGGAAAATTTATCTTTCTACTTCTTCAAAAGGCCTAGATGGCTTCAGGTTCTTCCTTTGGACAGTTCTGGAAAGGAACCCAGAAGGCTTTAAAACAGTCCGGAATCTATTTGAAAGATGCCATTTGAGGTTTCCACAGGAGTGGTCTAAATCTGTAGACCGCCTTGGCCGGGTTACTCTGTTTAGGGTCTGTAACCCGCCTGGCTGGTCAGTTATTCCAGGGTCACGGAGAGGTACCACCTGAAAGACATGGTCTGATAAGAGGAAGGAGGCTAGGCAGATTTGTCGAAGCCTCCGTTTATTAGAGTCATGGTTGCAGCTTATATAGCCCTTGGATGAGGAGCTTGTGGGGCTGGGGCATGGGATCTTACCACGTGGTCCACGCCAGTCATGTAGACCAAGAGGTTACGATCGGTCAGGTCGCGATTCCTCTGCCAGGAGTTCACAAGTTGACACACCTAGTTCTCTAGATAGTTTGGAATGTGAGGCAGGTTCCGCTAACAGATAGCTCTCTATGAACAGACAATTTGGGTGTGGGATAGGCTTTGTCAATAAAACAATTCTCAATACAATTGGGAAGTAGATTCCTCTGCAAAACTCCTCACGGCGGTGATCCCTATAATAATTTGGGGGGGGGGGGCATGGCTCCTGACATAAGTCCATGCGGGCTAGACACCTGACGGCACCGGTTGCTTCGTCTGCTCTCGTTGTTCCAGTCGTAGTCTCCCATTCTGTGCAGTATCCTGTTGATGGCAACACTGATAGGTGCTGAAGAAACAGACTCAAAGAAGCAGTAAAGGAAAACTGTGTTCTCAGCCCGGGAGAAATCGTTGTGAAAGAGCCGTGGCTCGTTCAGCATTTTGGTTGTGAAGCCTTGTCCTTCCTTCATGCACCAAAGCAAAGTGTTTTCTTTTTTTTAATTTTTTTAATCAGTTTGTCCTTGGGAGGGGTTGTTTGATGCATAATTTGATCCTGCTGTCTTTGGTTTGTCATTATTTGTCATATCTCCAATGAAGAAGGACGCTTAAAAGAAAACCCACACTAGCTCAGAACTGAGAAATAGACGGTTATTTATTTAGGGGTAGACTCACAAGCCAGAATCCTCTGCTTGAAAGGAGATCAGAAACCCAATCCTATAGCCGGAAAAGAGGCCAATGTATGCTTTACCTCGGCATAGATAGTATAAGAGGCCACACCCCAGTGGGCGGGTAACCACTGGCTGTTAGACTTCCTACAGCACTCCAGATCTCAGGCGAACCCACAAAGTCGATGAGTAACAACAGTAAAAATGAAGAAAGGTAAAAGATTATTCAACCTCAATACTTCAACTGTATATGTTATACATAGTTCTGGCTGGATGAGAAGTATAGGTCAAATATTCAAGATTGCTTAAAATTAATACCAAATAGCATGCTGTCAGTTTAGGGTTGGGATTAATGTGAAGGAATCATATGATTTATTCTAAGAGGAGTTACTAATATTTAAAACGTAAATTGAAATAAAAACAAAAGAGATTTTCACAGTCAAATGTTAAAAGATTTTCTTACGAGGATATTTAATTATCTGTATCATTGCATGTCTTCACTAATATGAGAACTCAAGCTATTTCCCTTTTATTTGTCCAGAAAGAAAAAAAAATGAGAAGCTGGAGAAATGGCTCAGTGGTTAAGAGCACTGGTTGTTCTTCCAGAGGTCCTGAATTCAATTCCTAGCAACCACATGGTGGCTCACAACCATCTGTAATGAGATCTGGTGCCCTCTTCTGACATGCGGGCATACATGGAGGCAGAATGTTGTATACATAATAAATAAATAAATCAAAAAGAAATAAGAAAAGAAATGAAAGGAGATAGGAAATATTGGAATGGATTTCACAACCACTTAAAATATCAGCCAATACTAATTTGTTAAAGTAAAGAGAAATGATTAGTTAAGCTTCTGTGACATTAATATACTTTAATTTTCTTATAACTTTTACAGCAAAATTCAAGGAACTATAGTAAGAAAAAATATTACCATTCAGTTAATTATAATTCCACTTAACAGAAATAAATTTTATCTCCATCATTATATCCTTCAGATAAAGGCAACAGTTATGGGTTAGTTGGGCATTGCTTTTAACAGATTCTCTTTATGTTAGTTTTTTTTTTTTTTTCGTACTGCACAATGAATATTCTCAAATTGAAGTCAGATATATTTTAGGATTGTGGAATAATGCAGATATTAATAATAAATCATCAGGGTGTGGTGGCATACACCTTTAATCCCAGCACTCAGGAGGTAAAGGTGTGGGTTCAAGGCTAGCCTAATCTACGGAGAAAGTTCTAGGACAGCCAGAGCTATGCAGATAAACTCTGTCTCAGGAAGATAATGGGAAAATCTATACCAATGCCTTTAGGCTAATAAGGGAATACTTTCTTAGAAAGACATCCAGGCCTTTCTAGTGTTAGATGCTGTAAAATAATTGCTATGCTGGGATTTTATTGCATGTGGTTTGCTTCCAGAGCTTGTCCTAGACAACTCCATTTCTGTATTAGTGAACATGCAATAACCACAGCGTGATGTCCTGGTTCGAGAATGCTCTTTGCCTTCCACTGCAAGCTCATTTCCTCTGGATCATTAGAACAGACTCAGAATTGCTCCAGGCTTGCAGGTCCACATAGTGACCAGGAGGGAATGGAGAAATGCTATTGGCCTAGTTCTGTAATAGGTGGGGAAAGCTCTGTCTCCCAGGAGAGAGGTCTGCCCATAGTGTGTTGTAACATCGCTGTGGCATCTCACTCCTGAGCCCACCCACAGCCTGCCTCCCAAATTTCCGTTCACAGTGCTAGCCTCCACCACTGCCCTTTGTCTTGCAGACTACCGCCCCCCCCCCCCAACTTTCCAGCCCAGCCCAGCTGCCGCTGCGGCAGGTTGTTTGCTCCTACTCCTCCGCCTGCTCTCCAAGAGATGGCAGCCAGAGGAAGGAATAACAGCTGGGATTGGCTTACTCTGGCATCCAAATAATTTGGGGTGGGCCCATTCCTAACTTTATTTCATTCAGTTTTATAATCTTTCCTTCTGTTGATCTTTACAGAGCAAACAAATGATATTTTTCTAAAACGTTGCTCGCATCTGCCCCTCTTTTATATCTGTCCATTCAAGTTGGAAAATTGTTTTATTTTACACATTGTTGTTTTCATCTCATTTTAAAGACTATTTAGAAAACAAATAAAATAAGGGAGATTTCATTGCTGTGATTTTTTTTTTAAAAAGACATAGTAAATAACACTTGTTTCATTGCTTAGATAAGGATTAAAGGAAAGGACTTGCTAATGTCGTCAGAACAGGGCTTGGCACGTAGTTATTGCTAAGTTGGTATTTGATAGGAAGAAACAGGGTGGAAAAACTGGGGGGAGGAGGGAGGAAGGCGCTAGGTAGGGATGGAGAGTTGAAGAAGAACTGCACAGTTGAAAACACAATCGTACTTAGGCCATTAAAACCAGTATGGTGCACTTAGCCTTTTATCAACTTAAAATTATAAAATAAAATCAAATCACAAGTGAAAAAAGAATGGCATGGTTTAGGGAAGCTTTTGTATTTTTATTCATACTGAGAAAGTTTTGGATGTGTGAAATTCCCTGATTACTGTCCAGTGTTCGCAGAAATCAAGTTCTGTGGCCTCTAAGCAAGTGGTCAGGTGGCCGGCCACACATCTGCCATGTCGTACTTATTTGTCCAGTGTAGCTTTTAATAGTCCAGTGGAGAAAAAAAGCAATTGTCCGTATATCTCCAAGCTGATTAACTACATCTATCTCCATCTCCCTCTACCCGAATCCCTCCAGGACATGAGTTGAGTCAGATCGATAAATATTTAGTTAGTTCCTGTGGCCTTCTGCTGTAGGGGAATATATATTTCTCTTCCCGTGGAGATTATAAGGACATTGTCCATGCTCTGGCCATGTTCCTGTTGGCCAGTGTTCCTCTTTATGTCGCACACCCCATTTCCTCATCCAGGGAGGCCTGCCTTGCTCACGGGACGTGCTTGTGAGCAGAGATTTTATTTATCAAGGCCACCTGAGTTGACACGTCTTATTTGTCAAATATGCTTTCTATTCATTTGCACTGAAGTTGCTGTCAGCCCTTCTGAGGGCTTTGCATAGCCCTAGTGAAGCCAGCCCTTTCCTTTATTTCCTATGTGTGGCTTCTCACAGAAGTCCAGGGAGGCCCTCTTCCAAGTTGTGTAGCTCCCAAACACGGTGAAGAGAAGTACCTGAAGTTCTGGGAGACATCCCTTCATCCAAATTGTAGGTTTCTCCCTAATTTACTTAACATCATCTGTACATTTATTACCTTCAGAAAGCCTAGGTAGAAATTACAAAGCTCGAACTGCTTAAACAATGCTTTAGAAGTTATTTTCTCTAATATAAAATACACAGATCATGGCTCTATTTAAATACCCGTATTTGGAAAGAGACTTCAGACAATTTTTCATTAGATAATATACTATGTATGCTTTTGGCTTTTTTGGGACATGAAGATCAATAAATATCACTGCTGCTTCTTTAAATAAATATTGTAAAATTATTTACATAATTATATTTATTGAAATACGAATTTGAAATTAGTTAGGATGAAGACCCAGAAGCTTTCTTCACAGATGAAATAGACAGGAGATTTTAGAAATGTCTGAACAAATTTTTATGTAAAAGGAGTCTGGAATGGTCACCATAACAGAATGGCAGAATTAAAATACCACCATAGCTGTGATTGCTTAATTTCATAACTTTAATTTGCTGTCATTTTGTAGATTTGCCAGTCTCTCTGGATATTTGTAACAAGTCCTGTGTTTTAAAAAGAGGCATATGATTTTTTTTCAGAAAAAAATAATGTTTTTTTCATTAACTGCTTGTAAGTCAGACAAGAAGATAATTGAAATCATTCTTGAGAAGATTTTACATGTCTAAAGTATTCTTTGTTTCTTCTGCATTAAAAAATGTCTAGGCTGACCAAATTTCCCTGCAGTTTTGAATCTTTTTTCCTTATACTATTTGCTTCACCAGTGTGTTTCCATATTACCAGTCGACACACTGCATATAGTTTTCCTTACTTTAATATGCAAGAGCAATGCCAAAGGAATATCCTGTTACTCATCAAACACCGTCAGGATAATGCAGATTTCACATAACTGTGTGTTCACAGCCACACTGTCCGTTTTAGATTCATAGACTGGAGGCTTTCAAAATTCAACACTGTGATAAAAGAGATCTCTTGATCAATCCTTGAAGGTTGCATGTGACAGACTCACCCATCTGCAATAATTCATAGTAGTTTAAGATGTTGGAATTACTTTACACTAACAGTAAGGAGTCCTTAGGTGCCTTCCAGTCTATTTGATTGCATTTCTTACATGCAAGTTATATGCGTTGATGAAAAGATTATGCCTTTGGTACTCCTACTTCATTTAATGTGACAGTCATATCAGTCTGAGGAAATGGAAGAATAATCACACACATTCATATTATTATAAAAATTGTTCCTTGTTCCTGAATATACAATTTATGCAGGTAATTTTATTACTATAGATCATCTGAGTTGTTCTATTTCCTCTTACAGTATAAATACTCTTATGTTTTTGTTTGTGTATCTTCTAACATCAAACTTACTGTTAGGTGAGTTGATGTTTTTGCTACCTCCCGGTGTAAATTTAGACTCATACTATTCTTATCCAAGCGCCTCCTCAGTACCAAGCCACTTAATATGCCTACGTTCTATAAGCAAAATGTACTCAGTGATCTATGTTAAACATATGTCAGTTCTGATTTATGTGAGTAGTAAATATAATCCATAAATATATCAAAGTCAGTGAGCAAAATTATCTTGCAAAATAATGTATTGCATTCATCATCTGGATTGGTTTCTGTGTGGGAGTCTGCAGGAACTCTTACAGAACACAGAACAGGAGTTTACTTCTGCCCCTTCAATTTATACACTTTAAGCTGTGCAGGAAATGGGAGAGCTACTTTCTTCAACATTGGGGAGATCTTGCTGGGCCAGTCATTGTTGTAGTTCGTTGACGCTATAGCTGGGTAGGGCTCCCTGGCATCTTACATGTCACCTCTAAATTAGGAGAGCCAGTCCACAGACTGGAGGCTTCCAGGTCAGTTTCAGCTGGGTTCTGCTAAGTTCTGTGTTCAAAGTGTTTTGTCTTCAGAAATAGAAAGAGTCTTATCGCCAGTTTCAAGGCCGTGGCAATTCACTGTGATGTTTTTGGGTCTCTTGGACGTTTGACCAACAGCTATGAGGGAGATTGCTCATACCTGACGTGTCAGGCATGACACTTTTTTATAGTTTATTGTTCTTGAGTGGATCTTTATCACACTATGTAACATAGCTCCATTTAAACTATATTCACAAGCATATATATTATATATTTTAGGTAAGGTTATAAAAATAATGTTTCCCTATGACTTTTCTGAACACCCTTAGTGTGATCATCTCTCTTTTCTCCCCTATCCCATATTACTCTCAATACCCCTTTCAATTAAAGCTACCTCCCCAATTTTTCCCTTTGTAGCAACCGTATAAGATCCCCTCTCTAGGTCTTCTTCTCCCACATGGTCCCGATGTACTTTTCTGGTTCCCTTGCTTACTTTGTGTTGTGCATTCACAGTTGAGGATTTAGAGCTAGGAACTACAGATGAGAGAGAAGTGTGGCATGGGTCTTTACTATTTATTTCAAGATTTATTTATTATGTATGTAGTGTTCTGCCTGCATGCATGCCTGCATTTCAGAAGAGGGCATCAGATCTCCCTACAGATGGTTGTGAGCCACCAAGTGGTTGCTGGAAACTGAACTCAGGACTCCTGGAAGAGCAGCCAGTGCTCTTAACCTCCGAGTCACCTCTCCAGCCCCTGCATTTTTTTTATGGGTCTGGGTTATGTGACTCACTATTATGCTTTCCAGTTCTGTTCATTTACCGGCAAATTTCATGATTGCGTTCTTCTTTCTAGTTTGAACAGTATTCTATTACGCATGTGCACCACATTTGCATTATTTGTTCATTTTCGGAAGACTTTCGGATGGTGTGAACTATCTGGCTGTTGTGAGCCACGTGACAGTGTACAGACCTGAGCATGGATCTCTGTAGTAGGGTGCCAAGGAACGGTAGGGATGGCTGGGTAGCAGAGAAGATATCCTTCTAGCTTTTTAAGGATTTCCCACTCTGCTCTCTAAACTAGCTGCACTGGTTCCCACCCTGCTAGCAGGGATGAAGTTTCTTTTGCCTTGAATTCACGCCAGTGTTAGAGTTGTTTTCTTGATCTTAGCCATTCTGACTGAGAGAAAATGAAATTTCAAAGTTATTTTAATCTGTATTTCAGTAATCCTTAAGGATTGTGAACAAAGATATTTATTGGCCATTTTAAGTTGTTATTTTCAAAACTCTGTTCAAATCCATAGTGTATATTTTGATTGAGTCATTGCACATAAAGAATGTTTTTTGTAAATTTTGTGCCTAATTTTATACATTCATTGGAAACAGCATAAGACTTATTTTTACTCCCCCCACTTTTAGTTTTCTAAGGCAAGGTGTCTCTATATAACAGTCTTGGAACTTGATTTGTAGATCAGGTTGGCTTTGAACTCACAGAGATCTGCCTGCATCTGCCTCTAAAGTGGTGGGATTAAAAACGTACACCACCACCACCCAGCTACTTTCCCTTTAATACACAGTTTTACTGTTTTTTATTGATATTTATAATTAGAATGCCTCTGCAACTCTTCTATTTTTATTATAAAAGCTGTTAAAATTCAACCAAAGAGTCACAGACAAACTTGCCTTCCTTTAGCTAAGTCAAATTCAGTGTATTCAAGCTTGAATGTTATCTTCCACCAGGATCATCCAGTGCCTCTTGTTTCCAAGCCCAGTAAATTGTATGTGCATTAACTCACCTGGCCCAATCCCAGAGGTCTTGGGGATCATTAATCTCCACCTCTTTCCTTCTACCCTCCTATCACACACAGTCCATCTGCTTATGCAGAGTGAGATAACTGTGCAGTTTACCACTGTGTTCTTCCTCCAGTCCTCTTGTGGCTCTCTACTTCCATCAATGTCTTGGCAGGTGAGCTTTATCGAAGCTGTTTCATGATTTATATATTTCTTACCAGCAACCCAGTCTACTCTGCATAATATAAGCGGAGTGGATGATTAAAAATTCAAACCATTCTGATTCCATTCCTCAGAATAACACTAATGGAGGAATACATAATGAATTTTTAGAAAAATGCATACGAAGCATGCTATACGGTGCTTTTCAGGATCTAAACCTATTTACATCTCTCCTTATTGTTGCACATTTTCTAGTGCTTCATTTGGTTTGATATTTAGACAGAACAACTCATTCTGCTGCTCAGGCAGTTTCTCAAGCTCGTAGGGTAGGGAAACCTCCTGTGTCCAGATATCAAGTAGCGGAGATGACATTATGTGCCACCACACCCAACTTGCTGTCCATCTTCTTTGCAACCCCACTGTGTGACTATACAGAACCCTTAGCCAGTCACGTGACCTGTCCAGCATTTCTTGCCTCCAGGCCTCTGCATATTTTCTGTTTTTACTCTTGCGAATGCTTCTTTCTTTTCTCTCCATACTCCCTGTCCACTCTGTTCTATATTAACAGCTTCCTATTGTTTGAACTTAATGTAGACACAATTAGACTGGTTGTACCTATGTTGTGCCCCAAGCATACTTTGTAAAATGAATACTGCATGTTTACCTATTCAGTGCCCCAGAGCAAACTCGCCTGGTAAAGGGACCGTATTTTATTCACCAGTACAAACATGCACTTATTAGAAGACTCATGAGAAACAACAATTCAATAAACACAAGGAGTCACTGAATGCACTGTGCAGGGCTAAACTGGTCTTTCAGGTCCACACAAGAAACATGCGGAGAAGTATCCACATTTTACACAAAAGATTCTTTTCTCCAGTCAAGGAGATAAACAGCCTATTCACAAATAACTCCAAAATTACCCACAATTATGTGTCCATATACTTAATCATCTCTAGGTTGATATGACTTTTTTCTTATTGTGAACAAGTACTTTTCAGGCACTACTTTGTATGAATTCCAGACTTTACTCTGTCTGAATTCCAGATCAGCATCTCTGGCAAGACAAAGTTAGTAAAGAAAGCTTTTCAAAATCCATCGGCGGTTTACAATTTCCTCTTTCATAAGATCACTTAGCTCCTAACATATTCAAATTATAAATTCCACAAGTGAAATGGAAGCTATTTATACTCTGTGACTTGGTTATGGAAGAATACTTTGGGGGACAGTTTTATAGCTCTATAGTTAGCCTCCTCAGAGCATATATTAACCTTCATATATGGAATGGAAAGCCCTGACTCTCAAAGGAGGGCTGAGCAAAGTCACTCTTGCGAAGTGAGCATTATACATGAATGTAAACCATTAAGAATATAAAAGGAAGATCATAAAAATAATTTATGGTCATCAAATACTTTACATCCTTAAAGATATTTATATATTGTATTTTTTAATGAAAAAGAATGCCTCTTATGATAATTTGAAGTTTCAGCCATATTAATTAACAAAATAGAGGAAGTAAGTTATGAGTTAGGGTACATGAAGACTGAGTCTTGTCGTGGGTGGGGTCTCTTCTAGACTTGGATGTATTGGCATGTGTGGGATCTCTTCTAGACCTGGATGACTTGGCTGGGTGTGAATGAAGAGAAAATCAGCTAAAGGGTCTAGCAGTTTGGTATTTCTACTTGATGAATAATTTCCTCATATAAAAGTAGAAAATGCAAGAAGGATGCATGTAGTTTTAAAAAGTCATCTCTCTACTTACAGTTAACGACTTTAGCTAGATCACCCATAATAATCACAGACTTCAATATTATGGACACCCCACTTTGACATGGTTTTTGTACACATACATTCCATTTCCTTAATGATAAAGAAGTAGACTCATATCCAGTTATCAGGTACAATTTACCCCCAACTGAATATATTTATTTAAATGATGGAAACACTGATTCAGAAGGCCCCAACAGTCTGTGAACTTTATGGTGGAGCTATTTTCCAAGGCAGTATTTAAGCCCCCATAGCATAAGTACCTTTTCTTTTTTTTCTTTTTTAAACTGATCCATAGGGCTGCCTTTAGGCAGGGTTGTTCAGAACTTCTTCTGATGAAAAAAGTTCCATTTAGTGCTTATAGACTTTGGAGAAAGATAGTTCTTAGTGCTGACCTCTGCTTTTGTCTGGCAAAGCTCACAGAACAAATTATGATATTTAGTGTAGTTCTCTTGTTTCTTCCATTGAAACCCATTCTCCTTAGCACTGTATGGCTCATGCATAATAATAGGAGAATTACTTCATAGTTGCTATGATATGCCTTTAGGTGGTAGTGTGGGTGGAGACTGCTTTTTTGTTTCTCAACTGTTCAGACCTGAATAATCACACAGAAACTAACTATATTAATTGCAACACTGGTTGACCTATTAGCTCAGCTTCTTATTAACTAACTCTTACATCTTAAATTAACCCATTTCTATTAATATGTGTATCACCATGAGGCTGTGACCCACCAGTAAAGGTTCTAGGGCATCTGTCTTTAGGAGCTACATGGCATCTCCCTCACTCCACCTACATTCTCTCTATACCTTTTCCAGCCTGACTATATTCTACCCTGCTATAGGCTGAAACAGCATACAATGGTAATAAAACATATTCACAGCATACACAAGAGAACCCCACATCATCTCTCCTTTTCTGTCTAAACAAAAAGGAAGGTTTTTAACTTTAACATAGCTAAATTACATATACAAAACAATTAGCAAGCAAGAATTATAGTTACAATATTCTGTTCATTTACATTTGGCAAATTAAGGAAAATACTCTATTATCTATCCTATCTTTGTGAATCTAAAGCTTTATATCTAATTTACTCTTTATGATAAAAACTAAGGAAAATTATAATATAACTATCTGTCTTCAACTCTTTAAAGACCCAAGAAGGATAAAATATTACCTAAGTAAACAGGAAATGCTTTGTAAGAAACTTCCAAAACTCTAGAATTGACAGAGACATCTTTCTGCCTGGACAGTCACTCAAAGTTCTTCTATACCATTTTGGGGCATCCATCTTCAGCCTATAGGACTGTAGTATCCAGCAAACTTTTCTATGAAGCAGGAAATTTGAAGATCTGTTCTGCTTGTACTGGCAAAGTTCATCAGTTGCTTTTTTCTGTACCTGCAGAATGTATGGTAGTTTCTTCTTCCTGAAGAACCATCTCATCTTTTGGAAATTTCAGCAGTAACCTTTCTGTGGGTCCTGGATGTCCAGTTCATACAACATACCATCAAGCAGTACAGAAAAGAGCAGTTTTTTGCCCAAAAGGCTAGTTTTGTCATATTGAAGGCAAATTCTGTAATGAGCTTTTTCAATGACTATCAGCCTTTCTGAAGTATGTGGTGCTTTCAGAAGCAAACTCTAAGTTCTTAAAACATTTTAAGTGCTATATTCTGTAGGTCTTTGAAAAGTTTAAAGAATACCTATCAATAGAAAGGAATCCCACATCATGGTAGATGTGTGAAAATCTCTCTCTTCTTTTGTAAAAGCAATGACAGGAAATACAAAGGACTGACAGTATTAATGTTAGTTTCTTGATATTCCTTCTTCAAAACTCAAACATCTGTCTTTCCACTCAACTTCCAGTGGCTGTTCTACTCACTTATATTTACTGAGGTCAATATTTTTGTCAGGTGGCTGAAGAGATGGCTCAGAGGAATACAGTACTGGCTGCTCTTCCAAAGGTCCTGAGTTCAATTCCCAGCAACCACATGGTGGCTCACAACCATCTGTAATAAGATCTGGTGTCCTCTACTGTACTGCAGTATACATGAAGGAAGAAACCTATATACATAATAAATAAAAATCTTAAAAAAATATTTTTGTCAAACCCCAGTTTCTGTTTTCCTTATCATTCTTTTATGCTATTTTCAGGACCCTCAAAGCCATACTTTCTTCTCATTAAAGAATCCACAAAACCTTTCATGAAAATCAAATGCTTCTCTATCTATCTATCTATCTATCTATCTATCTATCTATCTGTCTGTCTGTCTATCATCCATCTATCTATCTATCTATCTGTCTGTCTGTCTGTCTGTCTGTCTGTCTGTCTATCTATCTATCTATCCATCCATCCATCCTGTAAACTCCATGCCAGAAGAGGGCACCAGATCTCATTACAGATGGTTGTGAGCCACCATGTGGTTGTTGGAAATTGAACTCAGGACCTTTGGAAGAGTAGTCCATGATTTTAACCACTGAGCCATCTCTCTAGCTGTCATGACTGTTATTTTTAAATAGCACAATTAGTATTTTTGTACTTTGGAAGTATTTTTTGAAAAGTCAACATTAATGATAAAAAATAAGGGTAATAGTAATGAAAATTTTAGGTTACTTGCAAAGATTCCGCATATATGGGAGCTACGAAAGCATTTAAACAAAGATAATGGCCTACTTACTTGAACTGTAGCTTATTGGCTATGATGTGGATACTGCTGCAATTTTGTCTAAATATGTCATGGCAGGAACTGTGTCTTATACATTGCTTTCTCCCTTGGACTGTAATGCTTTCTTCTGTTTAACATTTGGTAAACATGTATTGATTCAACCAAAATAATTTTTATGTAACAACAATATGTTGGAAAGTTACTTATATTTCTGAATCTTCTCCTGCTTCATTGGGCATTCTTTCGAACATTCTCCTGTAATTTGGAGGGTAGTATGGCTTGTGACTTGCTTTGACCAGCTAGATGAAGACAAACTTGATAAATACCACTGTGAGCAGAACCCAGGAGCCTTATTGTTGAGAGAATTATTGTTCCATTTCCCTCTCCTACCCCAACCGTCACAATCTCATTTGCCAAAGAGTCTTTGTCACTGTGTCTCAGGGTTATTGGCAAAGCGGGGTCAGCTTGACAGCCTGTTTGAATACAGCCCATGAGACAGACACAGAAGTGTATTTGCAGCCATTGGACTCTGTTGTTTCTTCTAACTTAAATCGTTCACTCATGACTGACAGCTCGCAACACACTTGTTCACACAAAGACAATATTTTTGCAATTAAACACGACTAAGCAAACTATTTTCTTGGCACACAGATAAATTATGTTCAGGTGTTACTCTGCATAATTGATTGTCTCACACCAACTTTCCTATTCAGATCGTGGCAGGATTCTTCCCTTAAAGCAAAGAAACAACAGATGCTGTGCTTGCATGGGAAAGCTGGGCCTGGCTGGCTGTCCACAGTGCTGAATTCAGGATAACATCCTGCTGCTGATGCTTTTTTTCCCCATTCATTTCTTCACTTTTTACTATTATTTATTTGGTTTCATGATTTAGTGAGATTTACCCCCCCCCTTTTTTTGATAAAAAAAAAATCAGTCTCTTCAGGCAGCGGTGGCACACAATTTTAAACCCAGCATTTGGTTGGCAGAGTTTGAGGACAGCCTGGTCTACAGAGGGAGTTCCAGGACAGGCTCCAAAGCTATAAAGCCACAGAGAAACTGCCTTGAAAAGCCAAAACCAAAACCAAGCAAACAAACAAAAAAAGTCTTATTTTATGCATTATACATGGCTGGAGTGTGTTGCTTGGTAGGGTAGCATTGACTTAGCATGCTCCACCTCCTAGATTCTTCCTCAGCAACAACTAACAAAGCAACAACATGAGTGTGTGTGTGTGTGTGTGTGTGTGTGTGTGGGAACAACTGCTCTAGGCTTACTTGATTTGCAGTAGGTATGATATTAATCCTTGGGACTCTCATTAGCAAACACTCCCATTTTCCCCCTCTTCCCCAGAGAACCGGAAATGTAGAGGAAGGGACCCTCTCTCTCATTTGTCTCCTTCACATTCTGGATACTTTCCTTAGACATCCCATGACATTTATGGAATTCTTCTTTTCTTCCTTTTAACATATGAATATTTTTTATCTCAAATTCTTTAAAAGATGCCTTATCCTTAGAAATCATTTGATTGAAAGTTTGGGTAAGTGCTTATACAGAAACTTGCCTTAAGTTTTTCATGGCAATCAACGGAAAACTACGATGAAGTCTTGAGTTTCTGGAGCAACAGAGGAGGTGTCTTTAGCAAGTTGAATCATCTGAAAGGTACACTAGTTAAGTGAGCGAACCCCCAACTTTGTTTGTTTGTTTGTTTGTTTGTTTGTTTTGTCATTCTCTGAACTACTGCTTTACTTTTACGTAATCCTGGCTTTAATTTGTCCACGTTGGTGTTCAGACTAAGAGTTTTTGATGGAAACAGCTGAGACGGGGCCTGTGAATGACAAAAGAATGACTGACAAAAAGCCACTGATCATCTTAATTCCAAAGCGTTGCTAATCATATTCATCTGATTATTTTTAGATCTGAATGCTTGGTTACTGCAAGCCTGATGCTCTATGCAGACAGTAAATAGGACTCCTTGTTGGCTCCGTGTTAGAAGAAAGGGGTGAAGAAAGAGTACTCTATAAGGCAGTAACTGATTCAGATTACATTGTGGTTTTTCAGTGGTCTGCTTCAAACAGTGTTGTATTGTTAGGCTTGTCATTAGCTGTCATAAGGTTTCATTCAGAAAGGAGAATTGATAATTCTTTCATATGTATTATTTCTGTACATTACTAGTTATTTTCCCCTTTGTTATTTTTTTATTATTATTATTCATAGGCAGGCAGGATGGGTGAAACAGATTCAGTGAATGCAAAGAAAGGTCAAGTCCCTGGTGCCTTCAGATTATGGAATAGTTGTTGATGCTAGGACCATTTTTCCCAACTCCATAAAAATAACCATCATTGAACATCTATTCTGTGGTTAGAACTTCAAATGGCTAGTGTGAAGCCCAGTGAATGATCAATTGTTTAATAAAGACATGGAGACAACAGATGACATTGTCTACCTGTGCACTGAAATCATGGGGTTGACAGGAGAAGCCTTCAAGAGATTATTCACATTTAATGTATCACAATGCCTTCTCCAAGAGCAGGGCAATAGATCTCCATGATGTTTTTCTGATTGAAACACTAGATGTGGCAAATGCTTCAAGGATGAAGAACTCTTCCGGGTGAGGTTACTGTATGAACTCCAGAGCATTGATCCTAAAGCCTTTTCCCTCAGGTTTGGAGTGAGTTTATCCCGAAACACATTTATGAAACTGTAGGCCCACAGGAACACTGGGAGCACTCAGGTTATTAACATTATGTAAATAAGGTTTCAGCAATTCAAACAAACATTATCCAAGCTTACTCAGCATCACAAAGGCAGTGGGGCTGGAGGAGGGTATTTTGCATGTTTATTTTTCTGGTTAATTGAAAGTAGAGTCTTGACTGTGTCAACTTGATTATTGACTATTCGTACCCATGCTTCAGTCTGCTGCTAGAATTTTCTTTGGATTAATTTAAGTATTACTTGTAACATTCGTATTACAGAGCAGGGCATAATGCAGTCTTAAAATAGTAAACATTCCCCGAGAGCACGAGAAAGCATAGTTAAGAAAGGAAATGCTTTATTGTGAGGATCTCCAGAAAGCAACAATGAAATTTCTGATCTGATTAAGGTTTAAATTCCCACAGGGGATGGGCCTCTCTTCCCCTTCCCCTCCTTTCTTCCCCTCCCTTCACTTCTCTCTCTTTCTGATCTGATTAACTTTTAAATTTCTCCCCTTTTCCCACCTTTCTTCCCCTCCCTTCACTTCTTTCTTTTTCCTACTCTGGTCTTCTCCAATTTTACTTATTGATTAGGATTCTGAATTAAAATAAACATTAGATAAAGCAGTTTTAGGACAGAGTCCAGCAAGGATTCTCTCACACATGGTCCGGCCAGGGAGAAGGCCTCTGGTAAAGAGTTATTTAGGTAGAGGACCAAGGGAAGCAATGCCATGGGCAGAAGGACGGCCAGTGCTTCCGTCAGGACTGTAACAGAGGACAAGAGTCAGGACTCTGCATCCGTCATCCTCTAACCTTCAAGGTAAAGTCATTTCTGCCCATGTCCATTACAGTCTTACACTCTCTAGTGGAAGACATCTTATCAAGTAGTTAAAGCAAGAGGTTGGTTAATATCCAACATGGACACAAAATTCACACAACCCAACCAATTAAGAAAAGGAAAACAATTCAGAACAGGTAACTTCTAACAGGAAGCGAGAGAAACAGCCATATATATGAGCAGAGACGTTTTCTTTCCTGTAATCTCTCTGGTTCGGTTTTCTATTATAATAATAAATTTCCTGTTAAGAAAAAAACTGTATTTTTCATAAATTGTTCTTTATTTCAATTTTAGTCATGTTTAGGAAACTTTCCCAAAATATTTTGACTTTATTTTTTTTAGTTTACTGTAAAGCATTCACCGTGGTGACATTGAAAAGTCGATTAGAAGATGACTAACATTTATTTTATTTAGCTATCATTCTGAAAATATTTTATTTCCCAGGTTAACTTGGTGTCGTTACTTTATTTCACAAAAGAAAAAAACACCTGTAGTGCTGGATTGTTCTCCACGAATTTTATGTAACAACGAGAACATGTGACTGGCTACATGAAACCCATCGTCTCATTACCGTTAGTCACCATGGCCATAATAGAGAAGATACAGCCAGTCACATTACAGTTACAGAATAACAGGGTTGTGTGCTTTTGTGAGCTCTGTAAGGTGGGATAGTGCTGTATTCCTCAAGAACAAAATAATTACTTATATTCAGAATAATCTCTGTCAGTGACATTTTAAAACTCAGTGAAAGTCAATTATCTAAAATACTTCCCTTAGCTCATGTGCCATATGATGTGACCTCTTGTCTCCTAGGACATAAAGAACCAGAAAAGTTAGAGGCATACATTTGTCAAAAGATATGCTGCACCCTATCATATAGCTCTTTATTTCTCAGTAAACATAGAGGCACCTTCTTTTCTTATTGAATAGAAATTGTATATTTAAACAGAATCATATTTCCATTTTATAAACTAGGGACTGATGAACACGATTTTGAAGTCACATGCTTGTGTTGTTGGTGTAGCAATTTCGGCCTTAATGGTGGTGCTATGTGATTAAATACAGTCGTGGTCACAGCATTTTTGTAATGAGAAGGGAAGCCTACAGAAACAACAGTGTAATGTTTGCGTGCCATTTACAGTACTCACAGATCCGTCAGAGGTAACTGCATGCTTTTGTAATACATGAAAACGCAGTCCAGGCTTTTCCTTTTATGTACTGACAAGCCTACCTTGAGTTCTTCAAATGAAAGACATTTAAAGAGAGAGGTTTTGGACCATCCACTACCTCTTCTGTGGTTTATCAAACAAGAAGGGAGGGTTTCTACTACGTGGGAAAGCATTTTGGGTCCATAACCGTTTTGGGCAGATACCATTTGAAAATAAGATCAATACTGTATATAGGTTCTGCAGAAAGAGTCAAAACTTTGTACACACACTGAAAATGTAATGTGAGAATTGAAACAACTTGTGTGTATCTGAGGGACAGCACAGATATTCCTAGACTGTAGGTTACAGTGCTGCTCATCAAAATAAAAGCTGAGTGAGGACAATTTTGCTATATTGTCATCCTGCATTATAATTATCTAGAAGAAATAAAGATGTATTTAAGATATAAGGAATCAAATGCCAAATTCCTGCAGTGTTGCGCGTGTATTATAATAAAAAGGCGCATCCTTCAGACAAAACATTCAAAAGCTCATGGGCGCCGGGCGGTGGTGGCGCACGCTTTTAATCCCAGCACTTGGGAGGCAGAGGCAGGCTGGTCTACAAAAGCTAGTTCCAGGGCAGGCTCCAAAACAACAGAGAAACCTTGTCTCAAAAAAAACAAAGAAACAAAAAAAAAACAACAACAACAACAAAAAAAAAACAGCTCATGGGCATGTATTTGCTATAAGGGTAATGACATTATAAATATTTTATTTCTCTTTTCAGATCCCTTTAACATTTTTGTTTTAGACTTTTTTATTTTATATGTATGGATGCTCTGCCTCTATGTATGTATATATAGCATGTGTCTACTGACCATAGGGTTTGGAAGAAGTCATGGGATTTCCCTGAAGTTGGGGAGGGTGCTGGGGACAGAGCCCAGGTCCTCTGCAAAAGCAACAGGTAGTTTTAACCAAACTGTCTCTCCAGGCTCCTCAGACCTTCTTTGTAATGCTATTAGAAATGATAAGGTAGTGCATATTAAAATAACGCAGTGTGTGAGCATCGGGGGAAAGTAACAGTCTACAGTCTGACAAATGTCACCATCCCTTCCTTGCTCATCACGACTTCATCCGTTCACTCCTTTCCTGTGCTGCAGAACGCAGCTGAAATAGTCTTTTAAAATGCTGTCTGGCTGACTCTACTTCTGAATAACACTCCCAAGGGTTTCAGATTGTTTTCTCCAGGGAAAACCCCTAACACGACCTCTAAGAGTCCGCTTGCTGGGATGCCTTGTTCCATTTCCCCACCCTCCCCTGCCATCTGACACTGTACTCTGGTGTGTGCGGGCTGTGCTGTCTGCTTTAACTTGTGACTTTCCACATTCTCTCCTTAGCCACCCTTTTCTCTTTCCTTAGATCCTACTCAGCATTTGGAATTTAGCTTCTAATTCAGTTTCTCAGGGAAGGTCTTGTGGATTTACCTCTTGGATCACTGGCAACTTTCCATTTTGGTTTATTTGTTTGTTTTGAAATAGGGCATTACTAGGTCTTCCTATCCGACCTAAAACTTACAATGTGGAACAGACTGGCCTTGAACTCGCAGAGTTCCCTCTACACTTGTTTGTTTGTAAAGGCCGCTGCAAGATAATATGGTCATACAATTTTGGGGGTTGGTTAATGGCTCAGTAGTTAAGAACATATACTATTATTGCCAAAGACCCAAGTTCAGTTTCTAGCATCAAGATCAGGAGGCTCACAAATCATCCATAACTCCAGATCAGGTAATCTATCACTTTCTTTTGGCCTCCATAGATACCTGTCTTCATGTACACACACACACACACACACACACACACACACACCATAGGCACGGAAAATTAAAATAAATGTTAAGAAAAATACAAGGAAAAATGCTCAGTAATTTGGAAGATTCTTAAAATATATATTTAGCTGTTTTTTTTTTTTTTTTGAGATTTAGGCTGACAACATGATTCCAGTCTTTCCACTGACTGTGATTTTTATATATTCAGAGAAAGAGAAACTGAGTTATTTGAAAAAGAGGAATGAGCCGGGCGGTGGTGGTGCATGCTTTTAATCCCAGCACTCAGGAGGCAGAGGCAGGTGGATCTCTGTGAGTTTGGTGCCAGCCTGCTCTACAAGGGCTAGTTCCAGGACAGGTTCAAAAGCTACAGAGAAACCAGTCTCAAAAAACAAAACAACAACAAAAAAAAAAAAAAAAAAAGGAAAGAAAAAAGAAGAGGAGAGAAGTGTATCATTTAGCTTGTGGACATAATAATTAACTGAATCTGTATTTGTATGTGCAGTGTTTGGTCATTTCGCATGAGGATTGTTCAAATACAGAGACAAACGAGCTCCTGCGAGCCTCTCACATCTTCTCAATTGCTGGTACAACACTCATTTCGGCTCGTTATGAAGCACAGTCCTCCTTAACTATTTTCAGAAGCAGCAAGCAGAAAATGATGATTTAATTGGACACCATGTCACCCATGTGCACTCAGACTTAATAAAGAACTGAGAACAGTACCTCCTACATTGCATTTCCCACAGCGTAGTGCCAGCACAAAGATGATAAAATTGTGTGCTTTTTGTCTTTAACTTCACAAAGTTTGTGGAATCTCAGTTTAGTGTCTCTTATTCGGTAATGTAATATCAGTCAAGCAAAATGCAAAGGAATGTATGTATCTTAAAATAAGCTTCAAATATGTTTTTGAAAAATACTGTTTCTAACAGAGAAGATACCATATCAAATCAAAGGCTTTAAAAAAGATTGAATGATTAATTGCTGATTGTGCAGATGTGTGTGGTATATTTTTGCATGCATGTATCTTGTGGGTGCTTGCATAATAGGTGAGTGGGAAGGTCGGAGGTTGACATGAAGATGTCTTCTTCAGTCATTGTTTATGTTATTTTGTTGAGGAAAGATCTCTCCCTGAACCCAGAGCTAGCATTGACTATGACCTCATAGGTGAAAACTTGTATGAAAACATATATACAAATAACATTATCTATTGAAGAAGTTTATACATTTCAAAATATATGTATATGCATAAAAATATGGCTGTACCAACAATTAATGAAAAAAAGGCCATGAATTTGAAAGAGAGTTAAGGACAGGTGTAGGGGGTGGTTTTGTTGCGAGAGGAAGGAAAAGAGGAATTATGTGATTCTAATCTCAAAAAAGTAGTAATAAACATGATTAAATGTTTTTAGATACAAAGAGTATCCTAGAAACCATGGCCTCTCTTGGTGTCTCTACTCAGTGAAGAGGTGTACCACAGTGAAGAGGCTGTTATTCTGCCTGTCAGCACCACCCACAGTCTAGCCTCTCCATTCACACATTACCTTCTGAAGCCATCTCCCCATTATCTTGTAAGTTCTCATTGTGCTCAGACCTACCTGTCTGTGTTTCTATAAGGTGATGACCCCTATTTAGCAAAAGTCATATTTTGGTTTATTTCTTTGTTTAGGATGTATAACTCTTTGAGACTATCTACTAGGATTCCAATGATTAATATGTTCTGGTCTTGATACTTCCTAGGCCTTTTTTTTTTTAAATAAGAAAACAATCATATTTTCATTTTACATACCAATCTCAGGTCCCACCCATTCCCTCCCCTCCTTCCATTTCCCCCACTTTCACCCCCAACCTACCTTCCCATTCACTCCTCAGAGAGGGTAAAGCACATTACTTTGAGGAAGGACCAAGGCCCTTCCTACTATCTCTAGGCTGAGCAAGGTATCCATGAATGGGTTCCAAAACGTCAGTACAAGCAATAGGGATAAATCCTCGTGCCACTGCCTGGTATGGGAGGTCCTTCTCTCTATGTGTTGCTTTCATTGGTTAATGAATAAAGAACTGCTTTGAGCCTATGGCAGGGAAGAACAGAACTAGGCAGAGAAAATTAAGCTGAATGCTGGGAGGAATAAGGACAGAGACAGAGAGTAGCCATGGAGTCATCGGAGACAGACGCTGAGAATTTTACCTGGTAAGCCACAGCCATGTGGCGATATACAGATTAATAGAAATGAGTTAAATTAATATAAGAGTTAGCCAATAAGAAGCTAGAGCTAATGGGTCAAGCACTGATTTCAATAATATGGTTTCTGTGTGATTATTTGGTGTCTAAGATAGCTGGGTGGCCTAGAACCAACAAGTGGCCCTTCTCTAACAACTTCCTGTGCCTCTATAGTCTATCCTATAGCTCATTAACTTTTAAGGTGATTCACCCATTATTTGAAGTGCACTTTGAAGCAAAATTCTAATTACGATAGGTAGACACAGGTGTAAATTGAGGGCATTTCATTATGAGAATTTTTATTAAAAAAATCCCCAAACAAGATAATACAAAATAGGCATAGTAGATAGTTCACTATATAACAAATAAAAACCTTTGTTGGAAATATAAAAAGAAAAGTAAGTTGACATCTACATTATAGGAGTTTTCAAATGAATATATATGTATTTATGAATATATATGTAATATAATCACATAATATTGATTCTTGTCATGACATCAAACAATTTTATAAATTTATTTTATAAATTTTATAAATTTATCTTTCAAACTGTTTATTGTTTACTAGGCAGTGGTGGCTCATGCCTTTAATCTCAGCACACGGGAGACAGAGGCAGGAGGATCTCTGTGAGTTCCAGGACCAGCTCCAGAGCTATGTACAGAAAACCTATCTCAAAAAAAAGTTAATTGTTGTTTTGAAAATTTCTGTTATATAATCATGAGTATACTCCTCAAATTTAGAGATAATTAGAAACTGCTCGAATAATCATTTATTATTTGAAAACATACACAGCTACCTACACTGATAAGACTTCATGCAATTCTGGTGTAAATGCTATTTGACAAACCTTAGATATATTTCATTAAGGAAAAGGGTATTTTATTTGGTTTATCTCATTCAGTAATTCTGATTTTTCATAGAATTAGCTGGTTGTGTGAATGTGAGCAATGACACATTGCTAGGTAACAAGCAAACAAAAACCAGAATGTATACTTGTTTAAATTTGATTCAATTTGGATAGAACTATTCATTTCCATGTTAACAACAGAAAAAAAAAGCAATTTAAAGTCAATCACTTTCATGAAGGACCAACTATGAAGGACCATCTAATGACTCTATGTCACATTTGGAGCAAAGTTAGGTTATTTAAATTTGAACTCTCAATATAAATGAACTATCTTGGCATCTGTAAGATTAAAACGATTACATTGCTTCTCTCCTGTGTCTCATGTTCACATAGTGACTTTTGTACTCTTGCTTAATCACAGAATACTTTACCCTCTAGTAGGGAAAATAGTTCCATAGCTTCTTAATGAGAGGAACATTGTGTTACGTGTAGGTTAATGTTTCCTCTAGATTTACTGTCTTAGAAAAGGGCTAGCAGTGGAAAATATTAAGCATTAGCAACTAACAATGACATCATTCTGTGCTTAATTAAAAATGTGTCCTTCATATTTCACCAAGGTGTTCAAATCAAAGATCCTTATCTAATTTCACTTCTTTAGAACTTTTAAAAAATTCATTGAAAAAATATCTTGCATGAATTTTATTTTTAGAAAATCTGTTTATACGGGAAAATTTTACATTGTTCCCTACATGATGGAGGTGGGTCTTGTATCTATCTGTTGCTTTCATTGGTTAATTAATAAAGAAACTGCTTGGCCCTGATAGGACAGAAAATTAGGTAGGCGGAGTAGACAGAACAGAATGCTGGGGGAAAGAAGCCGAGTCAGGCAGTCTCCATGATTCTCCCACTCCATACAGACGTAGGTTAAGATCTTTCCTGGTAAACCAGCTTGTGGTGTTAAACAGATTATTAGAAATGGGTTAATCTAGATGTGAGAGCTAGCCAGTAAGAGGCTAGAGCTAATGGGCCAAGCAGTGTTTAAAAGAATACAGTTTCCGTGTAATTATTTCGGGTAAAGCTAGCCGGGTGACGGGACGCAGCTCTGCCGCTCCTCACAACACCTACACATTATTTAACTGTGTATATTCAATGCCATGTACTTTAGGTCATACGAAAAGAAAGATATAAGACACAAGGAGAAAACTGACATAAAATGAAATATATGGAATATGACAGAGCAAGTTCTAAAGGACACGGGATATAATGCAGAATCATCAGTAGTTCTTTGTAGGCTTTCCGATCACACCGTTTTCATTCAGTTAATCCCTTTAAGAAAGGTTGGCCTTTTCCCTGCACAAGCTCTGCAGTGCTTGAAGCAGCAGCCTGCAAGTGTTCTTAACAGATCATTCTGCCAAGGAGACTGGGCACCAAAACAGCATCATCTTCCCAATGATAACAGATACAGAAACACGGAGCAGATGATCTAGATGGATAAGCAAGGCATGGATGAATAAAACACAAAGTCACCTTACAAAACGCATTTCAGTGTTTTCTCTCAATAACTTATTTACTAAAATTGGCCATCAAAAAAATAAAATGGCCTCATTTATTACAATGGGATTTTATAGGGATTTTTTCTTTCCCTTTTCGGGGTTTTCAAGACAGAGTCTCTATGTAGCCCCAGTTGAACTGGACCTCATCTGTTCTGTACACCAGGCTGGCCTCAAACTCAGAGATCTGACTCTGCCTCTGCTTCCCAAGTGCTGGGATTAAAGGTGTGTGCCACCACCGCCTGGTTTATAGTGCTTTGAAGCTGTAAAATGATTGCATTTGGTATGATGAAGACTGAAGGTCTATGCAGAAATAGTTACTAGTTCTAGCGTCTCACTGAATTTATGGTCATGGCACTGATCCTCTTTCTGTTGTGCAGCACTGCCCCTGCTTCTCCAGCCTTCTCAGCTTCACTGAGGCCAATGAACTACATGCTCATCCACAGGCAGTGAAAGACACTCTCTGCTAGAGCTTTTGGGAACAATATGGTAACCCTAGACTCTACACGAGGGCAATGCCTTTTCTTCCCAGGAACTGTCCACTGTCCAGTGCACAGGACTTGATCAGTGTTTTAATCTCAAAATACTTGATACATTTAACATTATGACTATTATTATTGTGAAAATGTAGAACCTTAGTTCTATAGGAATAGCAAAATTAATGATTGTGTTAGAATTGAGTGTCACTTTAGCTAATAATTATTAGCCTCTGTGCTACCTTCATAGTGAAGCTTCATGAATCTATGTTAATGTCATCCCACAAATAGTCAAGAATATAATACTTGTGCTAGACTATTAAAATATTCTTAGTCTGTGTTTAGGCAAGCATGAATATAGGTCCAATGAAATGCAACACCAGCCGCTTTTAGGAAATGAATAAATGAATTAGAAATCTTTATAAGGATATATTAAGATAGTTCATGCAAGCCATAATTAGTGAAAGCAGACAGTAAAGGAAGTTGTGTTGTGCAAACAGCATGCAAGAGAGTGAAATGTTTTCCTGTAATGAACAGTATACTACAACAGAGAAAGAAACCAATACGGATTTTCTTAGGAAGTGACAATAGTGAACATTTATACTTAGTATTATTGAAAGTCTTTCTTGGCTGTGATATATTTTCACTAGTACAGACAATGATCACACAAAAGAAGATATTGAGGTAAAGGCCAACTTGGGCTACAATGAGGGACCTAACTCAGAAAACTAAGCACAACTTAAAAAGTATAAGGCTTTCTTTTTGATATAAGGACTTATATCTATATTGAAAAGAGGTCTCCATGATGAAGGTCTTAATTGCAGTCACATTATGAATTCAGAGGTCTTACATGGGTTCTTGCTTATGTGAACATACGACATTAATATCAGAAAGATATTATGTGGATGCATCTCTAGCAGGGAATGCAGTTGTTACATGACGATCGTATTGATGACTCATTGTAAGTTGAGCATTATCGCTCTAGTTTGCAGTGTCAGTCAGTAACTAAGCTGGTCTACTTAATCTGTGCATTTACCAAGATGTTTGCCTGCAGCCTGTAGTGTTATGTGGGAAAGCGATAATCAGGGCAAATCAAATGACTGCTGGAAGACAAACTGTCAGGTGAAAGCGGTTTCTCCATTTCCCCCTCGCCAGTGTCATTTCAGCTAGTTAGATTCTGACTCTATAGATACTTCTCTGCTGTGCCTGGGATAATTTTAGGGAGCAGCCAAAAGATTTTCACAGGCCAGAAAATAGTGCAAATGTTACAAATGACATTGAAAGTCACCAGAAGTTCATAGAAGAGAGATTGGTGAAATCATGAATTGGAACAAGCAGCTGTTCATTGGAGATGGGCAATGCCAGTGTGGGAAGGGGGCTGGAGGGCCAAGGACACAATTATTTTTATGGAATATGTATATACACAGGGAGATAGAGAGAACTAAAGTACTGTTTTAAGATATATTGGTTTATAGTATACTTAAATTACAGCCTGTCTGTCTTTCTGTCTGTCTCCTGTGTTTATCCACTGAGAGAGCCTGGAAGCAATGATACTTAATTGTAATACCTTTGTCCACCAAACCCCACCCTTCATTTAAAAAAATTAAGGGACCCTATAGACATGGTTGGACTGAAACATAGAGGCAGAAGATGAACCTTTGGTATTGATGCACAAATAAAGGAATGAGGGAAGAAAAAAGAGAGGAAGACAAGGAGAGAGGAAGGAAGAAATAGAAGAGGGAAGAATGGGAAGAAATATATAAGATGGAAATTATGGCACTGCTGAAATCACATTCAGGTTTAGATAATGACTAGCCAGTGAGCCTGTCTTCTATGTCTACTTAAGTACTGAGAGTAGGGTGCTGGGCAATATGAAATTGGTTCAAATGCACAAACATTGAGTCCTAGGAAGGAGAAACATTTTAGAAATTAATGTCCACTGCCCATTAAAACATTTTTCAATTTAAATTTATAGAAGTCTTCTGATAGTCATAAATATTTTGATGTGACATAAAAACCTAGGCTGTCTAAACTACTTAGACTTCTAGACAACTGAGAAGAGTGTGCTCACCCTGTCTGCCCATAGTGCTACAATTATTTCATTAACCTAGAAGGTTAATTTATTAATCTTTGAAATTCCATCACTGATTAGCCAGATCCTTTTCCTTGTGTTTCAATCACCATCTATGGAAATAGTTCCTTTGTTTACAGACATTTGGCCCTGTTCCCACCTCCTAATTTGATCACCTGCACCTGGAAAAACTGGTAATTTTATTTGACAATTCAGGTGCCCTCATTAAAGAACAAAGCATTGCATAAATGCTAGCTGAACAAATTTGAATTGTTCTCACATAAGCACCCTGCTTTTCCTACATACAAAATGTTCTGTTGAAAAACACAACACAATAGTGCCTTTTGACCAGGGGTAGAAATCCTCCATACTGTCCAGAGGAAAACTCTGTGGAACTGGAATGAGCTGGCCAAGTTCTTCCTGTTTTTGGCATGGTTCAACATGAAGAACAACCTCAGCCACCAAAGTGGATGGTGTGTAGTCGGTGTTAAAAGATACAGCTGGCTTGTGGAACTTTAAACACAAAGATCATTTCTCACATGTACGAAATGAAACAGATTTTACTTGTGTTCTGTTTTAATAACTGAAATATAATTTTTCAAATTATTTGCAAGGCATAGACAGCATTTGCAAAACTTCCACCTATATTGTACATTTTATGCTATGGGTTACCATAGTCTGAAACGCTTTAAAAGGTGGATGTTTCTACTACGAGGTAGACCAGTTCTCTGTGTTTCTGTAGCTTTGACTTTGTTTTTCAATTCAGCTGTCTTTCTTCATTGTTGCCTTTCTCCATGTGGACAAACCCTAATTAATTTAGACTGCTCAAAATGTAATTAATTACACCATAACCCAAACCTATACCCTCTCCTAGTGTCTCTATGTCTAACCACGTGCTGGTGAAGACAGGCAGTAAATCTCTGGTCGTCTTAATTCTTCCTCAGCTGCTTAGCTCCAACGTCTCGTTATCAGGTGCCAGTGGTTGTATATCTAATATTCTGTGAGTGCACGCTTTCCTGTCCAGTCCTACAGTCTTATGTTTAGTGTAGACTATGTACTTTTAGCTGGCTCCAGATTCTAAAATTATCTTCCCATTCTCTGAATACACTCTTCCTTTCCTCCTTCTCTTCTTTCTTCTCCTCACCTCTTCTCTCTTCTTCTTTTCCTCCTCCTCTCTGACCCACCCTTTTGTCCTCTTGGTCTTCTGCTAAGCTTGAAGATAACACATACTTAAACTCTGATTATTCCTCATTTCATATTTGATGACTCATTACTGGTCAGTAAGCAAAGTTAATCAACAACCCACCCCCATGTGGAGGCCCAAACAATTGTGAATTTTATTTATGGCAAACTTCTGCTTCTCTCATATCCCAGATACCTTTGCATCTTACAGATATATTTTTTAAAATCTCATATTGACTTGCCAGTGTTGGCAAACAATTTCTTCTATCATCTTTCAGATACCTCTCTTTCCGATTTCACATCCCTATGTGATTAGCATTTATTTCAATCATTCCATCTGCCTGGCTTATTTCAGCACGTGGAAATTGCTTCCAGATTTGTGCCATCAGTTGAATAACTTCCATGAAATTCAAACCTACCAACAACCACCAATGACTCAATATATGTTTTTGAGCATCAAATACAGCCTACATTTCTGTCACTCACTTAGTATGTCCGTTTATATTCAATCACCATGTCTCAACAAGTCAAGCTCATAAATGGTATAGTGGTGTATGAAAGTGTCAAGGCCTTTAGCTTGAGCCAACCAATTGGCACTGGTAGAGTGAGAGAGGAGATAGTATAAACATGTTCCTTTGGATTCATTACTTGAAAATCTCACAGAGAATCATTACATCTCACAGAGAAAATATAAAGACTATAGAATAGACTAAAAACACTTCAATCTTTACGTCTTTTAAGGAATCAAGAAAGTTATCACTCCAATAGAACCATTGGTTTAATCTGAAGTATAATTTTATCTAGCAACTGCGTGAAGTGTGATCCTAATTAGTCTTAATAATGTAAATTGAGAGCAAAAAAGCAGGAGAGATGGTTTAGGGGCTAACAGCACTGGCTGTTCTTCCAGAGGTCCTGAGTTTAATTCCCAGGAACCACATGATGGCTCACAACCATCTGTAATAAGTTCTGGGGCCCTCTTCTGGCCTGCAGGCATACATGTAGACAGAACACTGTATGCATAGTAAATAAATAAATGTTTTTTCAAAAATCAAGAGTCAAATATTAGTGGAAAACCTGAACGATCAGAGAACCAGAAGCCGCTGCAGTTGCTTCCTTCCTCTCTTGTTCCTCAGTCTGAGAGGGCTGAGAGCCTGTCTCCATCCGCTCCTGCTCCTTGTCACTTCCTCTCTCTGCCCAGCCTCATCACTTCCTATCTCTTGTCTGTACAGACCTCCAGAACTCTATAGTTGACTAGTGGCTAGCTCCACCCTCTGATCTCCAGGTAAACTTTGTCAGAACACAAACAAGTATCACACAACAGCTGTCCACGCCTAATATGAGGTGGAGCAGTAATACTCAAATAGAGATGCAGAATAACTAAATCCTAACTGCTTCCCTCGTACCTTTGTTCCTGCTGTCATTTTTTACATATGTGGTATACACGTGTATGTATAGTTTTGCATTTACATGGGTGCATATGTGTGTATGCCTGTTCATTCATGTAGAAGTTGATGTTGGGAACGATTTTCAGTTGCTCTTCCACTTACTGATTGAGGTGGTGTCCCTCAATCAAACCCAGAACCCCGAGCTCACAAAAGCGGCTTGTTTGGCTGCCAGATTGCTCTGTGGATCCCGACTTGTGGAATTACCGGCAGGCTACAAGACTACCTTGTATATATGTGACATTCTGGGACCTCAGTACTCATGCTTGAATGGGAAGTGCCCAACCACGGAACTGTCTCCCCAGTCTCGTTTCCTCTCTCCTTACTTTTGAGGCAGCTCTCACTGTATTACACAGGGGAAGATTTAGGATTGCCTAGAATGCACACTCCTCCAGCCTGTGCCTTCCATGTGTGAGGGCTACAGGGGTGCACCTTCAGCCCCACCCCCTAATTTTACTATTTTGTGTGAAAATGTTACTTTACAATAAAAACATTAGTGTATTTTCCATTTCTAGGTTTATAGCAAATATATTTTTGTTCAGCCGTTTACAGAATGCTAAAAGACACATTAATTAATACCATGATACATTGAAGTACAAATACTTCAATGAGAGCAGAACACGGCATTTTCTTATGACTTTGTGTATAAGAATGGGCTAATGTCATAGCTGGGAGTTAACATGGGGAAAGTGATTTATATTCGAAAGATTTCCTTACTTTTCTCCTCTTCGATTTTCTTTGTCAGGTTGAATGTAGTTGTAGTTTTTTTTTTTTTTTTTTTTTTTTTTTTTTTTTTCCAGATAGGGTTTCTCTGGGGAAAAAAACGTAGTCCTGGATGTCCTGGAACTCACACTCTGTAGATAAGCTGTTCTCACACTCAGATAACTACCTGCCTCTGCCTCTGGAGTGCTGGTATTAAAGGTATGTGTCACCATCACCCGGCGCTGGTATTTTTTTAACGGAAAATTTTTACTACATCCCTGTTTATGTATCTGTTAAGATGCTGTAAGTTTCAGATAACTCAGACAGGACTCAGTCTGTTAAGCAGAAGGCTCTTACCTCAGGAAGATGCCTATCTGTATCAGTATCAAGGATCCAGTTTCTTTGCCCGCCACGTCTTGGTTCATCCACTAGGACTTTTAAGTTGATTACTTAAGAACTCCACCATGGCTTCAGGCATAACAGGTTGAAGACAAAAAGACTATTCCGTTCATACAGCTGTGTTTTGGTTTTTGAAGCAAAAAAAAGAATCATTTCCTAGTCTCTTGTTTTTACTGGATAGAACCGCAGCACATACCTCTGGCAAGTCAGTCACTGGCTAGGAAAAGGTAATACCTAATTGACTTCGACTAGTCAATATTCTCCATGTTAGTGTTTCTCTTTGGACATGGTAATTGAAAGGGAGCGGTAGGGCTCAATGGTGGCTTTGTCATCAGCAGAGAAATCGGTGCCTAAGGTTAGGCAGGCTGCCATTCTGATAGTCATCAGACATGTTTATTCGCTAGACCTTGCTAATGAGCCTGCAAGTCTCCACCTAGGGGAAGAACACCCACACAGAATGTTGTAAATGAATCTAGGTTTTAAAAGCATTTTCTGGACATTTATAGAGAAGCTATAATATGGTACACAGTGAGCCCCCGAGTAACCAAGAGGACAGAAGAGGCGTTATGAAGGTGTTGTATTTGTAGTCTTTAAATTTATGTATTCTGTGTGTTTAGTTTTTACATTGAGAAAGTGTCTTTCGTCTTGCAAATTAGAAACAATGATTATGGTGTTCCTTAGCTGTATATTAAATATAAAAGTTCCTCGATTAAAATACTCTTTCTGCAATTCAAGAGATAGAATAAACCGTAATGGCAGATAGCAATTTGTCACACAGTCATCCAAGAAAGCATTTTCTCGAGGTGTAGGAGGGTAATTATTGAATACAATGGAGGGAGGTTTGATATTTAAAAATATTAAAGGGTTTATACCAGTGTAAGCCACCGAGACACTATAAAACCAGGCATTTCCGGGCCAGTTTGTTCTTTGCCGACCATTACAGCAGCCACTGGCCACGTGGACCGTTTGAAAAATTCAAGCGTGGATAGCTGAACTGAGATATGCTAGAGCTATAAGAAATACATGGGGAGCTTGGGGGAGGGTTGAAGGGAGGAGGGGAGCAGAGAAAAATGTAGAGCTCAATAAAAATCAAAAAAAAAGAAATACGCTCAGTTTCAATATGGATACAATTTTGAAGCAGTATTCTGGATATATTTGAGTCCTCAAATACAATGCTAAAATTATATTTATCTGCTTCTATTTATTTACTTACTTAACATTGATTAATTTAGCCAGTGATTTTAAATCCTAGAGATGTGCAGGTACGCAATGACTCACCCTGTATCTTTACCACTGTGTCAGCCCAGAGCAGCGGTTCCAAACTTTTCTGATGCTATGAGCCCAATGTCGTGAACAGTGATGCTAATACAGTTCCTCAAGTTGTGGAGAGCACTTATCATAAGATTATTTAGTTGCTACTTCATAACTGTAATTTTGCATAAATATCTTATATGCAGAGTGAGCTATCTGGAGAAGCAGGTTCTTTAAATATATCACTAACAAAATATTCATCTGTTTCTGCTTATTATTTATGTACTCATTTGTTTATTTAGTCCTGAAAGATGTGAAGATACATATGTGAGTTGGCCTACGGGATTTTATGCTTCCCCCCTTTTTATTAGTATGATCTTCACTTCTTGTTCATGCTAAAGGCATCCAAAGTCAATGTAAACGATGGTTTTGAAGATTTGGGTGGGACTCGAGGGGTATGCTTTGCAGTGCTCAGGAGGAAAAGACAATGAATATCCAGATTGTACATCAGGACTTTTATATTTATTTTTCTTAATTTTATTTTATGTACACATGGATGTGAGAGTGTCAGATCCCTTGGGACTAGAGTTATGGACGGTTGTGAGCTGCCATGTGGGTACTGGGTATTGAACCCAGGTCCTGTGGAACAGCAGCCAGTGCTCTTAACCGCTGAACCATCTCTCCAGCCCTAAGAACTTTTATTATATGAGCATCTCTCTCTTAAAAACTCTCTGAGAGGGGGTTGGAGAGATGGCAAAGAGGTTAAGAGCACCGGCTGCACTTCCAAAGATTGTGAGTTCAATTCCCAGCAACCACATGGTGGCTCACAACCATCTGTAATGAAATATGCTGCCCTCTTCTGGCCTGCAGGGACATACATAGGCAGACCGCTGTATACTTAAAAAATAAATCCTCAAAAAAAAACCTCTCTGAGCCGGGCGGTGGTGGCGCATGCCTTTAATCCCAGCACTCGGGAGACAGAGGCAGGCGGATTTCTGGGAGTTCGAGGCCAGCCTGGTCTACAAGAGCTAGTTCCGGGATGGGCATCAAAGCTACAGAGAAACCCTGTCTCAAAAAACCAAAAAAAAAAAAAAAAAGAAAAAAGAAAAAAAAAAAACCTCTATGAGATCAACTAATATTTCCATGTCCTCCCTCACCCCCCACCCTCAAGAGAATCTATCCAAACCATTTCTGGCTGATTTTTAATACCAGCTTCTTAATGCCTGTTTGCCTAGTGGGCTAGTTTACTCCTTGATGCTACGATAAACACCTTAAACAAAAGCAGCTTATGGAGGAAAGGGTTTCCTTTGCTTACAGGTCCAAAATGGAGGGAAGCCAGGGCAAGAACGCAGGGCAGGTTCCTGGAGGCAGGAACTGAAGCAAGACCATGAAGGAAAGTTACTTATGGGCTTGCTCCTCATGGCTTGCTCAGCTTTTTATGCTATCCAACTCAGGATCACCTGGCCAAGAGAAGCAATGCCTCCAATGGGTAGGCCCTTCTATATCAATCGTAGACAAGAAAATGTCCCATAGATATACTCACAGGCCAATTTGATGGAGACAGTTTTGCTTTTGAAGTTCCCTCTTCCCAGCCGACACTAGTTTGTGTCCAAGTAGACAAAACCATATGTAGCATACCCGGGGATTCAACTATTAAATTCTTTATTAAATTAGTACTTCTCATCTTCTTTGTACATGCGAAAATCACAATATTTGAATTTTAACACTAAACATAATAAAGTATATAAAAGGCTTTTAATACAAATATTGTCAGTTTGCATATAGATTACATACAAAAAACCATATAAATACAGTGGTTACTAAAATATATGGATCTTATGAAAATAAAGATGTGACGATTGAGGATTTAATAGAATTTCTTGCTTGAATGGAAGTATTTATAACATGGGTACATATATTTTTAAAAACTTTTTATTTTATGTATGTACTGCATGCATTTTGGGGTACATGGGAATGTATTACCTAAGGAATCCAAAAGAGGACCTCAGAACCCCTGGAACTGGGCTATAGGTAGTTGTGAGGTGCCTTGTGGGGTCTGGGAATTGAATCCCATTTCTGCAAAAGTAGCCAGGGTTCTTAACCGGCTCCAGATTGCATATCCCAGCTCTGACATGCAACTCCATTTCTGTCAATTAAGAATTAGTGTTAAGTAGTAAATAATTAGAAAAGTAAGCATACTTTCAAATATTTGACAGGATTTCATGTGAAAGATAAGAAATGAGTATATTCATTATAATTCTCTTTGTGCATAAAACCATGTATGTGCAGATAAACGTAGACGTATGAATATTAACACAACCAGATAACTAAGTTTTTAGACATAGTTCAGTATCTCTTAAGTATTTTTCATTTTCTACATTTTCCTTAAATTTTATCACATCATGTAATATAGTATTTAAGAACTTGATTTTCAATATACAATGTATCAGCACATATCCATCTATTTTAGTACATATAGATCTATTTCATTCTACGAAAAGTTACCTAAGGGTTTCTTGGTATGTACAAATATTTAAAATGTACTTGAACAAAGTTTGAGGGAAACCCTTCACTTTCCCTGTGAATGAATAAGCTACAGCTTTAGTCATACTCACGTGTAGTTTTGGATTTGAGAGGTTGTTGCCTGTTATCTATGTTTACAAACAAGGAGACAATGTCCAGAAAGCTTTCGCTCAAATCAGTCAGAAAGAGTCACTCTGACGTCTGACTCTACTTTGTAACCTTTTATTTTTGTCAATGGACTTAGAACAAAATACGTAGAATGAAGAATGTAAGCAAAGGACAGATTTTCAAACTGCATACACATGTGCGATAAATAATTCTTTACAACTGGAGAAAATTCTCAAGACAGTACTCACTGGATATTGTGAAATAATAAGATCAGCAATACCTGGGTGTCTGCAGCACTATTTCGCCCGCTCTCCATAGCACACAGATACGCTGGACTAATTATTACCTTTTAGGTTAAACCATGCAAACCTAAAAATAGTGTTTTGGAGAAGGTTGAGCAAACAAATGTGCAGTGAATTCCTTTTAATTCCATCTGGTACTTCTGAGAACGCAAGACCGAAATGGAAGCCAGTAGCACATGGTGGAGACGATCTTTGCCCTGCTAGTCACTCCTCGCCAAGGCCTCTGTCTGTCCTTAATTCAGCTAGTTTTACAAGCCCAGCAAAGTTTTTGCTGTTGTTGTTGTTGTTCGAGAGAGCAATTGCTTCAAGCACACGTTTAAGACATATTTGATCCATTTCACAGGGATGGTTTTTATCCGTGTGGCTTGCTATTTGTCAATAAGCCACACCTACTCTCCACCTGCCCTAAACTGTCACTCCAGGTGTGTCGATTTACTGCGTGTGACCCTCATCCAAGAACTCATTTGAACCATCATTCTCTTCACATGTTACTATATTCCTAGTGTATAAACCAAAATTAAGTTTGTTTTAATTCTCAGGAGGCACTGCTAAGAAATCCATAATATATTTTTATAAGCCTTAAGTACATATAATTCTATTAAATTGAAAGGATTTCTGTATATAGGTGATGTATTTACAAGAATATTTAACGTTCATTAATGGCATGTCTGTATTCTTGACGTTTGCTTAATGTGATAGAATTGTACAGAAAGTACTTAGTTTCTATTTGTTATTTTAGGAAGGGGTCAAAGAGAAAGAACAATTTTTAAGAAATTTGCAGTCTCCATTCTTAGATGTCCATTCTAAGCCATGTTTTATGGCTTCAGGAGTCAACGTAAAGATATGGTTGATCCAGTAAGTAGAACCTGACCTCCTCCCGCGCATTTGTCATTTGCTTTCCTTTCTTTGTCTTCATGAATCTCTGACTCTTTAATTGAATATAGCAATTTCAGAGCTGAAGGAGACCTGGACTCTGTATTTATGTTGTTGACTGTAGAGATTGCTTCCTTTGCTGGAGCATGGTGGGTAATGACAGACCATGCACAAGAAAACGGAAACCTGTAGATTTTTATTATAACGTTTAGAGGGAGATGAGTTTACTTAAGACAACCTCTATTATAGCCCTTTCTTTTCCTTGTCCTTTGTGGGCAGAGGATGGATCAGACTGATTAAAATAGCATGCTAACCTCCTTTGCTTGCTTTAAAATGATATAAACCTGATATATTGTATCAACATAGCGACCAGAAAGGACATTCATGACCTTCATGATTCTCCAGATCTGAGGTTTTCAAGGTCCAAACCCATCTGACATTAGATGAACACCACATTCTCCCCAGAGAGAGAGACATTGGAACATACATGAAACATTCGCTGGAGAGGCAGTGCCTCTTGACCCTCAGGGGTTTTTCAAAGTCTACTTACATTAGATTCACTGGGCTCAAAATTAGAGTTTCATAGATAATAAAATTATCCAATAAGATTGATTTGAGGACACAGGACAAATTCAAATCACTTTACAATGCCTGTATCTGTTTGCATAGATATGTGTAGTAAAGTATTTGCTTTTTAAATATATGTAATTTGTATTCAGGTACCCAGCCTCCTCCTCCCAATTCACCCGAAATGCTTATTTCTTATTAGGGAAGATTTGATGAGAATTTAAGGCAATGCCATCCTGGAAGCACTTTAATTACATTTACAAAGATCTGTTCCTGGTAAGGCTGTTTTCATGTGCTCTAGTATATGAAAAGAAAGTTTAGAGGAGGTACACCATTTAACACATAATTACATTCATTTGCCTGGTATAGGGCATTGAATGTATAATTTCTATACATTTTATTCAAATCCTCTAGTTAGCTGTGGTTAGTGGTAGAGTTATTCTTGTCCTATGTTCATAATTGCTTAAGTGTGAAGTACTTAATTGCAAATCCAAAGCAAAACAAACATCCTCTAGAACCTCATGATTTATTGAAATAGAAAATATATCAGCAAAATTACCACGAGAAAGTATATATGCACTCAGCATTTATGGAGTACTCTATATTGTGACTAAATCAGAGGGCATAATGGCTAAGAAGATAAATGCTAGCTGTATCGTCATTTATTGGGCATTGCAGTAGGACACCGAAACAACACAGACAGGTAGCTCCGGCTAGTGTAGTGGAAACGATGGAGGATAAGCGCAGAAGAGTCTTGGGGACACGTGTGCACCAGGGACGATGACTCTGTGAACGGAGCTGCAGCAGAGCTAGAAACGCAGAGGAGAGGAGAGGAGAGAAAAGAGTAGTACCGATGGAGGGGACAACATGCCCCTGAGGCCAGGTTTCAGATGCAGAAAACTAAAATGATGCTCGGCGCAGGAACGCCAGGCAGTGTGAGACAGGCCTCTCATGAGATCAGAGCGAAGATCACCGTCAGGTGTACTGGAAACGCAAAAACGACTTCACTGAGGTCTCTCTGGAAACAAAGTGCTGGCAGCTCGTTGAAGAATGGATTGGAGAGTGTCCAGATGGGAGGAAGAAGAACCAAAAGAGAGATTATGGGAACTCTAGTGTATTTCAGCAGTTAACTTCTCTTAAGCCACGCCTTGTCACTGAAATAGGAAGAGTGCGCTGTATAGTCAACCCTAGGCACTGATAGTTGACGGTACTCTTGGGCGGGGCTTTGACAGAAGAAAAGTGGGAAGGACATTTTTTCTTTGCTTTATATTTCTGAACTATTTGGAAGGCTTAGAGCTGGTGTTCCTACTGTTTCTGAGTCAGAATCCAATACCCCCTTTAAAGATTTTCTAACAAGCTCAGATAAAATGCACATTTCCTCCTCTACAAAGGTGGTTTCATGAATTTAGAGTGCAAATCTCGAAAAGTTTATGAACCTGTCAGAATTTTGTTTTGGCAATAAATGCATCAAATCGTAGTTCTAAAGCTTCACACGAAGTCATTAAGGTTGTGAGATACATGATTCAGAACTGCCAGAGCATGGCCCTTACTCAGTATTGGAAGTGTAAATTGGGCAAATAACTTCTTTCCTAATATATCTATCGACTTGCCTTATTTGCAAATGTATTATAGTATCTTTGAAAAAGGAATATAATGAGCTTCCCACTACATAACATAAATATTGATCATATATAGTAAGTAACTTCGGTTTTAGTTACTGTCCTGCCTAAGCAGAAGTTTAAATGCAAACATATACAAATAATAGAAAATCTCATAAACACAAAAGCAAACATATTTTTTAAATTGAAGTAGACTCTTCTCTCATACAATAAACCCCTACCACTCTTCCCCTCCCTACTCTTCCCAGGCGCCCCCATCTCCATTTCCCATGGATCCACTCCCCCTCCATTTCTTCTTCAAAAAATAACAGGCCTCCAAAGACCTGCAACAACCAAACACTACAAAACAAGATTCAATAACACAAAGCAGAAACCCTCTCCTGAAGACTGGACAAGGCAACCCAATAGGAGGAAAAGAGTCTTAAGAGCGAGCAAGAGTCAGAGACACACCCGTTTCCACAGTTAGAAATTCCACAAAAACACGAAGCTAACAGTCACAGCATACACAAAGAGGGCCTAGAGCGATCCTGGTTGGCCCCGCTCACTCTGTTTCAGTCTCTTGTGAGCTCTTGTAGCCCTGTTTAGCCGATTTATCAAGCCATCATCTCCTTACATTCTCCACCCCCTCTGACTTTTACAATATTTCTACCCCCATCTTCTGTGGGGTTCCCCATCTTCAAGGGAACGACCTGATGGAGACCTCTAGTTTAGACTACCTTCCTACATAATGTCTTGCTGTGGGTCTGTGCACCCACTCCTATTGGCTGCGGGAGGAATATCTAACGACGACGAGATAAGGAACTGACCTATGAGTATAGCGGAACATCATTAGAAATTATTTTATTGATTTTTATTTAATTTATTACTATTATTATATTTTTAGACCAGTTATGTTTGGTTCTACTTTAGATTCTCTTTTCTACTTTTGGTTTACTGGGCTATCCAGTTTTTAGTTCCTGGTAATCCAGTCAGTGTAGGCATGGCTACCCTTTTGTGGAGTGGATCTCAGGTTAGATCAGACATTAGTTGGCCACTCCCACAAGTTCTAGGCCACAATTGCTCCAGTACAACTTGCATGCTGGACAGATTGTTGGTCAATTGTTTTACTGGTGAGTTTGTGTCCAGGTTTCTCTTTCTGTAGCAAAGCCTGTAGAGCACCTTCCTCAAAAAGGCAAGAACATAAGGGTGAAGGCTCCAAGCCTGTACCAGCTTGAACTCCATATGTTCAATGACCAATGTGGTCGTTGTCCTTGGTGATGGGGCCCCACTGTCAGTCTGCAAAAACAAACTCCCTGTCCTAGCATCATTCTGGCTGGTTAGGGATCTCCCCAGGAACCCTTGGCCAACAGCTCTACTGAGTGTAACCCAGTTCTGCCACAGTAGATTTGCCTGGCTCTAAGACATGGCCCATGCAGACTCTGGATCCTCCATTACTGGGCATCCTCACGGGAATCACACTCATAGTTTGCATTGCAGTAGGTTTCCACCCTGCCCCTCAAGTGGCCCCCAATTCCAATGTTTTCACCCCACACTCTTTCCCTCCACTCTGTCTTTTCTCACCTGTTCTCTCCTGCTCCCATCCCCATGTGTTCCCAATTCTACCTGCAAAACCTATCCTATTTCCCTCTTTCAGGGAGATCTGTGCAGTCCTGGAGACCCCTATTTATCTAACCTCTCTGGGTCTATGGACTGTAGCTTGCTTATCATTTATTTAATGGCTAGTATACTCTTATAAGTAAATACACACCATATTTATCTTTCTGGGTCTGGGCTACCTCACTCAGGATGATTTTCCCTAGTTTAATCCATTTGCCTGACTATTTCATGATGTCATTTTTAAAAACACATGAGTAATACTCCATTGTGTAAAGTATCAAGTTTTCTTTATCCATCCTTCATTTGAGGAACATCTTGGCTGTTTTCAGCTGTTCTAGCAATTATGAATAAAGCCAAAATGAACACGGTGGAGCAAGTGTCCTTGTGGTAGGATGGAGAATCTTTTGTGTATATGCCTAAGAGTGGTACATCTAGATCTTCAGGTAGATCAATTCTCAACTTACTGAAGAAACACCATGCTGATTTAAATGGTGACTGTAAAACTTTACACACCCACCAGTAAAGGGAGGATGTTCCCCTTGCTCCACATCTTCACAGGCATGGGCTATCATCTGAGTTTGTTGATCTTAGTCTGATGGAGGTGGTTCTTGTATTTTATCTGTTGCTTTCATTGGTTAACTAATAAAGAAAACTGCCTTAGCCCATTTGATAGGCCAAACCTTAGGTGGGTGGAGTAGACAGAAGAGAATGCTGGGAGAAAGAAACCGAGTAAGGGAGTCGCCATGATTGTCTCACTCCAGACAGACGCAGGTTAAGATCTTTCCTGGTAAGCCAGCTCGTGGTACTACAAAGAATATTAGAAATGGGTTAGATCAATATGTAAGAGCTAGCCAATAAGAGGCTGGAGCTAATGGGCCAGGCAGTGATTAAAAGAATACAGTTTCCGTGTAATTATTTCGGGGCATAAGCTAGCCATGTGGGCGGCCGGGTGCCGGGGACGCAGCCCTGCCGCTCACACTACAACATTAGTCATTTTGACAAGTGCAAGATGAAATCTCAAAGTTTAGATTTCCATTTTTCTGATGGCTAAGGATGTTGAATGGTTAAGTGTTTCTCAGCCATTTGAGATTCCTGTATTGAGAATTCTGTTTAGATCTGTACTCCATTGTTAAAACTGAATTATTTGGTTTTTTATATCTAGTTTATTGAGTTCTTTATATATTTTGAATATATAAAGATGTAGAGTTGGTGAAGACCTTTTCCCATTCTGTGGCTGCCATTTTGTCTGATTGGCAGTGTCCTTTGTCATGCATTAGTTTTTCAGTTTCATGAGGTCCATTTCTTGACTTTTCTGCATCTAATGAGAATATCATGCTTTTTATGTTGTTGTTGTTGTTTGTTTTCTGTGGTTTTTTTCTTTGTTTATATGGTGAATTATATTTACTGATCTCACAATATAGAACCATCTTTGCATTTCTGGGAGGAAGCCTACTTGATCACAGTAGATGATCTTTTGGATGTGTTCTTGGATTTGATTTTTGAGTATTTTTCCATCAATGTTCATGAGGAAAATTCATCTGCAATTCTCTTTATCTAGTCTTTGTGTGGTTTGAGAATCAGAATAACTATGGCCTCATAAAATGAATTTGACAATGTTCCTTTTGTTTCTATTTTCTGGAATAATTTGTGAAGTGTTAGCGTTAACTCTTCTTTGAAAGTCTAGTAGAATTTTGTGTTTCATTTAATATTTCCAGTTTAGTGAAGTACAGGTTTTTAAGTTATATCCTTATGATTCTCTGGATTTTCAAAGTATCTGTTCTTATGTCCCTTTTTTGTTTCTGATTTTGTTAATTTGAATATTCTCTCTGCCCATTCGTTACTTGGTATAAGATTTTGTCTATCTTGTTGATTTTCTCAAAGAACCAATTATTCATTTCATTGATTTCTTATATTCTCTTTGTTACTGTTTTATTGAGTTCACTCCTCAATAAAGTTTGATTATTCCTGCTGTCTACTATTCTTGAATGTACTAATTCTTTTTGTTCTAGAGCTTTCAGGTGGGTTCGGGGATGGAGGGAAGGGAGTCTGTCACTGGTGTTCTGCTGCAGTGCTAGGAACAATTTTGAGGGACTAGGTCTGGGGGAACAGAGAGAGTGGATAAAGTCGGCCAGCCCATCTGCTTTTCTGGCATGGACTGTATCACAACTACATTTCTTAAGACAGATTTAGAACACAATTCGGAGCCAACAAAGTCAAAAAGACTCATATCCTAGTATGTCCTTGTACATATTAATTGGGAAGGATTAACAATGTGATAAAACCCATGATCTATCTAATTTCCTAATCTAGAGATCAAGACCACTTATCTTTTTTTAAAAATAATTTGTTTATTCTTTGTTATGTACATTGATGCTTTGCCTGCATGTATGTCTGTGTGAGGGTGTCAGATCTTGGTGTTACAGACAGCTACTAGATGCCATGTGGGTACTGGGAATCAAACTCCAGTTCTCTGGAAGAGCAGTCAGTGCTCTTAACCACTGAGCTATTTATCCAGGCCCTCAAGGTCACTTCTTAAACCTGATTCTCCTACTCACAGTGCCTTGTAGAAGTACCCACCCTAAGACTCAGACAGAATGAAGAAGATACGATGTATCTCTTCTCGCAGGGCTCCTTATAATAAGAGATTTCAGAGTCCACCAGCAAAATTTATTTATCTTATAGTCTCACTTGCCAAAAATTAGGTGAGTCACTGAGAAGGAAAGACATTGACAGGGTAGGTAGAAGCAGACATTTGACTACAGAAATTGGAATGAGAGGAGCTGACTCAACAATCATGGGGAAAGGCAGGAAGGGGGTGCCGGCGACAGATGGGACAGAGCATCTGGTACAGGAGGGTGCCCCTTCCTCCTGCATTCTACATTCTTCCGCTTTAGTTTTAACACTGCTTTCTGTCTGTCTGAGACGAGCCATTTTTCAGGATCAATGGAACACATGGAGTTCCAAAGATTCTAGCTGGAGGTTTTGAAAAATACATCATATGAACAGTGTGCAGCCTTGCTATTAAGACTATATAAATATTGCACAAAAGAACAGTGTGAGTTAATTTAAAAGTAATAAATGTTTAATCACATTTTAATGTCAAGATCAGAAAAATTATTTACATTAATATAGTTATCCCAGAAAAGAAAGTCATCCCAAGGAAAGGGTAATTTGTTTTTTAATGTAAAAGTACCTATACACGTTGAGGTTAAAATTGAGCTATTTTATTTTTCAATGTTAATATGCATTCATGTGAATAGGTATATACACAAACATTAAGTGAGAAATAATTTGATTTATTTTTATGGAATGATGAAAGTCTATCTAAAAATAATTTCAGGAGAAGGGTTGGTATTCTCATCAGAACAAGATAATTCTACTCTTTTCCAACGTCATCCAACAAGTAGAGTCCACTTGGTGAAGGATATGGTTAGTGATGCCCGATCTATGCTGCTGGCAAGAATTAGTAGAACGGCCACAATCTACACAGCACTATCTGGTCCACCGAATCCATCCAGCTGGCAGCAAGCAGAAGCCAGCATCTTCCTCGCTCAGGCAGTCTCACAGATGCAGTTTGCATCTCAGGAAACAGGCTTCCAAATCCATCTTTTAAGCTACAGGCTCTATTATTTTTTATCAGTTTGTGATTATGGATTTTTATTTTTTATATATATAATCTTATTTTGATGCCTGACTTTGGCCCATGGTTTGAAATGTTTTACTTTTTTATTTGGATTGCTATCATTTCTGCTTTTTGTCCTTTATCCTTTGAGAAAGATAATTGCAATTCTGATTGAGACTGAGAAAGGAAACAATATTCTCTGCACTCCTGGGGCGCTAAGGGCTCCTAGAAAGTTCCCACTCGACTTCCTCTTAACAAGTCACCATTCTGTAGATTGTAATTCTCTTCCTGTTCTCAGCACATTTGATGATAATATTTATATTGCAATTAATTTAGTCGGTTTCCACTTTGAACTGGTGATAGGATTTTCTACTACTGTGAATGTCCCACAACTGTTGTCTTTAGTGAGGCTTCTGGACAGAGCCTGTGAATGAAATAGAAACAGGTCCTCCCCTATACTCTAACAGATGATGTCACATGGGGCTTCGGCGCTCAGTGATTCGCTGGCTAGTCAAACATACCAAATTCCATCAGTGATATGAAGAGGTAATGCCATTTTACTTCTTATTTGCATTTAGGTATAAGTTAATGATGTTTACAGTTTTTTTTTCTGTGCTGAAAAGTTTAGTGTCCGAAACGTTCAGTGTTTATTAAATTGAAAACTCTAAAAAGAGTAAATTTTTAGAGACCTTTTTTTGTAAACCTGGCCATCTTGGGACTCACTATGTAGATATGTAGACCAGGTTGATCTGGAACTCAGAGATCCACCTGCCTCTGCTTCCTGATAACTGAGATTAAAGGCGTGCACCACCACTGCCTGGCTGGAAAGCGTAATTTGGAAAAAAAATTAAAAATTGTTGATCTAATGAAGTGAACAAGCATACTATGTATAAAATGCACCAGAGTAAGGCATTCAAAGTTAAAATCCAGGTGACAGTATGAAGACAGGTCCCTCGTGAAGAATAAACTCGCCTCTCTAATCTTGCAACATAGAACTTTGAATTGCAAGAAGACCACCTCTCGATCACTAGCAGTCAATCTTTGCATTAGCAATATCTTTCAGTAGACTGTGCAGAGTGTTTTAAAAAGCAGTTCATAGTCTTCTTGCTGGAATAATGCACAGTGTATGGGAACACAGAGGATGCGTGTGGAGTTCTATTTTAAAGGGCATGTGAAAAGTTAGACATTAACTTTGATGTGGATTCCCAGGAAGATGTTGAATCTTGTGACACTTTAAACATTTATCCCAGGTATGTTATAAAATAACTTAGTAGTCTCATTGATTCCTGAATTTTGCATGCAAATGAACGAAAATAGAAAACACTATCCTGAGTGAGGTGAGCCAGACCCAAAAAGAGGAACAGGGGATGTACTCACTCATATTTGGTTTCTAGCCATATATAAAGGACATTGAGCCTGTAATTTGTGGTCCTAGAGAAGCTAAATAAGAAGGTGAACCCAAAGAAAAACATATAGGCATCCTCCTGAATATTAACCTTCATCAGGCAATGAAAGGAGACAGAGACAGAGACCCACATTGGAGCACCGGACTGAAATCTCAAGGTCCAAATGAGGAGCAGAAGGAGAGAGAGCACGAGCAAGCAACTCAGGACCGCGAGGGGTGCACCCACATACTGAGACAATGGGAATGTTCTATCAGGAACTCACCAAGGCCAGCTGGCCCGGGTCTGAAAAAGCATGGGATAAAACAGGTCTCGCTGAACATAGTGGACAATGAGGACTACTGAGAACTCAAGAACAATGACAATGGATTTTTGATCCTACTGCACGTACTGGCTTTGTGGGAGCCTAAGCAGTTTGGATGCTCACCTTACTCGATCTGCATGGAGGTGGGTGGTCCTTGGACTTCCCACAGGGCAGGGATCCCTGATTGCTCTTAGGACTGATGAGGGAGGGGGACTTGATCGGGGGAGGGGGAGGGAAATGGGAGGTGGTGGCGGGGAGGAGGCAGAAAACTATAATAAATAAATAAATAAATAAATAAATAAATAAATAAATAAGCAAAAAAAAAGAAAAGTTAAGAAAAGAAACAATTTCAAAATAGGTATATACACAGTTTAGCATCTGAACTCCGCTAATAGTTATTTAACTGCATTTCTTAAAATCCAAGTTCATATTGAAGCCTACTTCATGAGAAACTTCCTAAATGCACACATGTACATATATGAAAGACATTTTAATGATGTTTTCCTATAACTCGGGAACAATGCCTCCCCAAGACACAGCATGATATCAAATAAAAAATCAGGGCCCAGGAGTGGGTTTCCCCTTTTTGAATTGTTAGTCTCATCAGACTCCAGAATTCCAGACTGCTGCCCTTGTCCTTGGCTACTCTCTACCTTGATGTCAAGATGTTGTAGCTGAAGACATCATAGGCTTGAGTCACAGGGCATGGGGAAATGAGGCTGGTGCTGAGTTGGAAGCTTCATCCCTTTCGGCTAGTTCTCACAGTCCTAGAAGGGGCTATGCACGCTACTGGAGGAAAAAAAAATCATCATGTCTTACCATAATGTGGATCTTGTAAGCTGCAGTTCCTGCTGTCCTGGCAAGGTACAGCAGCTCGTGCAATAGTGGTATGACCGTACTGAATATACTTGACTACTCTCTAATTAGATGTAAAGCTTGAACCTTAAGATCAACTCCTGTCTGGTATCATGTACTGGCATAAAAGCCAGGGCTGGCTAGACTATAGGCTCTAAGCGAAAAGCTAATACTATTATTCCATGGATTTACAGGGTTTCACAAATCTAATGTGCCAGTTTTTGAATAAGTTCACTTTAGTTATGTCTGTATATAATCAAATTTATTCATAGGCCTGTCTAATCTGAAGTCATCTGCTTTTGGTTACAGTGGATCCTCAGTTTCTAGACTTTTATATTTCTTTTTAAGAAAGGAGTTTGTTCTGGAATAGTTGTGGAAATAATAGGATATGTTTTACTTTCCTTCAATCACCAGTAATGCACATGTTTTACAAATTTATTTGAGTCTGTAAAGTCTTTCTCTGGATGGTGTCTTTTAACAAAGCAAACTATGGATTTTATATTTTAATAAACAAAGAAGAAAATATAACTGGTAGAATAATATTAACAACGTAAACATGACACAGCCATTAATCTAAATAAAATATCAGAAGCCTAGGGACGCACATAAAGCTATACAACCAAGAGATACTTAAACGCCTGCTACATGAAGAACATTTCATAGCTTTTGTGGCAGAGAATTCCATTTGATTGCTCATGACTGGGATGTACACTCTCTCTAAAAATGACAGAATCTACCCCTGTTGTTCCACTAAGGAGATAAAATTGGTGTACTTTCCTTCTGACACATAGCAACATGGTAAACTAACTCCTTCTTTTTCAATTAATCAAAGGGCGGAGAAATTACAGGAAGTGGTGCTCTATCTGGCAGTCAGCAGGAAAGTGAAAACGTGATGTATAGTAACACCCATCACGCATAGCAGATCCTGTTGCAGCTGTGCCATTAATTATGGCCCCGAGGAATTATATAACTTACAATAAGTACTTTCACTTGAGTGATTTGCACTTAAACATTTCAGAAAGTAGAAAGCATATTCTTTAATGAGTTGTGCAGTATGCTGGAAATTCAACGATCTTTCCAAATTATTTTGGAAACAAAACTTGTATCCTGTAGCATAAGTAAGTAAAATTAACAAATGTTATAATATTAAATATTATAAAATGATATAAGTTTTTCTCTATAGGGCAATGCACTGTAGTCATGTAATTGAAGCTGCCATCTTTGATTTGAATCAGCTATGCATGGAGTTGATAACATTGTGATCCACCTCTCTCCAAAGAACAATTTTAAGGTGTTCTACATTTCCTCATGATACCCTTTCACAAGTGTCAGTAGCCTGGTGAAGATACATTCTTATTTCTTATTTATAGCAAAGATATCTTTTTCCGGGAAACAATAAATTTATAAAAAAAGATTTATGAAACTAATGCACATTTCTAAGGGAAGTGCTCTGGTCACCTAAACTGTGGTCAACAAACACAACGAACCATTTACTAGAGAAATAAAACATTGGATCTTTTTTTTCTCATCTAGTTACTTCTTGCATCAGTTAGCCTTTGTTATAAACACCCCTCTCCCAAATGCCCTGACTGAAAGCACTTGACGCCTATGCTTTGGGTTCTTGACTCTGTTTGGGACAAACAGTATTTTTATTTGACTATAGCTTCACCTGTGTTTGGTGGCCCTGCTCATGTGTCTGGTCAGCTGCCAGGTTGGCTGGTGTTGATGCCCCAGATGGCCTGAAGCATGTCTGGCTGCTGTTTTCTTGTGGACTGTTGTCTGTTGACTCAGGTGCCTCAGTTCTGAACACAACAATCAGTTCTGGAGCTGGTCAATGCAGGCTTGCCTTCAAAGTGGTCACTAAAGACCAGAACTGGAGAAAGAAAGAAGAAGGATACCATATAAACTTATGCTTTTGAAGACTCAAGTTGTAAAATTCTTGCCCCATTTGACTAAGAAAATGACATGATTTATATAGATAAATTAGGCCAAAACTGCAGATACCAGGCAACAGATTGCTGAGGCGCTTTTGTGAGCAGTTTACTTCATTCGCGTCTCTCGTTTTCTTCCTTTGTGTGTGTTTCTTATATTTTTATTATTTGAAACAATTTTTAAGTTTAAATATATTCTGATCATATTCTCACCCTCACCCAGTCCTCCAGTTCTTTAAGATGCTCTTCTCCTCCCTATCCATTCAACTTGAAATTCTTTCTCAGAAAAAAAGATAACCACAAAAAACCCAATATGATAACATTCCCCTCGCCCTGAAATCCCGAAATCCTGAAAACAAAATAAAACAATGTCCTCCCCCTCAAAAACCCCTGCCAAACTGTAATCAAATAAAAGCACACAAAGAATAAAACTCTGGAGTGTATTGTATGTTTGTCAGCTACTTTCAAACATGAGGCCTGTCTTGGAATGGTTGATATACCCAGGGTCATGATACTGGCGAAAACTGATTTTCCTTCTCCCAGAAGGTATGAAGGACAGTTCATCTGTTAACTTATACCTTAGTGGGTATGTTTTCATTCATTTACTTTTTAAAAATATAAAAAAATAAAATATAATAAGATAAAACAAAAGCTATCATATCTAAGTTGTACAAGAGAAACCAACAGAAGTAAAAGGGCCCAAGAGAAGGCATAAGCAACAGTGAGCTACCCTTTTGCACACTCAGGGATCCTATAAAAATTGTGAAATTGGAAGTCATATTATACACACAGAGGCCCTGGTGCAGACCCGTGCAGGCCCTGTATCAGTCTCTTGAGTTCACATGAGCTGTGCTCATGTTGATTTAGAGGAACCTGTCCTCCTGGTGTCTTCTATACCTTTTTTTTTTTTTTTTTTTGGCCCTTATATTTTCTGCCTCCTTTTTCAGAACCCTGAACTCTGAGAACAGGACTTTGATGGAGACATCCAATCTAGGGCTGAGTGACTCATGGTCTCTCACTCTCTGTGTGATGTCTGGCTGTGGGTCTGTGATTATAAATCTTTACATCTTCCTCCCCTCTGCTCTGAGGATTGCTCCTCTTTTGAAATACTTGTATTTTTGCCTTTGTTATCTTTTTGTAACAGAGATTTCTTTCTCATGGTCCTTTTCCGTGGTTCTTTCTTCCTGTTCCCAAATTCTACTGAAATCTTTTGACCAGAAATACAGACTTTTCCCATTTAATGGTTTTGTTCTTCAAATCTAAATAGTTCTGAGAACAAAGTTGATGTGTCCTTTAGACAGGACTAGAGACACAAATTCTGCATTATTAAGGTTTTTCAGTTTAAACCCCATGGAACCTGAGTTGAGTTAATATTTGTTTGGTCCTGAAGAACTTGGAGAAGACACAGTTAACACTGGCAGACTGACCAAGCTGCAGGTTTAGTTGGCATTGATATGGAAAAACATCAGTTACAGGAAACTTTAAAATTCATAATTTTAGTTTATTTCTAAAAGCTTTTCAGGAAACTTCAAGTTTCTTAAAAACTGATTTCTAGTAGGGAGTAATAAATTGATTAGGGTTTTAAAATTATTTTGTTTTATAAAACACTAAATGGTTATATATTTTTAAATAAAATTAAGAAACTACGAAGAATATAATATAGCACTGTGTGTATGACTTAGCATCTATCTTAATTATTCCCTAAAATTAAAGGGCATTCAAAAGCAGGTATAGATATCCACTTATTTATGGTAACACAATAGGTATTAAGTCATGGAAAAATTTCTAACTTTGAATACAGTACTTAATTTCAAAGAAAAAAATTATAAGTATACATATATATAAAATTTATGCAATAATAAAAACACTTTATCCTCCTTTTAGATTAACTAACCAGATACTTTGATGGCAGTGTTAGACTGTTTTCCGCCTTGGAATCCTCTCAAACACTATCAATTTCAACTAGTATCATTTTTATATGAGCATTAAACTATTGTATATTTGTACATATGTAATAAGAAGCTAAATTTTATTAAATATAATAGTCTAGGAGTGTATAAATTTCATTATTAGAGTGATTTAAAAAGTCAGCCAGAGACAAAAAAATGACAATGAAACCTTTAGCATGTGTCCCGTAGAGACCATGGCAAGGTTATTTTCTTTCTTTCTTTTTTTTTTTTTTTATCTATTTATTTATTATGTATACAATTGTCTGTCTGTATGCTTGCAGGCCAGAAGACGACACCAGACCTCATTACAGATGGTTGTGAGCCACCATGTGGTTGCTGGGAATTGAACTCAGTACCTTTGGAAGAGCAGGCAATACTCTTAACCACTGAGCCATCTCTCCAGCCCCGGCAAGGTTATTTTCACACCCCATATTCCTCCATATGAGGCCTCATTGCTTTTATCTACATAGGTAGATCTTAGGATATATGTCAGATAACTCGCAACAGACACTAAAAGGGAATAAGTCCCAGATTTTAGTCCTGGGACTCAGTGATACTTAAAGCTGGTGTCCATTGATGCTGGAATCTAGGAACACTCAGGACAGAAATTTCTGGGCATGCTAGTGAAGAATTATTTAATTAGGTAAATTGAGGTGAGAAGACCTCATTTCATGGGTGGAAGGTCTTGGACTGAATACAAGGGAGAAGGGAACTAGCATCGTTCCTGCCATCCTACCTATTGGAGACACAGTATGAACAGATGTTTCAAGCTCTTGCCTCTGTGGTGTCCCTGCCAAGATAGACTTTGTGCTAAAATTGCCAAAATAAACCTTTCTAAGCTGTAGCTTTTGTCAGAGTATGACGTCACAACAACAAGAAAAAGGAACTGATAGACTCGTGAGAATAGCAAAAGACAAAAATTTTATAGTTAATCCTTTGCCATGATAACATTATTCTGCATGAAGCACGATCCCTCATGACTAATCACCTGTTAAGGTGTCACAGTGGCAAGCTAATTTCAACATGAATTTGGGTGGCAACATTCAAGCCATGGTAATCTGCTTATTTCCCATGTGGATGTCTTCCTTTGTGAAACTCCTAACACCACCATTTTTTTTTTTCGAATTCGTTGCCGTTTTTGCTTGTGAGGCATGGTCTCATTGTGTAGCACAGATTATCCTAAAACTCACTAGTAGCCGACGAAGGCCTTGACCTTTGTGTTATCTTCCTTCCTAGTTCTGAGTTGAACCAACTTGGCTGGCTGGCTCCTTTCCTTTTATTTCACAAGTATCATTTCCTGACAGTTATAATACTTAGGATATTTAAACAAATATGATTCTAACCTAAAGCTTAAGACTGAACTTTCATTAATGATTGCCTTTTATTTCTGCCTAATGCGAGAACCTCTTCTAATCCTGTTAAATACTGTTAAGGGAACAGATTATCTTAAGGAACAGAAAAGTTAGGCGTAAACATGTAAGTATCTTGTAGTCCCAAAGTTAACAAAAGTTCCAGAAAGGATTTGGGATCATTCTTTTGCTCTGTGTCATTAGATATTTCTGTTAGACCAAGATTGACCCAGGCTAGGGCTTTAGACTGACTGGTAGTTTATGCTTGCCTGATGGTGTATTTAATACTTTCTGAAATGTCTTCATTTTTATTTCATATGCATTGGTGTTTTGCCTGCATGGATGTCTGTGTGAGGGTGTCTGATCCCCTGGAAATGGAGTTATAGACAGCTGTGAGATACCATGTGGGTGCTGGGCATTGAACCAGAATCCTCTGGAAGAGCAGCCAGTGCTCTTAACTGCTGAGACATCTCTCCTGCCTGTATTTCATGTTTTTTAAGAAAGAGAATGTTTTAAATATCTCAAAAGTGTGACTTGGTGGTGGAATGATAAGTATTAGTCATTCCTAATGATGCTAGGAGTAAAACTTCTAACCTTCCAATCTTAGATCATTAGAATAAAAGAGTTATTATCTCATTTTGTTATGGTCTATCATAGCACTGGTTCTCAAGTATATTTTATTAAAACACATTAAAATATTTTCTCCATTCTGAAATATAGTCATAATTTAAGAAATCCATATGGATTTCTTATATATAAGAAATATATCTTTGATAGTAATAGTCATACTGTTTTTTAAATTAAGCATAATTTAACAACTGCAGTTTTGGAAAGGTATATAAATGCGTATTCAATTTCCCCTTTTAAAAAGCTGCATTTCAATATGGGTGGATGCCTGCAATCCCAGCACTTGGGGAGCAGAGGCAGGTGGATCTCTGTGAGTTCATGGCCAGCCTGGTCTACTAAGTGAGTTCCAGGATAGCTAGAGCTGTTACCCAGAAGCCCTGTCTTGAAAAACAAAAACAAACAAACAAAAAGGCTACATTTCAAATTTTAAAGGGAAATTACTAAACAAATGCTGTTTGAATATGTCAGCATGTATCTTTTGAATCAAATGCCAGTAGCATAGAAGAGCAGAAAGATATTCAGTAAAATATTAGTGTCAGTTTCTATAAATTAGAACAATGTAGAAAATGTGTTGTTTCCAAAAATTAAGGATGGTGTGTTTCTTCATATTCATAATCACCTTATTATTCATGTCATATAGGAGACTTCTGATGATTGCTTCAAATATTTGTTTCTATAAAAATATTTTTAGGCTTTTTTTCTTTTTCTTTTCAAGGCTTGAACTCATTTATTTAAAATTTTTTGTGCCCCAACATCCTTAGGATACTTACTAGAGATAAATGTCATTTTAATTTGTCTCTGACAGGCTAGTTTAATTTCTGTCATGAAACTCTCAGCCACAAACATGTGCTGCAGAAATGCATTGTTTATATAACTCTTTAAATAAGTTCTTAGTATCCCAATTAAGGATTTCTTTTTTCCTTTCCACTACTGTATCACGAGAAATTGGAATCCAAATGGAGTGGTTGGCCATGGAAATCCTGAAGGCTGGTTTAACAGAATAGTTTGTTGTCCTTTTTCCCCCAAGATTCCATAAGCCACATTCTCCTTATCGTCTACCTTATTCTATCTACTTTTCTAGTTGTTAACCTATAATTGTAGTAATAGTTATTGGCAATATATTTTGCATACCAAATCAATGCAGAATATAATTGTATACTGGTCTCAGTTTTCCTATATAACATCAATACCTAAAAAACATATTTTTGCTATTCTTTCTTTTATAACCTGTTTGAGCGTATGTGCAAATAAGAAGCTAGATATGCTGGAAATATGCCCAGGTTTTCCAAACTAGACCCAAAGCCCTGGTCCTGTGGCTAAAGTTGGAGTTTGCAGCTCACCCACCGACACACTAATTCTTGGTTCAGGGGGTCCAGAGCACTGCACTTTGACGTATCTTACTGTTATGTGAGGTCTAGCATAAACTGTTAGCAATGGTTATCTCGTTCTTCAAAATACACTTCTTTTGCTTATGTAGTTGTCAAAACCTTTATTGCCATAGCATACAGAATTAAATTCATTTTAGTTTATAAAATATTCTCAAAGGATTCCCTTGACTAACTTGTCAAATAATAATTAATGCTTATTTTTCATATCAATCTGTGTCATTTGATAGTTCCTTGATAACTAGCAACACTAAAATTAATGACCACTGCTTATTAGTGTTAATTTGCATAGTAATGAATACTGAAGCTTTTATAATGTGAAACGGAATGAAGTTTGATTAATGATGCTGATTACATTCAGATTCTGTTTTGATATGCTTTATTGACTTAAACCCTTACTCTGCGTGCACTAACTAGTGCTACTATTCATTATACTCTGTTTACAGATTTACAAAAATTAACTTTTGCTTATGTGATTAATGAGAAACGTTTATTTTACCTTAAATCATCTAATTGGGCTACAGACAGAACTTTAGCTATTTCCCAGTCTGCCTTTTTGCAATATAGTCAATAGACTATTCTTAAAAATACATCATACAATAGAAGAAAATCATGTTTGTCCAATAAGTTTGGTAATGAAAGCAAACACACTTTCAAACAAAATGTCTTAACATAGACTTTATTGATATTTTATATCCTATAAGTTTTATCCTTATTTGTTAATTTATGAAGTCAGTAATTGATTTAGTTTATTCATGTTGTTATAAATCAATAGTTGATACTGGGCAATTTGTAAATAACAGAACAATATTTCTCACAGTCCTAGAGGCTGGTGGTGTTCAACATTATGGGCTAGAAAGGGTTTGGCCTCTTCTCCCAAGACGACAATTTGATATATAGTGAAAGGATGGAAAAACAAATTGCCACAAACCATATAGTTAATTCTTCCCTGCCTTTTATAACCCCCCAACTTGCTCACAAGTACTGAGTCCCCACCATTTAATTGTTTGTTATCTTGTATCTTAATAGTGTTGCCCTGGGGATTAAGGACGGACAGAAATTTTGGATAAGACACAAGTATACAAATTTCAGAACTAGATGAATTCATCAACAAAGATGCAAGTTTATATCATGCAATAATTTTTAAAAGATGTCCAGATGATATGCTATGTCATATGCTACTTGTATACTTGTCTGTATGCTACTTGTCCCTACAAATGCTTTGAGGGCACATGCTCTATTAAGCTAAACAGACAGTCCTTTCCTCAAAATTTGGGCTTTCATACTAAACCGTTTGCTCACAAAAATCTAAGGTCTGAGACAGCTCAGTAATTAAGACCACTTGCTACTATTGAAGAGGCCCTGAACTCAGTTCCAAGAACTCACATGAAGTCTCACAACTCTCTATAATTCCAGATTCAGCAGATCTGACATCCTCTTCCGGCCTCTAGAGACATCAAACACGTATGTAGTGCACAAACATACATGCAGTTAAACAGTCATAGGCATAAAGTAAAAATATATACATCTTGGAGAAAGTTTAATGTCTGTGAACAACGAACCACTACGTATTCCCTTCTTGGTATATTGTGACTATTAACTCTCCCTGACATTTAACAAAAGCCTCAAGAAATAATATTATTTGTAGTCATTGTGGTACGTAACACAGATTGACAGGCTGGATCTGATTTCTACCTCAGTGCTTTCCTAATTATTACAAATAATTAAGAATCAGAAATCCAATTTTCAAAATGGTTAAACCAATCTTTTACCATGTCCAAATTACCAGTGGATTCATTTACTAATTTTCAGTGAGATGTAGGCCATCATAATGATGCCACAATTCAGCTGAGACTATCTTTGTGATACTGTATGCCAGTTGATGTAGGTCTCATTCTCCACAAGGGAAATATTTACTCCAGTTGGAGAAAGTAGTATAGAAACAGCAAAGACATTTAGAACATAGTTATTTTGGCTAAGGAAACATGTATTTTATGTTAATTAAGGGAAACGTGATGTCTTCCAACACACTTCTTTTTATTATTTGTATTAAAGTGAGATAAAGTAATCAGGGCAAAGTAACACATCAATCTTTCTTAACTTTTTTATATAGGAAGAAAGTTAGTGATTAGTAGATTTCCTCTGCACCCATCAAGACAGAGCATTTGACCAATGGTAAAGGACAAGCCAAACATCATTGCTTATTCACAACATGTCAGACCGCAGGTACCGTCGGAGAATAATTTGCGCACTTCAACCTGAGCAGTTTTCATTGGCCTGAACTGTCCTTATAGATAAGAGCTCATCTTTTATAAAATGTTCTTAATCTGGCTATAAAAGGAAGGCTCTGGAAATAAAGAAACCACAGTGCATGGGGCTGGGGGTTTCTTTCTTTTAACTTCTGTCATGGTATTTGCTCTTACATGAATTCATTTGGAGTTATTGACACTCTATTAATATTTTTATCAAGAGTAAAAGTTTTAGCATATTCATCATTATTTCCTAAATTTTTCTTGAATGTTTGTGAATTTTTAGAACAGTAAGAACTATTGGCTCAACTCTTTGTATATGTTGGAAGCATTTTTGTGTACACATACCTGCGGTCATAGCCTGGGGATGTGTGGGTACTCTCGTGTCAGAGGCCATTTGATTTAATTAATTTTCTGTGGATTTATTATTATTAATATTATTTGTAAATTGACAGCGTGGATTTAAGATGATTTTTGCATTTTTAAGGAAATTTTGAAATTTTGCATTTTATAGACTTAAATTAGCATTAAATAATAATTAAAATAATGTTTCATTTTGACATTTTTATACATCTATATATTGCAATGATTTCATTTATCCCCTGAAGAGTTTTCTTGTCCTGACTGCCTGTCCTCAAATAACTTACTTGGAGACTTAAGATTACTTATAAATGCTTGGCCAATAGCTCGGGCTTGTTACTTGTTAACTTTTATTCTTAAATTAACCCATATTTCTTATTTATGCTTTGCCACGTGGCTTATGGTTTGTTACCCCATTTTCTCCATGTCCTGCTTCTTTGGTGCCTGGCTGGTGTCTCCCCTGACTCTACCCTCCTTCTCCCATCATTCTCCTAGTTTGGTTGCCCAGCCTAGAATTTCTGTTTGGCTACTGGCCAATCAGCTTTTTATTAAGCCAGCCTGAGTAACAAATCTTCACAGTGTACACCTGTGTCTCCTCTCTTCCCTCCTGCTCATCTCTTTCCCTTCTCAGTCCTCAGTCCCCTTTTTACCTTTATGCCCTTCCCACGTAGATTCTCCATCTGAGAGAAAGCGTTTGCTCCCTGAATTTCCCGCTCTGGCTCATATCACTCTCCAGGATGATTTCTCTTGTTCCTTTCATTTTCCTATTGAATAAAACACGGTGAATTGTGTTTTCTTTATTCATTCATTTATTCATGTGCACTTAGGCTAATTGAATAAAGTAGCTATTCTTCACATTTCATTTTAAAGTCAGTAATCACTACTTTGGTCATATCTAAAAATTAACAGATGATTTTAACAAAATCATGTCATTAAAAAGATCACTGTATTTCTTAATTTCTTACTTAAAGTGTTGTAAGAATACATTCATTAAACTTAAGTATGCAGAGGATAACATTTTTATGCTTGATAAGATTTTAAAAGAAAATTATGAAACAAATATTTTTTAATTTAGATTTTAAAATTTTATTTTTTATTAATTTATTTAAGTGATATTCTATATATAAATGTTAGTAAGCCAGTCAGCTATATGGTTCAGCAGATGAAGAAAATGCTAATAAGCCTAATCACCTAAATTTGATACCCTGGGACCCCCCACAGATTGAGAGAACTGACTTCTGACAGCCACATGCATGCCCCCATATACAGAAATGTAATAACAAATATATCTTAAAGATGAATTTAAAACATGTTATTTACTGTTAATTTATGTGTAGGAGTGTTTTGCCTTAACATATGTATATGCACCACTTGTGTGCCTGATGTGCAGACTCAAAAGAGAATGCGCAGGCCAGAAGAGAATGCTGGATCCTGTCGATAACTATAGATGATTGTGAGCAACCACGTAAGTGCGGGGAAGCAAACATAGGTCCTCTGTATGAGCAGCAAGTACTCTTAACTACAGATCCAGGCTCTTGATTTAATGTTTCTAATCATGTATATACGCATGTGTGTCTGTGTGTGGTATGTGGACGTGGGTGCAGGTATCCGTAGAAGGCAGAGGAGAGCAACCGATTCCCTGGAGCTGGAGTTACAGGCAAGTGTTAGCTACCTCATGTGGTTGCTATGAATCAAATTGCCAGCAAGCTGCAATAGCAGGAGTTGCTCTTAATTGCCAAGTCATGTCTCCACCTCCACAAATGTTTTCAAAATACTCATTTTGTTTAACAACGGAGAAATCAATTAACATTAAACTTGAAGACCTTTGGATTTGCAAGCCTTGAATACCCATAAAACTATTTTTGTCACCTGGATTTAGAATTAATACAAGATTAAATCTGCTTGGTCTATATGATAAGAAACTTATACTCATAAGATGCCTAAAGTTTGACCAAGATAATTCAAACAGTATTTGACTTAGAGTTACAGCCGTGAGTTAGTAACAGAACTGATGAATTTAGTTCCTTGTTTTAAAGTTAACATTGACTGTAAGCATTCTACATATATTTATTGATTGCTTACTGAGACCAGATGAAGTAACAAGCTCAGCTTCATTTACTGAAATTAAGAAAGCATGGTGTCAGCCTCGAGGAGAGTAAGTGGATAAAATTCAGTGTGTGTGTGTGTGTGTGTGTGTGTGCCAGAATTGCAACAGAATGTGTGGGTTCCAATGGGAGATTATAGGAGATTGGTGAATGCACAAAGCAGGAAAAAGGGTGAATTCTTTGTGAGTCAGAATGGCTATAATTTAGGCAGAGATAGAAGCATTATATATATATATATATATATATATATATATATATATATATACCAACCACAGTTACCCTTACCTTTCCTCCTCCCCTACCCCATCCACTCTGTTGAAAGGTCTCCTATAGGGAGTCAACAAAGCCTGGACACAGTTAGTTGAGGCAGGACCAAGCCCTCTTCCCCTCCCCCAATGAGGCTGAGCAAGGCATCCCACCATATGGAATGGACTTCAAAAAATCAGCTCACGCACTAGGGATAGAACCTGGCCTCACTGCCAGGGGTCCCACAAACAGACCAGGCTACAAAACTGTCACCCACATACAAAGGGCCTGGTTCAGTCCCATGCAGGATCCCCAGCTGTTGGTCTAAAGTTCGTGAGCTCCCGCAAGTTCAAATCAACTGTCTCTGTGGATTTCCCCATCATGATCTTGACCTTCCCCTTGATCATATAATCCCTCCTCCCTCTCTTAAACTGGAATCTCAGAGCTTGGCTGGTGCTTGGATGTTGATCTCTGAATCTGCTTCCATCAGTTACTGGATGAAGGTTCTATGATGACAATTAGGGTGAACATCAATCTGTTTTCAAGAGAAGGCCAGTTCAGGCCCCCTCTCCACAATTGCTAGGAGTCTTTGCTGGGATCTTCCTCGTGGATTCCTGGGAATTTCCCTAGCACCAGTCTCCTCCCTAGAGAGAAAAATATGTACAAGTTTCATGAAGAGATAAGACTTTTTCAAGGTTCACATTCTTGCAGAGCCTTAGCATACATGCCTTTTTGCTAACTGAGTTTAAACACTTTATGTATAGTGTAAAGGCATCTGATAAGTAAAAAACAATGTATTTTAGTGTTACAGGTGATGTCTGTATGCACATTCATGTGTAATGGTGGGAGTGTCAGGGTTTTTAGATCTTAATATTTGTTTGAAAATGAATGCAATATAATTTCTTGGAAATTTTGCACGAACTATTTATGCAAAATGATAGATCTCCAGTAGATAAAGCTTTGGTTCCAGTGAGATGTTTGGTACTGCGTACAAATGTTTGTGGGTGTCACAGCTAAACGCTTGCCCCTAGTACAGGGGACAGAGTCAAACATGCCTCCTGGTGTCTGACAATGTGTAAAATATTCTCACACCATAAAAGTTTGCCCAGCCCAATAAATGTATCAGTCATGTTGAGATGACAAAGCCTACTATGAAATTACTAAGGAATATTTTTATAAAATGTTCAAGCAAAATGAAGGCACTCATCATTCATATTTGTGACTATCTTATGTATCATGATTATTTATGTATCCGTGCGTCTATTTCAGTTTAAGAGCTTGCCTCTTTTCTGCGAAACCTCTACCTGTATGCTCCTCATTTTCCAAAGTTCTCGTCATGCAGAATTTTACATTTTTCATTCTCACTTTTAAAATAAGCTGTTGCTTACTTCACATGTTAGTAAAGAAGTATAGCATATATGTTTTTTCACTACATGTCTTTATGATAGTCTGCTTGAGTGGGAAGATTCTCTCACACTGATGTGAACAGCCATATTTTGTTTTTGTCATGATTATATATTACTGTAAGAGGCAGGCCATATTAACTTTATAAAGCTACAAAGAGACCAATTCTTTCAATGGACATCTGGGCTGGTTTCAGAAATTTCTGAGGCAAAGATCATGATTTTTATAAATGTCATTGTATATTGTAACATGCTTTGTTTCATGGTAAGTTTCTTTCATATATGTATAGCATAAAAAGTAATATGTTTACTCACATTTGTGTGTGACATGGTGACATCAGATTTTCAGTTTCATATGATTGCAGTATCTGTGTATCCATCATCTATATGTTCTCTCTCTGTCTCTCTGTCTCTGATTCTCTTTATCTCTGTGTTTTTCTGTCTCTGTTTCTCTCATCCTTTCTTTCTCTCTTTGAAGTAGATGCTTGCTGTGGAGTCTCATGTAGGTCAGGTTAGCCTTGAAATTGTGATGTAGCTCAGGATAAACAGGAATTCCATTCTCTTGTCTATACTTCTCAAGTACTATAATTAGAGGCACGAATCACCACACCCAGCTCTACAACACCTTTTTTTTGGTGGGGGTGTATGCCTCAAAAAGGGATTTCTAACCCAAAAGACATATGAATGAATGTCATGAGCATTGTTTTTCCAAAGGTTTTACTCATTCTAAAGGCCACCTCTATCTATGTGTGCGTGATCCCTTGGTTTTTATGTTCACCAACACTTCGAATGATCCAATTTCATTAGTTTTGCTGACTTGTTATGTCTCAGATAAAATCTCCCTGAGGTCTTAAGTATGTTATTTTTTGAGGTTTTATATTTTTTATACATTTTTATAAGTTTATCCCCACCTAGATGTATATTTTTGTAGTAAAAGTCTAGCCATATTTCTTAACTTTGACATTGGGATATTTTAATTTTGTTATTGACTTGTTATATTTTTTATATGTTTACCAATCTTCTTGTGCATTGTCAAGGATTAATTATACCAAGAAATGTCAATGGTTCCTAATTCTCAGTTTCTCAGAGACCTTTAATGAATGAATGAGATGTCTGATGAGTTATCACAGAAAAATATATGCAATAATAGAATGAGATATTTAATCTGGCAATTATTCTTTGATTTGAAAGCTATGCGTATGAAATGCTTTTCAGAAGTCATGTGTCTCTTTAATAAATAAATAAAATAGTTTTCATTCTATGAGTGCTACCTGTATACTTCCCACATGGTAATTTATTCTTTAAACTCAGGATGTGTTATGACTTGTACTACGGGCAAACAATTGTGTAAGCAATTTGAACAATGAACACAAGTAAAGAGACTAACAACTCTGATGTCTCCAACATGGTGAGAGGCCTAATTTCTTTTCCATGTGTAAGTACTTCATTGATGTTGGTAGGTCCCACACATGTACACAGAGATAAGAAAATTCACCTACTGGAAATGAAAAAAAAATAACTAAACAGTTTGATGAAATCTTTAAATGAGGGGTTTTGAAACACATACAAAAAAATCACATTTTATATCCAACTATGAATATAGGTGTTGCCACTTCTCCAGTTTATTAGTAACCTTCATTGTCAATCCTATGTGTATTTAATATTACCAGGAACTAGATAAACAGAGACGGTTGATTTCCTTGGCAATGAATGTCTCTTTAGCACAGTTTCTGTGGAATGATTTGTGTAACCTCAAACAATGTAAATAAAAGTATGGTCTTTACTTTTCAAAAAGAATGGACTAGAGTAAATATATTGCAGGGTAGGAGAGGGTGCTTGGACATGCCAATTTTAATAACATAGACTGTTGAGCTTGCTTGATTTAAACTAGAAGATCCTTGATTTTGAAAATGAAAATGTCTAAATATGATTATTTACAATTTATAGTTGAATTGAAATTGGCAAGACAGTGAATACACAGAAGAAATAGAGTCGACAAAAGTAAATTTCATCTAGTGATCCCATGATTATTGCATTCTGGGAAAATACATCATTATGCATGTTTCTGACACTGGTGCTGAAGCAAAGATTTTGTGAAGCATGTGTCTGGGGTCTAAAGGAAAATGGATAAAGGAGGACTGGTCATTTAAAATTACTATTTTATCTTTGATATTATGACCACAGCTTATGGACTTGGGTGTAAAGAAAGAGGAATAATACAGAAGATAAAACACCAATGGAAAGTGGTGGAAAGTTAAGCAAGAGCAGAACTTCCTCTTTCAATAATAAAGAAAATATAAAATGTTGAAAATGAAATCATTTGAGTAGTAACACTTTCATGTGGAGGAAATCATGTGGTGACATACTTAAAAGAGGGGAAATATTTTGGTGCATTTAATCATCGGATTAATAAGTAGTGGAGATTCCAATTGAGAGTTCTCTGTCAGCCGATTGCCTTGTGTCTTAGCTCTGGCCTTATACTATGAAACAGCATCGTCATAGGATTTACAGAAAGTGAGTTGTTTTATTTTGTTGAGACTTTTAGTAAGATTAAATGTTAAGTGAAATTCTTGAATATGATTATTTATGATTCAGGCCTGATCTGAAAATAGGAAGACAATATATGCACAGGAGAAAAGTAGGGACTAGAAAAATTAATATAGAATATTGAGGTGAGGGTTTCCATATGACTTAATTTTTACTGAGTGATAAAAGATAAATTACGATATAAAAATTTTAGGTTGTAAAGAATCTATTAAATTGAGCTATTAATAAGTTTCCTACTTGCCAATTCTGAAGAGGTCCAGACTTTTAATTCCATTCTCTGGGAGGCACACACTGTGTTAGTAGAAGCCTGCATTTGTTTCCAATCCCACGTAGACATGGGAGAGAAGTAAGAATCAAACATATGGTTGAGTCATGTCTACGGCTGGAGCGGGATACAGTGGGTCAAGGCCTTGAGACATAAGGAAGTGACGGGAAGTAGGACCCTCATCATTTCTTTCAGTGAGAATGTAAGTTGGGTTGTCTACACAGAAAGCAGTATATATTCTAGGTAAGGACAATACCTTAGTGCATTCAGGAATAATGCCCCCAGTGCCTATTGCACCAAGTACTATGATTCTTATCTCTAGTAAGAATCCAAGTGCCCAAGGTTGGTGAACATCAGAGAGTCATAGCCTTATAGGGTAGGATGCATATCATGAGGCTACAAACATATTAGAAGTGACCAGATGAACCTGGGACCAAAGATCTTAGGTTCAGGACCAGAGATCAAAGGATCCAGTCACTAAATATTGAGTCTAGATAAGAAAGACTTTCTCAAGGTTTTCTTTCAAGAGAATTGGTTCAAATAATCCACCAGGCTAAAAACCGTCTTCTTCTTTAATAGAGTCTTAGCTATAAATAGATTGATGCAAATGTGTTTAACTTCTATGAAAAAGATAAGTCTTGGAAAATAATAAATTATGCATGTTTATAGTTTGAGGTCCTTTTTTCGCCCAGCGAAGTCAAGATAAAGTGGAGAAAACAAAGCCATTACATATTTTCAGCCATCCAAAAATTACAGCATCAATGTGGGTGGTAGTTGTGATTTAGTTCATCTCAGTTCTCTTTCTCTAGACACTCTTTCATATAGCTGTGAGAATGGAGAATGGAAAGGCCTGGGGACACACAATGCTATAACAAAATAAAGATTGATTCAGAAACAGGGACAGGAGATGGCAAGACTAAAGGTCTGGCTCGTGAGCCACACTGGAGCCAGATACAAGGGAATATTCTACGGAAGGTAGCAAAGTTCAATCCCTTAGTTCTGGCTGCTTACTCCAGACTGAGAAATGCTACCAATTCCTCACTTCTCTGTATTTTATTTTCTGTTGAAAGATTGATGATTACTTTAGCATCAGAGTGGGCGGACTTTTTCATATGTCTGCTGCAGTAAGCCTGCTGGAGTCTGGCAGCTTGCCTCACCTGGCAGCCAAGAGGCAGGATATACCCTACTGAAACTCGGGGGGTGGAAGAAAATTTGCCTTGGCCCATGTTTGCCTTAGAGAAACCCACTAACCACCATTTGGAGCAGGAACCAAGACGTTTGGGCAAGCAGCCAATTTCCAAAGGTTAAATATAAAACTTTAAATATGATTTGATAAGAATATAATACCATGCATTCTTCATTTGGGGAGCATTTAAAACATGTTTCTGATCGCAGACCAGGCCAACTTTTGTACCATAAATCAACTTCCTTATTTAGACCACAGATGAGGACTCTGAGGTTAAGATGAAGATTCATATAGTAAGTGGAGCTAATGACATTGCTGCACAAAGTGTAGACTTTATTAAAATGCTAATAGCAGTTCTGCAAGCTGGATCAAAAATAAGAAAAATAGATCAATGATTGTGCTGATGGCATCTCTCAGGGTGGGGCTTTATGTGCACGAAGGTAAAAGATGTGCATTTCTGGCAACTGTGACTGTATAATCATCAGTACGTAGTAATCTATAGTGGCCTAATGATGATAAAATATTTAGGATTTAATTTTATTGTTGACGAGAATTCAGAATTCTCGTGAGATTTGGACCCAGTTAACGTTCTTAGGTTTTTAAAGACATTGCTTTATCCCTACACACACACACAGGCAGTTGCTTTCAGTTCCTCTTCTTCAGCAATGAAGCATTATCTTGGCTTCATGTTTCTTCAATTAATTTTACCACCCACTTTTTAAAAAGAAAGCATTTCTAGTATCATCAATGAATATCAGCCTAGACTTGATAACAGATTTTAACATCTTGCATTGTGTTTTCGATGCAAACAAGCTGTCTCCTTATTGATAAATAGGTGTGTATACACAGAACACAAACACACCGGATCTAGTAAGGTCTAGAAATTATGTTTCCTATTTATACACTTCTGGCTTTCATTCCTTCTGCTGATAACATTTGCTGAATAGTAGTGGAGACTGGATTGAGTGTGTCCTGTTCATCACTATGAGAATCTGTGAGTTTAGAAAACAGTTAAGCATTGGATATTTTTTTCAGCAATTACTATTTGATCAAGTCAAATTTTCATTTTGAATTTTTTTTTTTTTTTAAGGAGCAACTAGCAGTGACTGGAGCACCAGCTTGGTGGTTAAGTTCCACTTTAGAGAATCTGGGTTCAAGTCAAGGGATCAACATGGTGACTTGTGGCTTTCTGTAATTCCACTCCCAGGGGATCTGGTGTTTTCTTCCGGCCTCCATGGTGCACTAGGCATATATGCATGTGGTACACACATATCTATGTAGGCGAAACACACATGCACATAAAAGAAATGCACAATTAATTAATTAAAAATTGCAACCAATCACGAAAGGTGCTATGAAGCCCATATGAAGTATGAGACACAGACTCTGTGAAGCTATGGAGTGAGACTCTGAACAGTTTCATGGTTCGGAAAGACAGACTGAAGGCTTAGATTCAGGGTTTCTCATCATGTCACGTCAGCTTGGGTATCTACAGTAAGTCTGTGGCGAAACTAATGAAACCCTGTTCAGTTTGCCCTCACCAACAGTATCCACAGGGTGGAGTTTGGTCCTGGCATGTGTATGGCAACAAGTATAAAGCACTTAGCGAGAGCTCACATGTTGGTGCACGCAGATCTAATACCTGACACTTGTAGTATTATCTGCTGTCCAGAGCACAGTGCAGCGAGAAGGTCCCTCCTTCATCATTGATGCTTTCCCACCTCCCCAAGTGGAACAGTCTTTCACAAATCCCCCAGGTAAACAGCAATCAGCCAGGAGTTTAGAGATGATTATTATTTATGTGTGCAGCTGTTCAAATGGGGAATTAACACGGCTTCTAAGTGATATTATTATTTGATATAATATACACTGGATTTGTTCAAGCACTATGATTTTCAATTATCTTCAATTAAGGTTTTAAATAAATGGCGAAGAACGGAAGCAATACAAAGCGTTTACAGATCCCTCTTCAGCATGTCTTAACCTTCCTGTCATTAAAAGCCCATAAAGAGTTACTATTTTCTACAAGGCAATTATGCAGATGTGTGTTTCTGAGATGTCTTATGAAATCACAGGAAATAATTTAATTGGCACTTTACGTTTTTGGTTAATGTCTTCATTCGAAATGAAGCTGCTCTATGAAGCAGAAAAGGGAAAGTAACAATCAAAATAGTTTTAGGGTGAAAGACTGAACAGAACGTCTAATGAACAAGGAGTTTTGACCTCAGGAACATTTAAGGGTTACAGCAAACGGAGCCAAACACATCATAGCGGGCTGGTCCAGGAGCCGTTCGGAATCTGAGGTTTTTATCTCATATCCTCGTTGCCCTACACCTGACACAATGGTGCTTTCAGTTCTGAAGTCAGCATTTCCAGTGCATCATCTTATAGGCATGCAGAACAAGGAAAGCAGCTATTCATCGGGCCAGGAAGAGAGCCACAGCTACCCAGTCTCCCCACCTCTCTCACCTTTGCCATTCTCTTTATGCCTGCAGGGATTCACTTTACTGCTTGAGTTACAAAAGAACTGCCTTAGCTTGTTGGTTTCCTACAAGCATTTTTTACAGGCGTATATCACCTTTAACTTCTCCACCCGTTAAATCACAAGCTTCTCATTAAAAAGGAGCTTGTGAAGATGCTATGAGCTGGAACTTTACTATTTTCCCGTACCGAGAAGCCAAAATTGTAGATGAGTTAATATGAGTCCGGACACATCACAACAGGCTCCACAGAATCAGAGTGGAGCTATTTAAGTGCTTGTAACCTTTTAATATACATTTGCCCCTTCCAATTATGTAACACAGAGAAATCTTTAAATTTTATGCTATTGGTAATATATAACATGTTAGAGTATGAATGAAATGTATGTTCTTTTTTCTTTCCTTAAAATAAGATAGCATAGTTTACAATTTTTGGTATTTGTTAAAGCATTTCTATTTGTGATTGTGTGTGTGTGTGTGTGTATTCCATAGCATACATGTAGAGTTAGAGGGATTCAGTTCTCTTTTTTCAGAATGTAGGTATCAAAGCTAAATTTGCCAGGTGTGGCAGGAGGCTATATTTGCCCTATGAGCCATCAAGCTAATACTCCACCCCTTTTTGACCGACTCATTCAAATATCTTCAGATCTGTTTCTGTCAGATAGCCCCACATCAAAACTAGATTCATTTAGGTATTGTTTTCAGAGAAATATTGTTAGCAATGGCAATGACTAACTGAGCATGCCCTATATGCAAAGTAATTATAAATTGTACAAGGCTTACAGGTTGTACAGTTGGGATAAATGGAGAATCATGTCAACACACAAGTAGTTTCCCCAAAGTCTTAAGATGAGTAACTTTTTTTATTCTAAAAAAAAAAAATAGTCTAGACAGATGTAAAACATTAGATATTTTTCAAAGTATAAGCTACAAAATTGCTTTCATTAAAATTTTTATTATCTCTCTCTTATCATGTTTTAAATTTATAAGTTAGTTTAAGATTTCATATCTGTTATGTGCCAACATAAGTCTATATTGAAAAATGATACCTAAGCCATCTAAGCCTTATCATTTAGTAGTTTACAGTCTAGTGAGAGACAGGACTTTAAGCAGTTCATAACTCCAAGTACTACAGGAAGGAGGTGAAGATGGGCACGCACAGTGGTACACACATGTGATCACAGCTCTTGAAATCGGAAGGCAGGAGAATCATAAGTTTCATTTTAGCCGCGTCGTATGGGAATACACTTTCTCTGGAGGGAGAGAAGATAATATTAAGACTATAATCCTGATAGCAATAAAGTTATTACATCTTTCACTTCCTCTCTAGGGTGAATTGTTACATCTTATTTTTAATTATGCTTTGGAAATGATCCATTTTTTTCTCTACGCATTTATTTTGCCTATCTGGCTACTCAAAATTATATAAAACAGACAATGACATTGATTTCTTGGTGCTTGCATTTTAAGACTATAAATATAAGGTAGAGTTAACAAAGAAAACATAAGATCTCAACAACTACTAATTCTCTAAACATCCTCGGGCTTTTCTGTTGCTTCATCTGTTTCTGTCTTTGAAAGTGCTGCTTCATCCCTGGCTGTCAGGAGTCTGTCAAAGGAGGATTTCTGGAGAACTATACCCTGCAGGGATGTGGCTGCCTACAGCAGCCATTTGACAGCTCTCCAAAGGATCTTCTTCCTCTCATTTGCCCCTCTAGGGGCCCCTTCTGTAGTCTGTTTTAATACATTCCCCTCTAGGAGAGCATATATTAATTTCTTTCTATGGATTTGTTCATCTGAAAACAACTGGTTCTTCCCTTAGAATATAGGCATTTCACCAGTTTCCTGCACTCTTAGAATATACCCATTCTGTAGAAATTGACCTTTGACCCATCCTTTCTTTGAGAAAAAAAATTGGTATATTTAAACAAAACCTCTATGCTGTAGGTGATTTGGTCTATTAAGAATTTATTAACGCCTTAATATAAGATTAAGTCTATAGCTTTTTTTTTTTTTTTTTGCTAAATGTGGTGTGATTACAGCACAATTTTCTGTTTTTTTCCTTTTCTTCATGTTCCCCAGGAAGTTGAGTATCTTGTCAGATTTTCTAACATCACCCTAAAATTCCTTGCACAGTGATTTGGATGGTTCTAAAAAGACTATGTTTGTATTTTTAAATTTTGCGTTTTTACTGAAAATTATCTGTGGGACAACCTTGAGAAATATTATTTTAAGTAACAATTCTCTATTCATTCTTAAATTACAAGGGCAGAATGAAAGGATATCAGCATGGAGATTTACTAAAATAGTATATGTTTTCCAATGATCTAATTTGAATTAATAGAACTTAATTACTCTGTACTTTGAAACATCAGCACGTAGAGTTACTTATTAAACTTATTATATGTTTTCCACTGATCTATTTTGAATTAATAGAACTTAATTACTCTATATCTTTGGAATAATATAAGATAGAGTTTATAGAAAAAAAGTTAAAATATGCTAATCATATACATTCTTAATGAGCTATCTGTAAAAGGAGACTGCTTGCTCATTTGCTGGCTGCCCAGACCCAAATAACCGCACAAAAACTATATTAATTACAATAATCTTTGGCCTATTATCTCTGACTTCTTATTAACTAACTCTTACATCTTAAATTAACCTATTTCTATTATTCTGTGTATCACCACGAGACTGTGGCTTACTGGTAAAGTTTTCCAGTGTCTTTCTCCTTTGGCAGCTACATGGCATCTCCATGACTCTGCCTACTCTCTCTATATATCTCGGTTCATATTTCCCACCTTGCTTTACTCTGCTAAGCCATTGGTCAAAACAGCTTTATTCATTAGCCAATAAAAGCAACACATGTACAGAAGAACTTCCCACATCAGTTATCATAGTTTAATATATATTGGCTTATTTTCAGTCCAAAACCAGTGGTGGTAATGAACTTTTCAAATGATGAAACATCATAAATTAATAGTTAGCAGAGGTGTTCATCAGCTTTCCAGTGCTGTAATTAAATACACGACAGAACTAATTTAGAAGGAGGAGATTTTATTTTGAGTCACTGTTTCAGAAGTCTATGGTAACTTGTCTCTGTGCTTTCAGGATCTGATGCTGCACACAATGCCATAGGAGGATTGTGTGCCAGGCAAATCTGCATTGTGTTGGGCACAAAACAGGGAGATGCTCCAGCAATAAATATGCAAGTGCACAGATTTGTTCTTTCCCTGAAATGTGTGACGATAAAGAGAACTTCAACATATTTTGTAGATTTATTTATTTATTGTGTATATGTGTGTGTATTTGCACATACTGTTGGAAAAGTATGGAAGCCAAAGGATAGCATGCAGAACTCCATTTTCTTTTTTCCTCAGATGGATGCTGGAGTTTGAACCAGGTCATCAGGTGTGGCAGCAGGCATCTTGCCACTGAGCTGTCTCACTAACCAGATATATAAGAACAGGCTGTTTCCTGTTCTCAAAAATATACGCTTTTATCCTTTCTTATGATAGAAGTAATGGGGTGCTCAGTTGTGTGTCCTTAGGAGAATTTCATTACGTGTTGGTGAAATTTCCCTTAACCTCCAGATTGTCATAAAAACTCTTACTCTATTGTTGTGTTTTGTCTAATAATAAAGCCATACTTCATCTTGTGTGTAATAAACCTAAATTTTCTCAAGATACAGGAAGCAGTGGGTATCTAATCGTAGAGAATGGGAAAATCTTATTCTGTTTAATTAGTAAATAGACTGTCAGCAAATCTCAGGTTATTAGGCATGTGTGTCGACAGCTTTAACCACCGAGACATCTCACTAAAACCATTTATATATCTCATTAGACGTAACCTTTATGTCAATATTCTACTGTTATGGCTTGAATATTTTGGGGAGACAGAATCTCCATGGCTGGCCTGGAACTTGCTTTGTATTAAGATGGACTTGGATTCACAAAGAACCTCTTACTTTGCTTTGAATACTAATGTCAAAGGGACACATTACAGAACCTGACAGTGTTTTGGATCTTGAGTATCTCCCAGGGACACATGTTAGGAGCTTGACAACATGTCCCTGGGACCCCTGGGAAGAGGTAGAACCTTTGAGAGCCAGGACTACAAAAGATGTAGATTTCCAATGCTTACATAGTTTCCACTGTAAGGAGAGGAGAGGACCCTTATGGACTTGTCAACCAGAGACATCAAGATAATATGGCAGACCACATGGCCCCAGAAGGTATTAACCCACAAGAAAATGAAATTTCCCTGGATGTTATGGAAAATTAATACAAACAAGAAAGCTCACATATTGGAGAGTGAAAACTCTACAGAAAATTAAACAAAGTGATATGGCAATTATTCTAGAGGGCTAAATATTATAAATTATTTTATTCTTTTTATTCATTTCCTTTTTATTTGCTTATTTACTTTTAAGTTAAACTTGCTTTCATACAATATATTTTGATATGTTTGTTTCTGCAAGATCCTTTCTACTTCCTTAGCCACCCATCTCCAATGCAACTCAATCTTCGATTTCCCACTTTTATTACTTGTATAGTAAGTTAAAAATTAAATACTGGTTTAACAACTTTAGTATCTAGAGGGAAGGAGAATGGAATTTACAGATATGCCTGCTGAAAATTGTTTGGGTATTATGGGAGACAAATCTGGGTAGAAATTTCCCAAGGAAGACATACAAGTACCCAATAAACATATGAAAAGTTATTTAAATGTTAATCAAAATGATCATAACCTACAGAGAACTAGAATTTTAAAAAGATATATAAAGAGCTTTAGGGAGAGTATTGAAAGTCAGAACTGTCACACCCTTCTGGTGGGATTGCACAATGGAAAGGGGATTTGGCCAGCTATTTCTCAAATGATTGACTGCATATAGGGCTGTTGTTACAACCGAGAAATCACACCAGATATGTACCAAAGAGGAACAGAAACATGGTTACATAAAAATTTGTTTTCCAATGGTTAGAGTAGGATTTTTCAAGGTGGTCCGAAAGGGAAAGTCCCCAAATTTTTATCATCGAGTGAGCAGGTAGACAAAATGTTATATTATAGAGTAGCTGGTCAGTAGAATGAGTGCTGGCGCAAGCCTTCCTGAGGTGAACGTGGAAGCATTTTGTTAAGTTAAAGAGCACAAACACAGAGATTTTATTATGTGTCTCCACTCACGAAATGCCGGAAGAGAGAAATTAATAGAAATTAGTTGAAAAAGGAGAAAGTAGGTTAATGTTTGCTTGAGGCTGGAGGAAGATTTGGAGGACTCCTTGCCCTGTAGGCAGCAATAGTTCAATGAAAGGGAGGTTGTGTTTGAGGTAAGAAAAATGTTATAAAATCGTCTGTATTGATGGTTACCTGTGGAGCTGTGACTGCGCCGAAATCTGAAGGTCAGAGGGAGCCACAGGATGAGTGAGATGGGTTTCCCTAGGGTGCTGTTACTCATCATCATTTGCAGAGATACCTGGTCCATTTAGGGATATTTTAAAACGTCCATTTCCTCTGTTGGAAGCAGAGACATTCATCCCTTTGCTCTCCAGTTGTGACAATTTAAAATATCTCTAGGCATTGTCAAGGAGCACAAAGGGAGTGAGGGTTTCCCCAGTTAAGAGCACCACTCTAGGTCCTAGAAATTGAAGCCATAGAGAACTGTAGAGGAGAATTCTGCCTATGTTGAAGAATTTACTTGGATTTTTGACTATTTAAACCATGACCAGTTATGTCTGAGTCATCTGGGGCTAACTATAACAAGGTATTACAATGGCTTATCTTAAGTAACAGAAATATCTTTCTCATCATTGTGGATGGTAAAATCCAGGTTTTCTAAAAGGAGGAAAGTAGAGGAACTATTTTCTTGTTCGTTTGGTGTCCCACTCTAAAGATCATAATTACTTCCTATAGTCCTTAACTCTTAATAGTCACATTGGGAATTAAAGAATAAACAACTTCATTAAGATGCTCGTGTGTGTATGTAATATAAAACAATATGATCCCCTATGGCTTTTAGCAGCATCCTTACTTTATTTATTCCTTCCTTCCCTCTATATTAGCCTCTGAACTACCATGATTTCCCAACTTCCTTTTTGTATCAACTGTATCCCCTTTCTAGGGCCTTTCCTCCATTCCACATGGTCCCATTTTATCTTCCTGTTCTGGGATTCCCCTCTGTATTCAGTGATTATGTTTTATTACCATTGCTTAATAAAGAATCTGCTTTGGTCTATGGTAGGGTAGAATAGGTGGGAAAACTGAATGCAGGAAGAAAGAAGACAGAGTCAAGCAGACAGAGTCAACCATGTAGCCACTCAAGACCTAGATGTGAGGTAACAAACCATGAGCCGTGTGGTAAAATATAAAATAACAGAAATAGGTTGATTTAACATGTAAGAACTAGCTAGGACTACACCTGAGCTGTTGACCAGTGTTGTAATTTAAACAGTTTCTGTGTGATTATTTGGGTCTGGGAGGCCGGGAAATGGAAGCACACTCTCCATTTACATCTTCCTGTTTTATGGCATTGCTTCAGCTGTAGACTGACATCTAAACATCTAAAGGGTTGGAGCTTCAAACTGCAAATAAGAAAGAAAATGTGGCATTTGAATTTATAGGTTTAGGTTACAAGATCAACTTCGTACTTTTTAGATCCAGCCTGTAGATTTTTTGATTTCACTTTCTTTATGGCTCCATTGGCTATGTGGATTGCATTTCCATAACAGTTTGTTAGTTGAAGGACATTTAGAACATTTTCATGCCCTAGCTACTATGAGTACAGCATCAATGGACATGGTGAGCAACAATCCATGGAGTAGGATGTTAGTCTTTTGTGCTTACATCTAGGGGTGATGTTGCTATATCATATGGTAGATTTAGTTTTAGCTTTCTGAGAATTCTCCACACTGATTTCTACAGTGGCTGCACCAGTTTGCAAAACTACCAAGAGTGAATGAATGTTCCTTTCATCACACCTTCACCAGCAGTTGTTTGGTCATCCTTTCATTCTGATTGGGGTAAGAGGAAATCCCAAAGTGGTTCCCCTATATTTCCCTAATTGCTAAGGAATTGATAAACACATTTTGACATATTTCTTAGCAAATTTTATTTCTTCTTTACAGAATTCTCTGTTCAGAACAATAGCACATTTTAAAAATTTGGTTATTTGTATCTTTGATGGCTTTTTTTTTTGACTTTTTAATGTAATCTGTCAGATGTACAGCTGGCAGAGACTCTCGCCTACTTTATGGACTTTCTCTTCACTTGCCTCTTTCACTTGTTTTACCAAAGCTTTTGAGTGTTAAACTGCCCCAGTTTTCAGTTGTTGGTCTTAACTATCCTTGGGCAAAGGGAATTGTAGTCAGAAGCTCTTTTCGGGCACTAATATCACATAGGGAAGTGCCATGTTTTCTCTTAGCAATTTCAGCACTTTTCAATTCATTTTGAAGCCTTTGATCCTTTTCGAGTTAATTTTTGTGCAGGGAGATGGATATGGGGGTGATTTCATCCATCTCCATTTGGATGCCCAGTTTTTCCAGCACTTTAATCCTTTCTTTCTGCAGCATGGGCTTTTGTATCTTTGTCAACTACCAGATCGTAATTCTTGCATACATTTATGATTGAGTCCCCCACTTTGTTCCTTCCATCAGCGTGTCTGATTTCATCACAGGATTATCTGGGATTTCTTACTATAACTCTGTATTTATCATGAAATATGGAGTAAGACTCTCCCCACAGTTACCTGTTGTGCTAAGGGTTGTTTGCCCATTTGAGGTCATCTGTGGTTCTATATGAATTTTGGACTAGTTTGTTTTATTTCTGTGAAGAGCACTCTGCTTTTTTTCTTTAGAGTCACAATTTGTTAATTGCTTTGGTAGAATAGCTGTTTTCACAATATTAATTCAGTTTAGTCCATGGCAAGATGGAAGGTTGAATAAAAATAAAAACCAAAGTTTGGATGGCATTATATAAAAAAATGAAACCCTATGAAGAATATGTCATAAAAGTTACTCCTCTCTAGAATTCCTTTAAGGACACTAGAGCATATATAGAAATATCCTACTGTCATCATACATCATTAAAAATGTTAGGAATTTCCTCTCATTATTCATTTTTACTCTGACTTGAGTCTTCAGAGTTTTTTTTTTTTTATTTCAAAGTTTGTGGTGAATTAAAAAAAATCTCAATTTATCTGGGTATTTTTTCTTACCTGTGGTGTTTTAGTGACATGAAAATAATTTTTAATTTATTTGCTTTATTAAAGTTAAAATATATTTGAACACAAATCACTACGATACTTTTCAAGATCTTCACTAGAAAAGGTGTCATAAGTGAAATATTTGTCTAATCTTATTTCCAACCATTCATAGCAGACTTCAGGCATGCATTGCAATCTATTATTCAAAACTTGCACATTCATTGTTAAAACCCAATGGTTCAGTTTACGCAGGAAACTCTTCTTGCATAATTACGCCATTTGATGTAGTGATATTTATATATACGTTCACTCCTTTAAACAATGATTCTGTTAAAAGTTGTTATTTCATCAATTAATTGTAAAACTGAAAGCCTCTTGGTCAAGGGATCAAACTTGTATTTTTAGCAAATGATTCATCTTCTTTTTACTGTATACATTCATCAACATATATGAGAAACAGCAGAGCAGGTATGTTTGAAAGAATTAGCCCATCTATCAAGCTGACACTTTGGCTGCTTCACACAAAAAAGCAGATTCTATCGCTGGTGTCTAGAGAGGCAAATTCAAATCAAATCCTGTGTGCCATTTGGGGACCTATGATTAACGAGAGCTTGCTTGGTTTTATTAATCTTCCTGAGTTTTTGACACCCTTCTCTTGTCACATAACCTCTCATGTTGGAAGCCACCTTTATTTTCTGAATGTTTAATGTATACTTAATCAAAATGTAGGTTTGGAATTTTTCCTTAAATTCTAAAAACACGCTTCTTATGAGACTTTTATTCCTATGTTAAATACCTATCCTTCTGTATATTATAAATAGCTATCTATTTCTCCATCCTTTTACTAAGAAAACCCTCCTGGCCAGTCACATATTTAAATAATTATCTGCTGTTATAACCTCAATCATATATTGCTGGTTCCAGTTTTGGAATATGTAAAACTATAACAAAGCTTTAAAATTTAATATCAGAATAGCAATCATTTTAGTAGCCCTCACAAGGCCAATGACAGGTTCTTGAATGCAGTTTTTCAAGCAAACGTGAATAGAGTCTGAATCACCTTCCAAAGAGAATGTGTCAGCCATTATTATCTTCAGTAGAACAAGGTAATGGCTAACCAAATGGTGAAAATGTTTCGTGAATCTGCTAATGAGAGATTAACTGTTTGAAAAAAATGCAAGTAGAATTTTTCCCATTTTTAATTTAATGAATTTAGAGATACAGGTTTAGGCACGGAATGGTTGATCTTGATTGCCGATGCCATCTCTAGGAGCACAAGTCAAAACCATCTCTAGGTAGATCCAATATGTTCACTGAACACAGGCCAAGTTCATGATCTGCTTAATGTGACTCAGGACTTGTTACAAGTAGGAAAGGAGTCCTAGATTTTAGGAGGTTTATATTTAAAATTAGGAAAAGACTAAGTTCACATTCAGTGGATTCACAGGCGGGTCAATTGCTGGAGCCTAGAATTGCACAGAAACAAGTTCAAACTGACTGCTGCTTAGTGAATCCTGTTGTCTGGGTGTCATAACCGTGAGAAACTGCTGAAAGGAACAGAACCAATGAATATTCCATCATCACCCCAAACACACCTGCCTTCTAGTGTAGAATACCACTTGATGATTAGATCCTGTCTCCTTTGTAACCTTATCATCCTTATCTTAAACTTGTCCCTCTAAGAAGCCTTAATTTAGAAAAGGACTAGACAGAATTTCTATAGAACTTGGTACTAAACGGCTTAGACTTTGAGGCCAAACAGTTTTCATATTTAGTTCTGCTGTTCTTTCAGGAAATGGATGCTGGGTAATCCATTAGCAGTCTATCTGATACCCGCACAGCTCTATTTACGAGAAAAGGTGGAAAAACCTGCTTTGGTCCCTTTGCAGATTCCTGTTCTAGGCCAGCTGATCTGCACATTGTGACCATTGGATGGCATATGCGCAATCAATGCATGACAGCCAGCATTTGGTCGTGTGGGCTGCCTCAGGTCGCTGCTTTTATTAGCACTACACATCATTTTGATTGAGCATACACTAAACAACAAACAGAAATAAAATGTACATTGATTGGAAACAAAAACATAAAGCGATTACAAGCTACAAATCAGAAGACTACAATCCTCCAAACTGAAAGACAATCTCCTAAAATTTCTCCAGAATAATAGTCCCCAAAATAAGCATTGCAGCTTGGATGAGAGGTGCCCTGGTGGTTGGGAGCCAAGGAGTTCCAGAAAGTCACAGTTTACAGCTCTGTTCCAGGGGAATGTTTGCCCGGTTCAAACACTGCTGTAGGGGAGGGTTTCCAGTGAAGTTGTTACAGCTCCCGAGAAGTGGTACGGCTCTGCTAGGCTAGGAGAAAATTTCCCCAGCAAAAGGGTCACAGCTCTGCTTTGCTGCAGCGACAGTGTCACAACAACAAACCTCACTCAAGGGATTTATTAGGAAGAAGACTCCAGGAGGTTGGCTGCCGTGGATGAGGAAAAGCAGCGGAGGGAACAGGGTACAGAGATTACACGGGGTTTCTTTAGAAGGGCGAAGCTTTCCAGGGTGGCTGCGATTTTTGTGGTATGATTCTGGGGCCAGTTTCAGGATTGGTGGCACTTTGTGTGTTCAGAGATAGGTGGCATTTTGAGCTCGGGGACCACAGGGATTGGTGGGATTCTATGTTTAGGCATTGGGAGTGTAATTATAGCCTGACTCTGGGGCAAGCTCAGGGATTGGTGCAATTTCCATCCCTGATTTGGGGGGTGGGGAATTAAGTCAGGGTCAGGGTCTGCTTCCTTGTCCCTGGTCTCCAGTCTGGTCAGAAGCAGCTTGATTTTCCTTGTCTGTTTTTACCATACATCTGAAGGTACTTACAAACAAGAACCGCTGGTGTGCCATGATCAGTAAACAGTGGCATAGCTGATCTAGCTGGTATTTAAAAAAAAAAACTAATAACAAAAAAATTCTACATAAGTAGATTGACTCAGCACTGTTTCGTGAAATCTCCGTTTAGCTTTTTATCGCACGCAAGTATGCGTAATGGTTTGCTGCCTCTGGGTGTAGTTTGAACAGAAGGGGGGTCTAAATTACAGAGAGGTGGGGAGAACAAGAAGAGAGGATTGTCTTCCCATGCTATATGATGCAGAACAAAACTTGGGTTGTTAATACAAGTGTGATAAAGTGCATCCCAGTGAGAAGAAACCCTTCTAGAAAGGCCACTGTAGGTCTTGGTTAGGTGATTGAGAACTTAGAACCACTTTAGAACCATAGCCTAAAGCACAGCTGGGCAGACAAGCATGTCTGGTCCCTATCTGCACTGCCTCGGCCAGCTAGCCAGGGCTCAGTAGCTTATTCCATCACCTTCTTCTCAGCTACTTGAGTCTCAAACTGGTAAAACTAAAGGAAGTGTGGCAAGCAACTTTTCCCACATAAAGAATAAATAATCTTGTTTGGGACATGAGCAATACTGGGAACCCCCGTCTCACTGTCTTTTCTCAGGTGAAGGAGATGTTAGGCACTCAGTTCTAGTTATTTCTCTTCTCCAGCTACCCAGCTTTGTTCATTTCCTTCTGGATGGGTGGTGGGTGCAAAGATGCTCTAGGATGGGTATGGCTAGGCCTGACCCCGTTAGTCTGCGGCTCTGGACTGTAGATGAGTCCACTAGCTGCATCTTGAAACCTCACTTTAAAAAAGAGTCATATTACCTACATGCTAATATGAATTCAGTTTCTAATACATGCTAGTCCCTCTTCTAAGCATTAGACACACTTGGTTTCTCCCCTCTTGAGTTCATACTCTAGTAGGAAAGAGAGATAGTAAATCACCATTCCAGACACAAAGACTTGAACATAGCTTTCCACTGCCATGTGTCTGGATATTAATTGAATCTGATTGTTCAGAATATGAGAACAGTTCTTTATCTCCATTAATTTTTTCAAGTTCCAGAAAAAAATGTCATCAATTTAACAAGAAAAATGGTTGAGTGAAATGAAGAGCTTTGTCCTTAAATATCTTAAATTTTTTGTTTCTGTCAGGCTTTCCTAATCTGTGCCTGTTTTTGCTCGGAAGAAATAGCAGACAGCAACATACGCCAGTCTTCAAAACTCACGTTCATCACACGGGTCTGAGGGCCCAGAGTCACATGCCCCAGCTCTTGAGAATCCCGGGATGTAACAGTGGAATGCAAATATTTAGACTCAAGTTATTTTCATACGTGTCAACCTTTTGTCGTAAGATGGTTCAAATTAATAAAGAAAAAATATACAATGCAGCACAACTTTCCCCTCATAATTTTTTTTTGCAGTGCTAAAACTAAAATACTTGCTAAGTAAATATTTTGACATCTGAAAGTTTATTCAGTTTTGTACTTAGTATCTACTGGAAATTAAAATTTAGTTAGATTAATACAGATTCGTTGGGGATGTACGTATCGTGATTATTCTAATGAAATGTAATCACACAAAAATAATTTAATGTTTAAAAATAAAATAGTTTTGTTTCTGGTGTGCATCATGTCAAAAAATAAGGATAATATAGACTAAAGTTTTTAAATTTCCTGTAGACCTTTTTTCTTTGTCTTATTTTTGTTTCAAAAATAATAAAAAATATATATAATGGAGTGAAATAAATAAATAGTGTCCTCTAGTGCTCTTTAAATGAGTTATTACAATATTAAGTAGATATTAGAATAGGCTGCTTTTATGTTATGAATTTATTTCATTATAGTAGGTGCAAATATAAAATTTTTTATTAGATTGACATAGTCTTCATTCTAAGAAGATAAAGAATAATTTGAATAAAAAAACTTTGTGTATACAGATGTGTGCCCATGTTTTACATATATATATGTAACGTATGTATATCTAAAAAACAAAACACAATAGACTCCTGCTGACGGAATACATGAACACTTATTCTTCTTACTATATCTTAGAAATTGTTTCAAGCAGAACAAGGGAAACTTTGTTCTACCTCTCAATGACTGTGTAGTGTTTTCCAATCAGATGATCCCATGGTTCATATTTAACCAGTACCTAGGTTTGTAGCTTGGGAAAGGAATCCTGTACTCAGCATGTAAAGCTTTTTACATGGTACTCACCTGGAGGAATCCTGTGATCTCCTTAGTGGAATCTTGTGAGCATACCACTGTATTGAGAAACTAAGGCACACAGGGTTTCAAAGGAGGCCAACTTGAGCAATGGTACTCTTACCTCAAGCGAAGTGACTTCTAGATTCATTTTGAATATATTTAGGCAGTTGAATCACAATACAGTTTTGTATGACACATTCATGGTGTGTGTGTGAATTACTATCCTTTTCAATTAAATTTATTATGCATTTATTTATACAAAACATTCATATTTTAACATATTCTTGAAGTCCTCCTAAAACACCACATGTTCCATAAATTTGAGTTGTTTATGACACAGTGAAAACTGGAGCCCTGAAGTACCAAAGAGGTGGCTGAGCCACCAGTTAAAATCCATCAGGGTTGGCATGAGAAAGCTCGCGAGGGAAATGTTGGTGATATTTTAATAATGACCGCCTCTGTAGCAATGAATGTGTTCATAGATTTTTCTATTCTTATGCTAAATATTTTGACAATGCTGTTTTACTTTGTGATTGTATCATGGCCATTTTAATTAGTGTTCTTTTGAAAGCTTAGAAAATAAAAACAGATAATCTCATATGAAAATATTTTGATTACTCTTCGAAAGACTGAAAATATTTTTTTTTTTTTTGGTTTTTCGAGACAGGGTTTCTCTGTGGTTTTGGAGCCTGTCCTGGAACTAGCTCTTGTAGACCAGGCTGGTCTCGAACTCACAGAGATCCGCCTGCCTCTGCCTCCCGAGTGCTGGGATTAAAGGCGTGCGCCACCACCGCCCGGCTGAAAATATATTTTTGATTATGTTCTTTTAGCTTCAGCTTAATGTTGCAATGTGTTCTTTGGAACCTATAACCTAAACTGCTATCATACTGTTATCATTCCTCTGAATTAAAAAATTTGTAAATATTAAAAAAAAATTATCCAAAATAAACCCTTAAAGCAGCCCAAGCATTGCGTTTGGTAGTGAAAACAGATATGGTTAGTGAGTATGCTTCTGGTACTCATTAGTTGGGAATAAGCAAAAAAGAAAGAAAATCTGTGGAAGAACAATTCTTATGCCTAAAACTATGGCGTGAACTGCTTTTGAACTCCTGGTATGATTTTGATACATGGACAATGAATGTCTTAATCATTCCTGTTAAGATAGTGCAGAGTTTTGCTGGGATTAATGGTGTTCCATACAACTGTGTAAAGAAACAAGAGTGAGCATAGGACAAATACCAAGCAAAGCATTCCTGTTCTGATTGCTCCCTCCTGCTTAGCTTGACAGGAGAAAGAAAGATACTGCTGCCTGCTTCTCCCTGACACCGTTCCTAACCTTACAGCTGCATTGTATCTGTAGGGGAAATCTTTTGGCAAATTGCATTTTACCAGATTGGAGTTAGTTGTGGGGGCCGTGAATGTAGAATTCCCAGAGAAGCGGTGTTTGGGGAAATGTTGCTGGAGGGTGATCTTAGAGACCAACAGAAGAAATGGAAGAAACAAAGGTGGTGAGAAACGGGGTGGTCCATGTGGTTCTGGCACTTGCATCCCGCAGGGAGAGCTCTGAGCCGCAATGATCGTCTGGGTTCACCTGACTCTGCTCACAGCTGTGGGCTACCCAGGGAAGGAGCTTGACCTTGGGCAAGGAGACTCTCTGTTTCCGCATAGACATCAGCTGAAAGTTTTGACAGCTGAACTTTGTTGGCAGTATTCTCAAAAACTATGGGAATAAATTCTTTTATTCCTATAGGACATTGTCTATCACATATAACAGTCTTGTCATCAGATGAAGGCAAAGAAGGGAGGAATGAGCCCAGAAATCCAGCAAAGAAACAGAGAAAATTCATTAAGAGAATGGCAGATGAGAGAGGTGAAGGATTGTTGTAGCACTGGATTCTATCCACTCCAGACACTAGTGAATACTTTAAAAAACAACAACCCTACTATTTGTTTATAATCAAGAGATTATTCAGTTATACTTCGTGCCAGTATGAATAACTTTGGGTGGTGGTGGCACACACCTTTGATCCTTTAATCCCAGCACTTGGAAGGTAGTGGCAAGAGGATTTCTGTGAGTTCAAATCCAGGCTAGTCTACAAAGCAAACTCCAGGACAGCTAGAGCTGTTACACAGAGAAACCCTGTCTAAAAAACCAAAAACTGAAAAATAAACAAAAACAAAATAAAACAAAGAAAAAAGTCACTTCCGATACTTGTTTGTCATAAAAGGCATTGTTTGTTGTAAATTGATTCGGAAGAAATATTTTGAGTAAAAATTCCTTTATAGTTACTTGAGAACTTTTATGAAGAAAGCTTCTATTTAACTTTGTAATTTGTAAAATGAAGAAAATGATATGAGCTACTCCCAGGCTATTGTAAAGAATTGTCTACTGAATCCTTCCTTAAATGCATCACCACTCTTACTGCCAGCACTGTGATAACAGGGTTCCCTAACCCTGAACACTGGGGACAACCCACTTCCTCACGTAGCATCCACAAGTCTACAGTTTCACTTTCTTTGCTTTTTTTCTAAGATGCAATGAAAAAAGTCTGGAAAAGATAAATAACATTTCATCTGCAATATTCATTTATATGCATAATGCTTTTTCTCCATTAACCCTGATTTATTGCTTTTTTTGTTTTAATTTATTCAAGGTATTTAACTCAGCCAATTCATAATTCATAGATATTATACTTATAATTATTTTCCTTTGTCTCCTGAAAACGTTTGGTGATTGATTTTTTACAAACATCTAACAAGAACCCCAATGCCCACTTCCCATCTTTGAATCTCAGTGTAAGAAAAACAACTGTAAATAAATGTTTTCATTGTTCTAAGCACTCCCATTGTCTAAGGTGACAGTTTAGCAAGCTAGCTAATGAAGAAACCACAGCTGGGATGTTGTGAAAAGGGAAATGCTGAGTTTAGACTCATCATGGAAGTCGGTGACATGAATAGGTTAGGGAGGCAAAAGGTGCAGAGTCTCTGGAATAGGCTTACTCAGAATAGCACATCTTATACAAAAATGTGACTGCAGGTCCAATGCTACATATAGCCAATACATCCTACCATCTTCAAACTCAATTTCCCGATAAATTTTAGACGATATTACTGATTACAAGACTTTGACACAATCCCTAGATAGTATTACAGTCACTCAACTGTTGTGAAATTTATCTTTATGTTGTCTTCTAGTCTACCAAGTAATGGTGTGGACACGAAGATCACTTTTAGTTAGGAACCATTTTTTTTTCCTTACACCTCTGTGCTTGGAACATTCTGCAATGTGCTAGGATTATTTTATTTGTCCAATTACCTTCCTTAACTCAGGCTAGCTGGAGAATCACCCTTGAAGCCTTACTATAATTACCATAAGTGGACACAAAACTTACTCTCTTATTCCTGACGGATTTGTTAGTCACATACACTGTGCTCTGGAATATACAGTTAGACTCAAGGGATGAATGTGAACCTATGGTAGGGTAATCCGAGTTGTACCTTCATTCTCTGACATGGAGGGGAATTTTCCCTGACTTAGGTTTGAAAGAGATCTGTCCAAGCATAGTTTTTGACCATCTGACAGCTAATTTTGGCCACATTGAGTCTTCTGTCCATAAATAAAAAGAAGAAAATACAAATAATCAAATGCAAAACTAGGGGAATGGGGGAAGGAAGGAGGGTAAATAGGAACTTTGGAGCTTCATTTTTTTAATGCTCCTGCTTCAGTGATCCCATCCCACATTTGTGCTCTGTGACTTACAGCTATTATAGTGGGTTTCCATCATTCATTAGCCTTGTCCAGCCCTCTTCAAGGCCACAATAGACCCTTAGTCAGTCAATATCTACTAGTCAACAGTGAATTTTCTGTACTTGGGAATACAGTACAGCTACTTCCCTAGTCAGGATAAACTTGAGAATGAAAGTCTGTATACACAAATTATCTGGGGTTCACAAAGTGTTTGATCAATTTCTTAAAAGCAAGGTTTAGTCCTAATGAGCTTCCCATAAATTTACATATGACCGATTTTGACAGCACGATTTTCCACTAATTACCAAGTGTATGGAATGATAGCACTCAGCTCTTGAATTTCCCTGATGTCTTCCTGGTTCCCTCAGCATTAGCACGAAGGCAAAGGTACAGTCTGATACACTGATCCGATCCCTGCAGTAGTGTTAGGCAGGATGCTCTGCCCTGAGTGTGCCTAGTTCCAAGACTGTTTATAGAAGAGGAATGGCCTTTTCCATCACTTACCAAGTGCACAGCTTCGAAGCACCTGAAGGGCTACTTCCTGGGGAGTTATCAAATTCTCCAGTTGCTTCTGAAAGCTCTTATGTCACATTCCAGGGATTGCTGTGTGAACCATTTCAAATACTCTGTTAGAAGGATAGCCCTTCACAATGGGTAGAATGGGCAACTTGAATATTCTTTTCATCTCCAGCTTTGTCTGGCAATTTTTGTAAAGACACAAAGGACTCATTATCTGAAAAGTATTTACTCCATCACTTCAGAGCATACTTTCCAGAGCCTCAAACCGTTTACAGTACAGTGCGGTGCATTAGACCGCCGCTCCCAGAAGACTCACAGCCTAGAAGGTTAACAACTCATTGACCTTTCGTGGAAACTCATTCTATCTTTTGTTGTTGCTATGCTCATGTATCCTCCTGAAATGAATTTTTTTAAATATTAAGATTAACTTGAGAACTAATATTAAATAATTTTATTTTTGGCAAGACATTTAGCTAGTGGGATTAGCAAATGAAAACGTTTAAACAACTTCTGGCTTGTACCGGAGCGGCCGTCTTGATAATAAGGTCTTCAGCTTCGTTCACGCTTTCAGTGCTGATAGCCGTAATTGTGTGCACGCTTACATGAAAGTAAATGATGATGTAACGTAAAGAGGAAGTTTGACGATAATGTTATCTTCATGGTTTTGACAATAGCAAATGAAATTTTGTACCTGGCTAGTCACTCAAGTACTGGAATCTGTAATACTATCTATGTAATAGATTAAATAATTGAGGTGAAATAGGCAGGGATATAAATATTGTGCTCAACTGGACCATGGATTATTTATAAGATGCTCATGTTAGTACTAACTGAGTAGTGAATCTTTCTACCTCTATGCTTACCTGCTCCAGGGAAAAAGTAAAGCCTTGAAATCAGATCACTAGTGATGGCACAAAAATGTTCCACAGACTCAGTTCCATTGAACAATAGAAATCTGTTCTCTCATGGTTCTTGAGAACAAGGCCAAAGTCAAGGTGCCCAGAGGGCCACGCCCCTTCTGGGGATCTAGGGAAGAATGTTTTTGTGGTTCTTGAGAACAAGGGCAAAGTCAAGGTGTTGAGAGGGCCACGCCCCTTCTGAAGGGTCTAGGGAAGAATGTTTCTTGTGGTTCTTGAGAACAAGGCCAAAGTCAAGGTGTTGAGAGGGCCACGCCCCTTCTGAAGGGTCTAGGGAAGAATGTTTCTTTGCCCCTTGCAGCTGTGTCACTCATTGTTGACAGAGATTTCTGTCTCACCCAGTCCCGCAGCTGTTCAATCCCAAAGAATCACACAGAGGTCTACATTAATTATAAACTGATTGGCCTAGTAGCTCAGGCTTCTTATGAACTCTTACAACTTATATTAGCCCATAATTCTTGTCTCTGGTAGCCACGTGGCTTGGTACCTTTTTCGGCGAGGCAGTCACATCTTGCTTGCTCTGTGTCTGGGTGATGGCTGCAGACTGAAATTTCCCTCTTCCCAGAATTCTCATTGCCCCGCTTATACTTTCTGCCTGGTCACCTCACCTATACTTCCTGCCTGGCTACTGGCCAATTAGCGTTTTATTAAAAATAATACAAGTGACAGGATAAAAGACCATTGTCCCAGAGCAACCAGTCACGTGGTCTTCTCTGCTATGTCTGAATTTCAAATTTCCTCTGATCCTATGAGCTCATCCTAATCCAAGATGCTCTCTCACTCACCTTGATTTTTTATGCAAAGACAATATATCTGGATGTCACCAACCTGCTGACTGATGCTTCTTTTGCTGTACTTCTACAGAAAACACAGGCAAGGCAAAAGTCTTGAATGGTGACTTCTGTTCCCCCAGTGTTCAGCAACAGTGAGCAATAGCAACAGGCAAGAGAGAGCAATAGAGTGATTGCCCTTCAGTGTAGTCTGCTTGGATAATGGAGGCACGTGGACTCCTTTGGCCTCCAAGTGTTTCAGTCTCTGTGAATGAATGCCTCAGGGATCCTAACAACTTGACCATGGGCAGCATTTAAAGTCAGAGCTCTCAGCCTGGATCCTGACCCTTGGCTCTGAAGACATGGCAACTCTGAGGTTATCAACGCCTTTGTATTCTCTTCTGTGAACCTTTACAGCCCTTTTTCGCCCTCCAGTCTTTCCCGCCATCTATTTGCTGTTTCTCTTTTCATCCTGCCCTGGCTTCTCTTGAGGGGTTGAGCTGCTTCTTCACTCTTTGGCAAGTTAGCTGCTTGAGTACTTCCATACTCCATGCCTGCTGCTTTCAGCACGACCTGGGAAGCCTGTCTCTGCTAGGAATGTGTTCAGCAGCTGAACTGAAATCCCCGGCAGTGCACTGCTGTTCAGGACTTAACTGGACACTAAGCCCGGTTGACATCACACAGGCAGAGGAGCCCATTATTAACCACTGACAACCGGATCCCTTTGTATATGGTATCAGGAAGGTTCAGCTCTGTGGGAGAGCTTCAAGTTTCTCCAGCTGTCAGACAACTTTCACATCAGCCCAAGCTGTAAATCCAACACAGAGATTGCTTCTTTTTCAAAATCAGGCTATTGGTTGTTCAGCTTTCAAACCACCACTGTCATTGTCCTTGCTGCCAGTGCCATCTCTACTTCCTGATACCTCTGCTGTTTCTGCTTCTTAATTCATGTCTTGGCCTATTGGACTGAAAAGAGGCGAGAACCATTCTAGATTTGATGTTGAAACACCAGGAAGTAGCACAGGGAAGCTAAGTCCCCTTGGAAACACGAGAGGCCTCCTGATACAGCACTGGAAGGGATGTTTGGACTGAGCATGGCCACTTATTGGGCTTTTCATTATCATTATCCACAGTCAGATTTGTGTATTGGGCCAGTTATGGCCCTGTCCTTATCACCAGTGGTCTCTCCCGCATAGGAGGGGCTCACCTCTGGCAAAGTTGAAAATGGTTTCTCTAGACAAAGGATAAGGAGCAATATTCACACACAGTGCCAGAGAACTCTGACTGAGGCTGAGGCAGTATCTTTCAGAAGATGGGGGAGTCCATGCAGTTGTCTCAAGGAATGGTGGAGTTGTTTCAGAAGCCTGGTGCTGGCATGATTGTCATCTAGACTGTTATCTACACTGACAGCCCTTTTGTTCACCCGCTTCCCACCTTCAAAGTGAGCAGTACCTCTGACTGTGAGGTTGGGAAGAAACGCATGTAACCAGCCATTCTGATGAAGCTCCTGTCAGGCTCAGTCAATCAGCCTTCTCCTCCTCAGGACTCAGAGCGTTAGCTGCTCCTAAACACCAGTAGGCTACTCAGAGAGAACTTAGTCATTAGCAGAGTATCCTGAGGCCTGGCTTCCTTAAAGGCAGATTCTGTTAAATCTCTCTCAGTCATTCTTAGAGTTGTCAGGTCTTGACCCCTAATTTTAAAAGCTAATGTTCTTAAGCCCTTCTTAACCATAAACATGCAAATCTAAAGGGATGGGAAATTAAAAGGGGCTTCTAAAATTAAATACAGAGGCAAAATAATTTGAATAGAGAAACTTAGAGAAAGCAGAAAACATTCTGTTAGAAGAAAGGACTTTATAAAACTTGGGGAAGGCACACCATCTGGACACCAAGTTCAACTTGGTAGTTCAAACAGGAGCTGAGAAGCAAAGAGTCACTTGAGTTTGAAATAAAAGGAGACTCAGATCCCATGGGGCTGTTTTTAACAGTGATAATTGACAAGGTGGTCCGTTGAGTGAAGAAGCTGACCAAAAGAAATAAGAAACACATGAAAAATTAAGGGCAGTTGGAAAGTTCAAAGAGAAGAAAATGTAGAAGGAAGTAATGAGTTAGAGTAGTAACCGTATGAAGGAAGTTTCTTCCTCCTCCTCTTCTTCTTCTTCTTCTTCTTCTTCTTCTTCTTCTTCTTCTTCTTCTTCTTCTTCTTCTTCTTCTTCTTCTTCTTCTTCTTTTTCCTCCTCCTCCTCCTCCTCTTCCTCCTCCTCTTCCTCCTCTTCCTCCTCCTCCTCCTCCTCTTCCTCCTCCTCCTACTCTTCCTCTTTCTCTTCTTCTTCTGGAGACAGAATTTTTTGTAGCTTTGGAGCTTGTTCTGGCACTAGCTCTTGTAGACCAGGCTGACCTTGAACTCACAGAGATCCCCTTGCCTCTGCCTCCCGAGAGTGCTGGGATTAAAGGTATGCACCACCACTGTCCAGCAGGAAGTTTTTTCTTAATAGTGGAAGGAATATATTATACTGAGATAGCCAAGTTCATTGAAGTCAGGGTTCTAAGCAAAGGAGGTCATTAATGTGACATTTAGAAATCTACATTCCTTTGGGTATGAGGAAAATAAATAGTACAAACATTTTAGGATTCCAAATTGCTTGTTTTTCCCATAGGTTCAGCCCCAAATTCAGGAAACAACAAAAATTCTCTTTGAAATTTGGCGAGAAATTATTTCTGCTGTTAAATTTTTTATGAAGTCAAATTATTAATTAACCTAAGGGAGTGGATAAGCAAAATAGATAGTTCAAAGATGCAGGTGGCCAGATCACCTTCGTGAGCCATTTCGTAGAGAGTTGTCTGGTGATGTACCCTATCAGGACAGAGCAATGAGCTACAAAAGAGCCTTTGGGTCAGGACGGACTTACAAGAAGAGACTCTCAGTTTTAGACGGAGATCTGAGGATAGAGTGTGTGACCAACAGAGGGTGGCACAGCATGCTGCTGCTGGCAGGGGTTCCAGGAGAGAGTTCTCCATTAAGTTGCCGGACCTCCTGATCCGTCTGGAATTACTGACAGAAGGCCTTAGGCAGCAGGTGGAGAGTTGGGAATTAGATCCATGATATGAGGGGAGCATAGAAGGGAAGCAGACAGAAACTAAAAGATACGGAAGATCATAGTGTGTGGGGACAGAAAGAGAGAATCTTGAATTCTAGAACTGAAAGATCAGAAGAAATAATATTATTTTCACATTACATATAACACCATTCAGATAACTTTAAAACCTCACACTATCATGAGCAACCATGAGTACATAGCTTGACGTGACACACATTGACTGTTTAAATTCATTAACCATACCACCTGCTTCTTGGAATGCGGCGCAGCCCCTCACAAATGTCCTCTCCAGATTCCTAGAATTGCTGACTTGGAGAGCAGGGTGACAATTTAGAATTTCCTTCTCCTTTGACTGACACTCTAGCAGTAGAAATGTCTGAGCCTTCAAGGAATTTGCCACTTTCCACAGATAAATTTTGTCTTTGTGTTTTACTTTCTTAACAATTTCTCTTTCTCCCCCTCTGCTGTGAACACTTTGTGGAGATCATTCCTTTACAGTCTCCGATGTGGACTCACTGAGCAGCAACCCAATACGTAAATGTCTCCAGTGCTTTGAATTTCCCTCAAACAAAAAGAAGACAGTCCTAAGGCACATGTATATAAATATCAGTAAAAGATACACGTGCTTTTTGTTTTTACTGAGGTACTTTTGTTGTTTTATATATTTCACAAAATATTGGATTACAGTTGTTTAATTAGTACAAACAGTGGTCTCACAATTCACAAATGCAATTAAGCACAAATAACTGTGAAATGTATGGTTTCATGTGTGTGTGTGTGTGTGTGTGTGTGTGTGTGTGTGTGTTTTGATTTTTCAAGACAGGGTTTCTCTGTTTAGCTTTTGGAGCCTGTCCTAGATTTCACTCTGTAGACCAGACTGGCCTTGAACCTACAGATCTACTTGCCTTCCTCCTCAGTGCTGGACATAAGGCATGAACTACCACCACTACATGGCTATTTAAGTGTAAGTTTTAAGAAACAAGTTTAAAGATTTTTTTCACGAAGAATGTGTGAACTATTTTTGATGAAACATTTATTATAACCATGTAGTTTGTTCAAAACTCAATTTCTGGCTGCCTTGTAGATATTAGGTGGCAGGAAGTTTTAAAATCAAGACTGTCTACATTTTCAAATAGCCATGAAGTACTTAATATTCCAGGGTTTAGTAAGCTCTTTTGTTTGTGCTTCAGAATTTCATGCATATATTCAGTGTATTTTGCTTGTATCACTTAACAACCAGTCGCCAGCTCCTCAACTTCTGCCAAAGCCCTTCCCAATATCATGTTTTTTTTTCAGAATGCACTGTGCCTGACAGTGTTTCCCATATATGCATGGTGTAGAGTCTCCCACTGAAGCATAGGTAACATACCAGGGATGGCTTCCCTGAAGAAACTGGCTCTCCCTCTAGGAGTGTGAGGTATTTGTTTAGTTACAATATTATCAATGGTTCCTGAAATTTTATAAAATATATTTAAATTCCTAAGACACTAAAGGAAAACACGCTGACTACGAAAGTTCTTAACAATATAATAATTCATGGGAAAATTAAGCAAGAAAATTCTGCTAGAGAGTGATTGATGTGTGTGTGTGTGTGTGTGTATGTGAGAGAGAGACAGAGACAGAGACAGAGAAAAACATACAACGATATCTCAGGAAACTGAGAAAAATGCAGACTTCAGACTTAAGGTAACAGGATGAGAAAGATGATGACATACAGGCTACTAAAAGTAAGGAGAAACTGCAGTATCTTCCTAGATGCAGTTGTCAAGTATTGCTAACAATGGACGACTTTGTTTTCATATGGGAATTGGCCGAATCTATTTGTACACCTCCGTCTCCTTTGCAGTCATGTCGACTGACCTGCTCCTTTAATGTTTTCTTATGTGACTAACTAAAAGCAAACAGTCTCCAAATACAAAAAGAAATGGTCAGTACCCAACTAGACAACAGATGAGGTTAGAGAGGTACATAGACTGCTCTCTACTAAGCTTAGTGAAGATCGACTGAGCCGCACTATAGGGTCTGGAGTGCTGTTGACTGGGCGCACCAGGACACGGTAGCAGATCGGCAATCCCAGAGTCTGTCGTCCACGGCACACTCCCCGGCTCTTCCGCCTGGTGCTGTCCGCTATGGCACTTCTATTCCATTGTATCTGCCCATTGTATGCGCTGCTGGTGTCCTGAACCAATGCTATCCACGTGTCTGTACTTAGTGGATTAAAGGTTGCAGATTTACCTTTCCCCACTCTCCCGACTGCATTTCCATCAATTCGCGACCGTGCTTTGGAGTTTATTAAGGAATGTTAGTTAATGATTGGGTGGCAAATGAGACAAAGCTTTGTACAAAGCGTAGGGGATGAGAGATCGAACCAGTGACTGGAGGATTAGTTTTCAAACTAACAACAGAAAAGCATAAGGATGTTAGGTCTAAAAGACAGTAGCTCTCCTTTCGATATATCGCATTAGTGATGCTGGCTATGCGATCTGAATTTCTGCGCTAAACTGTATTCCCCAAAGATCCTGCTAAAGCTGTGGTATGGGTTGTCCCCAATGGATCATCAAAATGACGGTGTTAGAGGTAGAAGAATCTAAGTTCTTAGGCCTAGAGTAAATGGTTAAGTCACTGGGGGATCTGCTCCTGGGAAAGTTTACAGCGGTTTTCTAGGTAGCCAAGTTAATTAATTCACAGAAGAGTGAACTAAAAATTGAAGCCACAGACCTTGGGTATGCAAGGAGTTTCTTTTATAGTTTTGTGTTGTGACCCTGACAGGAGAAAGAAGAGATTCTCGGACTTAGGTTTCCATCACCATTGAGCAAAGCATACTTCTATTCTGACGGCTCGTCTTTAAGCATTCTCTCCTAGCAACAGAAAGTGCACTAAGGGAGACCGAGGCATGCACTCTTCCAGGAGAAGCAGGTCAAGTTGGAGGATCAGTACAGGAAAGTGATAAAAGACAGATGAAGATGTGACCACAGGCATAAAAGCTTCAGTATTCCCCCTTCCTGTGAGAAACTGTGGGACGTAAATTAAGTGCCAGATGAAGCTGAATAAGAAAAAGGACTTGACCTTTTATAACCGCAAGCTAATTACTTATTGGCTACTGACTGAAATACATTCCTGGGTCCTCTAGTTCTTTTTCATGTTGGAAAACTAGCTTGGTAACTCAGAGTCGTGACCTGAACAGACCCAAACCTGAGAATACAGAAATTAAGTACCACGATGGAGAAATGGCTCAGTGGTTAAGAGCACTGACTGTTCTTCCAGAGGTCCTGAGTTCAATTCCCAGCAACCACATGGTGGCTCACAGCCATCTATAATGAGACCCAGCGCCCCCTTCTGGCATTCAGGCACACATGGAAGGAATGTTGTACACATAATAAATAAATAAATCTTTAAAAAAAAAAAAGAAACAGGTACAAACACACATGGAAGAATGAACAGTGACTTGAGCCAATAAATGTGCAGCACTGGTAGAACTTTGCACTAACATTATCATTCAAGATAACATGAGAAATTTGAAGAAACCTGATTCCAAATTCATAATTTCTCAAGGAGCAACCATGAGACATCTGTATGAACTATATACTTTTGAGAATTTCTTTTAAATACTTCTGTGAGGAACATGATATCATGTTCTCAATAATAGAATGAATATATATGCAGACACGTACATATACACACACATATATCTTTCCTCTCTTGAAGATCCCCATGCCCTCAGTACCTTAGATAGTGGGGAGCTTAATAATTTATAAAGGTGTCCGCAGTGAACAGAATGGTATGCTCCAAATTCATACATGAATGTCCTAAGTCTTTAGGGTGAAAGTATTTAAGGTGAGGAAATATGAAGACCATGTGGGGTCTTGATAGAATTAGTACGCTTTGTGGAAAAGGTGAGAGCTTGCTCACTTTGCTGTGTGTAGACCTCTCAAAGAGGTGTTTGAGGCCAGGAAGATAACCCTCACTGGGAAATGCATTAGGTAACATCTTTGGTCTTGGATCTTGGACCTTCTAGGATCAGAAATTGTGAGAACTAAGTTTCTGTTGTTTTATTTATCTTGGCCATGTTAGCTTGTTGGAAAAGCCCTAGCATTCACTTTTAAACATGATATTTTTTTTAATTTAAGATAAAATAAAATTTGAAAAAAATATTTTCACAATTTTCTAGTATTGTGTTTGTCCTACCAAGTGAACAGTAATGCAAAATTAGGTTATTTTGTACCTAATTTAATGTATTTGTTGTGATATATTATACCCAAATGGGATAGATATGTGTATTTTGCCTTGCCAGGTTAAATCTGAAGGCTACTTATTATAATTTAATGTATCTTCATGGATATTGTCTTCAGAGCTCTCTAAGGAAGAACTGGGACTTAAAAATAGAAAAAAGCCGTTAGCAAGACCTCCTGGAGAGATCCCTATTAAAGCGCCATTGACATTTTGAGTAGGGATCCTAAAAGTCTTAAAAAGTTCAGGTGCTTCTCCAAAAGGGACTTGAATGTCTGGTCACTGAAACAAAAACATTGTTTGCAGGCAGGCACACTGTAGAAGAGGGGATTAGCCACATGGCTGGCATTCACCACTCACCTCAAGCCTAATCCTCACAGAGTGTAATACAGAGTAAGGCCATGTGCTGCCGGGGACCAGCCAACAACCCTGGAAACGGTCCAGCTTGCTCTCTAACTTTGGCACCTGTGACTGACCAGTTAGTGACTCAGAATGATAACTGGCCAACTAATTGTTATCAAAAAGCAAGCCAAAAAAATTTTCTATATTAATTTTAGAATTGGTTTGGGTCCTGATGTCTTTAAGTGGATTACTATTTATCTCTTTAAATGGCTTCTATATTATAAAAATAATATTTGTATCCATCTCATAAGTTGCAGTTGACAGAAATGATTGGTTCCCTAAGATCTGTGCCTCTGTTTCCATGGACTGCCCTGTGATTGTTTGCATGGATCCTGCCAACACCGTCTCTCTTGTACACTGGGTCCTCTCATTCTGCCCCATTTCCACAGGTCTTAGTGGTGGAATGGCAGGTGTTGAGGAGTTTAGGTCACGCTCATCACACTTTATAAGGAGGGAAAAAAGAATGAAAGAAAACCAACATTGATTCCACTGCCAGGGGTTTGTCTCCACAGCATTTTCACTGGTGAGGGATCTTGCTAACCAGGATGGAAGCAGCTGGTTTGCCAGTCCCACTCTTGAGGTACCCTGTTTTCTTTCTTTCTTTTTTTTTTTAATTTTAATTTTTATTTATTTATTAAAGATTTCTGCCTTCTCCCCGCCACCACCTCCCATTTCCCTCTCCCTCCCCCATCAAGTCCCCCTCCCTCATCATCCCTAAGAGTAATCCGGGTTCCCTGCCCTGTGAGAAGTCCAAGGACCACCCAGCTCTATCCAGGTCTTGTAAGGTGAGCATCCAAACTGCGTAGGCTCCCACAAAGCCAGTACGTGCAGTAGGATCAAAAACCCATTGCCATTGTTCTTGAGTTCTCAGTAGTCCTCATTGTCTATTATGTTCAGCAAGACATGGGATGTACTCACTCATATTTGGTTTCTAGCCGTGAATAGGGGACGTTGAGCCTATTATGCGTGATCCTAGAGAAGCTAATTAAGAAGGTGAACCCAAAGAAAAACATTTAGGCGATGAAAGGAGACAGAGACAAAGACCCACATTGGAGCACCAGACTGAAATCTCAAGGTCCAAAACAAGAGCAGGAGACAGAGCATGAGCAAGGAACTCAGGACCGCAAGGGGTGCACCCACACACTGAGACAATGGAGGTGTTCTATCAGGAACTCACCAAGGCCAGCTGGCCTGGGTCTGAAAAAGCATGGGTACCCTGTTTTCTAATGACTTGAAAGAAGAGCTGTGATTGACAGTAAATGTGTAAATGAACGAGAGCTCTCTAGGAGATGAACGCTTTGGAGCTTACTCTACACAGAACACAGATGAGAAGTTTTTCTGAAAAAGGAAGTCATCTTGGCCGTACCAATGGCAGTGGATACAAAGCCTAGACTTATAATATAAGGCTCTCTGAATATAGCTAATTCATTAATTTGTCACACAGCCAGTTAATGAGAGCAAGGCAAGATCTGGGTTTGGAAGGCTTGTGTGGTATTTAGAAATGAGCCACTAGGTTGGGTCACCTCATTCATATCTCCATTTTGAATGTATCTGTGATAGTTAAGTAGCAGTTCTATCCAAGAAAAACCTTCCATCTTGGAGGGAAGCTCATTCCTACACAGGATGAAAGAGAAATGACATAGTCACTGCATCCAGGAAATTCCTTATGGCACAGGATGTTCTAAGAGGAGGGGAAATATTCTATTCTTCAGAGAAGCTAGTTAAGCCCAGAAAATAATTAAAACAGTAGAGAATGCTCAAATACTTAAATAGTCTTAAAAAAAAAAAAAGAGTAAAGAACATAGAAGGAAGTCCCTGAAACTGACCAGCTACATTCGACTCCCTCGTCCCCGAATATATGTAACTTATAAGGACTGCTGAAAGTCTCTCAGAACAGCTGAGCTACCAGGAAGGGACACAGGCTGACTGAGCTGCTGGAAAAAGACTCACTCCATCCTGCTGCAGTGCCCTCAGGTTGTGCCCTGTGTTCCAGCTTTCTAGCTTTGTTGAGCTGTCTCCTATGCTGGGAAGGACTTTGGTAGCATAGTTATCTGGATCATTTCTGCTCCTCTAAGCATCCCCTTGTCCATATTCCTGCAAGCAACCCCAAGGAGACTAATTGGTTTACCAGACTGGACATTGTTGTGCCTAGTTTCCTATGTGAGGTTCACACCTCTCCAGGAAGAATGTCAACAACAAGGACCTTGTGGGAACATTTGTAATTAGCCTCCATGCCTTAGATTCATCCTATGTAAAATAGCTAGCATATTTTTCAAAAAATGTGTGTTCTCATTGCTTTCAGGTAAGCTGTGTCTGGCATGTGGTACATGTGGTACACATTTTCAATGGAGTAGTCATTATTATCATGGATTATTCCAGGTTCAGGTTCTATGCATATAGAAATCAATATACCCAGATTTATATAGTTTAGTAGGGTATAATGATAATAAAAAAAAATTAGCAAATACAACATAATGTGTGCTTTCCTCAGAGCTATAGCATTTATAGAAGATATTACCCTGTTGTGGACCCCCCTTGACAAAATTACTTCTTGCCAGGGTAGGGGCATGGGAACTTAGAAATATAAGTAAAGAATATGAAGATGCATGAAAAATATTAATAACAAATATTCCAGTGAATACTGAAACTCCCTGTGTTTATTTTTCTTATACCTTTTATACCCAATGTAAATGGGGGGGATGTAACAAAAGACTTTATTAACACCATACAAAGAACAGTCAATTGCTTTAACACTCTGAGACAGCAAATCATTAGCATTCTGATGTTTAGGCAATGCAGTTGCTCTAGACCACATATCCTTAAGGCAACCACTCCCAAGGTTCTTTTTACAGAAGAGAAAACAGAAGTCCATTTGCATATCCTGACCACCTGTCAGGATGGCATGGATTTTCTTGTATGAGCTATTTAAATGTTTAAATAATCAAGCAGTCACATCCAGAGTTGGGATGTGCAACTATGCTAGTCAACCATTTGAGCAACCTCCAACTGTCTTACTGGCAGACAAGGTGGAAATGGGCCCACATTTTTGAGCCTTCACATTACTCAATCTGAAATGAAAGATGTAGTGTCTCTTTCTTCTTTTGTGTGTGGGCATGTGATGTATGTTCATGTATTTGGATGTTTTTGGAGGCCAGAGGCCATCCTTGGGAGCTGTTCCTAGGAGACACCTCCATTGTTTTTTGAGAAAGGGTATCTCTGCATATGAAATCCCTTAACTAGGCTAACTGAATGCACAGAAAACCCCAGACACCCATTGTTCCCACCTTCTCAGCACTGCAGTTAAAAGTGCACAGACAAATCTGGCTTTTTCCATAAGTTCTGGGGAGCAAACTCAGATCTTCACTTTTGAATAGCTCGGTCTTCCTAGCTGAACTATTTCTCCAGTTCTGAGATGAAGAGTGTTAGGGTTTTGTATGTGTCCTGAGAGAAAAAAAATACTAAGACATGAAGAGCCAGAGTCGTTCTGGGGATGGTAAATGAGTGCAGCTCTCCTTAGAGACACTCTGATGTTGGTGTTCGCTGCTTTGCTGCCCCTTTCAAGCAGTGCTGCTCGACCTTCCTCATGTTGCGATGCTTGGTGACCCACAACCATAAAATGATTCTCCTTGCTGCTTCATAGCTGTAACTTTTTGTTATTTTTATGAATTATTATGTAAACATCTGTGCTATCTGATTGTCTTAGGTGATCCCTTAAAACAGTCATTTGACCCCTTCCCCCAAAGGGACCACAGCCCACTGGTTGAGAACCACTGTCTTAGCGATTGATGTTCACTTGCTGGAAAGTTCAATTCATGCTAGAACTATAAGCAATTTTGCAGAAAATATAAGAAAATGTAAATCTTATCTGGAAAGATTTTTCTAGGTAGACACACACACACACAATATAGTTGGTAAGCTGAAGTCCAGGCAGGACAGATATTCATGAGGAATTAGAAGTGCACAGGGAAGCTGCAATGTGCTATGGAGCAGGCCTTAGATACTGGTGGGCACAGTGACTGATGTAGAGCTGTGTGAGACAGCAGAGAACACAAGGATGGAGCTTGCTGGTGGCCAAGGGCAGTGCTAGAGTCTGAACAAGGGTGATGTCTGGACATCACTGAGGAAGTGAAGGAGCTCTGTCATGGGCACAATAGCTGATTGTTTTGTTGTTGACATAAATCAGCAGACTGCTGAATCTTTAAAGTCTGTCTGTCAGTTTCTTCATGGTGTGGATAAGAAACGGAGCAAACGGAGAACAAGTGATTTCCTAAGATTAGATCACTTCTGGGAAGGTGAGTTTACTTTGTGACCAGGTCAGACCAAAGCCAGTGTTCAGCTCCATCACACTTTTTAAGGCTACCAGACTCTGTCTCTTCAATTCATCAACCACTGTTCTCCAATTTCTGTAAATTTCCTTGTTTGTGCTTTCCTAGTTTCTGTTTTCTTGACACTCTCATTGGCTCCCTCTTACTTCTGGACCAACGGAGATATGTAGGAAAAATAATAGTGATTTAAAATCACTCTGTTAATTCACTTTCTCCAATTTGGTGTTTCCCAGAAAGCTTTTCCATCCCTCTTTCCCATCCTGTGCCCTCTTACCTGAAGGCTTGTATCTGTACTAACTCCAAGCTCCCAACTAACAATTTTCATAGGGTTCCCCCTTTTTTACCCACATAATTTTCTTTCCATTTTTGTTCCTCCTATAGATATTCTTATGTCTCTCCCTGCCCATACCCCCCCCCAAGTTTCCTTGTCTCTACAAAAAGAAGGTAACTTTAGGAATTCCCTCCTGCAAATGGAATTAACTAATCCATTTTCTCGCCATCCAAACCCATTCTTTTCCATCGTGATCCTCACTGTGCAGCCCTGTTCTCATTCATCTCACATCAGGCCTAAAAATATCTTCTTGCTTCCATCCCACCCATATTTAAGCAACATGAAATCTCTCTTTCCGCTGCATGTCTATGTACGGGCATCCTTCTGAACCCTGACAGCATACTGTGTGTGTGCAGGGTGTGGCGCCGGGCCCGAGTTTTTGCTCACTAAAGACATTTCATTCATGCATTCGTTCTCTTTTCCTTATCCCCACTTTTCTTTTCCATCTCTTCTATTTATGAAAAATTTGCTGGTTTAGGCTTTTTTTAATTCCTCCCTTTACCCCATTCACCTTTGTGAAGTAGCTAGTCCAATAAAATATACAATCTCTCAGAAGATGTCCATAGCTAATGCACTGAAAAATTTTGCTCACCGGTTGATTTTTTTTTTGAAGAAATGTAGCAAAAGCATCATTTCTAGGTTTCTAAATTGCAGGGAAATATAGAAATGTGAATAGTCTTTCCTTCTCTTAAACTTGTGGATGAATAAAAGGTTTCAGTGTTGTGGAAATTAGTACCAGCTCTTAAAGTGACATTGCGTCACTGCCTTGCTCTCCCTCTGTGACTGCAAAGTCAACTTGTACAGAGTGCATAGAGGCCACAGAGCAAAGGCTTTCATGCTCTGTCTAGCATATGGCAGCTGCAAAAACACATGGTCTGGAGCACCAAGGCTGCTGCTAATGTCTTTCTCCAAAGATGCAGATGTGCATTTTCAATGCATGGATCTGTAGACCCTGAAAGCATGAGTCGGGCTGCTAGAGGAACACTGGAGAACTGTGTTCTTTTATTCTTGCAGACACAAGGCTAAACTGTGTTTTGGGAAGTCAAGTGTTGTGTGGAACAGACACATTTCTCTGGCTATTGCAAGTGGCTTTGCATAGACCGCACGACATACTACTTATTGCAAGCTGTGGTGAACATCAAAGGCACACTCAGGTCATGCCTATAATTGCACATCCTTATTTTTATTACTAACTTTGAGTATTAGAGTTTCTCTGGAAGGAAGGAAAGCAAGCTCTCAGGCATTCCGGGCATCTGTGACAGAGACAAAGAAGTACAAGTACGCTGGTGAAGGAGGGAGCCCCATTTCTGCTTCAACAGACTACTTTGCCTGCTCTTCTGTTGAACGTGAAATGATTTGTTGGTGCTATTAGAACAAATTGACCCAACCATCGTAGTATGTGTGTATTCTCTCTGTTGTAATCCCTTCTCAACCCATCATCTCTAAAGGTTTACACAATAATGATGTTATCATCTTCAGCCACATAACTAAACATTATCCCTTGACAACACCAGAACCAAATGATGAGCACATTTGTTTACATTTGCGGAGAATAATTTCCATTCTGAAGCATTGCAGCTTTTCCTTGTCTTTATGTAAAATACCCCACTTCCTCCTGAAGAAGCTGGTCTTTGCCCAAGGATTTTTTTTCAGAGTAAAATTAAGTTGGGAAAAGAGGACCATAGAGTTAAAAATAACGTTTGCTTCGTGTTCCTAGCCAACAATGTTAAGCACACCTACTTAACTGCTTATGATGGAAGAAGTTTTATCTTTTGTAAAGAAGAAAGCAGGCTTTGCTTTAAAGGGTAAAGGCTGTTGAGCGAGAGGGTGACTGTTTTATACATCGGAAGGCCAGAAATTCGGTCAAAGAATGAAAATGCTCTTGAAACTAATGAGTGAAACTGTGATGTTTTACACATTAATATATTTGATAACCTAAGAGAATCATTGAGAAAAAAGTTTTATACAAAGACTCCATATTTGGGTAAAAAAAAATCACATGTTCAAGTGCAGTTTTTGTAACGGGGAATTTGGCAAACCATGCATTTCTGCAGTTTGTGGACTGAGGGAGAATGACTCGGGGCAGAAATATGTCAGCTTTCCCTTTTCCTCTCAGGGCAGGAAGGAAGCATCAAGGCAGCCAGGATGATTTTCAGCCATGTCCTTTGATATTTGCCACTAGCATTTTAAATAATTGGTTAAAAAAATATTATCCAACTCCCGCTTACCTGCCCATGCGGTGTGGCAAACCCGTCTGTCTTCCTTCTCTAAGTGAAAGTCTTTGTAGAGTTTTCAAACACCTGCAGGGCAGGTTTCCCCAAATGCCTCAGCTCAGCTGCCCAGAAGGAGGGAAGAGGATGAGGAGGGGAGGGGTTACAGAGTGAGCCTAGCATCCTCCCCAGGTTCTGACCAAGGTTGTTGCATAGTTTAATTACCTCCTTTGCCTTGGTGAGGGCAGAATACATTTCAATTAGCGCAGCTTCTGCTGGCAACAGAGGTTGTTTCAAGGGAAAAGAAAAACACTGTATGCGAAAATAGATTTTCTTCATTTTTTCCTTTGTTTCCTGCTTATAGTATGCACTCGCAAAGGAAAAAGTACACATATACAAACAAGGAAAATGTGTTTCTGATACTCATTCAATATTGAAATAGGGTTGGATTTGATTTGGCCTTTCCACTCCCTAGCTCCTCTGATTAAAAAGAAATACATCTTAACAAATGCAGGTAAAACAGCATATTTCTACTTCGTTACACTTTGTGGTAGAATATCTAGTTAATAGTGTCATGCAATCCAGTCTTACTTCATTAATCTTTTTTCCCACATAGAATAAGATTAGAGGCTTTTTTATTTTCATTGTTGTTGTTGTTATTGTTGTTTTTCTCTTTTTGCAGTCAAAAGCAAAGCTGTATACTTATTGCAGTGTTCACTTTTTTTCCCCAAGAAAGAACATAACATGAATGACACTGAACAAAACATCAAGGTTTTGTTTTTTATGTTTTATGAAATCCAAACTTTTAAAGAGGAAAATACCAGTAGAAATATTAGAAGCTAATATCATCCCGATCTTGAAGCGGTGGTGCATTTACACGAAATGCCTGGAGGAGATTTTGACAGCTTTGAAGAGATTTGGATCAAAATAGCTTGACAGTTATTGCAAACACATATAATTGGTTAATGGGAGTTGAAACCCTTATATTATAAGACCTAAAAGCATATGGAATGACTTGTTTTCCTGCAATACATACTGGGGTGGTCACTGATCAAACTATCTTATTTTGACTGTGCATACACTGTCCAGATTGCGTGTTTGTATTTTTCATAACACTCACGAGTATTTTGCTTTTAATGACACAGTCTAACTAAAGTGTAGCCAGAATGGTTTTCTTTTTCTGCTCTTTTAGCAAGTTGTCTTCATTTAGAAAGGATGTCATTAAATTCACAAAACTTTAAAAGGTATTTGTGTACTATATCTTTAACAAAAATTATGCTTGTAATGTTTTGCTAATTTTTGTGAATATGTAATTTTGTTTTGCTTCTAAAGTATAACACTTGTGGCATTTCTGATCTGATCCCCCTGGGAACTGCACATAGGTGTTTGGGAGCGCAATCGGAAGGGGCAATTATGTTCAGGGGATTTGTCAAGGAACAGAGCCGAAGGAGATTAAAGTGGCTGTGATGGTTGTAGGGGTCGCAGCCTTGATTTTGAGCCAGGACTTACTATCACTGTTTTAATTGAGCCTGAAAACTTAAAGGCTATGATGTAGTCGCCACCCATTACCAGAGAAGACATGGCTCACTAATTGGAAGTGAGAGATCACAGGCTTCTTCCAGGAACAAAGATGACAAGCAGCCAAATATGAATGGCAGTTCATTAAAGCAAATGTGCAGAGAAGAGCAGGACGTAATTGACGGGAAGCTTTTCTTTTTATATAGCTCAGAAATATGAATTCCTCACTGACTCCTTCTCAAAGGCACGAGCACTATTAGTTTAACCTTTGTCTTAGCTTCAGGATTGTTGTAAGATGAGAGAAATCTTTTCCATTATTGATGGAGAAACTTTCCATGGAAGATACCTTTATATTTATCAAATACATTTTGAAAATTATGTTGGTAGTGTTCACACACCATGCTACTATTATTGCTATATCGCAGAAGAATTAAAAGCCAGGGAAATGCATGTGTGTCTTCTTGTCCAGGACACAGCAGCAGGCACACTGCAACGTCCAACAGGATGGACGTCTTTTGATGGATCCAGTTCTTTCCTACCACATTCTCTTGTATGTACAAACTTCAGATAACAAAGTGCTCATTTCAGATGCTATTAAGTAAGACTAAGTTTGCAATTAAAATAATTTGTGGTGGTTTAAAAAGAGGCATGTATTTTAGGCTTACGTCTTCATCTCAAATTAATGTCAAGCCCAACTATATTTAAAACATAATTAACTGATTCTTTTCCATTTCTTGCTTTAAAATTATATAATGTAGAAACATTCATTTTGGAATATGCTAGCCATGTCTTTGCTGTACCATAGCTAATGTCTATGCACTTCCTGGTGAATGAGCTAGTATTAGGCCTACGTTTCAAGAATTTTTTAGTTTTGAACTTTTCTAGATGTGGATTAAATTTTAAAACTTCTGTCATAAATATATTCACAGATGTTTTTTGAGGTTGCTAGCCAGACTTCTTTTCCAAAGATTCCTTCTTCTTTGATGAGGCATGTGTGTGCGTACGTCCTCCAAGTATGGGATCTAAAGGAGGTCATACTTGGAAAAGGGAAGGCCAGCCCAAGTGACCATCACCCGGCTCTGCAGCCACTGACTCTGAGGGACTCTGAGAATTTAAACATTAGAACTAGTGTCCAACAGTTGGGACAGATACATCTACAGAAGACTCCTACACCCAAGGCTCAGGCAACAGTGTGAAAGAGGGGAAGGAGAGATTTCAGTGCCAGAGAATCAGGTGCTTTGCTCTAAGACTGTTTCTTAGCCACACCAGGGACATAAAGTCTCACCAACATCACTGCTCAAACATGTCCAGTGTCGAGAAGTCGGCTCTAAAATCACGCATACAAATGACACTATGTAGACTCAGCATGATATGTTTGGGAATATTTGTGTATATACAAATCCATATTTGCGTGCAATGATAACTGGTGGAAAAAGATTTGAATTTGAAGGAGAGAAAATGAGGCTATATAGGAGGTTTAGAGGCAGGAGAAAAGAAGAGAGAAATGCAATTAAAATGTAACCTCAAAAACGACCAATTTGTTTCTCTTTTTTGGTTTTCTTCTAAATTTTGTTTCGTTTTGGGGAGGGGGTCGCAAGGGCAATGGACAGATGTGGGGGTTGCGGATGGATGTGATGAGATTCATGATGTGAAACCCACAAACAAGCATTAAACTATTTGCTCTAAAAATCTAAAATAATACGCTGCATAGTACATGCAAAAATTTTAAAAAATTAAAGCTTTAATTAAAAAAAAAAGCCAAAAATGAACTATTGGGCAAATATGTTTTACAGGGTTTAAATACTTTTTGGTTCCCATTTCACTAATAACTGACTTTTAGGAGGTTTTTTACATGTGAGGCAAAGCATCGCATGCTTTTAGCTCAGGCATTGCTGATATATTGCTGATATTGTAGGCTTCCTGGTCAGGAAATCCTAGTCAGAGTTTGCAACACTCAGAACAACTATAGCCTCTGATGTAGCCTTGCTATTAGAAAATCGAAGTTGACTTTCCTCCTCCTCCCAGCCTCGGTGATGAACAGGTAGATCCCAGCCCTCTCCTGCTTAGGACCACTGCGCTTCCGTGTTGACGGGATCTGATCCATCAGACCTTTTGAAAGTGCCCACCAGAAACAGACTACTGAGTCATTGGGACTAATTGGGACTGGTAAGATTAGATTCAGAAGAAAATATATCATCCGAATAATTGGAGGCTTCCATTGACTTGGTATTCTAAAATATCTGCTTTATGTCCCATTATAAAGTAAACACATCTAAGACTCAGTCTGCAAGCATCCCTGTGTAATATGATGCTAATTTTCTGTCTCTGAGATGAAATAGCTGAGACAATGAATTATGGAAGAAAGTGGGCTTATTGGAGTTGATGGTTTCACAGTTTTAGGACACTATAATGATACCTACCTACTGGCCTTCGAAATGCAGCTGTGTGCCTTGTAAAAATGACATGTTCAAATCAAACAAGTGCATGAGTTCTCAAGAAATCGTGATCTCTAAGTGAATTAAAATATGAAAATTTGCTTGAATATCCATTAGAAAAATATTGATCAAAAGAAATTAATAAATTTTAGGTATTGTTACTTAAGTGGGCACTTTATTCTTTGTAAACATTAACTATTATTAAAGTAATGATTTAATTTTATTTCTCTAAAACAAATATTTATTTATTTCTTAATTAAAGATGAAATGGGTTTGGCAGGAGCATATCTCATGAATAAGTTTCTGTTTGAGTTGTTAAAAGCTATCTCAACATTCATTCAGAATACTGACAGCAGCTCTCAGGAATGTGCTTCTTAACATTTTTTTTTCTCCTCAGATTACTATGTTGATATAACCCAGTCTTGATCTTTATGGAATGTCAAAGAGAGATCAGCCTTATTTTCCGACTAGTATTGACTTGGGATTAGATGGCAGTTAGAATATTGTACCCTGTCTGGCATCCTTGACGTTCTGGCAAGCTTACATCCAAGCTTGTGAGTTCTGAAGGGTGTGAGTAAGTATGTGCCCTTATTTAACAGCATATTTCTGTAATAGAAACTCTCAATCCTTATGTCATACTGGAATTATTGGAGCATAAGAGTGTCTAAAAATCTCGGTGTCGGACCAAATACACCTCTCATTCCTGAGAGACAACTTAGGGATCAGAATTTTTGGGCTTCTGGCATACTTCAGTATGCATTCCAAAGGAAACTATTGTTCTAGAATTAATGAAGACAAGATCAAAATTGGCAAAAATAATACCTCCATGCAACAAATGCAGGATTTACTAAAAATATAGCATTTCTTTCAGCTGGATTGAGGGGGAACCAAGTAAAATTTCTACCATATTGTGTAAATTTTGACATCATCCAGACATACATTCATGAGTCAGAGATACGCTGCATTGGTTCCAGAATACTGAGATGTACGTAAGCAATTCTGCTGGCCTTTTCCTCCCTATGGTGGGACTATAGCAAATACATATAGCAGGACATAGAAACTTGACCCTTGGGGCACTATCACAAACCCTATAATTGTGTCAGCTTCTGACTCTCCCATTCTTTCTGCATGAACAGGTTTCTACCCTATTGTCACCCCTTTCTTGTCACTCGGGAAACATCACCCTTTGTGTCCATCTCATTTTATAGTTATGCCTATTGATACAGGATTACATCATAATCCTTCACAGGGCTTTCAAAATTGTAATAAGATCTTCTGAAAGGAACATCAAAGTGGCATACTTCAGAGGCAGAAGTAATTCCAAAATGATTAAATGATTAAACAGCTGATCTTAAACTTTATCACATGAGTGACTATGCTTACTATGCCCTTAATACATTAAAATAACTACTAGTGAAACAAAATGAAATTTATCATCTTCCAAAATATAGTGAGACGTGACATAAAATTTGTCTGTGATATCACACATGCAAGCTATATAAAATAGTAAGAACATAACAAAGTAAATACTGTAATTATTAGAATTTGCTTCAGAGATATGAAACCTTCAGTGAGTCCTCATGCTTTGGCCGAAGAGAACTGTGTCATTTAGTCAATAAGGCGTTTAGTTAATGTATTCAAATTCTTTAATGCTTCCAGTATAACTAAAAATGGTAAAGGTCATTTAATAATTTAAGTACAGAATTTTGTCAATACATGGAAAATCAAGCATCTTTGGTAGTATAATTGGTGCTTTGCCAAACAGGCTGAGACCTGATTATTCTGAAATGGCAATATGTTGATTCCTAATTCACATAAGATTGCATTAGTAGTAAGAACTGAATCTAAAAACTCTTTTCTCCATAATATTTACAAGTAGTTTTAGCTGCCATCTTCATTTTCCTGAATGGAATATTTATGAAAAATTTACCATGAAAGTTTAATACCCTTGCATTAGGATGGTAAGATCCTAGTCCTTAACCACCAAACATCACAGAGAATTACATCATAGCCTCGTCACCTTGATGGCAACCCTCAGGCAAGGAGGGTTAATTCATTTGCTCTTTGTTCTTGACAATGATAGAAAATGAAAATGGACTTTTGTTCCCAATTTCATGTGGAATTTCTTTTCCCAGATATAGGATCAATGACCTTGCCAGGAGGATCCAAGATTTTTTTAAATCACATTTGACTCCATGATGAATGGCCAGCTAGCTACCTGGTTGCACGCATGTGTTCGGACAAAGTCATGGGCTGGGAACTTGACAGCAATGTGTTAAAGTATTTTACTTTTGTTTCCATCTGGCAGGAAGAATATTTTCAAAAATTCAGTTGCTAAGTTCAGTGGTAACATTGGAAAAGAAACCAGTGTCTTGGGCATATTTGGCAGATTACTGTTTGTTTTCAAGGATATGTTATCCTCTCTCTCTCTCTCTCTCTCTCTCTCTCTCTCTCTCTTTGTGTTGTTGTATTGACTTTTTTCTATAACCCATTTTCTTATAATGCCTTTAAGCTTTTTTTTTTTTTATACTCGTCAGGAGAAAGAGTGAGTTTTAACTGAAAATATCTGTCCTCCTCTGACAGCATCAATGGATATATGTAAAGCATAAATATTATTGGATAAGTGTATGAAATATGTGAAGCAATGTACTTCCAGGATCTCTGCTTTATGCAAACTAACAAATATGTTCCATACACAAAAGACCAGCCAGTATTTCGTAATTCTTCTGTTAGGTTTATTGTAATATGAAAACGCGTGATTCACTCAGATCCTCAAACACCTGTTCTCAAGTGATGTGTGAGTTTTAGAAGTTGCTGAGTTTCACTGTGAGTGAGTGTCTGTCTACAGGTATGTGAAACGGAACTATGACCACCAATAGAGAGAGGGGAAGGGTCACGACCCATGCAGGCTGCTGTCTCTCGCAGAACCTACCACAGCACAGGGGAGAGGGAGACTATCCATGAATATAAGTCCCCGCCCACACTCCTGGATTCCAAAGAATGAATGGGTGGTCTTCTTCGCTACTGTTTGCTTTGTGACAGGTTATAAACAACAGGGTTTTCTGGGAAGGGAATCAGTGCTAATTGAGAACTTCCACAAGAGGAGAATAGGAATTTGTTAACAACTTGGTTACTAAGGCAACTTTTGTGGGAGAAAGCCACTGGTGAATTGTCCATACCATGGCAGCTTGTCCTCTCTCTTCACATCGCTCTCTGCCTCTGTTAGGAGAACCTGCCCACCCAGGGGGCCGACTCCCCACTGGGAGGCAGCTAAGGTAATGGAAGGCCTGTGATTTCACAGGGAATCAGGTTTCTGAGGCTGAACAGCATTTCCAAATGATCCAGGTAATTACAAATACCCCCCAACCTTATTTCTACATCCAGATAAACACGCACCAACAGTATTCTTTCCTCCCTTGTTGTACTGGGGGCAGTTGGTTCCATTTCCTTTTAATTACCAGAATATACAGGATTATAAAGCTGTTCCTCTGTCTTCATGGATTTGAAATTCAGTTATAATTTCCTCATTTTTGTAACTCTGAGAGCGATGTGTTGTTACTGTAGAAAGTGTCCAAGTTGTGCAGTAGCCATTACTGTATGATAATTACACCAACTTAAAACCTATAGATATTTAAAGTTACAAACGCAAGACTGAACCCTTCTAATACATCTAGAAGCCACTCATAGGAAAATTTTTTTCAGGATTAAATTGTATGGGTTTTGGAATGATTTATTTTCATATATGTGAAAGTATGGATTTTTATTGGAGGTCTAGAAACAGCCCTAAAAGGGGGTTTGGGTGTGAGGCCAAAAAGCCACATCAAACCATCCACCTGTATAAAAATGGACTCCTCTTCCTCCTCCTCCTCTTCCTCCTTCTCCTTCCTCCTCTTTCTTATTCTTTTAGAAAACACCAAATGGCGTATGATGTAGGTGCAGAGGGAGGGCCTTGAGGACCCAGGGCGCAGGATTAGCGGACAGTTTTGTAGAGGATTCGGTGGAGGTCTTAGAGGCCATGGTTGTGATCAAGCCTACAGGGCTCGTGGAGGTAAAGCCAATGACAAGGAATGAATCCCTTTCATCAAGCTGTGTTGCATGATGTTCAACATGAAGTTGAAGTCCCTGTAGGAGAGCTACCTCTTCTCCCTGCCCATTAGTAAATCTCTTGGGTTCGTCCCTAAAGGATGAGATTCTAAAGATGGATGCCCTTGCAGAAGCAGACTCGGGCTTGCCAGGGTACCAGATTTTGGACTACAGTGTTCATGTTGGTTTTGGTGCTAAGTGCCCCAAGAAGGTATCCACTGCCATCTGAGGGGCCATCATCTTGGCCAAGTGTTCCATCATCCCTGTGTGCAGAGGCTACTGGGGTAAGAAGATTGGCAAGCCCCACACGGTTCCATGCAAAGTGACAGGCCGTTGTGGCTCTGTGTTGGTGCTTCTCATCCCTGCCCCGGAGGCACTGGCATTGTCTCTACTCCTGTGCCCAAGGAGCTGTTGATGATGGCTGGCATTGATGACTGCTACACATCAGCACTGGATGCTCAGCTTGTATATTATACACAGGTGAGGCGTGGACAGGGTTCTTGCATACAGGGGAACATGGAGGTGGAGGCAGGGTTGTTAGATACAGCTGAACGATGAGGCAGGCTAGATTACCGCAGGAGGAACTGCTTCTCTGAGGCAGCAGGCTGTGAACATAGAAGGGGTAAAGCTGTGCTTGGCATGTTCTGCAAGGTCGATATTTGCACCAGGACCCTAAGCAAAGCTTTGAGTCCCCTCTGAGCACCTCACTGGGTAGGGAGTGTCTTGGCCACGCTCACTGGACTAGGCACGAGGATGTGGGGGGGGGGAGGTTGGACAACGATGGACTCTTCATGTCATGGTTTCCGAGTCAGCACATTTTCACTGAGGCCCTCACTTCAGGGCTTTCTCTTTTCCTCACAGAAAAAAATGTTCTAAAATTCTAAGTTTTCTCACAAAGAGCATGAAATACTGACTATAGAAGATGCTAAAGCTTTTCACATATGTTCCAAACTTCCTTAATCTACTTTTTGATTATCATCTTACTGTATATTTTTCCTTAGACTTCTGGAACTCTCGTTGCGTCCAGGAAACAATGAGTTGTCAATAGCAGGTTAAATGTAGACTTTGGGTCACTTTTCCTTTCATGTTGAGTAAGGAGGGTCTGTTGTGGATCTGACTCTGCCTTTCTTGTTGCCAGTTAGTGCCAGAACTGAACTTGTGCGTCTAGTATAATGTCTCAGAAGCCGAGAATCTTCCTTGTTTGCCTTCATAGCCAGAACATTTTGTGGTTAAGTTTTTACTAACACAGTATGCTTTTAAAGTATTTATTGCTGAATAGGTTGATTATGCCTGATAATAATTGCTGCTTAAAAAGCAAAATTGAGGAGAAAATCAATTTACTTACAGAAGTAAAGAAATATCACATTAAAATACCATTCTAACACTGTCAGAATGGAAATGTTGCCTTTTAAGGAAACACCTTCCTTTATTTCTCATCTTATCTACGTGAAACATAAGAGTTTGAAGATCCGGCCCCTTAGTTATGACCCAATCAATGGACTAGAAGGCAATGTGTCTTAATCACACAACATTAAGACAGAGCATCCCAAGGTGTATGACAACATGTTTAATTTCTTCTAGAAGATAAATTGAAAATAAAAGTACATAACCCAGGGCAGATCAGAAAAAAGAAAAGTACTTAAATTCTAGTCAATGTAGTTTTAGTTAAGGTGTCTCGGAGCCACAGCTGTTCTGCACATAGCAATAGACTTTTTGTTTGCTTTGACTCATTTGCATGAATTTATAGACACATACATGTACACACACACACACATCAAGTGTAGAATCCACACTTGATCTACCATATGAGAGCGACTATTTGGTTCCTACATTTCTGAGCTTTCGAGACAAAGATTAATGTTCTAATTGTCAAATCTATCTATCTTCCTGGAAATGTCATAATTTCATTTTCTTTACAACTGGGTACAGTATATATATATATATATACAGTACATATATATATGCTACATTTCATCAGTTTCATCTGTTATTGCTTATTATTTAGGCTGCTTACAGTTTATAATAGCAATAAATGTGGATATGCAATTATCTTTGTGGTTGGATATGGAATTCTTTGGGTATGTGCCAAGGAGAGGTATAATTAGATTACAACTGTAGTTCTATTTTTTATTTTTATGTTAATAAAATTTCAATTTATATTAAATTAATTATTAACTTTTTAACGTCTCTATCAGTTTACGCTGCGGCCAGCAGTAAATAATGGTTTTGCTTCCCCACATACTCGACAGAATTTGTTGGCACATTTCTTCATGAATTGGGTAAGGTGGTATCTTGAAGTAAGTAGTTTTCAAGTGCAGAGAGGTTGGACGCTTTTAAAAATGTCTGTTGACCCCTTCTCATCCACTTAGCCCTTCAGATTCTGTCCCCACGATGCCTACTGCTATGTTTTCTCCCATTCTCCCCATCTGCTCCATACAGAACCATCTTCATGCCTCTATTGCTCCTTTCTGACTTGGATTATGCACTTCCAAGACTAATCAGTATTTTCAGGAAATCTAGTCATACTATTAGAGTACTTGAAACTCATTCCTTCCAAGTTTAGAGTAGAATACCCTAGATACAAGGTCCTCAAGGAACATGGGAGCACCTCCCTGGATCCCGGTCTAGAGTACTGCTATGACCAACACCAGGTTCACTTCAAGAAGTTGTTCCCATAAGAGTCCTTCATTTTGGTCTTTATTGAGATAAAATATAGTCAGAATTAAATATAGAGATGGTATTCTTAAATACCAACTTAAATAATTGATGTATGTTTCAGGAATATTAACTATATCGTTTGGGGTTTTGTTCAGTTGAATGATTTAAATTCACGCATTTGTATACATGTTTAATTCATGGATAGACAATGATTTTATGTAAACATGTATCCAGAATTCAGAGACCAAAAAAAAAATCACATAAACTACTATATAATTATCATGTATGTAAAATGGCTCAAGGAATTTTAAATTTAGAGTTATCTTTTGACCTTTAAGAAAGAAAACACTATTTACTGTCTATTTTTATTTCATTGTCTTTGAAAGTAGTGAATAATTGAAAGTTTAGTCCGCTGCAGGGCCTTGCTGTTGCCATTGACTTGGAACACAGAATTTAAAGGTTCAATGAATGCATAAAAGGCTAAAATTGTCCATTACAACAAGAATCATGGCAATCCCATGTCCACATTGTTTAAAAGATTAGTTGCTAGCATTTTGGCTTTTTGCACTACTTGGGATGCATACATGCAAAGCAAGCGCTGTGTCAATAAGCTTCATTCTCAATACCCCAATTCCTTCTGCCTTTTACAACTCAATCATTTCCAACATTATAACTTGCGGTTAGCAGTCAGCTGCCATGTCTGTCAAAATCATCAAAGCATGATGCAAGACATAGTTTCCATTTTAGCTGTGAAGTTGGAATTTTTTAGTGACTATTGCCACATTTTATTTGTGTTAATAATGACTTTGGTCGAATAAACTTCAGGAGACACTGAAGAAACTCATTGATTTGAAAATAATGACATGTTTCATTACAGAATCAAAGTTGCACCAAGTTCTTCCTTGGTGGTTAACAGTGGAACAAGAAGTGTGTATTTAAGAAGGAAGCAAGTCTACTTAAATTTGTGGGTTAGATAAAACGAGGGCTCAGCTCCTGCATCTTGCGTCTTACACACAGAAAGGCAGCACCTGAGTCCATTGTAACTGGAGAGAACTTTGCTTTAATATATCGATGTCAGCGAGGTTTAACACCGTGAGCCCTGCAGGTTAACAAGAAAGGCCCGAGAGGAAATGACTAAATCCTCTGTGCAAATCTTCATTGACAGCTGATAATTAGCATGCAGCCTAGCTATAATAATTAGTTCCCTCTTTAGAACATTTCCGGAGGAACTCGGAGTTGGTACATTTCGTTCTGTCTTGTTTCTTTGTCCTTCTCTCCCCAAGTGGTTCGTGTTATTTTTAGGGTAGAAAGAGCTCAAGATGTCACTGTCTCCCCGAGTCAGCACTGCCCATTATTTATAGCATTTTGTGTGGATTGACTGGGATTTGAGTCCCTTTGTCCCTTTCTTCCTGTATATTTTGTTGCTTTTCTCCAGACAGCTTGAAGCGGCTGGAAGGGACAAAGGAACTAGCCACTGCTTGGTAAACATGCCAACTCCATGGCATATCAGAGGCTAAGATTAGAGAGAAACGTCCTTAAGGGGCAGGGGAGCTCCGCCTTGCCGGTACTTTGCCTGCCTTGGTATGCACCAAAAAAGGCTTTGAAACTCTGTAGCTAATTAAGAAAAGCTTAACTCATTTTGTATAATAATAAAATTTATAAAACTGAATATGTCATTAACTGTTAGATAAAAGTCATGTAAAAACCCCCATATCGTTATGGGACTGCCTGAAAAGGCAAATTAAAGATAAAATTGATATTAAGCTGATTTTTTCTGTTGTGTTTCTATTTTACCTATATCAAATTGAAATGTTAAACTCAGGGAGAACTTCCACTCTAACTGGTACTCTCTGTCAGCTCTGACAAAACCCTTCTGTTACCGAGGCAACAGAATCCCGTCACACGGGAGTTTTCTCAGTAAACTGTAAAATACACATTTTATGTATCATGTATCAGCTCATTGTTAACAAAGAACAAACTTTTAACAATTCAAACAATCATTTTGCTTCTTGGTGTTGAGAACAAAATGGAGTGACTGAGTTGTTTGAACTCACAGTGATGATTTCATTTGCATTTCTAAGTTCTGTATTTTTTAATTTTTTGAGGATATACTATGAGAATATCTTTTCCCCATTCCCTCTTTTCCATTCCAAGCCCAATATAGCCATCCTGGATCTTGTTCAAATTTATGATCTCTTTTTTTCTTTATTTGATGTTAAATACATAAGTATATGTATATAGGAATATATATATATATTTCTAAAACGCTCCAATCAACTTCTCTTGCTCAAATTTTGTACCAAAACCAACCAAACAACCTAAGCTATGTACTGAATTACTATAATTTCCCATTTTTCACATATAGAAAATAGAGTTTTTCTGAGAGGCAGTTATGTTGATTAAATGAAATAATATTTTTTTGGCCCTTACTAAATCACACATGACTGTACAATTAATATGTATCTACTTTTATTATTACTTTGACACTCAATTCTTCCAGTATGAAGACATTTCATTGCAAAATGGAAGCATTTTATATGTCTTTCTCTTTTACTTGTGAGATATAACTCTGAATTTAATTAATTGATTTATGTTCATTATAGAAAATTTGAATTAAATAGAAATGTTCTATGAAATCTTAGAAGCCATATTTTCATTAGTTTTTAATTTTTAAAATTCTATTAAGATTGATATTTTATGCTAATTTCTTAGTAAGACTGATTATATTCAATTATTCAGACTGTTATTATTAAAACACAAGCGATAATACTTTATTAAAATAGTATCTTCAACATATTAAAAATACCACAAATTTAATTTCTTGAATATAAATAATTTTCTTGTGTTTCATATAAATACTTTCTTTAAATTCTAGTAATTATTTTTGGGGTCTTTACCAAGCTTTACACTTTAATTATTGACTGATTTATGTTTAGAATACCTGTTTTACAAGTCCAAAATACTTCAACTTTTAGCAAATGCATGTGAATGAAGTAGAGAGACTGGATATGGGAATCAGGCCTTTTATATTTATTTATTTATTCATTCATTCATTTATTTATTTATTTATTAAAGATTTCTGCCTCCTCCCCGCCACCGCCTCCCATTTCTCTCCCCCTCCCACAATCAACTCCTCTTCCTTTAGCAGCCCAAAGAGTAGTCAGGGTTCCCTGCCCTGTGGGAAGTCCAAGGATCTCCCACCTCCTTCCAGGTCTAGTAAGGTGAGCACCCAAACTGCCTAGGCTCCCACAAAGCCAGTACGTGCAGTAGAATCAAAACCCAGTGCCATTGTTCTTGACTTCTCAGCATTCCTCATTGTCCGCTATGTTCAGCAAGTCCGGTTTTATCCCATGCTTTTTCAGACCCAGTCCAGCTGGACTTGGTGAGTTCCCGATAGATCATCCCCACTGTCTCAGTGTGTGGGTGCACCCCTCGCGGGGTCCTGAGTTCCTTGCTCGTGCTCTCTCTCCTTCTGCTCCTCATTTGGACCTTGGGATTTCTGTCCGGTGTTCCAATGTGGGTCTCTGCCTCTGTCTCCTTTCTTCGCCTGATGAAGGTTAATATCCAGGAGGATAACTATATGTTTTTCTTTGGATTCACCTTCTTATTTAGCTTCTCTAGGATCACGAATTATAGGCTCAATGTCCTTTATTTATGGCTAGAAACCCATTATGAGTGAGTACATCCTATGTTCCTCTTTTTGGGTCTGGCTTACCTCACTCAGGATAGTGTTTTCTATTTCTGTCCATTTGCATGCAAAATTCAAGAAGTCATTGTTTTTTACTGCTGATATGTATACTCTAATATGTATATATTCCATACTTTCTTCATCCATTCTTCCATTGAAGGGCATCTAGGTTGTTTCCAGGTTCTGGCTATTACAAACAATGCCGCTATGAACATAGTTGAGCATATACTTTTGTTGTATGATAGGGCATCTCTTGGGTATATTCCCAAGAGTGGTATTGCTGGGTCCTGGGGTAGGTTGATCCCAAATTTCCTGAGAAACCGCCACACTGCTTTCCATAGTGGTTGCACAAGTTTGCATTCCCACCAGCAATGGATGAGTGTACCCCTTACTCCACATCCTCTCCAGCAAAGACAAGAAGGCAACCCACTGACTGGGAGAAGATCTTCACCAACCCCACAACACACAAAGGTCTGATCTTCAAAATATATAAAGAACTCAAGAAACTAGACGTTAAAATGCTAATTAACCCAATTAAAAAATGGGGCACTGAACTGAACAGAGAATTCTCAACAGAAGAAGTTCAAATGGCCAAAAGACACTTAAGGTCATGCTCAACCAACTTAGCGATTAGGGAAATGCAAATCAAAACAACTTTGAGATACCATCTTACACCTGTCAGAATGGCTAGAATCAGGACTTTCTTATCTCTCCAGAAGGGTCAACAGCTCTGACAAGCCAGGTGGTAGTACAGAGAAGATAGCTCAAATCAATAAAAGATAAATACAATTTCAACTTCAGCAGATGTTTGTTCTCCAACATTTAATAATATTCTACTGACTGTCTATAAACATCAAGTCAATTTTTTCAGTCTGGTAGTAATACAGACTATATGACATCTGACATTGAGTACGTTTGACTGCACAATTGAAGCAGAGCCTTCGTGGTGACTGCTTTGGTGTTATATAACTATAGGGACCACATTGTTTGTCACATGATTCCACACATAACTACAGATGAGTAGTTGATGCCAAGTAGGATGATAAAGCAATCTGCAAGAAGCCAGCTATGTATAAAATGTAAACACTGAGCCAGTTACATTATGAGTAGAGGAACTATTGTACAATGACGAGTATCACTCAACAGGGGGCCAACAGGCATATTTGACCATGAGGAAATTAATGAAGAAACCTCAGCAACAGTATGCTGAAGCAATGACATTTTAAAAAAAGAGGGGGGAGAAAGAAAAGAGGAAGGAAGGAAGGAAGGAAGGAAGGAAGGAAGGAAGGAAGGAAGGAAGGAAGGTAGGAAGGAAAGAAGGAAGGAAGGAAGAAAGAAAGAAACTAAAATGGAACATTTCCTCAGAGATCAATTATATGGTCTTCTCTTCATTTTTTAATTACAAGACCTAACTTTCTGCACTAGATTCACATTACCTAATTTATTTTCTATGCTTCCAAAAGTTATTGTCCTGAATATTATGGTCATTTGTGACCGTATGCTTACTTTTGTAGGGCTGAATTTTGATACAAACCAATTGGTTTTCATTGAGGACTCTAATTATTGCGATAATTTTGGAGTGGTAGCAGAGGTCACTGTGGTGTTTTGGGCATTCCTCTTCAGATAACCCTAAGAGAAATTTCTGTTGATCCTTGGCACTTTGTGATGCTCCCATGCACATGATTTCACTTTGCTGCCGATTATTTTGCTCTGACTTTTTCTTTGGGTATAGGTGAGCTTGAGGTCAATTTGAGGAGATGATTTAGCAATGTGTCAAGTGCTAGAGGAATATTTAAGTTACATTAATTTCAACTGTCTCTTTTTAAATTGTTTTCCGCTTACCCTAATTCTTCTGAAGTATGTATTTGTTAATTTAATTGAGATTATCTGTGTGAGGAGTTTCAGATCCTTCTGGGGAAGAAGCAAGTTAACTAAGTGAATTAAGTAAAAGTGAAGTTAACATAGAATAGATATAAAATCAAATAAACATGTCCCTTTCAAAGCACAGTTCAATAAAGAAAGGACCATAAATAATGTGTCCATTGTTACAGACGTACGTTTATAGCACAAATCCTCACCTGTAATCAATACTGTCAACCTTTCCTGACTAAACCAAAGATGACTATGCATGACTTCCTATTGGATAGAACAGCTAAGGCCTGGTAAAAACATTAGAATATTAATGATAGGAAAACAGGGGGTTTGCCTGGGAAAATAAGTGGCAAAATAAAAAGTGCTGAAGGGATATGGTTCACTTATTGTTATGATTCTGAGATAGTAAGTACATCTACTGACAAGCCTGCACTGCTTAGAGAGCCACAGCTGATACTGCTGTTGTGTGGATTGTTCTATTAAGGAGCAGCCGAAGCATTTGCAGCACTTAAGCTAACCCTTTAATTTTTAAATATAAATATCGCTTTGCAATTATTATGGAAAACATCTGCATAAGTAAAATAAAATGAAATTATTGGACTTGTTGCCTAAGATTGGTAGTGACACTCAGTTTTATGTAGCATAAATATTTTGGCAACCATTTCTCCTGAGGCCCTATGAATGAGTCACGATAAATAATCTCCAATTTTTTGTAACAGTAACAAGAAGAAAAAAATTATCTCATCATATGGGCATTTAAATAATAAAAATAAGGCAAATAGTTTAAATATTTCTCTTTAAACAAGCTTCAATACAGGAAAATAGCTAGCCTTTATTTATTAAACATACCATCCCTTTTAAAGCAAAACATTATGAATGGGATTTTATTAATTCAGTGACAAGTTTGACTTATTTTTTATACTCTGTTGTTCCCCTCACCATGAAAATGCAATTGAGTCAATTAAAAATTATAAAGGTGGAAATGGATAACATTGAAGGAATACAATTCAGAAAGGTTTAAAGGCTGTCCAAAGTGACCAAGGCAAAGATCAAACTCATGACTAGTGTTTGTCTCTGCAGATTCTTCATATAGGAAATCGGTTGCAATGCACATGCATGCTGTACTGTAATTATCATGTCTTAATAGGTAACCTGGGTGTTTTCTTCTTGTGATAGCATTGACCTTCTAGAGTCAGTAAACTTGGGGTTGCCTGAGGTTTTCATCAATAAAATGAAGGGAACGATAATTTAAAATATTGCAATGCAGTAGCTCATGAAAAAAATAAGTCACTGAAGATTAGTGTGTACATAATTTGCACGGGCTAATGCACACTCCAGTTCTTGCCATTTGCTTTGTCCAGCCTCCATCCACACTAACATGAGTGATCCTTATATCTTTTGGGTTCTATCGGGCTGTAGACAGAATGGGTCAGAGAAGAGTTTAAATGATCAGAATAAAAGATGATTGGTGAAACCATAAATAGCATCTGTTACAATTGCCAAATAAATAAGAACCTTTCATCTTTTAGAACTATAATGGGTCTGACAGAAGTGGAAGCCAGGTAGCAAGTAGAAGTTGATAGCTATCTTATATGTCAAGTAATGTGGTAACGAGCTCATCAAAAAGCAGGCACAAACCTCCACAGACCAACTTCACTCATGCAACTGCCTCATTGGTTCTCATCCCAATTCCACATTTTCAGCAAACAACCCTGGCTTTTCCTATTAAACTCTGGTAATGGTTCAGGCAAGGAACCTCACATAAGAATCTTTCACATAGCCATGCAGTGGTGGCGCACGCCTTTAATCCCAGCACTCGGGAGGCAGAGGCAGGTGGATCTCTGTGAGTTCGAGACCAGCCTGGTCTACAAGAGCTAGTTCCAGGACAGGCTCCAAAACCACAGAGAAACCCTGTCTCGAAAAACCAAAAAAAAAAAAAGAATCTTTCACATAGTTTGTTAATTTTCCAAGAAATTTAATTTCTTGAGTTTTGCATCTTACCGTTTTGGGCAACTCAATAGTATAAAAAGTGTTCTTGCTAATATGTGGCCATTCTTTGACCACATATCCATTTAAGATAAAGATTGTATTATGCATAGAAAATGGAAAATATCAGCAAATTATCAGACTACCTAGGGAAACTTTTACAGAGAACATTCCACTTAGCAGGGCTCACCTGAAACCATAGTTCTCTTTTATAAGGACTGAAGCACAACGGGAACTGATCTTTGCTCCCGGCATCTCAGATGATACTGAATCCTAAAACACCATCTTCTAATTTGTGAATGTTCAGTAAGTATGACTGTATGACTTTGAACTTAAACAATATTAACTGTGATTTTTCGTTTTCTTCTGGAACTCGAGGGCCTCTCTCTAGTCTCTCTTTAATTCCAGGTTGCCTCCTTTCCCAAAAAAATATCCGGTATTCCTTACTTAGGCCCAGTGGTTCAGTATCTCAAATGTGATGTATACCCCGGATAGTTGAATGTTTCCAGTATTGCCTGATTTAAACCAGAGATCTAAAGGAAATTCTACTCCAGAGAGTTCTGAGCACACAAGACTGCAGAAGAGAGACCAGATAAAGAACACACTCTTTTTCACTCTGTTGTTTTTGTTTTGTTTATTTGAAACAAATCTCACTTAGTAACCCAAGCATGCTTTGAACTCTCAACCCTTATTCTTAATAGCGCAGAAATGAGATTTTATCATGTTGGAAAATGTTGGATGTTTTTCACACTTCCCTTGACTGCTTGTGTTTTAGTGTCCTATTCAGCAAGATTCCACACACTCTACGTGCAGTTTTGGGATTAACTGTGCGGACGAGTTCCTCTACTCACTGTTTCCCAAGGAGACCTCAGCCATTCTTCCATACTCAGCCTTATCTTAGGGCCAATATTCCTCCTCATTCTCAAAAGCTCTCATATATCAATTTCCAAGCCCTAAGTACTAAACCAACTTATGAAATTAAAGATCCTGCCTCCACCAAGAATATATACACATGAGACTTTGCCAGATTCTGATTTCTTAAATTTAATATATATGTTCCAAAGATATTGTTTGTAATTCCTAACCCAGACATGAATGCCCGAAGATAGCCTGAATCACAATAGTGGAAAGCAGATCCCAAATGATTTTCATGAGTAATCATAGCTGTGATTATGAACTTGATTGTTGCCAGGGTTTTTCAGTTTGATTTTGGATATGATTTTCAATACCAGTTTTAAGTGGTTTTCCTGAGTTGGTATCTATTAGAACTAAATAGATGCACTTGTGAGTGCTTTATGTAGGTATTACATCTGCTTACACAAAGGAAGCTTTAAAATGAACTTTTAACATTGCATTATATCATAACTATTGTTCATGATTTTGTCCATTTTTTAAAATCAGAGGAAAATGTGCCTTACACTCCAAGTTATATTTAAATATTCAGATTAATAAATTAATAAACATGTGAATGCTCACACATTAAAATATATTATGACTATACAGTTAGTTACTCTCTTGTGTATGTGGTTATTGCTTCCACAGTTCCAATATGGACATACAGGTTTTTAAAGTGTTATACCTATCCTGGACATACCAGGACTTTTCTCATTATTCCTCAAACAAATTGTTTATTATTATTATTATTATTATTATTATTACAGCTTAATAACTTCACAAAGCATTTACTTTACATTGGGTATGAAAAAAATCTAGGGATGACTCAAAGAATAAGGAATAATGTGCTTAAGGTTATAACTAAACACTGTCCTGTTTTATAGAAAGGACCTGGGTATCATCACAGTACTGGAAGACGCAGGACAAAGTCCACATGGATACTGGACATTTCTAATCTTCTCTGAATAGTTCAATTTAAGGCCTCACATGTATGAAGCAAACATAAAATCCTGTCTTTGAGAAGAGTGTTAATATATTCTCATGTACTTAGTATAGACCTCTGTTTGCATTGTAGAACTCTTGGACCTGAACAGGACATCCATATTTCAAAGTCCCCTGGGATTTCTTGATCTCCACACAATGCTGCTGGATGAGTACCAAGAGCGGCTCTTCGTGGGTGGCAGGGACCTTGTCTATTCCCTGAACTTGGAACGAATCAGTGATAACTACAGAGAGGTATGGAAACATCATCATAAAGAGGGGCCGTATTGCAAGATTGTTTCCTGACATTTTTCCTGTTGCATCTATCGCTTTCAAATTTGGAAAGATTACTTAATTGAAATAGTCATCATTATAAAGGAAACAATTTTGGGGAAAAATTTAAAGCATTGTGTATGAACTTTTCTAGCTTGTCACTGATACCAAGATTTGCAGAGAGACACTTTGCTTGTGATTTGATGTTCTTACCTTGGTCACCACACCCACCCGCTGTGTGGAGACCTGAGTTAGAGGGTCCTGGATTAACAGCCATGCCTCTGGGCTGTATTGTTCCAGCATCCAAATCTGGACCTGTAATATCAGCATAACTGCTTCATGTACTTTTCTTGGTAATATTATTAGCTGTGATGGATGCTCCCCAAGCTTGCTGGAAAGCGCATTATTAAAGTAAAAGCAGTGTTGAAAATGGTTGATGATGAGAAGGAAAGGGGTGTATACAAGACAGAACTGGATTACGTTCCTCAGAGTCATATCAATTTTACATGAAATAGGAAGAAATTTAGATTGTAGATTTGTGGCATTGTGTAGGTATGAAAAAATGTACTTTGTGCTTTATTTTGATGGTCATCAAAATGAGCCAAAATTCCTATTTTCAAATTCAAAATTCTTTAAAAATATGACAAAAACCAGCATTGCTCAGTCTTTGCCAAATCCTAATCTGTAGAGGGAATAGTTTAGAAATGTTTTTCTGTTTCTTCTGGTTCTTGCTGTTTTATTTTCATGTAAAATTCATGCACAAGAGCTGAGCTAGAGCCTAGTAGGGTGCATGTAATTAGCACTCACAAGGTCCCTGCTTCCGTCACAGCCATCCTCACTCTCCTGCAAATAAGAAAGTCAGCATCCATGTACCACTTGCTGCCCATGCATAGACGCGTGTTTGGATTTGTGTCGCATCTGCTAACTTTAGGGAAGATATTGCATCTACCGCTTTCAAATTTGGAAGGAATTTAATTGAAATAAAGTCGTCACTATAACTGATTTTAGTTAAACAATGTTGGTTTTCATATTTGCAGGGAAACAAGGGAGAGAAAGAAGGGAAGGGGTGATTGAACCAATGACTTTATGCATGATACACACAAACACACATATAGATACATATAGATATGTAAATACAGCCTGCTCAATCCATATAAAGTTACTCTTATGTATATTACTTCAGAGGTGACTACTTCTGTTGGATAACCAATGGGCTTCATTTGGCTTCAAATAGCACATTGACATCTCTCTTCTAGTGATTTTCTACATGAATGCAGATATATGTATGTGATCACCAGTTAAGGTCTATGGATTATTCCCTCACTAATTGGATGGCCTCTTTCACATCTAAAACATGTCAATTTACTCAGCTTTTCTGTGATGGAATAGGTAACCTAGAGGCAAATAAATAAATAAATAAATAAATTAATTAATTAGACCACATAATAATGTACCTGTTAATATCTAAGCACCAACAGACAAGCAACTCAAGAAACCCTGCCCCCAGCTTCTGAACAATTTGCCACTGGTAGGTTCCGAGAGAGAAGGACTCAATGACTTCAGTTGGGTACCCCCTGTGACCCTGTCAGGCCCCAATGGAATTCCGGGCCCGTATGTGGCCCTTGATAGTCTCAAAAGTCACAAAGGCAAACCAAGTGTCATTAATCTTGGAAAAGGGGTATTAGAGATCACAAGAGAGGACTTGACGGTGACAAGGTGACTAGCGGAAAGCATTAGAATACATTTTTTTCATGTACGAGATCGTGAAAAACAAAATTAATCAATATGTTATTAAGCCAGATCAATCCCTGTTAACGTTGCTAGCATGTGGCCTGAGGGGACAGCACAGCAGGGGAAAGCTCTTGCTGCGCATGTCTGAAAATGTGGACTCAGTCTCTGATGCACCTAATCTAAAAAGAGAACTGAATCCCAAAGCTGATCTCAAACTCCAGGCACACTATGTGACACACCCCCTACCCATCATAAGATAAAATATTTTTTAAAAAAGAAAATAAAATTTCTAATTTAAAAGATGTTTTCTGAAATCTAGCCTCTGGGAATGTGAGTGATATTTGCGTTCCAGACAGGGTTCTTACACTGTAATCTTTGGACTGGATCTGTCATCTCATAGAAAGGTCCTGGACATTATGACCAGCCTCCTAGGGGAAACAGTCACGCAACCATTTTCCTGAGCTGTTGTCTCCTCTGGGGACGGAGAGATCAAGATGCGGCAGCCCTTCAGGTTCCCGTTCAGCATAGGGAAAATTAGATCTCCTGCCTATTCCTCGTTTATTGTTTTGCCCTAATTGTACCCTCAGGCCTTTAATGCCAGAAGATGAGATTTCATGGAAGAATGATCCCTAAAAATAATATAAGAGTAGGGGACCCAGAGCATGGTGGGGTTTTATGAGCTAACTCTGAGGGAGCAATAGAGAAGCATGAGACTATTGATCTTCAGGGTGTGTCTAGCCAGGATGCCAATGAAAGTAACTTACAACATTATTAGACTATCTTCTCTGTACTGTTGATTTTGTGAGGCCCAACGTTTATACGTTCTTGGGAGCTTTTTCAATGTAACTAATTCAAACATAAATATCAATATTACATAGGCTCCTGTCAGGTCCGCTGCAGGGGCAGATCCCATGGAATTGTGCTATGGTTTATGACTACTTGACTTTAAGGTAGCATATTCCACTTACGTTTCTTCATCTGCCCTTGTTCTGCCTGTTCCACCCAAATAATTAGCAATCCAACTCCCAGCAACCCAATAAGTCCTACTGGATTGTGTCTACTTATAATAGTATGAGAGGGAGGGATGCTTCACTGGCTGTCTGTTTAAAATGAGTGGGCTTCACATGAGGTGAGTTCTCTAGTGGTCTCACTTCTGAAATCTAAGTGATCTGGGCAAGCTCTCCCACTGAGTTTCCATCTGGATACATGTTTGCACGTGTATGTTCAGTGTTTTCTGCTTTTTTTTCTCTACCCTTGGTGTGTCAGCATGTAGATAATGCCTTCTGATGGGTATCTTGATTAAATCTGGTAGGGAGGGTGGTTTAGGATGTATTTTAAGATGCAGAACTCAACTCCTGGTTTTTATCCAGCAGATACCAATAGCGTGTGTGGTGGTTTGAATGACAAGTGTTCTCCATAAGCTTGAACATGTGGGCACTTGGTCCCCAGCTAGCACAGCTGTTCGGGAAGGATTAGGAGAAGGAAACTTCCTGAGGAAGTGAGTCACTGGGTGACTCTGAGAACATGTGTCTTAGTTAGGGTTTCTATTCTTGTGAAGAGCCATCATGACCTCATAAACTCTTAGAAAAGAAAGCATGTAATTGGGACTGGCTTACAGTTCAGAGGTTTAGTTCATTATTGCCAAGGCAGTACACAGAAGCATGAAGATCAACATGGTGCTGGAGAAGAAACTGAGAGTTCAGTATCCAGATCTCCAGGCAGCAGAAAGAGAATGCCACACTGGGCCTGGCTTGATTATCTGAGATCCTAAAGCCCACTTACTCCAGTCACAGACTTTTTCCAACAAAGACACTTCTGCTCCAACAAGGCCACATATCCCAGTAGTGCCACTCCCTATGGGTCTATGGGAACCGTTTTTATCCATACTACCACATTCCACTTTCAGTTCTCTCTCTCTCTCTCTCTCTCTCTCTCTCTCTCTCTCTCTCTCTCTCTCTCTCCTTCCTCTCTGTTTCCTGCTTGCACTGAAGATGTGATCTCTCAGTTTCTTGCTCAGGACACCATATCTGCCTGCTGGTATGACTTCTCACCATGATGGATTCTTATCATTCTGGAACTGTAAACATAAATGTATCTTCTTTTTAAAAGCTGCTTTTGATCATGGTGCTTTATGACAACAGAAAATAGTTATGGTAGTATACAAATAATCACCAATGTCTTGATAATAAATGTCTCTGGATATTTTCTTTTTTTATTTTTATTTTTTTGGTTTTTTGAGACAGGGTTTCTCTGTGGTTTTGGAGCCTGTCCTGGAACTAGCTCTTGTAGACCAGGCTGGTCTCGAACTCACAGAGATCCACCTGCCTCTGCCTCCCAAGTGCTGAGATTAAAGGCGTGCGCCACCACCGCCCGGCTCCGGATATTTTCTTATTCCCCAGGAGAAAGCATCACTCTAAGTCAATCTTCTCATCTATATTCAGGATTAGACCCTCCCATTAACACCACCACCATCCACCACCACCACTACCACCACCATCACGACCACCATCACTATCACCACCACCACTACCACCACCACCACCATCACCACAAAAACCACCACCATCATCATCACCACCATCACCACCATCACCACCACCATCACTATCACCACCATCACCACCACCACCACCATCACCACCACCACCACCACCACCATCACCACCATCACCACCACCATCACCACCACCATCATTATCACCACCATCACCACCACCACTACCACCACCACCCAGCCTACCTGTGGATCTACCTATTACACACATCCTTTCTTCTGTTTTGTTCATCAAGTACTTTGGAAAATATAGTCAAAGCCTATTTTTATGATCATATTTTACTTTTTCATTTTTTAGTTTAAGATGTAAATCAGTAACTCAAATACCTTAGAGCAGTGGTTCTCAGCCTTCCTAATGCTGCGACCCTTTAATACAGTTCCTCATGTTTTAGGGATCCCAACCATAAGATTATTCTTGATACTACTTCATAACTGTAATTTTGCTACTGTTATGAATCATGACACAAATATGCTATTCAGGATATCTGATATACGACCCCTATGAAAGGGATGTTCAACCCCCAAATGGGTCATGGCCCAAAGATTGAGAATCATTGCCTTAGATAATACAATAATAAGAATCATTAACCACCTCAAGATGAGGGTATCACCAATCCTTTTATGAGGGTGACTATATTTGTCTTCTTTTTACTTTATGCATCTTCTGCTAAGAGAAGACAATTTTCCTTGTTTTCAGTTTTCAAAGTGATTTTATCATATACTCTCTATACAGTGTATCAATTAGTGTAGATAACTGGCTGTGAAAAATGACATACAATAATATATTATAATTTCCAATTGTTTTAATTTTTATTTAATGTTATTTGTAGATTTAATTCTATTCCTCTTTTGTGTTGGATCCTTGCTGTTAGAGAAGGAACGGCTACCAGGGGTCATAGCTCTGATTTGAGAAGCTCAAATGTTGACTCTTCATTTATAATGCTGTGTGAATCTCTTTACTTCCCTGAGCCTCTGTAACATACTCGTAAGAGGCAAATATTAGTCCTCTTGCGTATACAAGATTTGTTAATTTTGGTGAAAGACCATGTGAGGTTTTCAGCTACTCAATTAATAACTTGTGTAAGTTCTTGTTATTCTCTTTGGGTCTGAGGAATGTTTTCCATTATATAAATAGAGTATACTTTATCATTCCATGTCACATGATACTGGGTGGATTCTGGTATTGGGCTTACTAGTGCTTCTAAGGTTATTCTAGAACGCCTCCTCTGCTACACAAACACAGAAGTGCTCCCAAAGAATACACGCAGAAGTAGAATCATTAACTTAATGATACCCGAGTGGCATTTATAAAAGATGGGACCCCAGAAAACCTTGCCAATTCTTCCTCCACCATGAGATAGCTGCCAATTGTTTGCAAACTCACCTCATTTCCCCATTTGTCTTCACAGTCCACGTATTTATTAATACTTTTCTTTTTTCTTTCCTTTTGTCTTTTTCTTTTTCTCTCTCATTATTTTATTTTATTTTTGGTTTTCCAAGGCAGAGTTTCTCCGTTTAACAGTCCTAACTGTCCTGAAACTAGCTCTGTAGATCAAACTGGCTTCAAACTCAGAGAGATCTGTCTGCCTTGTGAGTGTTGGGATTAAAAGCGTGTGCCACCACCACCCAGCTTCAACACTTTCCTTGATTCATGTATCTCTTCAAGAGTACATTAATAACTTTGGAGCTGTAATTTCCATTTTAATCATTTAAATTCATTTTATTGTAATTTTAACAACAATATTATGGACCACAAACTGTAAAACTTAGAATATGTAGTAGGAAAATAAAATAACATTTAATAATATCAAATGTGATAAGCATTACAAGGAAAATAAAGCAGTTCTGGGGGGAAAAGAAAAGAGGATGGCAAGGAGAGCGGAATAGTCAGCAAACTCTTTTCTTAGAATAAAACTTGATTACACACTGATTTCAAGCTCTGTAAGCAGCTGTGACTGACTGGTGGTTGCTGTACTAGGCTGTGGAGCCAGAGAATAAAGTCAGAGTACGTGGGCAAGGTTGATTTGGAAAATCAGATCATTGAAACAGCTAAGGATTAGGCAGCGGTTGGCCAGTGTGATGGGTGATGAGTCACGGTTATGAAGAGAAAGACAGGAGTGTAAAGCAGAGATTTCCCAGTAAGAAGGGGGAACCCTGAAGGATGATGGGACATGACTACAAGAGAGGAGCAAGTGGATGGGGGCAATTAATAGGAACCTCTGAGTAGAGCTTTCTTCTCACTTCTGTGTCTTAAGATTTTATTGGGAAAAGTTTTGAAAATTTAGACAAGAAGAGGTAAAAAAAAAAAAATAACGAAGACATCTTCACCAGAGTAAAAAGGACATCATCAGTAGAGATGGCTGATGGGAGCCCGTGGTCTCAAGGGGTGGCCAGGTTTTAATTAGAGAAGTAAAGGTGAAGTTAGGAGGAATTTTGTTAGTGGTGTTCTGGAAGATTTAACACAAGGATTTGAGGCATTTAGAAGGGTGAGGTCAAATTAAGGGCTGTACAAAGACCTATAGGATGTGCTTCTAAGTATTGGTTATTGACCCCGGGTAAGGGTCAGTGCTGCCCTTGGTGACTATAGCCAGCAGTCAACAGGCATGTGTCACGATGGATTAGCCTCACTGATCTCTCGGGGAAGAGAGTGAATACTAACCTTCATTTAGCACATTGAAACCATCAACCTCCTTGTCAGTGGCCAACCTAACATCTCAGTGAGGCTCTGTCTCCCTCATTCCTTGTTACCTAGAACTGCCCCCTCTTCTTCTATAAGATGACACTTCTTTTGTATGTGATATGAAGCATTCTTTTCTGGTCTTTTATCACAATTGGTTATTTTCTATTTTTCTTTATACCTTTTTATACCCCCTCTCTACAAAAAGCAAAAAATCTTCTTTGGATAAGAGTTCTTCATGTTTTTGGGTCCTACAACCATCTGTCATATGTTGAAAGCCTTGTAATAATTACAGGTATAAAAATTATCACATAGACTACAAAGAAAAATGATAAAATAAGATTAACGGAATATAAGGCATTCTGAGATTTCTGAGTAAACTTGGGGTGATTTTCTTCAGGATCTACTGTTGCCAAAGGGAAGGCAATGTTGATGTGGGATTTCTTTCTGTATACTGTGAATACCATTGGTTAATAAAGAAACTGGCTTGGCCTGGTTGGGTAAAACAGAGCTAGGCCAGGAAAACTAAACTGAATGCTAGGAGAAAGAAGGGCGGAGTCAGGGACAAGACATTTAGCCCCTCCGGAGACAGATGTTGGGAACTTTACCCTGTAAATGGCAATACACAGATTACTAGAAATGAGTTAAATTAAGATGTAAGAGTTAGCCATTAAGAAGCTAGAGCTAATGGGCCAAACAGTGTTTTAAATAATAAAGTTTCTGTGTGGTTATTTTCGATCTGAGCTGCCAGAAGACCAGGAAACAAACAAGAGGCCTTGTCACCCACACAATGTGACTGAGACTGGCTCCCAAAGAAAACTGGCTATTCTGATGTGGAAATCAATCTTATAGTCAATGTCAGTGTGGCTAGAGTGTTCTCCACACGAGCAGAGTGTAGTTAGAATGGGAGTTCCCTTGTGTTTACTTCTGCAGCGGCACACTGAATGAATGGAAGGAAGAAGAGACCAGAGATGGGAAGCTAGGAAGGAGCAGTTCCTAGACAGCATCACATCTAGGAACTCTGCTCTGCCCATGTCCCTCCTTCCCCATCCCCGTAATTACTACCCTCATCTCCTCCACTGGTTTTCAGGGTACCACCAGGCCTCCTGGCTGCATCTTTTGTAAGGCGGTAACTTCCTTTAGTTCTTGCTTGTCTTGCTGAGCTGCTATTTAGATTGCCAGTGTTGATGAAAGCGGAAAGAACTTAAAGGAGCTGTACTACCTTTCCTTCCTTAGCACAGAGCTGACAGCCCCAGGAGGCAACATCCAAACTCAGGTAACAGGTGGGTTATCTGCCTTTTGCCCTTACCTCCTGTTGAAGTCTGGGCCTGGAAGACAATTTCTGTGAATTCCCACAAAACAAACACCCTCTGGATTACAACTTTAGTTTAAAGCATAAAATCTCATGTTTTTCTTTCCTGTGAAACATCAGAAATGGATATTTTCTTTATACAAGCTATATTTTATGATGGCCATAATTTATTTATTTATCAATAATTCTTTAGTTAAGGGAACTTTGGTAGCATATTTTCTTCTCTAAGTTTCTAAATTTGAGCTTATTTTATCATTTTGAGCTAAAACCACATCACTTAATTTGGATTTCTGAAGCTACGACTGCCATTAGAAAAGTCTTTTTAGAAAACTATACACTATTTCCTCATTCTTTCAAGGTCAAAAGAAATACTGTAGTTTAGAATTTAGTTTTTGATTGAGTGGAGGAAAAACATTAAAATATAATTTGCATATAAATTTTAGGGCTAATTCACATTAATGATAGCAATTGAGAAAGTTTCGGACGTAAGAGGGCATTTATCAGGTCATTGATGTTGGCATAGTGTATGAGTTCTGTTGGAGTGTAAATGCTTTGGCGAACAAGCCTTTCAACTATTGATTTTTATCTCGAGTCTAAAAGATCATAATTCTGACTTATAAACAGCTTGGATAATGACAGGCATTATAATGCGGCACAAAGTCATAAACCCTAAGAGTGATAATGTCTGTGAGGTTAAGGACTAACATTTATTAGCCATTATAATTATTTTAATGTGTTATAGTCAAATTATTTTCTTGCCTTTAATGATATTTATAACATGTATAATTTAAGTTTATACTAATGGTTCTATTATTATGTATGAATTCAAAACAGAAAATAAAATCAAATTATAATGCATTTATCATTAGAATACTGGAAATCTGAGGATTGTATTACATGAAAATATAGTAGTGTCATAGCTGTGTGATTGCAATCTATGGAGATATTTTATGCTAGCTGTATTGTTTCATTTATTTTTCAGTAAAAAAGGACATCTTTAAACAGTTAACTTATCCCATTTTTGTTAATTTGTTTTTTGGTCCACTAAATCTGAGTGTCTTACAACAGCAAGTTGTTGTATCCTTAATCCTGGTATAATTATGAATCTCACTAGGGAGCACTGAAAAATGACTCAGTAATTCAGTTTATATTTTATCTTGTTTTCCTCCTTTGAGCTGTGCAGGACAGTAAATGGTTGTTAAGGTGCAGTGGAGTAACTGGATTATACAGCAGGGGGATTGCGATGAAACGATGTGTATTTAACCTTTTGCTTTTGTGCTTCTTTTTAGTACAGAGAATTGGGAAGCAGAATGACACCCTGTTGTTTAACTGCCTTTAAAAATGTTTGTGCAGAACAAATAACTTAGTTTTATGGCTTCTTTGGATGCTAAACTGTGCAGCAGAATCCAAAGCCATCCTGACTGCCAACACAAATGAAGGGGATGACTTTCCTTACTACCTTGGCAGAGCATTTACACATGATGACTTTAGAAATACAACTTTCTATTTTCATCGAAGTCGTTCTGTTTTATAATTGTCGCCCAAGTTGACTTCTGGCTACAGTCGTGAGCATGTGAAGCTATTAAAACAAGCAAACAAAAACCTCTAAGCAAAACCAGAACAACAGAACTTTAAGGAAAATTTCCCCATGCATCAGACTTTGCTTTAGCGTTTATAGGCCACTTCCATCACCCTTTTCCAATTAGAGTGGTTTGACCAGTTTCTTTTTGCCTTACAAAAGTGATTGCAGTGATCCTGCCAATCTTTGAAAGCTTAGGCCATTGCAATTGTGATAAAGTATTTTTTCCCTGATAAAACTGAAAAACTTTCCATCTCATTTGACCTTGGGTGAGGCATTTGCATGTCTGTGAACTGTATCTCTTAGAGCTTATAATTAGTTGTTTAGCTGAATTGTCTTTATAAAAAATGTGATAAAGACACCAATCATCAGATACTGAATAAACAGACTGTCTAAACCAGGGGTCCCACTGACATTGACTGGCTTTGTCCCTTCTATTCTAATAAGAGAGCTAAAATTAAATATATAACTCATTGTGGTGTCTGTACAAACAAGAACACCATGGGAGATTAAAATAGGAGAAATATTACCTAGTGAAAACATACGGAAAGGTTTTGCTGAGAATCACTTTGCAAAACATGATTGCAAGATTAGATCGTCAGCTTTAGATAAATTGCTCTTCTTAGCTTTGCTCTAGGACCAATGGAAAATTTTAGAAAAGGTGTTTATTTTCATCCCGATCACAGATCACATAATACACTCTGTTTTGTTTGATCCAAAGGCCTGAGGTTTTACATGATATCCAAGGCAAGTTAGCTGGTATGGTTTCTTAGACTCTGTCAGAAAGCAATACCCTCCTGGGCCAGAGAGAAAGGAGTCTTGTTATTCTGAACAGCAGGCAGCAAGAGCCCCAGGCTAAGTTTTGAAGGGGAGATGCATAGAAGCCTCAGTAGACATAGCTAGATGTGCATGTTTTCTATCTGAGGAATCTCTAGCTCAGAAAACCTTCTGTGATTAGAGGGCGGGGCGGGGCGGGGGGGGGGGTCTGTCAGCAGAAATGTCTAACCTCTGCCCATGGAGACCTTGTCTTTATTTTCCTGATCAGTGAACAAATTTCCCTTTTACCTTGCATAAATTGTGCGTGTGTCTTTTCTAGCTATTTGAAAAGATAGTCTGGAATAAAAGCCATCAGAACATAAGGAGAAATGCTTGGAGATTTACCACCAAAACTGTGTTTGGAAATAATCATTATGAAACAATAAGAGAATATTTGGTATGGAGTTCTCAGAATACAGTTTAAAGAAATCATCATTTTATAACAAAAACAAAGTGAATAAGGAAGGAAGGTAACATTTTAAAGATTCCATCTTATAAGTATGCTAAGGGTTGAAGACATTCTTCTGAGTTATTGATGATCTGTACTCTAATTTGTTCCTAACAGTAAATGAAGTCATGAAATTATAGAATCCTTAAGTGAGTTTTATTTTATTTAATATGTATATATGCATATATGTATATGAAGCCTACTTTAACACATGAATTTAAATAAGTTATAAATCCATAGTAAAGACATAATTCTCAACTTGGTGGAATAAGTTTTACAAATCTTTGTAGAAAATTTCTCAGGGCATAGAGTTTTTTTTAAAAAAAATAAATCTAAATACTAAATCAGAAAGATCATAAATATTGCAGCTTTATTTCCAGGGTCCACCCCATCAACTGCAACTTCACTTCCAGGACACACACCATCATTACTTCCATGTGATGTCTTGATTCATCACATGTGATCTCCTGAAGAGCACATTGTGAAAACTAGCAGCAACAATTTTCATATTTTATGAATATGCCTTAGCTTTTTTTTCTTTAGGAAGTGTTTTTCTTCTCTAGTTCTACTTATTTCTCTGTCTTCTCTTCTTGAATACCAACATGAAAGACCCATGTGCTTTCAAGTAAGAAAGTACATTCTGACGATGTACTCTGAAAGGTAAAAAAGTCGGATGCTGAGTGACTGTCAGCAAGAGCATCTGGGGAGATTAAGGACCAGCTTGGTCACTCACGTGCTAATGAACTAAATCACACAATAAAAAGGCCACCGTTTTGTAAATTCTCGGTGTTGTTCCCTTTTCAGGCCTGGATTAGGCCGGGTGATGTGTGAGTGGCGGGTTGAGCCCCTTCCACTTCTGGACTATAATGGGTTTTTATGGGGCATCATCTTTTAGAAGAATACTTAAATCTTAAACATACTTGGGATCCAAAGACGACTATCAGATGTCAAAACCTAGACTGCTCAGTGGGATGATGGGTGTAGGAGAGACAGCCAGCAATCAGTCAGTGAGCACTGGAATGCGCCTCTGAAGACCAAGCTGGCAGTAGCTTTGCTATGTGAGATACATCCAGTATAGCCTGTCTTTTGGTATATTTTTTTAAAAGAGGCATCAGAAAACTGGATGTTTAAACAGGAATTCCCATTCTTGATGTTTGCCAACTGTCAAATGAAAAGTAATAGCTAATATTTAGTTTGATAATCCAAAGGCTTTTGCAGGCAAGTTCTACTTAGAATGCATAGAGGAACCATGAGGAGTTGAGAGGAGACATAAGACCACACACACACACACACACACACACACACACAAAAATTGCCTTACTTGTGCAGATTTAATTAAAACAAATAGATGGTGAGATTGGCTTACATAAATTAGAAATATGTGCACCAAAGCAATACCAACTACTTTTAAAGAATGTAAACAAGCATGAAAAAAATGTATCCAGTAATTAGTCACAGGAATTGCCTCCTAAGTGGTAAGTGGAATGGCCAGCCTAGAAAGGGAAAAATCATAAATAACTAAAGGAAAGGCCTTTTCAGGCCAGTGATGATATGAGCTATGCCTTGCACACCCAAAACCTCAGTGCACATGCTTATGGGGTAGAAGGGAAAATAAATTACAATTATCAGTGCAATGGGTCATCCCATGTGAATTGATCCTATAGTCTGTGCAACAGGAGAAAAGCCGAGGCTGGGAAGCGATAATGATAAATAAACCATTTTTTTTTTTTAATTTCAAAAGAAGTAATGTCGTAGAAACTGTGGAAAAACTTTTTTCTTTGCTTTGGTCTCAGCAAAATGCTTGGTACTATTGTTAAGAAGGGGAAAGGACTTTTTATAGCCTTCTCTTTAAGACAGAGGCCAAGTAACTTGCGACATCATGTCAACTGCTGCAAATTTGCGTGGAAACATGAAGCGTGAAACAGTTATATTGTACGAGGCAGTCCTGAGACAAGGTCTCCGACAGCCAGGCCCGGCTGCATCCTCACTGTGTAGCCATGTAAGGTGTACTGTGTCTATGACTTGATACTGAGGGATGTATTTAAGAGTTCTCCATCCCTGCATACTCTCCTGTAGTCAAACAGTACTAAGAGTCCAGAACACTGGCTTTCTGTGCAAAAGGAACTCAGAGAATTCAAGGAGATGCTTGTCTTGACGTTACAAGCAGTCTGGTTCACCAACTAAATTGGAAGACAGGGTTCCTGCAGGTGAAATATGAAGAGGAATGGGTTCTAGAGTGACTGGCTCTGCAGGCGAAAGGCATAAGGAACCACTGGGAAGACTAGGGATTGCTAAAGAGGTTTAATGCCAAGAGGAAGTTCATAGAGAAGCTTCTAAGCACACAATTAAATATCTGAAGACGAGAAGGTTTTATCTCTTCAGAAAGTAGGACAAAATGGTCTGGGAATTGGATTGTAGAAGAAAATGAAGTGGCTTTTAGTGAAGTTTTTCTTCTCTACGCACTTAACATAATGATACATTATCTTCAATTTCAGATATACTGGCCGAGCCCAGCAGGAAAAGTAGAAGAATGCATAATGAAAGGAAAAGACACAGTAAGTACTCTTCACTGTAGTTTAAACAAAGCACGGATTCTAAAAGACACAGGAAGTGCTATTCATTGTAGGCTAAACAAAGCGTGGATTCTATTCTTGGTTGCCTATAAACCAATGAATCATTAAAGTTTTATTTCCTGTCAATGACATATTTACATTTTTTTTCATAAAGAAAAAAGATACACAATAAATACATTATTCTATAAAACTAACTATAATGTAGAATTGAAAGGAAACAGGCTACCATCCTGACAGGAGCATGTGTTAGACAAATTCATGTGCTGTTATGCTGTGCATGTTTTACTTACTTGTATGTCTGTGTACCACATGCATGTAGTGTCCTCTGAGACCCAAAGAGATCCCTGGATCCTCTGACACCCTTAAAGATGAGCCATCTCTCCAACCCCAGGGAACCTGTTATTCTTTTATAGTTTATTAAGCTTGGGTTTATAAACTCCTTATATTAATGTTTATCTTCTGATTGTTTGGTAGAAAAATCACAACTGTAGGTGGTTCTGTCTTTTGCTTAATTTGAAGGACTAGATAAGAGAAGTCAAACTCTTTAAGATTTCCCTTCACTTTGATGAATTTATTAGAAATGTAGAAACAAAATAAGGTCACAGCACTTGAAGGGATGAGTCAGGAGAGGGGCTTGGGGTCTTCCCTGGTATCAGAAGCAAAGTCTATCCCGGTTCAACCCGGAGCCCATGAGGTACGGGAGTGAGAAGTGCTGTTCTCTATGCTGTTCTGACTCCCTGATGTGGGTGAGAGACCTACATGGAATGAGAGCTCCTTTTTCTGATGGAATACATGGTTTGGAGGATGGCCATAGGTCTTTCTTTGAAAGCAAACTTACCTTTGTTTCTCCTAAGCTAAACAAAACAAAATAAATGACTACACATTATTAGCAACTCCCAATTCTCTGTTGCCACTGGAGCATAGCCAGGAAATGAGTCAACGCTCTTCTTGCCTTAGTCCGCACTGTGATGCTGAGAATCGAACAGACTCGCAGCCCATGGCAGTCGAAACTCAAATGAGCCAAAATGGGGTCTAATTGCTTCTGTCTAACAAGTGACAGGATGTCAATAGGGGGAAAGCAGGTGCTTTCAGCCATGTGCGGACAGAGAATTTCACCTTGTCTGCATGGTCAGATTCTATTAACTGTATGGATCACACAAAAAGTAAAATGTCACATATGTGAGAATTGAGTGGATAGAGCTGTGTGCTCAGGAATGCAGTTTGCACTGTTACCAAGGGGCTTAATATCCTGTGAGACTGCACGGCAAGGTCAATCTGCTGGACTTTCCATCCCAGCAAGCTTATAAGAGAGACTTGAAGGAGAAATCTTGTTCTGTCCATTTTATCACTGTGGTGAATATTTATTTTAAGGTGTTTTTTAGGGCTAAAAGGGGTTAGTATTACTCTTGTAATTTATTTTTGATGACATAGTGATACCTAAATTGACTGGAGGATGTTTTCAAAAATTTATTTGGCTAATTTGGTTTGAAGCAATTTGAGTGTGTGCATGTAAGCGTGTGTGTATCTGGGGAGTGTATGACGGTGATGAGCCTGCCAGAATGGTGGAGATGTGACAGTGCCTGATAAAGTGAGTGTGTGTACATGTGTGTGCATGTGTATGTGCGTGTGTGTGTGAGAGAGAGAATGTGTGAGTGTGTGTGTGTGTGTGCGCGTGTGAGTGTCTGTGTGTGTGTGCGTATGTGTGTCTGGGGTGTGTATTAAGGTGATGAGCCTGCCTGAATGGCAGAGACGTGACAGTGCCTGATAAAGTGAGTGTGTGTGCGCGCATGTGTGTGTATGCATATGTGTATGTGTGTATGTGCGTGTAACAGCAGTTCATGAAAAAATAGGCTACGAATTTTAAAGAGGGCAAGGAGAGATATATGACAAAGTTTAGAGGGAGTAAAGGAAATTATAATGTCATTATAACGACATTATAATGTCAAAAATAAAGACAATTTTTAAAACTGCTGTGGCAGGAGAGCAGAAACTGACTCTCTGGGAAGAGGCCGCTTGCAAGAGAGCACATAGCAGGCAAGAAAGGGTGAAAATGGCAGAGATGCAGTGTCAATAGAGAAAAAGCACGTGCTGCCAGCAATACGAGGGCAGAATATTTCACCCTAGCCACACAGAGTCTACTATGATCTTGAAACGTTCATAAAGAAACCCATCATTTTGTTCAAATAAGCACATTATTTTTAAAAAGTAAAATATAGTATTAATTATGACAAATTTATTGAAACTCTGATAAGTTTTCTCATTCTCATAGGTCTATGAATTAATGCAAATAACAAGGAATGATTGGAAAATGGGAGGACAATAGCCAGCAAGTTTGGAGCACCAGGCTCCATGTTTGCCTTTATAAGTGGGTGCAGCAATGAACGAGTTAAATACTCTTCTCTGTAATCTGAAATTTAAAGCTAGTGCTGCCTGGCTAGGATCCCCAGGAAGTGGTCTGGAGTCTGCTCTTGTGAACACAGCTAACAGAATGCAGCACACACGTGTGCTTCGCCACCTATGGCTTCTCTTCTATCGCTGCACACCTGAGGATTTTCACTAGCTGCCACACGAATTAAATATAGTTACGCATCATTGTTTATAGACAAAGTATTGACCCTTGCACTGTAGCGTTTTGCAGCAAGACCCTCAGAACATTTGACAATCAAATGTTGTTTCTAATAGTTGTTTAATTTCGAGGATATGAGCACTATTTTGCTTATCAAAACTCTGTAGTGCCAATGAGGACTTCTAAATCTAAGGGCGCAGCTTTCAAATTTTCCTTAAATAAATATTAGATATTCGATTTTAATGCTTACTTTGGGATGTTATGGCATTTTCGTATTATGGTTCAATTTTTGTCAGAATTTCTTTTGCCAGTTAAAAACTTTCAAACTATTAAAAAATGTTGTAATACCCTGCTATCAACATCATATATTTTCTTAAGAATAATGACTTTTTTCTAATTACTGGTTTTCTAATTTTATGTTGGTTCATAGTTTATACTATTCTTAAAATAGCAGCCCTGGGTTACTTTAATTACATGGGGACTATATTGATACAAATCAGTGTTATTGAACCCATTTGTGAGAATGCTATAAAAATGACTTACAGAATTATAGCAAAAAGGATTTCACATTTCATTGCCCGTTAAAACACATGTCCCTTATGCTAGCTGCTTTCTCCCAGGTCCTCGTCTTCCTTATCGCACTCTCTTTTCCTTTCCCTCTCGATTCAGACTCCCTTTCTAGGAATGAGGGACAACAAAGGTCAAAGGTAGGTCAAACATTTGTTCCCTTCTAACCAGGCGTCCTTTGCCATCCCACTTTAGAGTGAGTGTGCCAACTATGTCCGGGTCTTGCATCACTACAACAGGACGCACCTCCTGACCTGTGCTACTGGGGCCTTTGATCCTCTTTGTGCCTTCATCAGAGTCGGGTACCACTCAGAGGTAAGACGAATGTTATAAACGAAAGGCTTGCAATCTCCCTCAAGAAAGACAGAACCATTTGAGTTGTACCTATTTGTGCCTTCATCAGAGTCGGGTACCACTCAGAGGTAAGACGAATGTTATAAACGAAAGGCTTGCAATCTCCCTCAAGAAAGACAGAACCATTTGAGTTGTACCTATTTAATGTACTTAAGACAGAGGAATGGTCTCTCCGTGTCTTCAAAACCCTCATCAGCTCTCAATCTGTAAACCAATTAACTTTGAACATTTATTCACCAAGCAATTTTATTTCCTTAATTGTCTGATTAAAACAGATTTTACAACATCAAAGTGTGTCGTCTACTATGCTCTTATATATGTTATACTTATGAATTCACCTAACTAGAACATATATTTATATGTATGTATGCAAACAGATCAAGAAACAGGTACACATAAACAAAGATAAAAACAATTTATATAAATAAAGTGCTGCATACTGTACTTTACCAAAAAAAAATGTAAAGCTTTTTGATTTTATAATTACGTTCTTTCCAGCCAAGTGAGGTGGGAAACACAGCAGAGGGAGAGGTTTCAAAGTAATAGCAGATAGATCTGACTGTGAGAAGTCATGCATCTTTTCAGGAAACCTCACGTTAGGCCATATGGTGCAGATGGCAATGACTGTAAATTCCACTCCCACTTTTAAGAAGATACTGTTCTCCAACAAAGAGGCTCAAAGGTTCATGCCCATAACCAGTTCCTACAAGGAGAATAAACCCTGCCTCTCCTTTAGCTTGCACATACTTTGTAGCACATGACATCACAATTTCATCCAGTGGTGTACAAAACAATGCTCTGAGTTCAGGAACTGCTGGCTTTCATTTAGTTGAGAAAGATAACTGAGTAAACACATTCGTTGCTTTTATCAGTGTCATATATACATATGCCACCTGACGCCTACAACCCATTTATGAAAAAGCAGCAGTGATTAAAACATGCATCTCACAACCATATAATAAAGAATACGATTTATTTACACTAATGCTTCCTTCAGATGTCCTTGTGCTAGTTAATACTCAGGTGCAAATACAATGAACAGCATCGATGTGCTAAGTTGCTGCTTCCAGAACCTGCCCCAGATTGAGGTATTTTAGCTGTTAACTTATCCTTGCAGGAAAAATTTTTAATTAGTGTGTTTTAAATATTGGCTTGACATGCATACTTGTAAACCAAATATAACACGTAAACTTGTCTCAATGCACTGCTTGAAGTATCTTAGAGATCGGACACAGGGTTGTGGTTGAAGAACTTTAAACAGAGATATAGAAGAAGGCAAGTCAGACCAAGGACAGGTCACATAATGACACATCAAAAATTCTGTAATCTCTTCACAGGTAGACATTTGCACAGTCAGCATACATACATTTTCCGTATGTATCTATCTGCTAGCCAGCCAACTAGCCTCTTTTTGTTCCTTCAATGCATCTTTGCTGCTCCTTCACTTTCTCTGAGCAGAAGATTGTGAATTAGAACTATTCTCATAATCTTTTCAGTATTTTAAGATACTATGTTAGCTCTACTTTTTTATGTTCTTTTAATTTTTATTAAATTGTATAGTTCTTTGAGATGTCCAGTGTACTTTGATCATGGTCCCCTCTCCAACTCTTCCTTATCCCATCCATCTGTGTCATTAAAACATCCACAACAAAAACAAACAAAAATGCAACACAAAACAAAAACCACTAAGACCGGTTTGTGTTGCTCTTGGATATGGATATGTGGATATGTGTCACTTGTATAAATAGGACCCTCCCTCTCCCAGCAGATGGGTCCCAAAAGAGGGGTAGGACTCTGGGCCCACTTCCGCTCTCCATGGTGGCACTTGGCCTGGCTTGGCTTATGCAGGACTTGTCCATACTGTCACAGACACCGCGTTGTCATAACTACCATGCTGGCACAATCACCATGAACCCACATGTGCAGCTGTCCTGCTGCGCCCCAAAGACTCCTTTCTTGGTTGTCATTAAGAGCCTTTGGCTCTCATAGTCTTTTTGTCTCCTGCAAAGATTTCTGAACATTGGGAGGATAATGTGTGGTACATGGGTTCCACTTAGGAGGAAACATTGTACCGTCTTATTTTATAAACCTTGGTTATTGTGGGTCCCTGTGCCTAATTCTTTACTTAAGGGAAATCTGGCTTCATTCACATCGGCTCTAACTTGTTAGAAGAGGCTTATTTCTTTCAAAATTGTATCTATTTCCTTGTTTCCGCAATCATCTGAAGTGTACCTCTGAATGTCTTTGGCAAAGCATAGCTGTATTTCTTAGGCTATCAAGACATGGGCTTCCTGTATCACATATGTTGATGTTTTACAAAATGTTTCTTTGATGACATTTCTGGTCCCTTCAGTCCCTTGTGTTTTCCCTGCAGAGGCTCCAGAATGTATATGTATTACGCCTTCTAGATACCATCTCACAAGCCACTAGCTCAGTTCATTGTTATTCATTTTTTTTTCTCCACCACTGTGAGGGTTCTCAGAACTGAGACCCAGTCAATAGGCTTGCATGGCAAACAAGTCACCTCACCTAAGAGGCTTATTTTTGTTCAAGAAGAAATAGACTGTGCACAGTATCCCTTGAACACTTCCACTTGCTTGCTGTCTTAGCAAATCTATGAAGTGCCCTGTGATTCCCCAAGAAGATTCTTCCATAGTTACTGAATGCTTCCTTCTTTCTGCTTGACTAAACGCTAAGAATCAATTCCTGCCATAGCTGAACTTAAAGTCATAGTTGTCAATACTTTCAACTTTTCAATCATGACTCAGGGTCTGCTCACAAGTATAATTTAATATACTGAATGGTTTGTAATTCGTGTATGTAGCTCATATTATCACAGGGTGTAGAAATTTCAGGGTCCAACCTCAGGTTATAGATACTGCCCTAGCTTTACAACTGAGCTATCCCTTCAGCCTTTGCTGGTGACATCTCAGTAAGTCCTCTACGTTGGCACTCACTATTCCTCTCTATACCAACCGGGTGGTTTCTCCAGAGAAAATGTCTTCACTTTGCTCTTGCTAATGTCTAGTGTATCCTAATAGCTTTGTGTTGGAGACCAGCTTTGACAAAAATATCATTTACCAGGGTAGGGGCATGGGGATCAGAAAAACAGTAAAAAGAACAAAGATGCTAGTGAAAATAATAAAACAGAAACACAGGATAGTATCAGGAGGGAGTTCCAGTGAATACTGAAATCCCTGAATTTAATTTTCCATACGATTTTACACCCCAATACAGCAGGGGGAAGAAGACAAAAGACTGTTTTAATATGATACAAAAGACAACTCAAGTTACTTGCTTCAATACTTTGAGATATCAAGTCATTAGCATTCTGTTATTTAGGCAGTGAACCCACCTTAGACCAAGTATCCCGAAGGCAACCATTCCCTAGATCAAACCTCCTATTTCAAAAGAAGGAGCAGAAATATGCTCAAATCTCCTGACCATTGGTCAGGGTAGAGTGGATGGACCTTCCTGTATGTGCCATTTTAATGTCAAAAAGACCAAGTAACCACCCCCTAGGTCAGGATGTGTAGCCCTGGTTGTTGTCAACAATTTTGAACAAGCTCAAACTGTCTGACCTTCAGACAAGGTGGAAATAGGCTCACATTTTTGGGCCTCCACAGTTTTATACAAGTTGTTTTCTTTGTTTTAATCACCATGGAAAAGTTATTCCAATACAAACTATAGTTGTATTAACAAAGCAGAAGCATTTTGTCATTAAGCTGCATGTGCATAGCATTGAATATCTAGTGTCATGTAGTTCAGTATGAAAGCTATCTCATCAGAGGAATCTGTAACCCCATGGTAATCCGAGCAATGAGGGTTCTATTCCCAGTGCACCATATGCAATTTTGGAGTAAATGAAAAGTTACCAATTATCATAGTCAAGGCAAATACTTATGAGAAAGCTCACAGGGAGTCATTCTGGGTCATGTTTGCAAATATTTGACTCTTTATGTGACATACAGAATAGCAAGGAATAATGGTGGGAAAGTGTACCGATGACTTTGGCGTCACACAGTGCTACCTGAAAGTTTTCTGAAGGCAGAAGAGAAGAAGACGGAATTTTGAGTAGAGTACTCAGATGACATGACACTAACTTGGATTAATTCAACCAGGAAAGGATAAAGGGCAGAGAGGCATTGGAGGAGCCTACCGTAAGCATCTTGGCAGAGCAGAGAGTGTTTAACAGTGTTGCCACAATACCAGAGAAGGATGTATGGAGCTGAGGTGAGAAACTGATCACCACCAGACTGTATACGAGTTAGAATTTTTATTCAGATGTTGCAGGAGATAGAAACAGCTTCAGTTGTATTTCTTGTTATTTGGGGAGACTTTCAGCCTTCAACATAGAAACACCCAACTCAACTTTAACTCAAAAAATGGTCGATTTTCTTGAGGCCATCACAAATGCTCACCATCCCGCCACAACCTGGCCCACTTTGTCCTTTTAGTCTACACCATTTTTCTAATTTCAGTTTCTATGAAAATAGATTTCTATATATTTTCTGCTGTCTTTTGATGAGCCTCCATTGTCTGTGGTCATAGTCCTGCATTTCTTATTTTGTTTCCTTGCAGCAGTGACCTGGATTCAACTAGAACCTTTTCTGTTACTCATTTTGTGTATAGTAAGTCTTGTTGAACTTTGAGTAGGACTATAGAACTCAGAATAGATCATCAGCTTCACAATGTAGGACCCCTATTCTTATTTCGTGAATGCTCCAGTTTGTGGACATGTATGTGTGTATTCTTCCAGCTTTTATTCCTGCTCTTTTAACCTGAATGTTACTTCTTCCGTGTCTCTCTCTATATCCTTTCTTCAGAATAGTTCTTTTCAACTTCAAGAAGCAACCCCTTGGAGCAATATGAGCATGCTAACTTAGAGTCTCATGGGTCTGCATCCTACCCCAAATCCCTTACAGTCACTCAGAGATTTGTTTAGCAAAGCTGCTGAGAATTTCAGCTGCTCTCTAAATGGTGTTCCTCTGCCAAGAAGGCCTTGGAAACCCAGGCTCTTCTCTCTGTTCCTGCTGTAGTTCATGGCTATGTGAAGTCCTTGCACGGGTGTTGCGTTTGGAGGCAGTTGTGATGGGTGTTGGCGAGACTGGTCATGCTTTCCCTACTCTTGGCTCTGTTGTTCCAGGAATTTATAGAGACTTGAATTCATGCCTCTGTACAAATCTAAGGCTTTACATAAGCCACACATGTAAGTTCATAGCTAATTTATGACTCAAAGAAAATGGAAACTGTGCTGTAAATAATAATAAAAAGTTTACACCATAAAAAGCAGAGCTCCTGATGTAAAACATGAGTTTATACATAAGTGGCAAAAGCCTTGAGATTCTAGAAAAATTAAAATGGCTTTTAAAATGTAAAAGCTCTCTAAGAACAATGTTTTTAGAATGATGGTGTTAATATATTCCTATTGGTGTGAACTTTCTATTTTACATAACAAATTATTAAAACTGTGGCCACTTGGCAAACACATGTATCGGTTGCATTGTTTTCGTGGGACTGGATACCAGGCAGTGTTCAGTTGGTTCTCACACTCAGGACTCCCAGGCTGAAATGAAGGTTTTACCCAGGTTCTGGAGTCTTTGGTCATGTTCGTGTTATTATTGGCATGACTTGATTTTTAAATTCTAAGACTGAAGTCTCCAGCCTCTGATGGCTGTTTCTTACCTAAGAGAGGCCATTGCAGTTCCCCTATGAGAAAGCTTTATTATAGTGTGGGAGCACACTTCTCTAGGGCCAGCAGGAGGAAGTCATGTCATGAGACTTACTCAGGGGACTGACTTTTCCATCGACAGGAAGTAGTAATAACCCAGGGAAGGATTGCCATCCATTTCACGGGACTCACTCAGCACACTCAGGGGAAGGGAATTTCCCAGGGAGTCCTTACTTGGGATTGGAAATCCTGGTGTAAGATGCAAAGTTCCCATCTTACACCTGTTCTTTTCATCTTTTGTGACAAAGAGAAGGTTTGATTAAGCAAATGCTTTTAAGTTGGGTTTCTGGGGAAAACAAGCAAGGATACATAACGAAAGACTTGAAAAGAAGAGGTTCTTTTTAAGTGGGAAACTGAATAATTGCTTACACGTTCAGTGGAGGTTATGGGATGATTGTATGGGCCATCACCAGAATTTGTATATCCAAATATGGAAAAAATTGATTGTCCTTGAAGGAGTGTTTTAAACTGTAGACCGCTGTCATGTTTTGTAAGTATAGAGTGTATTTTTTCAGTGTCATTTTAAGGCATATTTATATCACTTTTTAAATATGCAGACTAAATTAGTCATGCAAATGTACTTTGCACCAAAGAAAATTAAAAATGAACTTTGGGAATTTCAGCATGTGATTTTGATAAGTTTCCCCTCCTGTGAAGAACAGCAGCTCAGCTATTTAAGTTTAGATGTTATTGGCTTTGCAGTCATTGGGGGTGTAAGTCTCCCTCCGGAAGAACATAAATATATTGGAATATATGTTAGAGACAGTACCCAAGTAACATTCTTGTCTGTGTGCGTTGAACTTTGTAGACAGCACATGATTTCCCCCCTAGTTGTGTATGGTTTTTCTAAGTATTCATATGCTTTAAATATTATCTTGCATTTCTCCTAATGTTGGAAACTCGATTTTAATGGAGACTGAAAGAATGTGCATCCACAACCTTGTAAAACATGTGTCTTAAAAAGACAGACTTTTTGTTGTTTGTTTGTTTGTTTATTTGCTTGGTACAGGGCCTTGCTCTGCGGCCTACACTGGCCGTTGAATTTATGACCCTCCTGTCTCGGGCTGCTGAGGTCTAGCATTGCAAACACATGGCATCATGGCTAGCAATTTGGCTTTTGAAATTAGGTATATTTTTCTCACCAGTGTTTCATTAATGTTTGGTTTCTTGATGCATTAATCTTGCGGCTCTTTATAGTGTACAATAAAAACCCTACTGCAATATTAAACTCATTTCATAACAGATTTTAGATTTTCAAAAGTTGTCCATTAGTGTTATTTATCAGAAACAAGTGCTTTAATTTAAAGAACTGAGGTCAGTGTAGTCATGCATTTAATATTCTTTGCATTTTACAAAGAATTATTCCATCTTAATTTAACAAATTATTTTTTTACTCTTGTCTCTTATTTTGAAACTTTTAAAACAGTAGTTTCAAAATTTGTTCTTTTTGATATGTTTCGTTTAGATCTATTTTCTTTATTTAGGTAAATTTTTCAATAGTAGGTTAAAAATAAGATATGGAATTAAATATAACATGTAAATTGTTGAAGCCATTTGCCCTTTGAATAGAATAGTTCTATAAAAATATGCACTGTTATTTATCAACATTTATGCTTATATATTTTTAGATAGTAAGATATCATTTTCTAACAAAAATTCCAAATTATAATTTATACCAAGAGTGTTTATATGGTGCTGTATGTATGTGGGATGGAAATATTTTCTTGGTTTTAGATGGTATATAAGAGTGGTTTGTCAATTTAAAGTGTTCAGACTTTCTTATGCTTTTATTTCAAAATAGATGAATGAAATGTAAAGGGGCATTATTTTTGGTCTTATATTTTATTTTGTGATCAAAGAATCTTTTGCATTCAAGTATAGATGGTGTCTGTGTATGTGTGTGTGTGTGTAACTTTGACTAGAACTGTAATAGAGATTAAAGCCAATAAAATGACAATCATTTGATGCTATATTCTCAAAGTGGACTGTCTATATATTGGAACAGACAATAAATGCTCAATGTAGAAGAGAAAATTGCAGTAAGGTAACAGCTATCAAATATAAATGCTATGTGATTTGTCATTTAAAAAAGACCAATTTTTTTTCTGTAAGCTGTTCCAAATCTCAGCATATCCAGATAATTAGTTATTAATTACAATCGAAAGACTTAAACAGTAGCCATTATTTTAAGAGAAATTATACATCTATATTGGAATATCAGTCACTCAATGTATTGTTTCACTTGATCCCGTTACATAAAATCGCAAGTCGTTACTTGTTAAATAAACAGAGACTAACTGAAGCTCATAGTCATTATTTTTGTGATCTTTAAAATCCACGGGTTTGTGTTAAAATGTCTGAGAAGAGGTTGTTTCTTGAGGCCTTCAGCTCCTGCCAATCTTACCAGGATAAGCTGGTTAAGTTATTTTCTAGGGGAAGAAAAACAGGTGCCCCCTGCTATCTTCACATGTGAAGGATTATCCTCTTACTGGGAAGGGAGTCCCACTTGCGCATCCTTGGTGTGTGACGCAGTCAGTATGAAACTGCGCTCTATGCCATGCGTCTGTGCACTGAGAGCTCAAAGAGAAAGAGATTGGTACCTGGGCTGCTCAGGAGCCTCCTTCCTGTTGGCCACTGGTGAATGAGGGTCCAGAGGAGGCTCATGCTCAACCAGAGCTGCGGCTAATTAAAGAGCTAGCAGGTGTAATCTCTAGGGAACAATGAATTCACGTGTAATAATTTTTTTAACCTTGAAAAATAGATGCACGGAAAGAGTCTTTTAATGAAAACGTGAAGGTCGCCAGTGCCAACTCTATTCTCACCTCCTTCCAGGCAGTCCTAGATCTGATTGAGTTATTGTCACTCAAAACAGCGCGTGCGTGTGCTCGCGTGCACACACATACCACATATACATACAGACGCATGTGCACACACACACTTGCACACATGAGGAGGAGGTATATTTCTACTTCAGTCATTTAAATGTGTGCCTAGTGTTTGCAGGGATGCAGAGACGATAATGTACTCAACTGTGGTTTATTCAAGAACAGTAAATCATGAAGTGAGAGCGAGCCAGGAGAAGCGTGGCACTCGTGTGGTTGGTTGGATATCTAAAGGGCAAGAGAGTGTCCATGGCGGCCGCCCAGCAAGCATTTGTGTCTCTTTCGTTTGATCAGACTCTACACGGGCAGCCATATGCCTAATTCAGCTCACAGATGTGCGCCGCTCGTCACAGCCAGCGTCTCTTGTTTGTTTTCTTTTTACAGAGCTTACGTTTAAAAACCGGTTGGGTTCACATAGTAAATTGTGATTTCCACTGGACCCTCATGAAAAGACCAGCGGGAGCCTGGTCCTTGTCGCCACACTCCCGACACAGAGGCCTGTGTTTAACAATGTCCCCATCACTCCTGCCCACAATAAAGGCTTACACCAGCCTTGCTGCCAGTTTTTATCTCCACCTGGTTCTGACTGGCACTGGCATTAATGACTTAAGCTCCAGGAGGACAATAAACTTTAAAACCCTTGCTTATCCAGTAGTTTGCTGGTAACTATGCCGGGTATGAGTGAATGAGTGAAAGGGAGTGACCACGCTTTTATACCTGGAAAACAATGTGGCATTTGTAAGATGTCCAAATTAAGAAATTTCTGCTTTCTTAATATATAAGGTTGTAGTAACTTTGGTGGGTTATTTCGCTTTGCTTTTGGTTTTGCCTTATTTAGAAAAATTAGCTCACGTATACATGAAATAAAAGAAAGTAAAAAAATAAAATATGAATCTTCTCAATTTTTTTCTTTCTTTTGTAGAATTTGTCTTACTCTTGGAAAGCTTTGGTAGTCTCATATTAAACATTTAATTTACATTTTAGTCTTTCGAATATAAATTTACAAACCACGAAGAGCAGAAACATTCTCTAAGCTCACTTTTACATAGCTTGTTAAATGCATGCAGATTCTTTTTAAAGTCCCTGTGAACGGGTTTCAAAATTGAGCATGTCTGTGTTACCGGCGTGAGACTAGAAAATACACGCCCAGTGTCTCATGACGTCATACCCCTTTTCCTGCGCCTGCGCTGTCCCCACAAACAGCCCGGTTCTAACTCTGCCACTGCATGGCTTGCTGCTTTTGGATTGCCACGTGAATGAATGAGACCGCATGAACTCTTCAGTTCGGCTGCTTTTACTCAATAATCCGCTGAGATTTGTTCACACTGTAAGACGACAAGTCCCTTGTACCTCATTTTTCCTTTCTTTTACTGGATACGCCTCAACTCATTTACGTCCTTCCTTTCCTGAGCTTGAGGGTCATTTGCAGCGCTGCTGTCGTCTTGCTGCTCGGAGCACGCTTGTCCTTGTAGTTTGTGGACGAGGATGTGCTCTTGCTGAGCTGATTCTCGGAGCACGGTTTCCCAAGCTCAGCTTCAATAAAAACCACCAGATGACTTTTAGTCATGTACTCTCTTAGCTAACTTTCAACACTCACGGTAGCGGCCGTTTTCGATTCCCTCCGTATTCCACAGACTTGTTTCCTATGGTCTCATTATTTTCAACCTTTTTATGGGCTTCTGGTGACATCACATTGTGATTCTAATTTTTGATGATTAAAGAAGACAAGCACATTTTCTGATGCGAAAGTTGATGATTTTTTAGTCATTTTTGAAGACATCAGTTTAGTGAGTAAGAGCTGTTTGGCATTTACCAAATAACGCTTTTGGGGAGGTGTTTATGGCACAGCAAGTGTAGAATGTCCAGTGTTGTGCCCAGCATACAGAAAATACTCTGTGCAACTTACTCCCGATCATAAACACTTTTATTTGCTTTTTAAAACAGATAAAATTTAGGTGAGGATTCTACTAAAAATGGGATGGGCGATAATGAAAGTGAGCAATAGGGTTATAGATAAAGTGTTGCTGGGGATATAGGAACAAGAAGTAGAAATAAAAGCTCTCTCGGGCTGGTGAGATAGGACCTGCTTCCAGGCAGGACAATGTGACGTAAGTCTGTGGTGCCCGCACAGGGAAAAGAGACAACTGACTCCCACAAATCGTCTTCTAATCACCATATGCACACACACACACACACACACAAACACACACCAAAGAAACACTTAAGTAAACACGTAAATGTAAAGAAACAAAGCAACAGTATTTTCAGTCATGGTATTTGGCATCTTCACTACAGATGTAAGTCCAGAATTAGCCGTGTCATGTGGTTCTGGGTGTACGTTTAGGGTTTAGAAACATGTGAGCTCCAGTGAAAGTTTCTTCATATAGTGAACACAACTAAAGGTTTATAAATATATAAATAATTATAAATACACAAATCTCTATACCTTAATTAGTATATTACAACGATGCAGTAATACTGTCTTTGTAGCATCAGTGCTTCTGATTACATTTCTAAATGTGAATAAAATCAATGCAATCATGAAACATGTGTATTAAAAATGTAGTCAAAAACACTTAATTTTTAGTGACTAGTATAGTCACTAATATAGTATAGTAGTCATTATTTTGAAGTGGGCATGTTATTCAACCTTACCATTCTTAATGTTTTATATCCAGTAGTATTTTCTCTTTACGAGTCCCCATGACTGTGTGGAGAATGTACACTTCACAACGCTAGCACCGTGCCGAGGAACAGTAGAAACTTCCTGCGTGACTTCAGCGCACATGCCAGGGGACTCACCGCCATCTGAACTGATAACTTTTCTACTTTGTAGTAAGTGCTATGCCAGCGTGACCCCTCATTTCCACTTCACAGAGGAGACAGTAGTGGAGGCTTTGTCCTGGCTATATTACCTTATCACGGAAACGTCAGATAAATTCAGATTTTCAGTAGACTCAGGAAGAAGGGAATCTAAAGGCACGGAAACTCTAACTAGAGTTCAGCATTCACTTGAAGACAGTGATTTTAAAGGGGAAGGGCGACCCTGGGGAAACTTCCTTTGTATTTTCAGTTAGAAATTTGAATATCATCAGGTGATGAGTGCTATTGGCTCCTTACCACCAGTCTGACTCCTACTAGTCAGATAAAGGAGCTAAGTGAGACCAAACTCTTGAGTGGTTAGTGTTAGACACAGTATAGAACAGATGTTTGTAGAGGGAAATTTGGTACCCTAATTAAATATCTGCGTAACTAAATTAATTTGCTTATTCCAGGACACCATGCAAAATTGCAAAACTTTGTCAGGAATTTTTTTTTCTCCAATGAAAAGTGAAGGCCATTTTAAACAGAACTGAACTCTGGTTTTACACACTTGCTGTGTTAGGTCTCACAGATTCGCATAGATCTTGTTTCTTGTATGTGATCTAGGGTGTTTGCATTGAGGAGTGGATGAACTGACTGGAATGACAGGGCCATGGGGTGCTGCTTATCATATTACTTTACTAAAGACAGTGGCGAGGCCAGGGGAAACCTCACCGCCCTGTAGCTGGGACAAGCATCATCTGTCAGGCACCTCTTGTCCCCCTTACCAGCACTAGCGCCATCAAGTGCCATGGAGAGCGGGTTTGTCTGCATTTTGCATCTTGCTTTTCTTTCTTTTTTTTTTTTTTGCATTTAAAAGGAATAAAGAGGCTGTGGTGTTCATTGTTCTCTTATACATAGCAACAACCTCGTTCGCCTCTAAAATTCAAATGTTAAATATGGTTTCATCCAGAGCTCGATAACATCCGAAATAATTGGTGAATTGGTATTCTGAGATGATTAGTTAGCATGTACAGATTCAGTTTTCTTTCTTGGATAAAACTTTAGGCCCTAAAGTTTAGAGGAATGGCATCAATGTGTCCTCTCAACAGATTTCCGTCTGAGGAAAAGACCTTGTTCTAATTCCCACTGTTCTCCGTGGTGGGTGACTGCAGGTTAACGCAGCAGAGAGGCACAGGCACTGGGACTGGAAAGACACAATTCAGTCAGAAGAGTCGGATTACCCATTGTTTACCCATGACCTCACCTCGTCTGTAACCTGAAGCTACCTTTTAATGCCTAGCTTGCAAGGATGCTGAGGTCTCATATGGGAAATTGTTGCTTTGAAACCGGGATACATTAAATGTTTATGAGAGGTTAATTCATTTTCTGTGTCGTCTCCAGTGACACTTACACAGGTATTGACTCTGAGGACTTGAATACTTTCTAGTTCCAAAACCAAAAAGGGGTTGGGGATATGATTCAACTGGTAAAGGAGGGCTTGCCCTGTGAAAGCACAGAAGCATGAACTCAGATGCCCAGAACTCACGTCAAAGCTTGGCATGGTAGTATATGTCTGTAATACAGTATTGGGGAAGCAGTGACAGGTATGTCCCCAAAGTTCACTGGCCAGTCAGTCTAGTAGGTCCAGGCAGAGTGAGAGACCCTGCCTCAATACATAAGGTGGAAATTACAAAGGAAGACATTCAAAGTCAACATCTGGCCTGCACACATATTCATGCACATATGAACGAACATACCTTAGAGGGCCAGGGGCCACATCACATAGAATGATGAAACTCCCTTCTATTTGCCACATCTAAATTTGAATTCTTGATTTATCATGTTTTCCTTTTCATAAAAACTCCACACATTCTTCAAAATTATTCTATGCATGGCCTTGATTGTGTCTTTAAAATTCTCCTACTCTAATCCACTCAATAACTTTCCTATCGCTTTTATTTCTCATCTTAGAAACATACTGTTCTTTTTACTGTTTGAGAATTTCCTTTATGCTTACAGTGTGCTTTGATCATAACTCTCCCCAACTCCTTTCCCTCCAATTTCCTTCATCATCTCCCATCAAATTTCATATATTCCTCAAAACAAAATAAAGGAGAAACACTGAGCCTTCTTAGTGCTGTCAGCATGTGTGTACTGTATGACCACCTGTTGGAACATGGGTGACTTGACTGGGGCCACATTTCTGAAGAAAACTGACTCTCCGCTCTGCAACAGCCACAGGTAGCCAATAGTTCCCCAGCAAGGGGTAGAAGTTTATGAACTCCTCCTCCTCCCTATGAAGATATTGGCTGCTTTAATCTTGTGCAGGTCTTAATGCCTACAGATACATCTTCTGGGAGTTTATGTGTACAGTGGCCTTGTATCTGGAAAATACATCCTCTCCCTCTGGTGTTTACAGTCTCCCACGCCCTCTTTTTCAATGATCCTTGAGCCCCTTTAATCTGGCTGTATCCAGTTATTTTGCCAACCCGCTCCTCTTTTCTTTTCTTTGTCAGAATCACTATTATCACGGACCGTTCCTTCAACTTGACACACTTTTGCCTGCGTATTTCTAGTGTCAAATTCATCTTGCTAATCAATAAATATCTTCTCATGATCAGGACTTGCTGTTGTGAAGCAATCCAGATGCATCTCTCACACAGGCATGTCCCTTCCAGCTTAGCTGCCCTACAGCTCCTTAGTCTTCCTTCCGTCTTGAATGTTCATCTAATCCTATGATTTGATGAGGCAACCTGTATTTCCTCATGCTTCTCTCCCCAATTCTTCATCTCCATTTATAACAAACCAATTTTAATTTTTTTCTTCTAAGATTTCTTATGGGTGGTTCAGATACTTGTGAATAAGAACTATCTTTTAGTAGGTGTATGAGTTTGGATACATTTCTTCATAAATATGGAACTGTGAAATTTTATTTGTAAACCCAGGATAAAATTTATTGTTGTCATAGAAATACAGTGAGTAAGATCTTAGCTCACTGGCAGAAAGTATTCCTAATATTGAGTCTTAGCAAATTGCTGTTTTATTTCCTCAGTAAAAACATCTTAGAATATTGCCACTCCTCTCAAGCCAAAGCACCCAAACCTCAGGGTCAGAAATAGCTTTTAATCACTGTACACATGACAGTTTTATTTAACTAATACTTTATTATAGGCTCTGTTTACATGGAGTTATTCATTGTGACATTTGAATTTGGTTTCTACTTAGCTCAGCGAACAATTTTGATCTCTGATGTTCTTGATAGGATCATTGTACATTTAATGGTTATATTTAATAGTTGTGAGCAAAGATAAAGGAAAATAAATTGACCATAGTGGCACACACCTTTAATTTCAGCACTTTGAGAGTCTGAGACAGGCAGGTCTTTGTTAGTAATTCAATATCATCCAGGTCTACATAGTGAAGCCTTGTCTCAACAAAATCAAAACAACAAAAAAAATAGATGATAGATAAATGCATAAAATATACAGAAATAAAAGAAAATAAAAGAAAGCACTTTATGTTATATATAAAGGAAAACACTTTATGTTTGTAAAATGCTCCGAGGAAAGAATCAAATCTCATTTGCATAGTGATACAATATTGTTCATGGAGTAGTGAAGTTCACTAGATTTGAAGACCCAATCTAATGTGGGAGGTCATTGCTGTGGACTACCTACTTCAGCTATGCAAACATGTATTACATTTGTTTATGCTGCAATTGTTTAATTGTGCTTTTGCTTATCCTGCCTTTATTTAATTATGTAGAGATGTGTTGCTGTTTCACCTTACCTACCTAAGACCCTATTGATCTGATCAAAAGCTGAACAGCCAATAGCTTGGTAGTAGAGGGATGGGTGGGGCTGGTGGGCAGAGAGAATAAGTAGGAGGAATCTAGGCTCTGGACAAGAGGGGGATGGGAAGGAGGGAGAAAGAAAGGAAAACCCACGGTCAGCCAGGAAGGCAGGCAGACACAGAGTAGGGCATACAGAATGAAGGAAAGTTAGAAAGCCGCAAAGCAAAACCTAGATGAAGAGAAACAGGTTAATTTAAGTTATAAGAGCTAGTGGGACAAGTATAAGCTAAGGCTGAGCATTCATAGCTCATTTTACGTCTCTGCGTCGTGATTTAATAGCTGGTTGGTGGCCCGAAGAAAGCTTGCTGCAGTTTACTCTGAATTCTGTTTGTTCTTGAATCACTTACCAGATGCTTCTGAAAGATCCTGGTCATCTGTTCAAAGTTTAATATAATTCTATTATACACAATATTCTCTTCCATATGTACACATGATGTATATGATTATGTACATACATAAGGCAAGAGAGCACTATACAGAGATAAGCAAATATATAGAGAGACAAAAATCCTTAAATGGAATATGTTAGGTGCTTATTATGCGATCTGTGTACTAAGATAATATTTCTATGGTTTGGTAAAATGATGACTTAGGAACAGAGAAAAAGTGTGGAAATATATGCTCAGATTTAATATCAGGTCATGTAGCAGTTTCTTACTTCAGATATATACTTTCACTGTGATGTAGGAGTCTTAATATAAGAAAACATTACTTAATTCTTTCAAGATTTCTTCAGGAATAATATTCTTTATGCAAGAATAAGATAGCTCAATATAGGCACATTTCTTATTCTATGAATTTCTTCTTTCCTTGAGAAAAAGCTGGGAGTCCTTTAATCAAGGCTCCTCTGAGTATTGTGAACAACTTTGTCCATTAACCCTATTTTTCAGATTTTCTTTGTTGACACTATTATGTCCAAGAACTCTGTGGTTTCAGGCAGGCTGAATGACGGAGCGGCTGCTACAGAAAGCATGCTTTTCCACGCAGCTGTCCAGTCCCTACTGCACAGATGGCGGATTTATTTTCCCTTTTACCAGCAGACCCTTTCTTCCCCACACAGGACTGGGATCCTTTGTGATTGTGTATGACTCAGTGCAATTGCAGCACTCAGAGACTTGGGGAGTTTTCAGATGTGCCCAAGGAAAGGGGCCGAGGGAGTGCAGAACTGGCGGGTTGTTTAGAGGACTGTCTGCATGCTAAAAAGAGGTATGACCTCATGTGAGGCAGATATTCATCATTTTATATAAAGCATCTTTGTCTTCAAAACAGAATTTTGATTTTTGCTCCATTCTACCCAGCCAAAATAACAGCAGAGAAGTACAGTTGAGGGAAGGTGCTGGGAGAAACAGGCTCAAGAGAAACTCCAGCCTTGCAGCTCAGTTGCAACTAAGATTTGTCCTTTATGCCTTGTGTATATGTCTGAATAACTTTTATCAAATTAACGCTAGTTAACGTTTTGAGAGTATATGTGTTTACTCATACTTTCTATATATTTCTCCTACATTGTTATAAATTAACATCTATAAATGATTTAATCTTATACATAGCTATGCAGATGGAATGCATATATTATACACATATTAATGTCATTGGATATCTTATGTTTGGTCAAAAATAGATATACTATAGCTCAATTACTCAGTATACTGTCTCAATAGAGAAACTGAATGCCTAAATAGAAAAATTCATAACTAACTACTACAGTTCCTACAAAATTATATATACAGCAACCATACATTGAAACTGTTTTAAAATAGCCCATTATAATTGCTGATGTGCCTGGCATTTCACTTAGTAGACAAAATGATGACAGTTGAACCATGATGCCAGTTTTAATCAAAGTTGGTTTATTTCTGTTGTTGCATTTATTGAGATACTGAGTAATCTGTTTAAGAGAATACGGATAAGCTACCCAGGAGTCTTATTGTGTAATGGTGTTTTTGTGTCAGCTGCAGGTCAAAAGTCCCTATGGACTGGTTAGCTATATGTGATGAATTTTTTACCCATTAGTTAGTGGTTTTCCAGAATCAGACACAGATGATAATAAGATAAATGAATCAGGGTCATACTGATAATAAAATCAAAAGAAAACTTTGCTGGTGTTTCAAGTAATTAAAAATGTATTTATCTTCTTAATCTCAATATTAAATATTCAATTATAACTTTTCAAAATTTATTTTTTCTTAATTAAAATAACATTGTATCATTTCCCCTTCTTTCTCATTTTTCCCATTCCCTCTCATCCTCCTTTTGCTTTGCCTCTAACAAATTCTCAGACTTTTCTTTAATTATTATAATTATAATAAATACGTAAGTGTAATTATTAAATTAGTGCGGCCTGTATGTGTACTGTTTCAGGTTAATCCTTGGTATTGTGTAATCATTTAGGGGACTCCTCCTCAGGAAAGGCTAATTCGCCCTCAGCACTTGTAGGTTGTCTGTTGCTCTTCATCCAGCTGTGGACTCCGGTGAGATTTCCCCCCGACATCTGCTGTGATGTATAGGTGTAGGAATTGTGTTGTAATAAATGATGCAATTGATTTTTGTATCTTTCACATTGTGCATTTCTGTAATGCCCACCTTTCTTCTGTTTTAACCAGAAGCTTCTTTGATGAGGGGAACGAGTTAGCCTTATCTGTGCATATAATGATAAGTATTTAGACTGCAGTTAAGAATTATACCGGCAAAAAATAAAAAATAAAAATAAATTTAAAAAAAGAACTATACCGGCAAAATGGGAAAACTGAAGATGGTGGTGTCTGCTGACCCCTACTCTGCCCAGCCACAACACCACCCTGACTCTGAGCTGCACTGTTGAGATGAGTCTCAGCAATGGTCCATTAACTATGGCGCTTCAGAAACCAGAAAGCTTCAAGCAGACCAAAGACTCTTTGCAATAATTATTTGCATGTAATTCTGTTTGGGTAAAAAAAAAAAAAAAAACACTGTGTGGCAAAGTGCAGTTTCCAATACCACTACAATGAACAAATGTGCAATGGATGGAAGGAAGGATAGAGGAATGGAGAAGTTAGTGTGTGGTGCAGAGAGAGAACTAAAGGCGAGTTGGTGGTGACAGGCGTGAGAGATGGCTGCAGGGGAAGGGGAAGATGTTGCTGAGTAAGGCTGACAGGGTGCTGGGCAGCAGCCTGGAGCTCTTACAGGCTGTTCCGAACACGCTGCCCAGTCACACAGTCACCATAGTTCTGAGCAAGGACAGCATGTCTGGCATGAAGAATTGATTATTTTCTGTTGAACCCCAGGTTTATGTGGATGTCCGTGGTCTGGGTCGCCACAGAGAGGTCATAGTTGTGTGCAGTCCATGCTGCAGTCGAGAGCTATGTCTGAGCCCATGGTCCTTAAAAAACAAGCAGGGAAACATTTTAAGGACTATAATATTTTGCATATGCTGAAGAAAGCTTAGGGGCTTGTAAGAATGTTGATAGAAAGCATTTGAGATAGTAAACCCGAGGTAAGGGCTAAAGTCAAAGTCGGACAGATGTGGCCCAGCTGTCTCTTCTCAGGAAACAGTGAGAAAATCAGTTCCCTTTATGAGTATATTAGTTTAAGCAACCTCTCTAAATACATATTTCTTGAGTTTTGATGTCCTTTTAAAGCAATAATCATAGTCTCTATCATTATCCAATAATCACTGTGATTTGGTTTTTAATTACTTACTTGGGATAAGACAGGTTTCTTGATACACAAAGAATATATTATTCCCTTCCACAGCAGACTTATGACGTCAGTATTTATGACAAGCTCACTGAGTATGGTTTTCCTTTATATACACATCCTTGTGCCAATAAATTTTTTGTCCTTATGTGTTTAAATCGCCACTGTTCCTTGACACAGCTCAAAAGGACCAGCATGCCTTCCTGAAATCAATGTTGATAGCATATTTGGACCATAGTAAGCAGATGTGGTAATGCATCCCTTAGAGCAGCCATGCAGCCGCAGTAGTAGTTACAGGGAAAGGAGCGTGGATGCTGCAGAAAGTTGCACAGGAAAGCACTGCAGGGTAACAAGAAAGTCCTTTTAAAATACGGATTTCTTATGGGTAAATAGAGATAGGGAGAGGAGAATTTTGTTTCCAACAGGAAATTATGATATAAAAACTGGAAATAATATCAAAAAATCTGTCAGTTAATTGGGATATGCTAATCCTGTGCTGACTGGTTGGGAGAGTCAGGAGGAATCAACATGGACTCAAAGAAAGAACTCAACTTCCATCCTAAGGTTAAATTTCTCGACAGACACTAGATTTAAGTGAATATTTGTTTAAAATCATTAATGTTATTTAGATGTATTATATGTATTTTGGCAGAGGCCGCTTGTTTGTTTCCAGCCATCCAGAACCAAAATAATCATACCAAAATTATATTAATAGCAATACTTATTTGTCCAATAGCATAAGCGTATTTCTGGCTAACTCTTATATCCTAACTAACCTTTCTCCAATAATCTGTGTATCGCCAGGAGGTTGTGGCCTATCCCCAAAGTTTCAGCAAGCTGTAGTGCAGGCATCTGTCCCTGGAGGTGACTACATGACATCTCACTGACTGCACCTTCTTTCTCCCAGCATTCACTTTAGTTTTCCCCCCTAACTCTATTCTGCTAAGCTGCTGGCTGAAGAAGGTTTATTCATTAACCAATAAAAGCAACACATATACAGAGGGACTTCCCACACGTTTTCTGCTCAAATAAGAGGGAAGGTTCTAACTTTAATGTAGTAAAATTATATATAATAAAACATGTATCAAGAAAAATTACAGTTACAACATTTATATCTATTTTATGCTTTATCATAACTAATGAAAAATATAGTTATAACTATCTACCTTTATCTCTATCAGAGACCCCAGAAGGATATAATATTACCTAAGTAAATAGGAAGTGCATTGTAAGAAACTTCCAAAACTCCAGAATTGACAGAGACATCTTACTGCCTGCCCAATGACCCAAAGATCTTCTGAATTGTTGGAGCATCCATCTTCAGCTTACTGGCCCATAATATCCAGTAGACTTTTCCATGAAACAGGAAATCTGAAGATTTGTTTTGCCTTGTAATGGCAAAGTCCATCAGTTTCTTCTGTGTCCTGCAGAATGTCTAGCAGGCTCTTTCATGAAGCAGGAAGTCAAAGACCATCTCACCTTTAAGCAAGTTCAGCCATCATTTTTCTGTGGGTCCTGCATGTCCATTTCATAGAGCATAACATCAAATGGTCCAGGCAAGGGCTTTTTTTTTTTTGCCCAAATAGCTTAAAAAAAAAAAAAAAAAAAAACTCCATAAGGAACCTCTTCAATGCCCATCTTCCTCTTGAAATAGTTTGATGATGCCTTCAGTAGATGTGTCTCATTGTCATGAAAAGTTCAAAATTCTTTTTAAATGCCATATTCTGTAGTCTTTAAAAGGTTTGAAGAATGCCTGTCCATCTAAAATACATCTCTGTACATCTAGAAATCCTAACATGACTACAAGCTTGACCATTATAGATGATTATTTATTAACCATATTTCTTAGTTATGCATTACATTTTTAAATGAGCTGCACAAACCAATACCTTAATAAAGAGCAAAAATATACATATAAAAAATTGACCTAAAATTTGTATCAATAGACCAAGATTCATACCAATGCAAAGTATTCATATCTTTAGTATATTCCCCCTTTAAATGTAAACAACCCTTTATAAACAATCAATTAGGGAATTTGCATGGAATTCTTTCCAAACTGCTTCTTGCTTTTTTGGGGCAAAGTAATTTTGGGGGGTGTTCACAGCAACCTTTTGGAGGGTCTTGGTCCATCAAACCACATTAGTCTGGAAGCAATCCACAAGTACTCATCCTTTGTTGAAACAAAAGAAGAACCTCTTTTCAAAAACAACAGATCCTTAGACCCAAATTTTGAAGCCAAGATAACTTTAAAATATATGTTGGTTTAGCTTAGCTGCCCATACAATGAAATGTCTCTCTGTACTTAGCTCCTTAATTGTCAAAAAAATTCAAAGAAAGCACAATAATATACATAATCCAGATTCTCTGTGTATGTTCCATCTTTACACAGCTTATTTTCTTACTCTATTAATTTTTTTACAAGTTTAATATTTATTTTATTATCTTTATTTCTTTAATCTATGACTGTCTGTGCTTTTTATATGACATTTACTGTCTCTTTATTCTTTTTCTTCTCTCTCCCAAGCTTACTTACTTTTTAAAAACACATTGTGCCATGTTTAGAGACCTTTTATGTCTGAATCTGTCCTATTGTGCATTTGAAATCCTTTTCTGTCCAGGAGCCCTTCTTAAAATGCTAAACCGCATTACTAGGTCTGAGGATGCTTTGCCTTTTGGCTCTGCCCAGTCCAACATGGCAGAGGTATGTTCAGTGGAAGCCATGTTCGTAGCCCCATTTTCAAGCACACAGCAGGTATATGTTGGCATTAAGCAAGAACCAGAGTTCATCCTGGCAGCAAGGCCCAGGAAGTCACCGTTTTGAAAATGCTTTTTTTAGTTTGTTTGTTTTTTTGCTGCCAGTGAATCAGGAAGACATCTGTTAAAGGAATCATGCTTCTGTTTGCTTCTAGCAAACAGAGCCTACCTGAGAAAATCCTGCTACCAAAAAGCCATGCTTAACTCTGTTCTTTTGTGTCTAGGATTCCTTTCCAAACTTTCTCAGGTTTTATGTGGATGTAGTCAGCCCCACATTGGTGCACCAATTCATTGGCGGAGACTTCTTGTTCGTTCCTGGCTACCCAGATAGGAAAATAATCTCATAGAAACTACATTCTTTGCAATGCTGCTTGACCAATCACTTAAGTGTATTTCTAGCTAGCTATATCTGGTTACCTCATTTCTATTAATCGGAGTATCACCATGTGCTTACTGGCCAGGTCCAAGCTCATCTGTCTCCAGCGGGGCTACATGTCAACTCACTAACTCTGCCTTCTTTCTACCAATATTCAGTTTAGTTTTCTCACCTAGCTCTATTCTGTTAAGCTACTGGATGAAACAGATTTATTCATTAACCAATAGAAGCAACACACAGACTGAAGGACTTCCCACACGTATGTATATGGTGAATGCCTTTAAAATATTTTAGTGGTGCTTTCTAGACTCTTCTCAAAATATTCAATTAAATATAAACATTTGAGCCTGCATCTACTCAAAATATTGAATTAGATTTGAGCCTGCATCTAACAAATAATGAGATAAATATTATATTCATTGAGAAAAAGCATAATATACATTTCTAACTTCAATTATGCATTAACTACCTCCTAAAAGATACCCAGCTATGTTCAGCATCACAAACATACACACCATCTTGTTTACGATGACAGTAGTAAGTAGCACTGAAACGAGAATAGATACAGAATTAGAAGACGCTGCCGAGTAATGACAGAGCCTCCCTCACTTGGTTCTGTTTCCTGGGGAACTGTAACGCTGTTTCCAAATAATGCTGTCTGGATTTATCACTTACTTTGAGGAAGGAAAAAGATAATGTGTACAAAAGTACTTCCTACATTTTAAAGTGCTATACAAATGTCAAAAATCAGCTCTAGAGAAAATATTAAAGAAAGGAATCAATAGGCAAAACTATTAACTTTAAAGCCAAAACATTTATGTATAATTTCATGTCTTTTTATCTTCTATTTGCTTCCTTATTCTTGGAAAAGATTTCAAATATTTGTTAGTGTTCCAATTTCATGGCAAAGGGACAAAGCAAACAGTAGATTGACAGCCAGTCTGTCACTTGTGGTTCACACTATTAAATACCCACTGTAAAGGGTAGGTTACAACTTTTATAACCACAATACTGAATCAAAGTTGTAGGGATGTAAGGAACTTCTGATTTCCCACTGCTTTCCCTCCAAATCAGCAAGAACTGGAAATGATTATCTGCTTTTTCCTGTATTCATGATATTTCAGCTTTTTCCTCCCACATTTCTTGAGAATGTCCAAGTGGCACTCTGGGGACGCAATAGTATTAATTGAAGACATTAATTATTAGCTGGAACCATTTTATTTAGTCAGTATTTCACTTACCCATGTAATAACGTACAATTATTGAGAACAACCAGCCTTCAAGCTAGCTGGGTTCTAAGGGCCTGTTGCACGTTTGAAAATGAAAAATTGACCTGCAAACACCTGCTATCTCTATTTAGAAATATTTTTGAGGTGTATATGCTCACATTACTAATCTAGATGTCCTGCTTATTTTCAATGGTGGGGGGACCCATTGAAAAAAGTTGTCCATATCCCATTAAAGCAAAATTAGCCCATATGTTAATACTGGTAATACTTGTCAATTGAGACTGCCTACTCAGTCTGACTTCCAACTGTTAAAAGACAGATAGTGGAAATCCAGTGTAAGTAGTGACCAACATCCTCAATCAATATGGTTAAACTCCGGAATTACACACTGCTTAACCCATGATGCTAATTGCTCAGGGGTCACTGACAATGTCACCATGACTCAAGTACTCTGGTGTTCTTAGTGACTACATTCCATGTTGTAAAATAACATCATATTACTTGCTTATAAGTATGTTTTTTTTTAAATTGTGCACTATATATGTAAACATTGTCTTTACAACAATAGCAATTAATATAATTTTAAAAATTCTTGTATGTAGTTGATTTAGAAGTAAGCTTCACTAATACCAGCAAAGCAATTAAAATCTGAAAACTCCATGCTTCCACCATGATATTAGTGCTCTATGGCCTATGGTTATTGTTACTATTCTTTGAAATTACTATACTGAGTCTGAGGGAATTAAGATGGCCGTATCAGTTTGTCTTTCTGTCACCGGGAGTTTAACCAGGCCAAAATGAATTCTACTTTAAGGTTATGGCTCTAAACAACAATTAAAATGCAAAAACTACCATTACATCAGTCGTCTGGGAAAAGTGTATTCAAGTCTTCAGCAGTCACGATAAACAGCACAATATTAAAAGAAGGCTTTCAACTCAGCAAAAAAAAGGGAAGACGGAAGTAAGAGATGGGGTGTGAGAGAGCCAAGGGGCTGGTAAAGGAAAGAGATAGATAATAAATGTAAGGTTGGGGGTAGATGGACCACTGATACAGAAAAAAAATCAGGATGCTATGGGCAGAATTTAAAAGGGGAATTCAGAGTGTCAAGTGGAATCAGATAGGAATTTCTGGGATGCAAAGGGGAGTTTGAATTCTCCATATTATATGGGCATTATTAGCCTAACTACATTGTTGAGCTCAAAAGGAGATGCTGAGAAACTGGCAAGCCCTTCAGGATAGCTGGCACACAACTAGAAGAGAAAATGTTAGAGGAGAAAGAGAGGGAGTCCAGTCAGAGGTCTTCAAGTTGCACTCTGGAGTGCATGTGAAGTCAACAGACTAGATCAATCTGGGTGCCGATGTGAAGAAATTCACATTTCAGAAGGAAAAGTTTCTCAGTGGAGCAGAGAAATGGCAAGTAGGCTCTGTAGACTATCTAGCAAGCTGTGTTAAAAGCAGGATGAGAAACCTGAAAGGAATGAAGCAAGCGAGGCCAGAGAACAGGCAGGGATGCTAAGGAAGTGACAAGGAATAGAGAAGATAAATGTGTAATTCACTTTAATGACAATAAAAGTGGTATCATTGTGTGTGGTTTTATCACTGCCAGCAGACATACAGAAGACTTCAGGTTGTCTCCTGTTCCGTGAAGGATTTTAAAGGGAACTCCTAGGGAAAGAAGATGCTTGCTGATTTCATGGGCTTGTGCAAAATCAGCTCTGTTAGTGAAGTTTTGTCTCCACTGTTTTAAACTTTGTAATTAAATTCTTTATTAAGATTGATTTTGCTCTCCTGAATGTAAACGAATTGCACATACATTTATTTTCTGATTCTTTAAAATATTAATGCATGTAAAATGTAAATTAGACATATTTAAGAATCTCCTGTGATGTGCCCATATACTGTGAAGTGCATGAATCAGGATAAAGGTGTAGATTTCATCAAATACTTATAGTTTCTTTGTGGTGAGAACATCCAAAATTCTTTCTTCTAGCTTTGCTGAACTATTTGATGAATCACCACTGCCGATAGTCCCCTACTGTGGAATAGGATCCCAGAACTTACTTCTGTCCACCTGAGACTTTTTCTATTCCTTGATCTATTTTCTCCTCCTTGACTTCCCTATTTTCACTGTAGTCTTGAGTATCACTACTCATTCATGATATTCTACAGCTGTCATTATGAGGTTAGGTTTAATAACACAGAAGCTTTCCAACAGCTAAGAGATTGCTGGGCAAAAAGACTTGAGACTGACAAAGAGGCAGAAGGGAAAGGAATGCTTTGTTTTCTTTTCAAAAATAAAGTGCCCAAATCTTGAGCACTGCATGGGTCAAAGAACACTTTTCACATTATGGATAATTTTGTTAGAAGAGATGCAGAGATAGGTCAATAGAGCATGCAAACACTGCACAGAATAGTGGATATATGCATCTGTGATGTGGGTGAAGACTCCTGGGCCTCGAGGTCAGACCACTGAAAGGGTAGGAACCATCGGGCTAGATTGTGGGCCTCATAAAAGTGAAAGGAGCAATGGAAAAGTGTGGGTAAGAAATAGTTCTGGCAAAATACACGTTAGTGTACGATTGAAGCAGAGATGCTTGAAAGGTTGAATAGACCAGGTTGTGGCATGGATCTTGATAAGAATTCTTTTTTATTTTTCTAGTTTGCAATGTGCATGATGTAGAGAAAATTATTAAGACTAATTCTTAGAGTACAGAGTATATAGGAAGAAACGGACAGGTAGTCACCACTGTCCTCTTGGAATCTGGGCTACTTTTCCACACTACTGTAACAAATAGTCACGAGTTTCATGGCAGAAACCACCATATTGTTGAACTCATTGTTATCTAAGTGAAAAACCTGGAGTGAATCTTGCTAGGTGAAAATCAAGGAGGACCACCCAATGGGGACTTGACTTCATTGTCAGTAGCAGCCTTTAAAGATCACCAGTGTCCCTTGGTGCTGCCCCATTCTTCCATCTTCAAAGTAAGCACTGGTGGACCTTTCCAATCATGGATTTCATTGGCTAATTCTGTTTTCATCATCAAACCTCCCTGGTAAGGGTCTATGTCATTGTATTAGATTCACCCAGATCATTGGAGTAGTCTTCGCATCTCAAAATCCTGCTGTTGATGCCATGTGCAAAATGCCTTCTGTAGTCCAAGGAATTAAGACAAGAATTCTGAGACCACATTTTTATTTTTTTGCCTGTCACAGTATTTGTGACTTGGTTATATGGAAGAGATGAGACATACTCTGAAAATTGATTGCAACTGTGTTAATTCAGAAGACATAATGAAATGTCTGAGAGAAGCATAAAATTGGAACAAAATTGTGGCTTTTCTATTAATAGTAGAGCTGATGGGATGAGCTTTCTTAAATTATCTTTCTTTTGTTTTATTTATTAGTAACTTTATATGTTTTATCAGCAGACTGGTGAGTTTAAAATTGAATTATTTTCAGTGTGTCCATAAAAGAGGCAAACTCTCCAGGTTTTTTAGCCTTAACTACACAGAGAAATTGTTTTATGACCTAAAGCATCATTGACTTTGCTTATGACAATTTTATTTCTGATATATGCCTGCTTTAGCTTTTAACTGCTCTAAACTGTCAGAAAACTTGAGATTGTAGATAACTGGCTCAGGCAAACTGTCTGACAGCCACCCATACATCTGTCACAGGCAGCTGAAAGGTTGCGATGATATCACTTCAGATGTTAACAGATCAGGGACTGAAATAATAATTTCAGACGGCGTTGCCTGTGATCAGATCCTTCCTCCAGACCTCAGGTCATCTTAATAAACCCCGTCCTTAGCTTGCTGTTAAGTGTTTAATAAACACATTATAATAGCCCTGACCACAAAAAGCTAGTGAAGATATTGTTACCACTTTATCTGATTCAGTAGCTCAGGAATAAAGTTCAAAGTGGATATATTACTATTTTAAAGACATACTATAATTAACGTAAGGAATATTGGTAGCACCCATATTATAATTCTGTGAAAATATGTCCCACATTTTGAGCAGCAAAGAAAGAAACAAGCAAAAGTCCCACCAAACAAACAACAATGACCCTTTTGTTAGTAGACTGCAAAATTGAAGTTGTAGTTGCAAGCCTACTTATTTTTAACATTGAAATGACAAATTGTGTCAACTTTTAGGGTATCCAGAATGTAGGATTTTATTAGGGAGGTGAAATCAAATAAAAACTTTTAATTTCTTTAGTATTTTTAATAAACATTCTTGATCCAGGGTTAGCAACTGATCAAATAAATGTCTCCAGAAGGGGGAAAACTTTCAGTTGTTTCCCCTGAGTGTTGTCTGACACTCAGAGTTAATGTTCATGTGTTCTTGGTGTGGAATTTGATGTTGTGAGTTTATGTTTTTTTCTCAGACTCTAATGCAGGTACATGATGCACCAATGTTCTCACACAGGGATGACATCACAGAATCTGACGTAGGTGCATGATATATCCTCACAGGGCTGACGTCACAGACTCTGACAGAGGTGCATGATGCACTGATGTCCTCACCCAGGGCTGACGTCACAGACTCTGATGGAGGTGTACGATACACCGATGTCCTCACACAGGGCTGACATTTTAGAATGATGGTTCATTAACCAAATAATTTTCAAAATGTCAGGGTTGCGGGCTTCTTGGTGGGATTTCATTTCTTTTGACCCAATTTATCTTTATGAATTTGTTATCTCAGATAGATGTTGAAATCCACAATTCAGTGTTAGCTTCAAAGAGTCTAAGTGATGATTTCCACAAGGGAAAACTGGTGAATTTTTAAGGAAATATTGACTTCATTTCCTACCTATAACTCCTGTTCCACAATTCCACGAATCTCGTGATGACTATTTCTCTGCACTTTCTGTGTCTTTCACTCACTTGAAAGTTCAAACTCACTGAAAGAGTTTAGAATAAATCAACATTGCTCATCGTACACTTGCACTTTCAATATTTGTGTTACAGAGTCTAATACTATCTGTCATTAGCAACTTTAGATTAGAAAATAGGTACTACAGAGTTTTTAAGGTATAAACACATCTGGCCTTAGCAAACATCTCAGTATTTACTTCTTTTTATTGTCTTCTATGACCTTTTGACCTTTTAAATGTATATGCTCTTTGTTATTTGGTTTCTTGTTCTCGGGAACTGCTCATTTATTCTCGGCCACCCATACCCAAAATAATGACACAGAAACTATATTAATTAAAACACTACTTGCTGAAGCACTTAAATGTATTGCTAGCTAGAGCTCTTATATCTTAAATTAACCCATTTCTATTAATCTGTGTATCGCCACACAGTTGTGGCCTACTGGTAAGGTTCTGTCCAATGTCCAGTGTTTGTCTCCTGTGGTGGCCACACAGCTTCTCTCTGACTCCTACTCTCTCTCTCTCTCTCTCTCTCTCTCTCTATATATATATATATATATATATATATATATATATATATATATCTTTCAGCTTGACTATATTCTGTTGAACCATTGGCTGAAAGCAGCTTTTTATTAACCAGTGGTAATAAAATGTGTTCACACACACAGAGGGAAATCCCACATCAGTTTCTCAAACACTTCACCAAGTGATGTGATGTGGAAGGGCAGGCAAAAACCCCATCTGCACAGTTTTTGTCTGGCAAGGGATGCTCGGTTTTGCTCTGCAGATTTGTATGAAACTCTGAGCATCAACCTTAGTTTGTCAGGTCTGCAATTCCTTCTTAATTGGCCATTTTTTCTCACGCCTCTGAAAATTACTATCCATAGAAATTTGTGGCACCCTCTCCCGATTTCCTGCCATGCAGACCTTCTTCTAAGTTGTGCACAGCAGCTGAACAAAAAGTCATCACTGTTGAGCTCAGTGATGGAGTCACACACCTGGTCTCTTCTACAAGGCTTCACATTCAAAGACAAGACCAGATGGTCTCAGGAATCAAAGGAACTCAGAATTTACTGGAAGTGTTTTGAAACGGAAAAGTAAGGATAGCCATCTTAGACTATCAGGCAGAGAGAATAAGTAAAGTACAGAACAGGACATGGGAGGTAGTGGGGTGGTGGAGCATGCTCCAATGAAGAGAAGCAGACCCAGCTCTGAGGGGTCAGCTGCCGGGCGCTGTGGCTTCACGGCCGTGAGCTGGCGGAACACCCCTCAGTATCAAAAATGTTCTGTTGCCAATTATTTTTATTTATATAAAATTTTCACAGTAGTTATTATGGTTAGTTTCCTAAATGACTTTCTTGTACCCAAACTACTTATTGTAGACTTGCTGTATGTGTGTGTATATATATCTATATGTGTGTGTATACACATTATACACACATTTATACATATGTAAATATATATGCATGTATAATGAGTGAGAATTTTTGAACTCTAGGAACATTCAGAGAAATTTTCTGTGCTTATATGTATGAAATAGAGGCCAATAGTATAATACTATTTTTGTGGAAATGTTTTTATTTAATACCTATTGCCATGAAAACAGATACTAAAGGTTTTGGCTGAAATAGTGAATAGGATATCACACACACTCATTCACATTGAAGTAATTGTGAACTAATCATTTTAAATTGTCAGTGTTGAATATTTAAAAATAACATGTGAAAATTATTATAATAAATATTATTATTATTATTTCCCAAGTTATTCTAAACATTAATAAGGCATACTAGGGGTATAAACCTCAATTCTGCTTTTATCACTGAATCTTTTTCCGTAACTTTTTTCAGTGTTTCTTCTTTGAATTATTTAACTGATGCATCTCAGTATAATTGATTGATAAGAGCTGCTAATTTCTCGTATCTCTCATATTCTCTAAAAACACTGAAATAGGATCTGCCAAGCCCCCATGGTTATGTATAAAACCCAGTTGGTAACTAAATACTGTGCTGTTCCTGAGGTCCTGATGAGACCATGTAGGTTGTTGGTTACCTAGCCTTGTTATTTTATCTGAGCAATTAAACCTTTATCACAATTGGCATCTTCACAGTGTCTTTCTGTTTTCTTTCCAGGACCCCGTGTTTCACTTGGAGTCCCACAGATCTGAGAGAGGAAGGGGCAGATGTCCCTTTGACCCCAGCTCCTCCTTTGTCTCTACTCTAGTCGGTAATTATCTTTGCCACAAACATCAGGTGGTAGCCATGGTGATTGGAAATATATTTTTCAACCTCAGAACATTCTTTGGCATTTCTTTATAATCTTTGCCTTGACGAATCTATCAGCTGCGATCTGGAGAAATGATGCTGAATTTCAAGTGACACCCTCTTTGGTAATTTCACTCTAAAATAACTACAGGCGACATTAATACTTATACCTCTTCATGAAAAGCAAATGTCTATAAATACTTGAAGCAGTGAGGTGTGTGTGTGTGTGCAAGCTTGCAGAGGTCAGAGGACAAAACACAGGCCTCAAGTCTCTCCACCTTGTGGATGTTAGGTCTGACTCAGGTCACCAGGCTTGGAGGCATGCACCATTAACTGCTCAGCCAGCTCATCTGCACTCATCTAAATTCTTATTAAGCTGGAATATAGGCTAGAGAGGCTGAGCAGCTCAAACCGGCACTGAATGCGTGCCTAGGAACAATGCAATAAATCACATTGTCTGATAGATACTGCAGATTAATTCAGGTTAATTAAATGAGTTACTCAAAAGCCTCCCTTGCCACAATAAAGAAACATGCTTTTCTGTATTAGCAAGAGTTGGAAATGATCTACTTTCATTTGACGTACTGTGGCAATATGAGCACATGAGACTCTCTACATATAAAATAAATGGAAGCAGTTCTTGACACCTAACAAGTGTTTCTGAGTTTTCAGTATTGAGTATCTGAGGGCCCCTGTACATGACACTATTGCCACATTTTCACTACGTACAGTCCATTCTGTGATCAGTCCTCTTTGAAGAAAAGGAGAAACTGTAACTTTTAGAGACTTCATAATCTAAGTAAACCAAAAGAGCTTAAAATTCTTTGCTGACGTTTAATTAAAGTATTTTCTGAAGTGCTGGAAAGATGGCTTGATGTTTCAGGGTACTGGTTGCTCACCCAGTGTTCCATAACTTTGCAAAGCCAGCTCAAAAGGATCTGATGCCCTCTTCTGGCCTTCATAGGCACTGCAGCCACATATTCACAGACATACGCGGGAACAAAACACCCATACACATATAATTAAAACTAAAATTAAAAAAAAAAGTAAACTCTGCTGTGTTTGTGTGTGTGATTCTCCAGACTGCACACTGGAGAATCCATTTTCTTCAAGTTTTTCCAGATGTTGACAGGTCTTGTGTTCCGCTTAGTACATTTCCCTGTCTGGATTGTGGATCTGGGTCATGGAAACTTTGACTTAGCATTATAATTTAAGATGTTATAAAATGAGAATGGCACAGAGTAAGTTGACTTGACTAAACATGTAAATATGACTATTTTAAAATATTTTAATTCCTCTATAAATTTGTACATAAAATGTGGGGTATGTGTGTATATGTGTATGTGTGTTTATGTAGAGTATGAAGAGACCTTAAATATGAAAATAGAACTATTAAGACAGTTCAGACAGTAGTAATCACAACATTAGGAATGTCATTCTTGGTGCATACGATATCCATAATTGCTAGACATTCCACGGAAATTGGCAGGATCTGAATTAAAATGCATACGTTGGATAAACTGAATGTCTGGATAGAGTACAGACTGAGAAATTCTGGCAAACAAAAAACAAATTTTGAGATATTTCCCTTATTAGAAAGATATTGGAGTTTGGATATTTCATAGTATGCATTCCTGTGCAGTGAAATACTTAAAATTTGGGAAGAGAAGGCCAATCATTTAAACATTTTATTTAAATGGTGAAAATAGGCATTTCCATAGCTATCTCTGTCATTCAAGATTCAGTCTCCCTGGAATTTGATTATTCATGTAATCGGGAATTTAGAGTTGAAGTCTTTAAGGAGGAGATTTACTGGACGGGCATTGCCAAGACAATGTCCCTGGACTACTAGATCAAATCACCGTGTGCTGAGATGTGGTATACTTGCCTTCTGGGGGCTGCTGTGTTTATTTAGAAGAGAAATCACATTAAAGAATTGCTTTCCAAGCTAAACAGAAAAGCTATGGAACAATCCCTCCAAAGAGAAGAAATGAAAATATAAATCTTCATATTTCTCCTTTCCCTATCATCCCAAAGTACTTTGGAGAGATTGTTTCCTCGCTGTGGAAAGCTGTAGGCACTGGCCTGAGAACCTGATTATCTATGTGAGCCACAGATCTTTCCATGATAGGAAGTTCAAAATTTCACTCAGTTGAAAAGGCACTAGAAAAGTGAGCCGGAAAATGGAGCTGCCTGACTTGGAATTTGGCAAGTTTGGTGTTTAATAGCCATACACGTTCTGTTCTCATGGGCTAAAACAAAACCCAAGCACAGAGATGACTGGCTATCTTTTAATCATCATTCCTGTGTCTGTTCATATGTATGTCACACAATGTGTAATGTTTGTTCTCATGAAGACTAACATCATGAGAAAACACTCACACTGATAACAACATTCACAAGACTATGGGGTCTTAAAGAAGAAAAACGGTGGTTTTTTTATTAGTTCTTTGAGAAATTTTACACAATGTGTTTTGATTATTCTCCCCTTCCCCAGCTCCTCCTTAATCACCCAACTTTCTCTCTCTCTCTCTCTCTCTCTCTCTCTCTCTCTCATCACCATCAAGTCCAGTTTGTACTGCCAATATATTTTTGGATATGTGATCTTCTACTGGCAAGTGACCAATTGTCAGTATCTTCTCCTCTAGGGTGTGATGTCTTGTCCTCCTCTTCCCTCCATGCTGGGAATTTGTCTGCCAGGAGCCTGCACAAGCCTTGTGCCCACTCTCATAACTATGACAATGCACATGTCCCATACATACATGGGAGCTTCTCCAGCTGGAACTGTCTGTGACGTCTTCAGAAATCCTTCAGCATCCATTCACCGTTCCTATACTCTGTCCTCTGCTCTCTGTTTCCACTCCACAACTCAAATATTCTTCCCAAAGAGTGGCTGCTTTATTGTATTTCCTAATCTTCTTTCTTGAGCCAGCGTCTCATTGTGTGGCTCTGACTAGCCTGGGTCTGGTACAAAGAGCACTCTGGGCTCAAACTCACATAGACCCACCTGCCTCTGCCTCCCAAGGTCTGGGATTACTGTGAATCAATACCGCTGTTTATTTCTTAATTTTGGATACAATATTAATTTCAGTTAAATAATTCACATTATTTAAGATTCTCTGGAATGAGACAATAATACCATTTAGTAAGTGAAAGAATTCAATATTCATTCTTTTATTAAATTTATAACCAAATTTAGAAATGAAATGGTAACAGCTTCGATCTTAAAAAGAATTCAAGAGCAAAGCAATGGCCACAGGGAGTCACATTCCCCACAATCAGAAGCCAAGCAAGCTGAGGTCAGACATTAGTTCACCTCACTCCTCAAATCTCACTGAAGCCCGATTTGTTTGCCATACAGAAAAAGCTCATGCTTTGAGTACAGGGTTTTTTAGTGTGTCTGTGTTTTGCCCATTTCTTCCCCTGGGGTAACCACAAATATTCTCTCAAGAGCTGTTTTACTAACTGCTAAGGGCTTCCTAGCTTTCAAAGCTGTGGATTCCCTGAGATTTGCACTAAACCCAGTGGCCATGTCACTTGATTGCAGCTGTCTAACAAGCTGAAGGAACTTAGCACCTCGTTTGCTTAGTAAGATAAAATAGTGAGCTTGTTATTTGGTGGTCAATGACTCGAAATTGATTAGCTGTTTTCTTTGTGTCATATATTTTCTCTCTCTTCAGTGTTAGGTGTGATGCAACATACCTTAGGCTACCTTGCATTTTCTCTTTCAATCCTGTAGATACTTAAGTTTTTATTGCCGCGCTCCGCAGCCCGGTGTGCGTTCTATGCGCTAGACCCCAGTTCGCGAGCTTCGGGCAAGGGGCTGGAGGTTGAGAATACACACGCAGAGACAGACCAACACACAGACCTTCAAACACTGGTACCAAAAAGCCCCCCTTTAATAGCACCATGGAGGCTTAAATACCCTGCAGTCAATGGCCAACAGGTGAAAATCCCATCCTCTGATCCTCTAGGTAAAGCACAGCTTCTAGTAACTTCAATTAGAAGGCTCTAGACAGGGAAGGGCAGTTGAAGGCCAGGACTCAATTAGTCCCAACATCGTACAGGCTATTTTCCCACTAATTTTGTTAGAATTTCTGGTGTACTGTAATTCTCTCACACCTGAGTACTACACTTGAAAGGAGCAAGTGTTTAGAGAGACCACGTTGGTGTGTCATGTTTCTTTTGAAAACTTCCTTTGAATCTCCTCCCTCTGTATGTCTCTCTGTGTCTCTGTCTCTCTCTGTGAGCGTGTGTGCGCATGCCTGCACCCCTGTTCGCAGAGGAGGACTGGTTGTTCTGCTTTAGCACGTCCCCCCTGACTCCTTTCACAGAGGGTCTCTCATTTACGTGGAGTTAGACTGTTGGTGAGGAAAGCATCAGTATCACCCTCTCTCCAGTCCCCATGGCTCTAGTTCTCCAGGCATGTGTGTGGACTTGCCAGCTTCTCACATGGGTACCAAGGATCCAAGCTACTCTCCTCATGCCTGCCCAGCAACTTCTCTAACCCACAAGGCCATCTTCCCAGCCCACAATCTGATAACTTTTACTAGAACACTCTCAGTGATTGAACTTAAAGAATTAATATTCGATTTCATGAAATATCCAGCATTAAGAAATTTTACTTTGGGGCTGGCAAGATGGTTAAGCAGGATAAGTGCTTGCAGCACAAGCCAGGTGACCTTAGTGTGATTTGTGGGTCCCACAGTAGGAAAAATGTCCTCCTATCTCCACAGCTCCGCGTGTGGCAGACACTCTCATTCCTATTCTCTCTCTCTCTCTCTCTCTCTCTCTCTCTCTCTCTCTCTCTCTCACACACACACACACACACCATACACAATATTAAGTTTCAAGATACTTTTAAAACAAACTTTTTGAAGATCTATGATTCCGCATGAGTTTTAATAAACTACAAATTCTATGAATATTGGAATTTTTCGTGAATTTTTGTAAAACAAATATTTTTTGGGAATATATACCCAATTACCAGTTCTATGAATTAAACATAAGTGTTTATTGAATAAAAAATAATTGAAGAGCATAATAGGAAAATATAAAAAATTGTTTCAAGTTGGTAGTGGCAAAGCATTTAAGAATAAGCAGTCATTTCTTCTGTGTTAAGTATATTTATATCAAGAGCAGTTAGGAATGGTTAGTCATGTCTCGAATTTACCCCAGATGCCTAGAAATAGACCTCAAGTTACTCGCTTACCACTTTGCCATCCCTAAAGAATATCTTATTCAAGACTCCCGCTCCCCCACACTGGCAGAATGCCCACTGTCGACATGCTTGCTTCAGGGTCGGGCCATGACTACAGGCCTCTAAGGAGCTATTTGAATACTTTGCTTATATTCTAATTATTTCCTCAAATGAAAGAAAAAGGAAAAGAAACACTCAGTGTCTCCCTAAAAAAGATTGCTGCTTTGCAAATTTGGGTTTCCATCATGTCCCTTAGGAATTTAACTGACCATGGCTGTGTTGATTGATGTCACTGGTTAGCCACTAACAAAATACGGCGGCTACAGGCCTGTGAGTCAGCAAATGAACACACTTTTCTTTTATGTTTTTGCCCCAGAAACCACCTTCTTAATATTGATGGTTAAGGCTAGTCAACTGGTAAGAAAAGAAAGTACCCACACGACAGGCTGCCTTATGACATTTTTTATGGGTTCTTTAGAACAGACGATCACTTATTCACAAAACAAATGTGTTTAATATTATTATGAATCTAGAACATGCATTTATAACATAAATAGAAGAAACATTTGAGTAAAATAAAATAAGATTGCAAATAACTATTATGAATTGCTCCTACTAGACAGTTAAAATATGTATTCCTACAGAGTGAATACAAGTTCAGGAGATAGATAATAATTGACTAAATTCTTGATGACTTTCCTAAAATACTAAAGGTGTATTATGTTTAATTAAAACTACAAATAGAATACCGTTAAAAAAAAGTGAAGTTGTGTAGAAAAGTATTTATCCATACTTTACTTTAAAGTAACTTACATTGGATTATTTTATATGACAGAATAATTGTCTTTTCTTCTTTCTTGAAAGCAACTTATGATATACATAATCTTGTGATAGCAGCAAGGCTTCCTTCCAGGCTGTAACTACTGTGTACAAATTGTAGAAACAAATTGAATCTATGGATTCATGGCTTAAAATTATAGTTATCATTAATATCACAGAATTCATCATAACATTGTAGTAATATTCATATTTAGTGGTCTTAATTATTGTTAATATTAAGTTAAAAATAAAAATTCAAGAATTTATTTATTCATATAAATGCCTGGTAGACTCATCAATTCATAGTTTTTTCCTGAGGTCACTCGAAAATAATTAGTCAATGAATTTGGGGTGGGGCACAAGGGCGTTTGAGGCTGGAGCTAAAGAAATGAGAATGACATAAACATGGCACTTATGGATGAAATTCGCAAAAGATATTACATCTTGGTTTGTAAATGAAAACAATAAATCTAATCTTGTCCTGAGTCCTTTCTATTCTGTTTCATAGCGTTTTTAACACTAGAAGGGAGGCTTAGGGACATTTGATTGTTACTTCAATTTTTTTTGATTCAATAAATGTTTACTGAACTTATTCAATATCCCATATTTTGAATATAATGTCAAGTATGTAAGAGTGAAAAGAAAATCAGCCAGATGATTGATATAAGTTAGGATGGTGTCCGTAGTGGAAGCAGCTGGCCCTGGAAGGCTCTGTGGAGGCGATGGGCAGGAGTCATACAAAGAGAAGTGAAGTCGGTAGGGAGAGACTCCTTTGTTCCACGGGTAACTTTATGATAATAGCACTTTTCTCAGGGCCAAGTGGACGACTTTTAGCTTGTTTCCAGTGCAGAATTTTCTCAGTTGTAATCTTACCTATGTGTAGAGATTATCACTGAGTGTGATAAGTTATATTCCCTTCAAAATGCCCTGAAAACATGTCTTTTGCTCATTTATAACCAGTTAGCTGCCTAAAATTAATACAATATTGCTCAGCATTCAAATCCAGTTCTATAATAATTAAAAAGAGTATTTGGCATAAACACCACCTTGTTCTTATTCAAAACATCAAAATAGACTGGAAACAAATAAAAACCGCATCTAAATTAATACATTTGTGTGCCTAGAAATACAAAGCCTGGGATGTGACTGTTCTTATTGTTGCAACCCTAAGTTTTACTCTATATATGAATCTATTCCCTTTTTTAAATCAGGGCAATAAGGCTGATCTGGTTGGTATTCCTTCATTGTTTCATACCAGAAATTAGCAAAATAATGACTCGAAATTTTAATGACACCAAATAGTTATAATTTTAAAGAAGTATATTTTAAGGAACTATTTTTTCTTTAGATACTTGTTTCACTCATGGAATCTTTTCACTCATTTAATTACTACTGTTTGGTATTAATTGTACCTAAGCTTAATTCTAATTTTCTTATGTTTATTGTTGGTGTATTGTCTTCCCTTTATTTTTCTTTGGGAAATGGTTTCCCAAGCACAGTACCCACCTATTATAGCCTGGTATTTTTTTTCACACTGATAATAATACATGAAGGCAGGAACTTCTGAGGAATAGCGTATATGCCCAATCAACATTTGGTTTGGTTTCCATAGCTTACAACTTTTAACACCTGGATGCTTTAACAACCTCCTGTGAAGTTGAAATAATAAAACTTACATTTATTTATTTGAATTTTTATGAAGTATTTTCTTTCATCTAACTACAAAAAATGAAATTGGGTAAAACTGAAAATAAATCATCTTGGAGCAGACAACCTGCCAAGCCAAGGCCTTATTTGCTGTCATACGGCTGCCATCTACTGGCCGACATGGTCATTGTTTGGCCTTGATCAAGACAAACAGAACTTTGAAACAAAATTCTAAATTGGGATAAGTGAGGTAAGATATATGGACAGGAGTAAAATTGTATTCCCATAATAATAGTTGATGATTCTCAAGTCCCGTTAAACGGTACAGACTGAATCCCAGAAAATGGTTTACATGTCTAACCACTGAGTCATTTTTTTTTTTGTCTCAAAAATTCTCTTCTCTCCATACAAAGATATGTATGCTAGTCTGATAAAACTTTACCAAATTATAATTTAATGTATATTCTATACCTTTCTTTTTATGCTATTTTCTTATTATCGTAACTCTCATTTGCTGTATGTTAATAAATGATATGAACACAACAGATCTCTACCTTGTTAAAGCTTGCTCTCTGGAGGAAGTTCAAAGAGAAAGTCAAGTTAGAGGAATGAATTGGGAACTTGCTACTTTCCACCGTGATTTGTTGGTTGTGAACATTCTTCTCATTGGCTTACCCGTTCTTGCTTGCTTTATGACAAAGTAGACTCTCAAAGTCCCGTGTTCTTCCCTGCATCCATGGTGGGATGTTGACTGGTGTCCTATGGGGACGCTCTCACAGTTACAGCTGCAGAGAGTTCAGGGATGTGCAATATCTCTGTCATGTCCAGAAGATGTTATTTTAGTGCAGTTCTTGGGGTTCTCTGGCTTTTATATTCTTTCTGCCCCTCTTTCTGCAATGTTCCCTGATCCTTTAGAGATGTCACAAATGGGGACTGGTACATCAGAGTCACCAACTTGATTAGTTATGAATTCTTGTCTTTGCCCATGGCAAAGTTATGAATGCCTTTGCCCATGGCAGAAGTGTGTGCGTGTGTGTGTGTGTGTGTGTGTGTGTGTGTGTGTACTGAGAGCTGCTCTGATCTATGGAGATTAGGATAAATATTTAGAAGACAGTTGGATACTATGTCAACTTAGCAAACCGGTAGTAATATTTTCTTCTTTAAGGTCTGTGACCCCTCTAACCATGAACTCTTGCCTAGGTTTACAGATACAGGCATAAGTTCCCTGAAAATGAGCTGGTTTCAAGCCCAACCCGGAAGCTCTTTGTTATCCCCAAGATATTATCACCACTCTTGCCCTGTTGTGGGGAGGATTATTACTGTAGTTTATAGGATTAGCTACAAGCCATTGATAGCTCCTGATGGACAGAGAGCCAGTTTTGTGCAGGGCGAGGCTCCTGATAGTTTGCCTGCTCTCAAGTGATCAGCCCTATACTCATGAATATATGGCCCATAATAAATGCATTCATTAGAACACACACACACACGTATGCATACACATATATAAAATGATTAAGGAAGAAAATGATGTAAATTTGAGAAGGGAAGTAGGACATGTGTGGAAGGAGTTAAAAGTATAAGAGGTTTATAGAGAGATGTGCTATATTATAGAGATAGATAAATAGACAGAGAGATAGACTAATAGATATAGATAGATGATAGGGTGAGAGAGAGGGGAGGGAAGGGGGGAGGGAGGGAGGGAGGGAGGGAGGGAGGGAGGGAGGGAGGGAAAGGAGAGAGAGTGATAGTGCCCGGCTGAAAAATAGCAGTTGTTTCCCTGAAAATAAAGCAAAACACTGGTGTATCACTTTGAGAAAAGATAGCCGCACTTATATCAAAAGCAAATTTGACAAGTTTATAAATATATCAAGAACTACTAACAAAGCTCTCAGCTAGACTCAGGAGCTGCTCTTACTACTTACACTGTTGGACCAAGTCTTAGGGACTTGGATTATTGTTCTCTATATAGGCCAAGGGGATAGCTTCACAGAAATCCTGAAGTCTTGGCTACAAATTATGAGTTAATAATAAGGCAATAATCAAATTCATTTCCACACAGTAAGTTTCTACTTAGTCTGTTTCAAAGTAGCTTTTGAAAACTATGTTTGTAAAAAAAAAAAAAAGAGAGAGAGAGAGAGAGAAGCCGGGCGGTGGTGGCGCACGCCTTTAATCCCAGCACTCTGGAGGCAGAGGCAGGCGAATCTCTGGGAGTTCGAGGCCAGCCTGGTCTACAAGAGCTAGTTCCGGGACAGGCTCCAAAGCTACAGAGAAACCCTGTCTCGAAAAACCAAAAAAAAAAAAAAAAAAAAAAAAAAAAAAAATTACGTTTGTTCGCCTAGTTGTAAATTGAATCTTTAAATAAATAACATTGAATAAACATTGCTTTTGCTGTAGAATGAAAATGTGAAACTTAAATAACCAGACTAAAGAAAAGAGTGAATTCTTTTTGCCAGACGACTACATTTAACTGACTATAATTTTTAAACTTCCATTGTAGGCTTTCTAGACAGAAAAGCATCTCATCTATATTTACTATTTTAAAAAAATGAAAATTAGTTTACTGCAGAAATACGTATACATACTTTTTTAAACATGTGAGTTTGATTTATATCTCATAAACTTACTTCTAACTGTTATAATAAAGCAACTGTTTTTGAAAATTAATGGTTTTCTAGCATTAGAAACAAACATCTTTATGAATTCCCTTTTACACAACCCAGTTGACACTTTTGGAACTTTATACCATACAAATGTGTGTGATAATTTGAATTTTTAGAAAAGGTTTTAAAGATTTTATTTTAGACAGAAAACTTTAGAAATTCTGAAACAAAATTAATAAGTGAAATTTTAAGCAATTTCTGCAGTCTCCTTAAATTGAGTTCATCTATTGGTCAAGTTTTAATACCAGTAACATTATCAGTTTTACCTTGAAACTAATGGCATAAATGACGTAGTAAATTGGAAATGAAGTTACTGTGAGTTTTCTTACACTTTGAAAGACTTTAAACATGTGTGCACATGTGACTACATTCTGAAGGAAGGAAGGAAAGAAGGAAGGAAGGAAGGGGAAAGGAAAGGAAGGAGAAAGAGAGAGAGATACATGAGGAAGAGAGAGAGAGAGAGAAAGACTGTAGCTTCGCCCGTGTCAACACACACTTGTATATGTACATGTAGTACATACATACAAAAAGCAAAAATCAATAATGTACTTTTCAAGCATCATCATTTCTGATTTATTTTCAAACCCAGTTAGAGTTCTGGGCACACGTAAGGAAATAACTTGACCACTCTAAGTTCCTAGTTCCAGAGATCTGTTGTGATTCTTTGCTTCTTTGCCCATGATGTTCATCTGGGACAGAGCAGAACAGTTCAGGCGTTCCCAGGACAGGCCTCCTGGGCCCACTGATGCACACCCATTGCGCTCTGTCGTTACAGGAAGGAAGGACATTCGAGGTCCCCACGCTTCATAGGTGATAGCATTCCGGAGGTTCAGCCTGTGCCCTCTCTCTGTTTACACAGAATTTTATTCTCTCCTCCTAAACTACTAATGCCTATTTCTTCCTCTAAAAAGACATTGTGATCTCTCAAAATCCTACATGAATCTGAATAATCCCAGACCCTGGGATTAAGTCTATGGCCTCTCCTGGTGCTGCTGAAGGTCACCCGTTCTGCTGACTCCAGATAAAGCTTAAATCTTTTTATCAGTCTTCTCTGATTCAGTTATAAACTCAACATGTAAGACAACTGATTGGAGTAGACACAACTTTGGCAGACATTGTACTTTTCATGGTTAAATCACGTTAAAGGCAGCAGATTTGATGTAAGAAGCACTTGAGGCATTAACTGACCCACTGCAATACCTGCTACAGCGATAATGATAAAAACAGTTGGTATCAAGAAATTTTCCAAAATAAGATGAACCCCGGCTACGTCACCAGATGGGTCTCAGCATTCACCAGTGCTCCCCCGCCCCCCAGCCCCATTCCCATGCTTTTCTTCTAACAGCTCTGAGCTCTGCTCCTTTTTCTGTTCAGAAAGAAAATGAGGCTCAGAGTTCACAGCTACTCCACAAGCAGGATTTGTTGCTCTGCTGCGTGGTCGCATCACTTCTGCCCTTAAGAACAGTGTTGCCGGCCTCAAGTCAAATGTTTGTTAAAGCGACTAACAGCGGCTTCTACTTCATCTTCAGACTGAGACAGGCTTTGACGCTCTTTTCCCTGTGCCCCTGTGCAGGCAGCGAGCTGTTTACTGGACTCTACAGCGACTACTGGGGCAGAGACTCTGCGATCTTCCGCAGTCTGGGGAAGCTGGGCCACATTCGCACTGAGCATGACGACGAGCGGCTGCTGAAAGGTAGAGATGAGCAGTCAGGAGCCTGGAAAACCAGAGTGGGAAACAACCCTGCTGTCTGCGGCTAAGTCTGCCATCTTGATAGTGAAAATATAAACACAAAATAGTCCTTGTAACTATTGCATTCTTGGTTCCAAAATACATATGATATGTGTTCATCATTTTATTAATAAAATGGTTGACCTTAGTTATGCAGTAAGTTTATTTACAGCGATGCCAAGACACCAAGAGCTAAATGAAATAAGCAAACCGAATATGAAAAGTAAAGACTCATAACTGGCATCCTTGCCGCTACAGCTGTTGTGTGCCTCGCTGCTCTGATAGGATTGTGCTGCACTTTAGAGACAAAGAAAAATGGAGGAGGGTCACTAGTGGTTCCCTAACCAGAGTTCTGTATACTATATAAATGCAGTTATACTCACATACACACACACACACACACACACATATATATGCACACACATATATGAATAAGTTTTATATTTTGTCACATCCTAATATATCTAGAAGGGAAAATACCATGTTATAGTGAGGGTTTTCATTGTTCCCAGCCTTTGCTTAACACACATATGTCTTACCTTTAACATGCCTGCTACCTTATCAACCAAAAGTCACCTACTCAGATGCTTTCCACTCTAAACGCAAAAGCTTAAATTTCTTACTTTAAAAATAAGTGATTTTTCATGAGGTTTATTGATTATGTATGAATAAAAATAAGTACCAATGTACTCTTAAACTTTGATGTGATGTACATTCACTTTGTATAGACTGAGAAGAACTTCATAGAGATTGTTTTCATAATATCTCCAGTTTGTACATTCACTAAATGTATTTGCTTTGCAACATGCACCTTTAAAATTGTTTTCTGTATCCTTGACGCTTATGTTTTCTGTTTAAATCACATTTTTAATTGTCTATTGATTTTGGCATAAAATGAGGATAGTTAATCTGATTTTCGATAATTCTCTAAAACTTTCAAGGTGGCTTGTATTTTCACACAAACTGACAATCCAGGGCTAAATAATTTGTCAAGGTGACTTTGCTATTACACCATTACATATATAATTTTCTACTTTTTCACTTATGTTTTGTCCGTAGAACCAAAATTTGTAGGTTCGTATATGATCCCCGACAATGAAGACCGAGATGACAACAAGATGTACTTCTTTTTTACTGAGAAGGCGCTGGAAGCAGAGAACAGTGCCCACACAATCTATTCCCGAGTGGGGCGGCTGTGCGTGGTGAGGATGGCGTCTCTGTGTTCCTACTCTTGCTTGCTTCACACTGTGTACCAGGCCTTTTGTATATATTTTCACACTTGTTTTGATTGCCTCTTTTCAGGGTTTTACACAATAGTCTTTGGTCATATCAGTCTCCCTCCCTCAACTCCTCTTCATGGCCCCCCTTCCCTACCCATCCGACATAGTGTTCTCTAGTAGGCTTCTACTTTACATATGTTGAAGTGTTCTGTAGGCTTTCTTAGCTTGGTATTTCCTAAACCAAGCTTCCCATGTTATGTCCATCACGTAACTGATAATGAAAGTTTCACTGTAAAAGAAGGTTACCTTGGATGAGTTTTCTCATTTTCAAAGCCATGTTAGGAAATAGTCTATAATTAACATTTCCTTCCAAATAGAAGTTTGTTCTATTTAAAAGACAGTATATGTATTTGCTCATTTTTATGTGTGCATATCTGTGTATGTATGTTACTGTGCATGCATGTTCATGAATGTTAGACATATGTTCTCCTGTGCCACCATGTGGGTTCTGGGGATTGAACTCAGGTCCTCTGGCTTTTTTGCAGGTGCCTTAACCTTCTGAGCCATCATACTGTCTCAACTCTATAATATTTTAAATTGAATTTAATAATTTTTATTAGGTTCACAATCTATTTGGGGTTCTATATACCTGATTATGAGAAATTCAGTTGATCAGTTCTATAATAAAAGAATAAAACAAAACTAAAAGCAAAACCATGATAATGAATGCTTTCACATTTGAGAAGATATTTAATAATAATAACACACATAGTGTGTAGACACACACATGTGCAGCTAAGAATGACCTGTAACTCTTAAGTGTAGGGATTACAGATATCAGCCACCAGGCCTTGTTTCATAAGCTTCTCTCCCAAGCAAACTAAAAGGTACGATTCATCCAAATTCTTGAGACAGGCATATCATGTATGAACAAATAATAAACAAGGTTGCTACATCACAAATGCAGTGTTAATATGTGTGATATTAATAAGTGTAATAGCTGGAAGATATATTGAGAGTATTTGAACTAAAGTACTGCACTGAGGGGCTGGTGAGGCAGTCACAGGTTCTTACACCTGTGACTCCTGCAGAGGAGCTCAGTTCCATGCCCAGCACCCATATCAACCCGTTCACGACCACCTGGGACTCACACCCTGGGGACCAGATGACCCCTCCTGGCTTCTGCAGCACCAACCTATGCATGCTGCTCATCCCTATATGCATGTGATATAATGTGATATAATACTCCACATGTGAAAGTAAAAAGTAAATGATTTTTTTTTAAGAATACTACAATGATAAGGCAATGCAAGGGAGAAATAAGAGGGAATGGTTTGTAATGTTATCTGAGGATTTTGCTAAATGTTCACAAACACACACACACACTGACGCAAACAACAAACCCATCGGCCCATTTCACCAAATTAAACCTTGCTTTGTAAATGCTCTGGAAGCATTCATTTGTCCATTCTGTTTTTCCCAGAATGACGTGGGAGGGCAGAGAATACTGGTGAATAAGTGGAGCACATTCCTCAAAGCAAGGCTCGTTTGCTCTGTCCCAGGCGCGAATGGAATCGACACGTATTTTGACGAGCTAGGTAATTATTCCTGGAGGGTAGACAGCTCATTCTCCTGCAGGCATGTTTCTCTCTGACTGTCCCTCTCTCAGGCATGGGTGGAAAAAAATGTGTCCCAGAAGGGTTTGCCCTCTACAGCCCAAAGGCGAGTTTCCGTCTCTTCACTTTGACCCAGTCTCCTCCGAGGGCAGAAGAGTTGGGGGGACAAAGAAACTCATCTCCATAGAGGAGCACCGTGGGGTCCTGCTCTGTCACTCAGCATAAGTCACCTCCCAGAGCAGAGCAATGGTTCCTTCTTCTGCCCTGGGCACAGCTGTGGAATGGGAAATCCGGTCTTAAGATACATGGTTCTGAACTATGCTGTGTACATGTTTTCTTCACATGTCGAGAAGGTTAAAATGATGGTCTTTCATTCTTCCAGAGGATGTGTTTCTCCTCCCTACCAGAGACCCGAAGAACCCCGTGATATTTGGGCTGTTTAACACTACCAGGTGAGAACGCACTAGAAAAGGACAACCGTGTCCCTGCAGTCCCTTCCGTGGTACACAGCTCTCACACACCGACCCCATCATCATTCCCATCCTCTGCCCGACTGCCGCAACCCCGCTCTAGTCCTAACTCTTTTGTTCGTGTCCCATCATCCTCCTGCGTCTGCTTGTCCCCCAATCTCTTTCATTGCTTACAGATAATCTTTTGACATTATTTATGGTCAGGTTATAAGATATCACTTCCACACTGTCAAGTCTAGGTTAAATTGTAAATTTATTTTTCAGATGAAAATTTCTAATCCAGGCTTTCAAAGTATTCTAGTATTATATGTATATACACACAAAGTGATCTAGTATTTTATATATATACAAAGTGCTCTAGTATTATACAATATATATTATACATATATACACACATACACACACATACTAGATATCTAGTATATACAGTATTAGTTTTGGGGTATTTTTTCTCTGACTTCACCAATGCTTATAATACTTTGATATAGCTTTGTATTTACATAAACAGATCTTAGCATTGCCCACCCCCTCCTCACCCCCCCATCCCCATTTTGTTCAATATTACTGCTGGACATGACTTTCCCTTCCAATATCAGTTTAGACTGGCTCTTTGATACTTGCTACACATGCCCAAGAAATGTTCCCGAGGCCTTAGTGAGGAATAAGTCCCTACCTTTGTTCTTGTGTCTTCCTCCTGTGTAGACACATACTGAGCACACATGTGTCATCTGCTCTCCGTCTGTGACATGTGGTGCTCAAGGTGAAGCTTACATATGTGCTATTCCCCCCATTTACATTTTTTTTGCATTTTGTGTATCTATGGAAGAGTACTATAAAGTAATATTTTACATGCATTGATGCGTGAAATAAGAAATATTCCTAGAATTGCTTTCAGTTGAAAGTTTGCATACGTAATTTCCTGAGTCTCTTTCCAAAGGGAAATGGCAGCACCAACAATGAAAAAGGAACTACCTCAGTGTTTCAGCAGAGATGGATTGATGCTGCTGCTACCTCTCCTCATCAATGTGTTAAAGCCAAAGTGTGATAGACCCTGTAGTTGGTGCTTCCCACGGTTTTCTTTAGATTTTAAGCAGTTGATTTTTTGAAGATCACTTTGAATTGAAACACTTGGAAGCTCTTTGAACAAGTATCTTGTTTTAATCAGACCTTTTCTTTCACAGAATGATATGAGAACAATTCTTTCTATTAACTACACTTTTTGTCAGTTTTAAAAGTTAATACGTGTTGGTATTGACCACAACGCACAGACAGCCTTTTACTTCATTTTTCTCCCGACAGCAAATGATTCTTGCATCATGTGATAATTCTTTAAGCGATAAATTTGATCGATGAGGTAATCTGTTTATTTTCTGTTCTTTAAAATGATCGCTTTAAAAGCTAATCACCTGAATGATGGCATATTGGATCATTCAGAGAAATCAAAGGCATGATTTCCACTTTGTTCAGTTTATATATAAATCTGAGAGGGGAAAGAGCTCCCAGCTGTACCTGCCATGGAGGTTGATATTTGTGGAATTGTGATCAAAGGTTTATTGCCACCTCCGCTGAGACTGTCTAGTTTTCCCCAGTATCACAGGCATTTCCAATTGCTTCAAGGTGTAGTATAAAAATGTGTGAATTGATGTCCTAAGACAATAACATGGCTGCTGCTCAACAGCTGGCCCGGAGTGCAGGAAATGCACTTACACAGAGTTTATGTTTTCCTAAAGCTCCTTCACAAACATCATTTATTTTAATTCACAAAATATGGAGACTGCGAAATGGCACACTTCATTCAAATGATGACTCTGCTTTCAAGTACTGTAACAATATCTTTTCACTAAATGTGACTGCACATGTCCCCAATACCATATTCAACAATGATATTTATCCTCTAAAGGAATCTTACCATTTCAAAAATCATTTTGATTGCTGCTGTATATGATGATCAAGTATCTGAGGTTTTTTTTTTTTTTTTTTTTGGTTTTTCGAGACAGGGTTTCTTTGTAGCTTTGGAACCTATCCTGGAACTAGCTCTTCTAGACCAGGCTGGCCTCGAACTCCCAGAGATCCGCCTGCCTCTGCCTCCCTCCTGAGTGCTGGGATTAAAGGCGTGCACCACCACTGCCCGGCAAGTATCTGAGTTTTATATAGTCCTTCCATCACTGATGAATTCAATGACCTGAAGAAGAGTTTAGCAAATGTTCTAATATTTAAAGGACACCATGCTAAAAAGTAGGGTAAAGGCTACCAGGAAATCAAGTGAAATCCAAATAGAATTTGTAGTAAAATCAACAACATAATGATTAATGGAACATTAGCTACACTCGGGATGTAATGACATAGAAATATTCCATTTAAATGAGCAATTTAGATGGCTAATAGCCTTTAAAAAGATGTAAAGAGGGGACCTGAAAAATGGTCCATCAGGTAAGGGAACTTGCAACCCAGCCTGACAATCTAAGTTTGAACTTGAGAACCACATGGTGGAAGGAGAAAACTGGCTCTCAAGAAGTTCTCTGACACTGTGTGCACTGTAACTCCCACCTTTATCAAAGAAATAATAAATGATGATGATGTGAAAATAATTCAAATAAACGCAAAAGCACACATAAGACTTAGCAGTTCCAAAGAAAAGCTGCACAGTTGCACCCTCCTAATGTCGTTTTCAAGTTTAGAAAATAGGAAATAAAGGAATGGAAAGTCTTTTGATTTTCTTACTTTAATATTGCAATAATTAAGATTTCTAGAATATTCTCTGCTTTAAAAAATTACTTTTTGCTGGGCGGTGGTGGTGCACGCCTTTAATTCCAGCACTTGAGAGGCAGAGGCAGATGAATCTCTGTGAGTTCGAGGCCACCCTGGTCTACAAAGTGAGTTCTAGGATAGCCAGAGCTCTTGGCAGAGAAATTATGTCTCAAAAAAAATAAAAAGAAAGAAAGGAAGGAAGGAAGGAAGGAAGGAAGGAAGGAAGGAAGAAAGAAAGAAAGAAAGAAAGAAAGAAAGAAAGAGGAAAAGAAAAGAAATTGTTCAAGTTTTAATTCCAATGTACATATATTGGGGTATTTGACTCTTAGTTACATGTAGATTTATAATTTTTATTTTTCAGCAATATATTCAGAGGCCATGCTATCTGTGTCTATCACATGTCAAGTATACGGGAAGCCTTTAACGGCCCATATGCTCATAAAGAAGGCCCCGAATACCACTGGTCACTGTATGAAGGAAAAGTTCCTTACCCAAGGCCTGGTTCTGTAAGTGGAATATTCAACATTCAACTCCTATGTTTGAGGTCTTTGTTTCACAAATTCTATCTTGCTTTGCAACTAAAGTATTTAAGAATTTCATGTCTATAAGGATATTTTAACAGTAAATAAAGAACAGTATCATCTTGAGTTTTCTGCTAGTTATCTAATGCAAAGGCTGTACCTGTGCATGGATACATCTTAGCGGCAGCATTATAAAGTATGTGGCCACTGATGCTCCAGCCAAGTAGTTCTAAGGGAACTTGTAATTTTGGGGGTGCAGGTAAGCATAGACATATTTAATCAAATACGAATGGTAAAGTTTTCTTCCAGCCTTGTGAGGAGAATTAGTACCATGTGGCACTTTTAAATAATAAAATCCTGTCCAGTTTTACCATTTCAGTATGTGTGTTGACTTCCTTGTTCCTTAGGACAGACTTTCTCTCAACTTGTTCCCTTAGAAGAGTAAAGGAAATTCTTTTATTTACCTCTGAAATGTTACCACCAGAACCCTAACTACCTGTATCAACTGTTATGCTTTCGATTGGGACATGTCTAAAACTGACAATAATGAGGATTATGATGTAGATTTAGGCCATGGATACCACAAGCAACGGGGTTGGCAAAGGTTGTGCCGTTGTGTGTTTTATGAGAGTCACGGTGTACGAGTGTTGAGCTTGCCGTGAGATCCACATCTACACTTTCCAGGCGTCTGGTGAGACTGCGAGCCTTCACTGATTCCGTGATTACCACAGAGTCACAGAGGAGCCTTTTCTGTAGAGCCAGCTGCAAACGAAAGCAAACCGGTTTCACCTCCATTAGCAAGGACAAAGCTATATCACGATAATCACTCTCACTGGCTTAAACCCGTTACTTCTAGTAAGACATAAAATATATTTTATTTCACTTTATTGCTTGAAATTGCGATTTAAATTGGAAAATCCACTCCTGTGGCTTAGCTAAAAATGCTTCTTGAAACCACTTGGCCTTAGAGGAGGTCGGAGGAGGAAGTGACTGGTTGTTGAACTTCTTCCAAGGTAGTTTAAAATGTTTCCAATAATGTATTGTGCAAGTGCACCCAAGTGCACACTTCATGCCAAACGTAGGCATATGGCCTGATTTTAAAAAACAAACAATTATAAATGCCCCCTTTATAGAACCTAGCTACTTAACTGCTGCATTTATACTTCAAATTAGGAAAAAAAAAATTCAGATATTCTTCCACCTGGTATTGATTCTGAGGAACACACGTGAGAGTGAGCAGCAGTTGTCAGGAAACAAAGATTGGCGGGAGTTCCATGCTCTGAGTCTCAGTGCTCTGGAGTTGTGCGTGTTAGCATCAGTGTCTTAAGAATCACAGTATATAAGAGCAAGTAACTAACTTTGAATTTTGCTAGTTTCAGATACATATGAAATAATACAAATTCATACAGATTATATCAGGACAATACAAAGAGGTTTTCTTGTCTCTTTAATTAGCAATGATAAGAGTTTGAATAACTCTCTATACCGTAACGCTAGAAATATGCAGCTGGGAAGCAGAAACATCACCATTTAACGTGGTGGTTTCAATTATGAGAAATCTATTTTGCACAATTATGGTCAATTTGTTTATATTTACTTTTTAAGGCAAAGTCTCACTTTCTAGCTCAGTCTGCCTTTCCACATGGGCTCCTTTACGCCTCACCTCCCAGTGCTGGGATCACCTTGCTAGACTGTGATCCTGAACTTTAGAGATTTATTACCAAAAAACACGTGTTGTTTGTTCTGATGAGTGATAGATCTCTCTATATTTCCTTTCTCTCTTTTCCTTTCTCGTTTCTTTTTTTCTTCCCTTCCCTTTCCTTCCCTCCTCTCCCCTTACCTTCTCTCCCCTCCCTTCCTTTCCTTTCCCTTCCTTTCCTTTCCTTTCCCTTCCCTTCCCTTCCCTTCCCTTCCCTTCCCTTCCCTTCCCTTCCCTTCCCTTCCCTTCCTTTCCTTTCCTTTCCTTTCCTTTCCTTTCCTTTCCTTTCCTTTTTCTTTATTTTTTGAGGTGCAGTAGGTTTAATCCAGGGCTTCTTGTATGCTAGGCTATCACGAAACTATGTCAACAGCGAACGGCAGATTTTTCAGTTTGAAATTTACTTCAAATAAGAAACAGAATTCAAAACCATGGAAAATATTTTCATCATTCATATTGTTGCATTTATTTGCTGTCCCCAAACTGTCCTGTATTGTATAGATTTTCAGTTTTCTGGATTTCAGTGTTCTTTATACCTTTTCAATGCTGCCTTTAAAAAATAATTTAGTTTTCTTTTGAAATTTTTAATTCTGAATCCATTTCTGCAACAGAAGATGCGGAACTACTATATACTCTTGAGTGCACAGTTCATTGCTTGCGCTTATTTGACATGTCTAATTCTTTATGGTAGTGGTCATAGGTTTGCTCTTCAGGCTTGAGAGAAAAGAATGAACTAAACTACTTGCATTTTAGTGTGCCAGCAAGATGAACGGAGGGAAGTATGGAACCACCAAAGACTACCCTGACGACGCCATTCGTTTCGCGAGGACGCATCCACTAATGTATCAGCCCATAAAACCGGCCCATAAAAAGCCAATCCTAGTGAAAACGGATGGAAAATATAACCTGAAGCAACTGGCTGTGGACCGAGTGGAAGCCGAGGACGGCCAATATGATGTTTTATTTATCGGGACAGGTAAAATCACAAGAACGCATTGATCCATTCCAGCTTGTCCTCAGACAGCTTTTACCAATCAGCACGTATGCTGTTCCACTAGCCCGTCTGCACATTGCTAAAGATAAAATGACCAAATGAACTCATAGCTTTAATTAATGCCACCACATTAAGTCTTACTTATGGGAAGAAACTTGTGAATTGTTGAGCACCCAGTGTTACGAAGAACAAATGCTGTGTGGTGCTTCAACTTAAAATCCTCGTCTCCGGTGCAGCCCCAGCAATGATCTTAGTAAGCATTCCACCCCATGGAGCTTCAGGCAAGACACTGCAGGAGGTCCTGGCCTGGGTATGCCAGGAAGAGGATGTATTGCTAAGTCCTTTTCATGCTTCTTTGGTCTACAGCTTCATTTTCCTGGAAAAAAAAAAAAAAAAGATAAGCAAAGAAATATTAAACTTAATAGATCTTAGAAAAAAAATTTAAGCAAAGAAACATTAAACTTAATAGACCAATAGTGCAGACATTATCTTATCATTGTTGATAAGATTAATAGTGTGGGGGCTGGAGAGATGGCTCAGCGGTTAAGAGCATTGCCTGCTCTTCCAGAGGTCCTGAGTTCAATTCCCAGCAACCACATGGTGACTCACAATCATCTGTAATGGGGTCTGGTGCCCTCTTCTGGCCTGCAGGCATGCACACAGACAGAACATTGTATACATAATAAATTAAAAAAAAAGATTAATAGTGTGCTCTGTGAGATCAATATTCTGTAAGAATGAGAGCTCTGTAAGAAACCTGAAATTGTCGGGCGGTGGTGGCGCACGCCTTTAATCTCAGCACTCGGGAGGCAGAGGCAGGCGGATCTCTGTGAGTTCGAGACCCAGCCTGGTCTACTAGAACTAGTTACAGAACAGACTCCAAAGCTACTGAGAAACCCTGTCTTGGAAAAAAAAAAAAAGAAACCTGGAATTACCTGATCACTCACTCACACATGGTGATTTCTGACCACTAAAAAGAGAAAATCCAAAATCAAGACTGAAGTGTAGTTAAAATGGTAAAAATATTTTATTTTAAATCTCATAGAAAACAGAAGACATATCTAACCATTCTAAAACTGTTTTCTTGTTTGAAATATCAAAGTTCTTTTAGAACATTCGGGAAATAACTACATCTTATTTAACTCACTGATATTGTCATATTGGGCCACAGTCTTCCAAAACAAATTAAGCTACTTTTGATATGTGGAAAGTATATTGAAAAAGCCAATAAATAATAGGTCCCTTTCCCAATATTTGCCAGACATGGGCTCTAATGCAATATTTGGCTGTTATTCTTGCAAATTCATTGCTTTCAAATGAATAAATCAACTTACATTTTTGCTTTTGTCTGATGTTATCATGTGGACTTGTATATTTAACTAACAAAATGAAGCAATTTTTATTCTTTGTATTTAATAGAAAATAAAGGTTTGTGCTATCAGGTTAATTGTAATCTAGTTTTACTAACTCATGTATAGGACCTGGTAATTATTGACAAAGTGTTCAAATCTCACAGAAGTCCATGGATTAATACTTCTAAAGATCTAATATCTTTTATAAATTATTATTTATACCAATATCAAGTTATGTGTCGGTATAAATTAATTTCTTATCCAAACTGCAATTAGATAGAACACACTCAGAATATAAGGAATAATAAAACATAAAATGGAAATCCAAACTATTATAGCTTTACAAAGCAATATGCAGTTATAGAAACCGAGTAGTTGGGAATGAATTATTAGTCTTCCTTAATGGGGTAGACTTGGTTGCCTAGCAAATACCAGGCATCATTCTGTCTTTGCATGGCCAGTGTAAACGTGGCTGTGTCCAGGTTGTTACTAGGGTGCTGAGGCTGAAACCATGTCCCCACAGTTTCATGGCAAACAGTTTCCACACCGAATATTCTTCCCAGCCTGTCCTTCCAAATTTCAACATGGATGTATTTATTATTGATTGATTGGTATAAGCAATTTCCCTTAGATTAAAAACTCAGAAAAACGTAATCTGAAGCAATGGTTCTCAACCTTCCTAATACTACAATCCTGTAAGAGAGTTTCTCATGTTGTGGTGCCATAAAATCATTTTGTTACTACTGCATAACTGTAATTTTGCTATTTGAATGAATTGTAATATAAATATTTGGTATGCAGGATATCTGATATGTGACCCCAATGGGATCATGACTCATGACCCACAAGTTGAGAACCACATATTTTAAAGAACAAATTATGTCAGAGAAAACCTAGAACTAAAAACTATCTTTTAGGGACTATTTTAACATATGTATATTTGAAAAATTAATATACATAGGTTTTGGAGTGCAATCTACTAGTAGGGGTTTTGCCTAGAATATGGTAGGCACTGTGTTCAACACCATCAAAGAGATACAAAACAGCAATTTGTGTCTTTGGGGGATAAAAGTACATCACGATTCTGATCCTGCAGGAGACTTAGAGTTATCTGCTTGCCTGATGTATCACAGAAGAAACTTCTAAAATATGGCAGCTTAGTTCTCAATCTCTGATTTTGTTTTGGTATTGACCAAACTATTTGGAAAACAATCCGTATGTCACTTAAAAATTTGGTTCTGCATGCAAAATAGATGTGCGCCAACTGAAGTTGTTGGTGTATAAGAAGTCATGCGAGTTTTAGCTGGCCGTGGTCAAGTGTTGTGTGCCTCTTATTTCCAGTCCCCTTGAAGTCTGGCTCCTCACTCCACTTCTATTATTGCCGATTTTGCTTTCTCACAGATACAGGAATTGTGCTGAAAGTAATCACAATTTACAACCAAGAAACGGAGTGGATGGAGGAGGTCATTCTAGAGGAACTGCAGATATTCAAGGTAATTTCATGAGCGATACAGACCAGATTCACGCACCACACTCAATCAAAGCTGGAAGGGAAGAGAAAAATATGTCCTATTAATTTCAGGATATCTTTTCCTCTGGTAGGTTTATTTTGAATTCAGAGAAAAATCAAGGAAAGAATAATTTTAAATCTCATGAAAGTGCCAATATGCTTGTAATAGAAACAAGCATCAATATCCACCTACTTTATGAAGAAAGAGCACTCATCTCCCACGTGAATTCCAAAACAACCAGTGAAGACCTGTATCTTACACAAACATTGCTAACACTGTCACCAAGTGTCACATTTCAACTAGTGTACGTTCTGACAGGAGGAGCACACTGTGTTTAACTATAACGTATTAATTACATAAAGAAATTAACAAGAATAAGAAAATATAGAAAATCATATTTAAAACATAAAACAAATTTATGAAAATATATATTTATGGATATGGATCTATAACATAATGAAAAATATATACCATAAGGTTTTATTGGTGAAGCAGATATCATGTTTAAGCCTGTTCCTCAATCTTGACTCATATTTTTGCCTAACAGGATCCTGCAAATTTCTGACCACAATATTTTCATCGGAACAATTCCCAGCCTTGCCTTGTGTGTGTTTCTGTTTAAAGTGTCTTAGTCTACATTGTTGATACATATTACTGAGCTGACAGTCAATATCACTGTAACTCATGCCTGAATGGAGCTCAAGTCTTACATAGCTTTGGACATTGAGATGCATCGCAGCTGTTTTGAGTTTTGGAAATACTTCATAGCACATCAGCACCATGCTTGAACACATGTTAAGCACCAAGACACCATTAATGAAATGAAACAAAATGGCACTAAATAGTCCATGAAGTACACACTTATTTAAACCACAAGGCTGAAGGATTTGGAGATCACCCTGCCAACCTAGCTAGGGATCTGGACATTCAACACTTTAGTTTCTTTGTTGCCCTCTTCCTGCTCTTGTATGAAAAAGAAAGGCATGCACTTCAGGTACTAATATTATGACTACAATCTAATTTAGCAGGTAGACATTTTGCAAATCAGAGTCTACAAATGATGATGACTGACCATATATGAATGTAATGGATGTTAGCAGAAAGAATTGGTTAGTGGAGAAAGAGACATTTTATCTTTGCTATCCCTGAGAGTGGATTTCCCTAGTGCTGTTCACAGGGAAAGCCTACTTTCTCTCTCAAGTACAGCAGATATACTTGTTATTATGTATTGTGGGCCTCTATATAATATTTAATTTAGCATTGGGGCAATAGCTCTCATTATCAGTATCTTTCCAAATTAACTCTTTAGGAGCATTGCTACCTGGATGAATAAATGAGCAATGCCCTTGTGTGCAAAGTGTTTCATTGTCCAAAATGTTACATAATGCATACACACATACAAACCCAAACAAAAATAGATAGATAAATGATACATAGATAGATGATTGATAGATAGATAAATGGAAGATTGAGAAATTGATAGTAGATAGATAAATAGAAAAATGAAAGATTGATAGATGATAGACAGACAGGTAGAGAGATGATAGATAAATAGAAAAATGAGAGATTGATAGATGATAGATAGATGATTGATAGATTAAAAATGAGATTGACAGATGATAGAGAGATAGATGATAGATAAATAGGTAGAAAAATGAGAGATTGATAGATGATACATAGATAGATAGATAGATAGATAGATAGATAGATAGATAGATAGATAGATAGATGATAGATAGATAGATGAGAGAGAGAAAGAGATAAATAAATAGAAAAAGGAGTGAGAGAGAGAAAAAAAAACCCAAAACAGGACAAAAAACGGTTAAGGTGGGAGAAATGGCTCAGTTGGGAAGGTAGCTTGCTGCCAAGACTAATGTTTCAAGTTTGATCCCAGGAGCCAACACGGTAGAAGGAAAAGCACAGATTCCTGAAAGCAGCCCTCCACCTTCACACAGGTGCTATCCCTCCAGGACACACACTCAGTAAATAAATCTGAAAAGTAATTTAAAAACTGTCATAATGTCCATATATTTTCTCTTAAAAATTAATTACTCAAAGGGTAGCTATTCCCTGAGTGAGTTCCATCTGCCTGGTGTTTCTCTGTTTGTATGATTAATTTTAGAGATTTTGTGTGTGTGTGTGTGTGTGTGTATGTGTGTGCGCGCGCGCGTGCATGCATGTGTGAGTGTTAAAGAGGCTCAACTATTAAACAGCATTGTTAACCTAACATGAAGGTTCCTGATGCTATACCACGTATTATCCTTCCTCTACTGTAATCCTAAGAAAACAAGATTTTTCATCATGGTCAAACATTGTACAGTAGTTCACTCTGGTCATTCATATTGGAGACATGGTTCATACAGGCTTGAGTTCAAATAACTAAAAACCATAAATTTACTAGGAATTACACATATTCTAAAATGCGGTTAATTTACTTCTAATGGTTCAAATACTTCAGTAAATTTCCACTTTATTATTCTAAGGATGTAGGGCTTTGTGAATCACAAGTATTAATCAAAACAGTTGCTGTTTACTTCAGAGGCAAAGAAGAACTGCATCACCCATTTTCCTCACTTGTGCAGGGTTTCCTCGCCATTAGGAAATAGTGGAAAGGTGTGTTTTAATTGAATTGGATTTGCATGCTGATTCACTAAAGCAAACAATACAGGCTGCAAGCTTTGCACCTGTCATAACTATTTTAACTTCTTATTAAGCTGCTATTTTATTCCTATATTTACTAAAAAGAAAACATTTTGACTCATTTCAGGATCCAGCTCCCATCATTTCTATGGAAATCTCATCAAAGAGAGTAAGTTGCTTGCATGCCCAAGTCTTTTCTGTTTGTTAATTAACAGCATAGCATTCAAGGACAGTAGCACACGATTTCTAGATGGAAAGCTGGTTGTTCATTATTTATAGTTACCACTATAAGAAGACAGGCTCTGTCTTGGCGAATTCTGCATGTTCAGCTCCGCTAACGGCCTTATGCTTCCCTGTAGCAACAGCTCTACATCGGATCGCCCTCCGCGGTGGCGCAGGTCAGATTCCATCATTGTGACTTGTACGGCAATGCTTGTGCGGACTGCTGCCTGGCGCGAGACCCTTACTGTGCCTGGGATGGCATTTCGTGCTCCAGGTATTACCCAACAGGTGCACATGCAAAGAGGTAAGCTATCGACTCAGGGGGAAGTTTCCACTCTTCAGAATAACTATCATTTTGAGGGTTTTTTTTTTCCGTTTGTGCACATTCAAGCTGTTTTTTAATCTAAACAAACTACCCTAATTATATTCTGTTCATAAACATAAAGCGTTCACAAGTTGCCATTTTTATGCCGACACCTTTTGATGTACTAAATTGAGCACCCCCTTTCAGACTTTTTCGTTTTACCTTACTTTGCACTGAATCTCCCCCTCCTTTGATTGTTTTTTTTTTTTTTGTCGTCTCTCCATAATGAACTTCAGAGAAACTAAAAACATGGAAATGGCAAGCCACCACGCTTGAAGGATTGAGAGACTTAAAAAGGAAATAAATAAACATCCCTGAACACACCCTGCAGTTTCCCAAGTCCTCTCCAGCAGCTGGTCTTCATTTATGTCAGTTTGAAAGTGAATATTTTAACTCCTAAGCAAACACATGACCTGTATAATTAATGAAATGTGTGATTTAATTCAATACAAATGAAAGGTACCAAGAGACCTCTGAAGTCTAATGCCTATAGCTCTGTGAAATCATTGCCATTTGCAAGGGAAAGTAAACCCAAGCTATCTCTAAACAGGAGTTTAGGCTCACACAATACTTTGAAGACTATTTTTCCACTTACACTATGTGGCGATTGTATATATTTTAGAAAAATAAATAAGAAAAGGTCTTATATAAAAAGCAGGGTGTTTTTTCTCATAAAGAATATATAGAGCAATACGTAGAATCATCTAAAATTCTTTCAGAAAAGATATGTGTATGAATTCCAGTTATTCTAATTTAATTTTGTGTTAATTTTCAAAAATATATTTTGATCCAAATTGAATCTAAATCAGTATAATAATCTTTTTACGATCACACAAAAAGTCTCTGTCTGTCTGTCTCTTTGTCACACACATGCACACAAACACAAATGTCTTCATTAATTCAAAACTTTTATTAATTTGACTTTAACAAATTAACATTCTAAGAATGATTTAAAGACAAAATATAATGAGTCAAAGATGAAGTGCGTCTTTCAGAGAACTGTGAACAAAATAGTTTACCAACTGTGCCGAACAAGGGAGCAAATCATTTCAATCTCTCTACAAGTGCTTATTGGTATTCCAACCCGTTCTTGAAAAAAAAAGTTGTACTTATTTGAAATGCTAAGGAAGCTTGTTCACCTACTCTATGCATACTGTCCTGCAAGGAAACCAAGGCCTCAGGTAGAGAATAGAGCTAAGAACGGTGCCAGTAAAGGCTTGTTTCTGAGCATTTTAGGTGCTTGACCAAGTGCAGTGTGGGGGATGTGTTCTCTAGAGCTGAGCATCACCACTATGACACAGTAGAGAGAGGTTCCAATTGAGGAAGGTGATAGATTTCGCAAAGGCATCAAGCGCTCATCAGGAACCAAGCCCTTCACTGACTCAGGAGTGAATACCAGAAGAGGAGCTTATCTGAAGGGATTATTTTAAAGATCTAATACTAGTGGGTTTTACATTTTTGCTCAAATTTAATTTTAAGTGATGCAAAATGTAGAGACTTATGAGCCATAATGAGATGTTGACCCACACACATGTATGTGTACACTGTGTAGAGAATAAATCAAGGTAAATAGACTTATCTCACCAAAGATTTATCCTCTCATTAAACTTTTGAAACCAGGGTGGATACCGATAGATAAAGACCATCAAATGTTTCTCCACACTCCTTTATCTCCAGTCATGCCACAAAGGGACATTTTACAGATGTGATGAGGCTTATTGATGTATTGTCACTGGCAATTATAAAATAAATGTTTGCAGACACTGCACCAATCGCTTATGAGTTGTGCAATTTTATGCATGACTAGCAAGCTCTTCATCAGGCACACAGCAGCAATGTTGTTCTAATGGAAGAATTTCCAGAGCTAATATTTCTTCATTTAGTGTGCATCTTTTAAAAGTATGCAACCACAGATTTGTAGGTAGGGTGTTTCAGTATCTCGGCAGTCAGCTGTCCTGCTAATCACCTCCCAAATAACCACATGAGCCTTACTAATTATAAATGCTAGACCAATAGCTTAGGCTTATTACTCAACTAGCTCTTATAACTTTAATTAACCTATATTTCTGTCTATGTTTTACCAAGTGGCTCAGTTCCTTATCTCACCACAGTAATTTCATCTCCTGGGGACTCTTTCACTCCACCTTTGTTCTTCCCAGCATCCCATCTGTCTGAAAGCCCCACCCAACATCAACCTGTCTATCTATTGGCCAGTCAGCTCTTTATTAACCAATGTGTGTACTACATCAGTGCACAAAGATTGTTCCACAGCACAAAGTCGATGAGTAACTTTGAAAAAGTTTGAGAAATGTACAAAATAAATAGGCAGTAAGGGATGAGATGCCAGGATCCGAAGCCATGCTTAGAAATGAATTAGCTCAGTTCAGGGCACTCGAGATATTCCACTGTGTCAAGTTCTTTTCAACCATTACTCCTGGAAGAGACCTTTGGGGTAAATTCCAGCGCATGGAGAGAAAGTAGTTTGCTTTTATAGGAATCATTTCTGCCTCAGACCTGAATAGAAGCGGGGAGAAAAAGAACTCGTTTACATAAACCTTTTTTCCTCTCCCAGAGTGGAAACGTGTTGATAAGGGAGACTCTAATTCACAGTCTGGCCTCTTCCAAATGATCTTCCAACGTACACTGCAATCCCTGCAGCTGGCTCCTCCTTTCCTCCTGGCTCTCTTTTGTTTATTTCCAGTATCCTCTTTACAAGTTCCTAAGAAGGAAGGGATACAAGAAAAATATTCATTCTTCAAGAGTGTATAGCTTCTTGGGTCAAGCTCTTGTGTTCTGATGATAACAAGTGTTTTGTTTAATTCTAGCCTAAAAGATAATGATTGGGTACTGTAACAGGAGCCGAAAGCCTGCTGGAAGATGTCACCTTTTCAGTACTGCGGGTTTCCAATTATTATGAACAAAAATTTGAATTATTTATATATCATTCAAGTTTCTTTTCTAGAATGATCTAGATGAAGTTTCTATTATCCTCGTATAGTTAGTATAGTATCTCAACAAAACATCATCCCTGCAACATGAAAACTGTTTCCTCCCTTGCTCCTTTTGACCCCTACTGCGTTAGCCACCATTGCCCAGCAGACTCATATTGTGGAGCAGTGCTCACCATAGGCTGGATCCACACTGGCAGCTGAAGAGACTCCTTGCTCACTGTTCTTGAAGCTAGCTGTGCACACTAGCATAAAACAAAGCCCTAGCCCCCCTTCCTTTGCCTTTATTACAAGTTTTTATTCAGTCTAGTACAGAGCAATGACTCTCATAGAAGTTCTAACTTTTATTTTGTCACATTCTGTATCTTTGGGTAAAGCTTTCTAATTAGCAATCCATTTGAAACAAAAAGTATTCTTCTGTATATAGTGCATATTGCTAGAATTTGATTGGTAATATCTTCTACTCTTGCTTTTCCCATGAGAAAAACTGCCCTTCCCCTCAACATTCCACCGTCATTTTTAAAGACAGGGAAGAGACTTAAGAACGGGAACAATGAAAACTCGAGAGGCTAGGAAGGTAAAATATTTGGATTTGCATATCTTTTTCCTCGTTGCACTTCGTTATGTGTAGGGCTTTTATTACATTCTCTACTCAAATAAATATTCCTATTGTTCTTGACTGGGCACACCATTTGTCATTCATTTACAGACTGTGAGTTTCTTGTTGAACCAAATGTTTAACAAACTGTAAAGAAAAATTTATTAAATTAGTATTTGAGGGTCTGGAGTTCAAACAAACGTAAACGTATAAAGAACAGTGTTGTATAGATCTTCGAACCATTGAAAATGCTGCCTGGAAATAAGGAAAATGTAAACCTTGGATTTATGCTGCTTTTATATAACAGATAATTTTTTTTTCAACAGCAGAACTTTTCTGAAATCTTCACTGTGTTTGGCTGTATTTTTAAATCCAGTAAATCGAAATCTCAGAATCTCCTGAATTTTCTTTCTTCCAGGCGGTTCCGCAGGCAGGACGTTCGGCATGGCAATGCGGCCCAACAGTGCTTTGGACAACAGTTTGCTGGTAATTCTTAGAAAAATCGATTGTTGTGATTTACCCACTATAGGCTGAAGATGGATTGCGCATTTCTTTAAATGCATCTCCTTCCTGGACCACTGTTTTGGAAGGATCTGTTTTTGCCCAACGTTTACAATCAGATGTAGTTGACATAACTAGCAAAACTGGCTGCAGATCCCATCACTGACACAACCTGGTAATAGACATCAAGGCTGAGGAAAGTTAGGACCAGAACGCAGCAAATTACCAGTGGTTAGTGGCAGTACCTTCCAGGACCTACCTCTTCTTCTTAGATTTATTACCCACCCTCCCTTTTTTAGTTATGTTTTGATTTTGTTTTTGTTTAAGACAGAGTTTTCTGTGTAGTCCTGGCTGTCCTGGAGCTCGCTCTGTAGACCAGATTGGCCTCCAACTCAGAGATCCACCTGCCTCTCCCTCTGGAATGATGGTATTAAAGGTGAGAAACACCACCACCCTGCTCAAATTGATTTTTATTATTTATGATGTAACATATATCACCTCACCTACTAAGTTTTATAAACACATGAAAACCATTTCTTCTTCTGTTATGGCAGAGTAACTTTAGAATTGATATTAACTATCTTTAGATTTAGGCAAAAATAAGAATGTCAAACAATTGTCATAGACAATGACAGAGCTGTGTTGTGTTATCGGGTCTCCGAGAAGCACAGGGTGATCATGGACAGTCAACGGACGTTATGTCTGTTAGAGCTTGCAGCCCAGAGGTGGTTATTATTATTATTATTATTACTACTACTATTATTTTAGACCCAGCAAAATTTGGATTCCAGCTACTGGGAGTATATGCAAGAGAAAGGATAGCCTTAATAGAAGGAAGCTCAGAGATCAATCTTCGAATGAGGGTAAAAAAATCCTGAGAAAATCAGACACCTTTGAACGCGCGGTCTCATGCCATGCGCCTGCCGTATCAGAGAATGTTGCCTCTGACTTTATCTCTGTCCTCACTGCTCCATGTTCTGGAGCCGATTTCCCAGGTGCCGCCTGCCTTCCCACTTCATCGTGTAGTTACCTTTTGTAATCCCCAAGTTTTCATATGGCATTCTAAATAACTCATTTTTCAGAATTGCCTAGTGATTAGCAACCAAGAAAGTGTTAGTTACCTTGCTGCTGGACCTGAATACAGTTAAAAGAAGAAAGCCATCTAGCAGTAAAATTCCAGTTTCACGACTGATATTCCTGTCTTTCTGCTGTAGGAGACGCTTTGGACCGGACAGAAGAGAGGCTGGCTTATGGCATCGAGAGTAACAGCACGCTGCTGGAGTGCACCCCACGCTCGCTACAAGCAAAAGTCGTCTGGTTTGTACAGAAAGGACGTGAGGCAAGAAAAGAAGAGGTAAGTCTTGGCGACACGTTCACATTGCTGTCCTACCTAGAGCGAGCTGCAGGGAGAAATTGGGTGAACTTGATGTTTCAAATAAAACCACATTGAGTTAAGTATGTCTTATAGTTTCTAGGTTTTTATACATATATAATTTTATAATATAAACATATATTTATAAAACTATTATTTATGTTTCAAATAGATTGTTTTGCATAGACATGTGAATTGATATTTTGAATTATGGAAATTGATATTTCATGTATTTCTTGCTGAAAGTACTCACAGCTTCATGATATATGTCATAACAAAATGTTAAACTACATCCATCAAGGAAGTATTCCTGAGAAATAGCAAAATTATTAACATATAAGAATAATAATGGCATCAGTATTAATAAAGCTTTAAATCAAGTAAGATTTGATTTAAAATTGAATAGGATTCTAATCCCCTGGGAACAAAGGTGAGCCTCAACACTTTGCCCATTTTGAGTAGCTTTGGAGATTGTTTTGTTGAGGTCACTTAAGGATTGGGGCAATGACTTTGCTACTTCGAGAGGAAGGGAGAGAAGCAGCCTTAAAGTACATTCAGAATGACCTGGAGAAATCTCATGATGAATGCTCACTAAAGGATTCGGATTCTATTTCACAAGAGGATCTATAAAGTGGCAATAACAGTATTCGCAGCAGTGGGAAGGTCTTGATAAATAGAGTACAGATGACCCTTGCTAGAAAGGGAAGTCCTCATGCTAGGTGAGTACAACATGCCTTATGTACAGAGGGTTGCAGAAGGGATGCCTCCAGCCTGTCTTGTGCACAGTGATGGATGCCTCCAGTCTGCCTTGTACACAGAGGAGAGCTGACGGGATGCCTCCAGTGTTCCTTGTGCACAGTGATGGATTCCTCCAGCCTGTACACAGAGAAGAGCTGTACGTGCATGCCTGTAGATGACCAGTAGAAATGACTGCTTTATTTTTTTTTTTTACTGCTGATTAAATCTGTCACTGAAGTCAAAATTACCAGTTCCTCCAAAATATTTTTTTTAGGCTTTTGCAAAACTAATAATGTAATGTGTCTAGTCTGTAGTCACATAGTATACTTGAAAGATGATGAAATTTATTAATCCTGGGTCCATGAATATTCATAGAAAGAAAAGTTGTACAGGTTCAAGCCAGATGGGCTCCCAACACTGAAAATAGGAAGTGGACACAGACTCACCCCTAACCAGGAAGCTGTTTGTGATTGATAACTGTTGCCAAAGGGAAAATCACTTTTCTCCAATGGAATGTCGCTGGGTGTATCAACCTAGGCAGGTTGGCCAACTCAAAGCCAAATCTATGTTTGTTGGCTTTTGTTTTATTTTGGTTTGGTTTTTTGAACCAAGATTTCTCTGTGTAACCCTGGATGTTCTCTAACTCCCTCTGTAGACCAGGCTAGCCTAGAACTCACAGATCCACCTGCCTCTGCCTCCCGAGTGCTGGCATTAAAGGTGTGCACCACTACACTCAATTTTGTTTTGGTGTTTTGTTTTGTTTAATTGTTTTTTTAAAAAATTGTGTTATTTCTTATATATGTATATACATATATATATATATATATGGAGAGAGAGAAGAAGAAGAAGAAGAAGAAGAAGAAGAAGAAGAAGAAGAAGAAGAAGAAGAAGAAGAAGAAGAAGAAGAGAGAAAGATAGCGAGAAAAGAGGAATAAAGTTAGATGGGTAGGGAGTTGGGGAAGACCTGGGTGATGGGAAAAACATGACCAAAATATATTGTATAATTAAAAAAAAAAAACCCTAAAAACAGAAAAAAAGAAAGAGCCTTACCATGCTAAGGTTTAGGGATAAAGGATAAAGGGAAAGGTTATCTGAAAAGCAGAACTTGCCCAAGTTTCTGGGCAGTGTAACAAGACATACAGAGGCAAAGGCAATGCAACATACCACACTTAATTAAGTTGTTTATTTATTGCCAGTGCAATCAATCAATAATTAAATCCACTCCACAAATGTGAGATGAAATGGCTTTCTAAATTCCACTGTAGCACTTGGCAGGAGGGGACCTGGGAATACTCCACAGTTGCTGCAGTCAGAATGCTTCTGAGGACAGAAGTAATTCTTTCGTCAGTCGGTTTCTTCCCTTACTGAGTTCTGCTTCTCGTTTGGAGCTCACTGAAATCTGCCTCCTTTGAAGTCATTCTGATGTAGAGCATCCATTAGTGTTCAGCTCTGAGCTTCTTCCCAACCTTGCTGCTTCTGCCTACCTTCCTGCCAGCTGCACCCCACTTTCCCTGACTGTTACAGCTACGACATTTGCAATTTTGAACTTACTCTCTGAATGAAAACCATGGCTCTGTCAGACAGTTGATGGTTCACAATAGTCACAGCAATGTATTTGTCTAGTTATTGACAAGCTAAAACAAAACAAACTGCTGACGTCATTAGAGGCCAGATGTATATATTTTACACTGAAAGCAGAATGACTCAGAAAACCCTGAGTTTCATTTAGGGATCATTTTGCATTCATTATCATTTCTACACCTCATTTACTTTGAGACGTATAGTAGTCTTATTGCAACCTGTAGACCATAATGAAGGATGTTTGATTTTACTGAGCAAGTTCTTAATTTCTTGAGGGATGCTGTGCACAGCGTTCTAGGTGACAACGATCAAAATGTATCCCTCACTTCACAAACTGGGTCAGGCCACAGGGTATAACATCTCCCTACTACTGAACTGAAATCTTTGATTCTGTGAACTCTGCCTTTTTCAAGTGTGTGTGTGTGTGTGTGTGTGTGTGTGTGTGTGTGTGTGTGTGTGTGTGTTACACCGAGTCTTGTGGTGTTATCTGCAAATGACACGTTCATATGGATAAACTATCTGATTATATTATTCTCCCGGATCGCCATGCAGCGTCTAAAATCTCATTTGTCTCCTTCTAAACTCTGGGCACCACCACTTCTCTCATCTTTCCAACTTAGCGTTTCCTGTTTCCCTAAATACACCATGTGGAAACAATCTCTACACATTTTATTAGGTCTGCAAATATTTATTAAAATATGCTGTTCTTTGTACTTCATGGAACATTTTCCATAGCATGTTTTTTAATAGTTGCTATAAGCATATTTAATATTCAGGGAATAAAGTAAATATGCTGGTTGCTAGACACAGCATTGTCAAATGCGAAGGACAGGAGACCTAGAGTTCTTTTGATAGAAGTCAATCCTTATTGTAAACCTTATTGTAGGACTGTGCTGGGTGCCTTCCTAGTTGTTGCTAGATCTCTCTACTGAGTGGGGGCATGATTAGTCTCTTCTTACATGTAGAAAGTTAAGTCGAGAGGGTTATAGCTCATAAACAGCCAGTGACATACCCGGTGTTTAAACTCAAGAATATCTGATCCAATGTTAGTTTATAGTCATCCGTTGTCTCAGTATAAAGGACTGTATAGTCTATTACAACCCTTCTAAAAACATACTTTATAATCAAAGTAATTGAAACTCAGAATGTGTAATAACTCACACCTAATAAAATAAACTCAGGACCAGGCCTCGTTCTACTAAATGTTCTGCAAAATGACAGAATCTTCTGAAATCAGAATATAAATACGCTTTCACATGCTTAAAGGTGAAGAGCAAGGGGAACGTGGCTTATAGCAGGAGTTTAGACACTTGACATCTGCCAGTGTAAGCCTTAAAAACACTTAAGCAGGCTGCTTCAGCTTCGGCAACAGACCCGTTATTCTTCATGCTCAAGTATCTAAGACCCTTGCCACAATTTGAACTTGCCCCAGTCTAAGCTCTGGTACCAGGACTCATTATTACATGGTATCTGCAGCAATGGGTTTTCATTCTTCGTGTGACTTCCAAGCTTTGACTCCATGACCTTCCAGAAAAGATAGCCCCTGCGTTACCATAAAACAGCTGTATTTTCCGAGTCTGTGCACTTTGCATTATCCTAAGCATCTATTTCTGTTGATACTTTTAGCCCCTGCAGCAGTCTAATGTTGAATCCTTGGAGGTAAAGAAGCAGAAGCACAGATGCCTCCCTTTGTAGAGCTTATCTTAATTAACAATTAAGAACTAATGGGAGCTCAAGCTATGAACAAAGGAAAATCATGCATTATAGAGAAAATTAGATGACAGACTGCGAAAGAAATAGAAAACAAGTAGTGATTATAGTTATCATCCATTCAGTGTTTGTCATGTGCCCTGTGCTGTTCTGAGGCATTTATACACCATAAGCAGCATAAAACTTCCAACGCTTATCTGAGAAAGCCAGTATCACTATATACATTATACAGATAAAATTAAGTTGCCAGTACTTTTAGAGCAGAATAGCTTAAGTAATTAGAGACAGAAAGGTCAGACTGGAGTGTGGAGAAGAAATTGGGTGGGATATGGTAATCGGAAACACACTTTGCAAAATGCAGGAAGCACACATTCAATTTCTAGCAAGAAGAGTAGAGAGGGATAGTTGCGGAAGAAGCTGTCAAGCGGTAGGGTTAGGGACACATGCATCTGTGTCGAAGGAGAATCAGTCAGAGCAGTGGGCTCTACCAAAAGCTAAGCTAAGAGAGGAGGAGGAACCGAGAGACAAGGGTAACTGTGAGTTTTGGATTGTTTCTTTTGAAATATGGGGCTTGACTCTGTTGATCGTTGAAAAGAAATAGCAGGGGGAGAGGGTGCAGCTAACTGGCTAAGCAAGATGAAGAACTTGTGTTATCCCAGAGCAAAGAGACAGGCTAGGTTCTAAAATAGGTGACGAGTGGCCTGGCAAGATGGCTCTGCTAGGCTAGGCTCCCAACCAACACAACAATGCCTCTTCCTCTCACTGGGGGACAAACAAGAGTTGATGTAAGTGGATAGTAGGAGTTCATCCACAGATGAAGGCTAGAAGGTTTAATGGTTTGCTGTCATTGATTAATTTTGGTGAGCACAAATGTTTTTGTGTACCATTTTCATTTAAAACAATACACCGAACCTTACATGAAGAGGATGCAAATTACCATTTTTTTTTCTGGTTAAAAAAAAAACAAAAGAAAGATAAAAACGAAAAAGAAAACACTTCTGAAAGAAAATCCAAATCACTACTATTCCCTAGTTTGTTGATTTCTCAATCTTACAATTTTACATACTTGAAAGTTTAAGGCCCCCAAATAACTGCCAAATTACAGTACTAACCTCATTAGGGAAAAAAATATTTCTTGTTAAAGTATTTAGTTCTACAATTAAAATGTTTTCTTTCTCTGAGATGTAGAAACATTATATTTTAAAATTCAGTAAATGGGGAATATTTTAACATGCATTGTTTGCTAAGATTTATATGCTTATTAATTCAGGAATACTGACAGAAGAGAACATAATTCATAAGGAACAAAGTACTGACTGCATAGCTCTTTATAAAACAATGTTCTGCTCCTAGACTTAATGACTTGGTAAAAATGCTCACACTGAAACCTTACCCAACAAGTATCATTGTGGAAGGTTCCCCTGTTTGTTGAAGAAAATGATCTATCAGCAAAAAAAGTCTCCTCACTGTTTGGTGAGCACTAAAATGTCATAATGAATTCTCCCTAGAACTAAGCAATAGTGTGAACAACTTGTTTGTAGTAGAATCTTCTAGATTTTGATCTTTACTCATGCAATGTCCTAATGATACTGTAAGGAAATTGGCTTTCAGCAGTGAGTTGAACTGTCATAAGTCTCTTGAGTGGCGAGGTTTGGAAGCCACCTGAAGATGTACTACGTTAACCTGTCCTTCTCCTTCCATCTGGGATACAGCAGAAAAGCACGCACCCGGACCATAAGATCAAAACAAGTTTGTACAATTTCTCTTCTGGTGACCGTAGAGGAAACATTTCCCCCACTCTTCTTATTGATCTTACCATTGTGAATTTTCAGTTTAAAGGGAAATGTATGTTAGTATGTTTTAAAAACAGTCTGCCTGGAGGTGGTAGTGCACACCTTTTATCCCAGCACTGGGGAGGCAGAGGCAGGTGGATCTCTGTGAGTTCAAGGCTAACCTGGTCTACAAGAGCTAGTTCCAGGACAGGCTCCAAAGCTACAGCAAAACCTTATCTTGAAAAAACAACAATAAAATTGTCTGTCTTCCATCTAGCTTATTGTAAGCACTATGCCAACTTTAAATAATGCACCAATGTGTCTATTTGTGATGGAAATTTCAAAAGAAAGCCTAAAATGACATCAGTCCCAAATCTTGAATTATACCTTATTCCCAATATTGTTTTAATTCCATCCCAAAGTTACCATTTTTAATATCATTTTTAACTGCTTTTAGCCCACCCACTGAGCCATGTCAACGCATCAAAGTCATTTCAATCCCACTGAGCAGTGCAGTAGTCCTGTTTGCCCAGCAGTCAGCTGCTCTTTCCGCCTATGTTTAGATTTCATTGCTTCTGTATTGACTGTACGCAGTAAGACCTGCAAAGATGGCTGCTCCTGTAAACACAGGAACACAAGTTCCATTGTTGATACTGAGGTTATGTCATATAAAGTAAAATCAGTTACAAAGTACGACTCCATGTTTTGTCTAGAATCCTGTTTGCTACTCATTCTTCCAACCTTCATCAATGCTAAACAAGGGGCAAGAAAGGTGAGGGAGCGATAATGCTGGAAGTCCATGCTTGTGTCTTTACACACATGCACAGAATGCGTGGGCTTTGCTTCCACACCAGTGGCCTTGCTTTTCTTGTTTATACAACACAATGAGCATACACTATTGCCTCGTTTGAAACATCTGCTTAGGAATTTGGATGTTTCCTTTTTAACATATTAAAAAATGTTCATCATTTTAAAAACTAGTAATATTTGCAGTCAGTAAACATTTGGAACTTCAGTTTCAGTGGAAAAGAAAACTTCATACTTTCAAACGTCCCAGCTCTTTTCTGGTTTGGAGATAATTAGTCATCTAGCCTACTTAGTTTGATGAGAGGGTAAAAGACCCCAAACAGTTCCTCTACATTGTACAGTTACTATACAATGGAGAATGGATTCTGTCAAGAGTCTTTTCTCTCCTTCTACCTTGGGTCACGGCAATCAAACTAAGGCCACCAATCTTGCCATTTTATTCTCTGAGTCATTTTGCCCATCCTGGTTGTTTTAAATATGTTGGCCAATCAAATTTGTATTCTTAATCCTGATAACTTTCAATGTCTTTTTATGTTAGGCGATAACTTTCCTTTTTCACGTTTGTTCCCTTTGTGGTGCTAGACTTCCATAGGAGAGACAAGCAGTTCCCTCTCTAGTTAGCAACCATCTCTGTCATATGCTGCGTCATATTAGAACATGATTAAGTAAAAGAAAAATTTACTTTATCTTTTCAGATGATTTTGCCCTAAGTCAACCACCATTTATGTCAAACACTGGTCAGATAAATAAAATAATATGCTGTTGGTCTTTATTTTTGACTAAATTGATGTTGTCATTAGACGTATTTTGCATTAAGCTAATGGAAGGCCCATGTCTATCCCTTTCCAGTAAAAAGCATAGAGCCGTGTAGCTAGTACACCTGAGAGCCAGTGCTCCCTTCTGACCAGCTCCCAGATGTGCCCTGCTCTTGGTTCAATTACTTTTTTTATTTGCCATTACGGCACATCCTGAATCAATCTTTATAGTGAAGAACAGTAAAACCATTCTCATTGAGAATTCTGTGTTTATATAGACTGCCCAGGAGAGCATCTGAGAGAAGGGTGTCTTATGTACCCTCTTCTTGACCACAGAAATCTGGACTGCAGACACAGAAAAAGCACAGTTGTTAAAAAAGAAATGGATTCGATGCTGGAGGTATCCAGCTTAACTAAGGTGGAAGGAATTCATGGGAGGAATTCAAATATAACTTTCTGAGTCATTTTTATTTTTAGATGTCCATCACCCATTGAAAGCACACTTAATTTTTGAGGCCACCTAACAATGGGTACAGGGACTTAGAATGACCTTTATTCCTGAGGGAAAAGTGTGAGTTCACTGTAACCAGTAACAGTAAACAGAAGTATGACAATAGAAGTGTTTCTGTTATGCAGGCAACTGATGTAGAGCAATCCCCATGGTAACGGTCACGTTTCTATGACATGCTTCTGGACTTCATATGCCTATACTGCTGTGTTTCTCAAATGTGATTTTCTGATTATGAATGAAATACTACTTTATACTATCAAACATCAAAAATTAAAAACACACCCCTAGTTCCACTGAACACAGTTTAGATTTCACTTTATTTATTTTTCATAAATAATTCATATTCATATGAATAATTCATATCATAACTGAAGAGGTGCTAGACAATTTTGTATTTCCTCATGTCATTTGCTTTCATGGCAGACAATGGGAAGACAGCAGATGATGCTCACTGGAAATGTTTGTGTGTGCATGGTCTGAATGAATGAATGAATGAATGAATGAATGAATGAATGAATGCAATGGCCGAGACCTTTCCTACCTGTCTTCCTGACTCACTGACTTCTATCAGAATCATGCTGTCTTCCTTACCATTCAAATCACCATTAGGTCAGTCTAGAACATGTGAATGCTGGGTCCATTCTCATGGACCTCAGCAGTTTGCTCTCGAGAGAAAATGGAGATGCTTTCCTTACACTGTAGTCCAAGCCCCTTCCTTATAATGCAATGATTCATGAAAAACAAGAAGACCCCTTTCCCCTGATGACCTTGTAAGTTGATTAAAGACAAGAAAGTTGTATTGGAAAAAAAAAAGACTTAAGGAACACTTTAAGCATCGTGTGTGCTGCTGGCACCAGTGATGTTGACTTGCAAAAGACCAGAAAGATCCTTATGACTGTAAGGGAGGCACTGCAAAGGAAACTTAAACCTACAAAAAAAATGCAAGTGCATTGGCAGACACTAGGGAAGGACATGCTAAAGAAAAGCAGGAATAAGACCGGAATAAAGAGCAGAAGAGGACCGAGGAAACCTCACCCCTAAGGAATCACCGTGCTCAGAACGTGAGAAAACTCAGTGGGGAAAGGCGCTTGTGGCCAAGGATCAGTGAGTGTACTCATGGAACCCATGCAGTGGAAGGAGAGAATGCACTCCTGCAAGCTGTCCTGACTTTCACATGCATACCATGGCACTTGTGCCGCATGCACTGCATGCGTGTGCATATGTGAGTGCATGTGCGTGTGTGTGTATGCACACACATGCAACTTTTGCCTCTTGCACTGTATGCCATAGAGTAGCTTAATATTCCAACACTTAATTCAAATGAGTCTGCTATTTTTCTGAGTCTCACAGCATGGTGGTGCCGTTTGGGCTCACTGGGATGTATCATCGGTCTACTGGATCCATCTTTGCTTTTCTTAGCATCTGGGACACATTAAGTTTTGAAAATGGTTCAGATTGTATATGGTAAACACAAATACTAACGCTGTATTTCATCTTCTATATGACAGAAAATGCAGCTTATAAGTTAGTGTTGGCTATTGGAAAAGCAATCATCGTAACTTAAAATATACTTCCAGAAAAGTGGCTGACCTCCAGAAATGCCCCAGTTCCCCTCACCCTACTGTGAGAAATACTGTTTCATGCTAGTCACCTGAGCAACTCATGTCTACTTGGACAAGGAATAGATATCTAAGTAAATTCCCAGTTCAGGGTCAAAGAAAAACTCTAAAGAAGGAACTATCAGTATGAATGAAAAAGGAAAAACGCTGCAGGAAATTTCTGCAGTGTATGTACATGTAACATTGCGTGTGTTCAAGTGTAGAGAGGGGAAGAAGAGCTAACATGGTGGTAAGAAAACAGAGATGCCGTGTTACAGGTCAAGGTGGAGGCCTGCGGCATGCAGAGATGTGTGTTACAGGTGAAGGTGCAGGCCTGCAGTGTGCAGAGATGTGTGTTTCAGGTCAAGGTGGAGGCTAGCAGTATGCAGAGATGTGTGTTTCAGGTCAAGGTGGAGACCTGCGGTGTACAATTCCATCAGTCAATCTGGATAAGATGTTTCCAGACAGAGAAAATCCTCCTAGTCAGTGAAGAGAGCAGAAGTCCCAAACACTGTCAAGGAGAACCTGATAGAAGGGATGGAGAGAAAGGAGACTTGGAGAAGTCTGCTGTGAGACAGTGTGAGAGAGATGTGTGGGTTCTAACAAAACATGTTTTCCTAGTTACCAGGAAGAAATACTGATAATGGTTTGTGACGAGTTGTCTATGAGGATGGATGGATGGATAGATAGATAGATAGACAGACAGACAGACAGACAGATAGCTAGATAGACAGATACCTAGATGTTAGATATGTAGTAGACAGGTATAAGTATTCATCAATAGAGGGTAGGAGTCCTGGAGTGATTATGAAATTATCAGAGCTGGGAAAGACAGCAAATTGAGGGGGCTGCTTGGATAGAAAATTAATGAATCAAAGTTGTTAAGGAATAATATATCTCTTAGTATTATTTAAATTAACATAAAGACAATGGAATGTCTATGTATAATGTGTACCCTTTTAAGGAATCTGATAGATACAAAGAAAGAGAAAGGTCACAAGTACATGGAAATATTCATTTGAAAGGATGAGGAAATCTGACAAAGACAGAAGCAAACTAAAGATAATCAGGGCAGGATAAAAACACATCACACACACACATCCCACAGAACTGCTTGAGAAGAAAGGCCCATCTGCAACAATGCAGCCTTTTAAAAATGATGAAGGCTGCTCTTGCATTGGTATCACCAAGGGGTCCTGCAATCACAGGCTGAAACAGATGTGCACTTCAGGCAAGGTTCACAGTTGAACCCATGGCTGTCTCCAAGTCTAGCATGGTAGTAGTGACAATAGACAGGGTGGCTAAGGCCCTTTAGAGGTCATTGACTCTTTGTTAGATGTTCGGTGTTTGTTTCCTGCAGGTTTTAAAACATGTTCTCGATATTACCCTCCTGTCTCAATTACATATGTATGTATGTCAGTAGATGGGGCAGTGCTAAGTGTTCTCATCACTAACTGTTACTACAGCAATCTGTTCATAGGCAGAGAAGATGCTTTGGGCTCACGGTCTTCCCATGACACATAGGTGTCCTTGAGTTAATGGCAGCTACACCCTCCCCCTCAACTCCCCCACCACCCAGAGCCCAGTCCTGTCTAAGGAAGGGAATCAGGGACGAAGACTACGTGGAGCCTTTTTGTTTCAACTGTTTGTCTCTGAAATGTCTAACTTGTTCTACATGGTTTGAAAGAATCCCCAATGGGAAGCCTGATAGCTTAAAATGTCCATGAGTGTGTAGGGTGTGATTTCTGATGAAAGCAACACCGTGTTGTTCTTCCATGTGACCCAGATTTCTCTCTGGAGTTATTACATATGTCTTCCGCCATGGCGCTCTGGTCAAGGCTGGCAAAGTGCCTCAGCCAGCAGCCCTGGGAGGACCTTTTCCTGAGGTAAAATGATCATGAGTATTGTGATTGTAACCTCCAAACCCCCTTTGAATCGACAAAGGTGAAAAAGGCTTTAATTTGGTAGAACCACGGGGAAGTATTCCAGTATGGTCTGAGTTGTTCATCTCATATGAGCATCACATACGGACTCTGAATATGTCCGTCATCATAAAATCTCAGACATCACAAAGACATATGTTTGCCTTATCCGGGAGCATCAATACATGTAAGGCAGAGCTAACTGTGGACAGCAATGTTCAGGGTACAGACCATGAGACTCCATACAATCGTCACAGTAGTCTTTCAAGTCACTAGATTGTTCCACTTTTCCAAAGAAAATTAAGGCAGAAAATAAACATAAAGGCCTTCAGTCACTGACTTAGTAGCTATGCCAATAGTTGAAGCCAGTTCACCTAATATCAAATCAAATGTTCATTGAGTATAGGTATTGATGACCGAGTATCAGTAACCCATTGAAAGCCTTCTTCTCTGAATTAAATATGTATCTATTTATAGGAATAATATGCATAATTAAATGTGTTCAAAGCATAAAAAAGTTATTTGGTCACTAAGCAAATCTTAAACCCTACCCTAAACTACAGATTCCTTTACAGTGGAATTTGGATTTCATTTGTTTGCTTTTAATAGTTGTTAATAAACGGTCTTGTAGGAATGCCATGTTGTTCCCTGGGCTGTTTGCGTGGGTGGTTTAGAAGAGACGGTGAAAGAATCCCAGCCATTTAGGCAGAGAGCCCTGCTGAATGTTCAGTCACGTGGATGGGAGCACGTGACCCCACAGAGGGACCTGGGAGGTGCCTCTGGCTGTGTCCATTAGACATGTTTAAAAAAAACAAAAAGGCCAATCTTCACTCCATTTCATGGCCGACTGCTATGCCAGCATGGATTGTTTTTCTCCTGCTTATAATTAGATTAATTAGGGCAAAAAGCTCTCTCATGCGCATGCCCTTGACTCTGCTGTCTTGGTGGGAAGTGACCTCAAAGTCATTGATGAAGGCATCTTCTAGTGTAAATAAGTGCAGGCCACATACAGAGGACTCATTTCATTACGAGCACACTTGTAGACCGTCGTAATGCATGGTGTGTACTTGATAGGGAAAAATATAAGGGGAAGGGGCGGAGGTTGATATTTCCTGAACGCCGCAGTACTCCGTCGCCCCTTGTTTATCTTCTTATTTACTTGCTTGTTTTTGGTTTTCCAGGTGAAGACAGACGACAGAGTGGTAAAGATGGACCTGGGTTTACTCTTCCTCAGAGTGCGCAAATCCGACACTGGGACCTATTTTTGCCAGACAGTAGAGCATGGTTTTGTCCACACTGTGCGTAAAATCACGCTGGAGGTAGTGGAAGAGCAGAAAGTGGAGGGGATGTTTCATAAGGACCACGAGGAGGACAGACATCATCACAAGATGCCCTGCCCGCCTTTGAGCAGCGTGCCTCAGGGCACAAAACCCTGGTACAAGGAGTTCTTGCAGCTGATCGGCTACAGCAACTTCCAGAGAGTGGAAGAATACTGCGAAAAGGTGTGGTGTACAGATAAGAAGAGGAAAAAGCTTAAAATGTCTCCCTCCAAGTGGAAGTACGCCAACCCCCAAGAAAAGAGGCTCCGCTCCAAACCAGAGCACTACCGCCTGCCCAGGCACACGCTGGACTCCTGAAGGCGCCCTCTGCCGTCTGCCGAGGGACCGAGCATGGGAAACCTTTAAAGGGAAGAGAAGAGCGACCGCATGCAAGCCTTTCCAGGACTTCCCAGAGCTTCCTGTAGTACCGAGAGGCGGGAACGGTGTATTAAGTTATTCTGCATACTCATCTTACTGTACAAACCGCTCACAGTGCTAGGACTCAAAACGAGTGTTTTGCTTAAAAAGCTTCACTTTGTATTTATCAACACCGTGACCGTGGCTGTAATTTTGAGTTTGAGCTGCTTTTCAGGGAAATTATTTCACCATTGGAATATTTAATATAATTATAATATTAAAGAAAAAGTTATAGATTTTCATAATTAAGAAAAATGTAAAACTAAATCAGCTTTAATCTTTCTGGGGTTTTCCTTGCCACCATAAGGTAAAATACACAGAATATCAGATACTTTAGGATTTTCCTGTGAACTTTTTTGTTCTGTTCTGATTTATTTTTTTAAGCCATTAGTTTCATGTAGTTGTGTTGTGATTGCTATAAACCAACCGTAAAAGCAACCTGTGACCCGCCGTTCTGTGGCTTATTCTTTCTATGAGACATTCACTAAATTGTATTAAATATTTCTGTTTTATAAACATGACATATCCTTTAAATTTCACTCCAGTTTGGAAAGAAGGAAGATAAACTCTCAGAAAAACATTTTCAAATGTCAAAACGTGATAGTCGAGGCTAATCAAAAGGTTTGTGCTACCCTCTTGTGGTAGAGGAAGGCATGGTCGCTTCTAGAGCTGTTTTGGTCATCACCGGCAGAGATTTGAAAGATTTTATGAGCAGATACATCTAGCTCATTTTCAGAAAATGCAACTAAAAAGATAAACCATAATATTTATATCATGGTTTAATATGGAAATAGTATGCTTGTTGATAATTCATGACTTCACAATACAGTGAAGTTATTAGCAGCATTCGAGCTTTTAAAACATAAAAGGCAAGCTTTTTGTCAACCATTCCCTGAGACCCACAATACTTTGGAAGTGCTTTCCTGTAAAGGAATTATCATAGCATTTTCCTCTCATTTTCTATAAACAAAAAAATGCTTCTTAGATTCGTTTGAGTACTGAGATCTTCAGAGAATTGTAATCCGTCTTATAAATATTACCAAATTTGCTATTTTCCAGAGTGTTTATATCTTGAAATCATTTCTAATTGTGTTTTAAAGATTTATCAGCTATCTTTCTAAAATGAGCTTTATGAGACTTTTGTCTTGAATAAGAGTAAAGCAAGTTGCAGTGTTCATAAAATCAGTAAAGAATAGCCATTCAGACCTTACATTGAAGTATTTCTGTTTGCTATCTCCATGTGCCAGGCAATTGAGATGATACAGTGGTGCCAACGTCTCACGGCTTTCTCTGTCACTCGAAGATGAGTATGACTCACACAAACTACTTACAAAATACTCCACGGAGGTTCTTCAAGGCTGGAATCTATAAAACATATAAAGAGAAAGCTTACATCCTCTGAAAAACCCACATGTTATTGACCCCAGAATCCACTGGGGGTCATTGTTGTCCAATAATAGTAATTGAAAAAAAAAAACAAAACATGCTTTTGAATCATTAAAAAAAAAAAAACTACAGTTTAGGAACACAAGGAGGCAACAGGGAGAGGGGAAATTAAAACCATAAACACATCTCATGGTTCCTATAGAACATATATGTCTAGAATATTCTAAGTAAATAGACAAATCCATGTGAGACACTCTGAAATAATTCTTTCTCTAAGCAAATTAAAGATAAGGAAAAGAGTTTCTTTTAGATCCATGCTAAATAATTAAGCAAAGCAGCTATGCATAAGCCCATTTTAATCTTAATGCACTGGTAGGCAGGTAAAGTGGAAAATAATGATTCTGTGAGCTAAGAATTCAAACACTTTTTTTTTACAATTTAATTATTAAATTTGCATGAAGACTATGTGATTAAGACATTAATCAGAAAGTAAAATAAATAAAATTGCAGAGGTTATTCTGGGGAAAAAGTTCAATTCAAAGATAGTTTTAAAATATATTGATTTAAATGAAATTTGATAAAATGTTGAGGACTCGAGTCCAAATTTAAAAACACTAAATTATATATAAATATATTTATCTGTACTATATTCATGTATTACATATGCTTCTACGTACCTGTTTATGGTAGCAGCTTAAGAAAACTAGAGAGAGAGAGAGAGAGAGAGAGAGAGAGAGAGAGAGAGAGCAGATCCCAAGGATGCAGCAGAGGTACCACTATCTCTGTCTCTCTCCTGACCACCCTTGCTCATAGACTCCCAGGTAGGATTAAGATAAATCACTAACCCCTCCCAAAGTTCAAACCAACAGAATACAATTCTGCTGAGTGTGTTTGAAAGTCTAAAGCCTGGCATAAGCATCACTACTAGCCTTTTGTTGGCCCAGAGGATAGAATTAAAAAAGACTTTGCTTTACAAAGAATTCTATCAAAAGAAGCAATGACATACCTCCCTTGATCTCAGGCAGGGTATCTACAGGATTCTGCAAAAGGTGATAAGAGCTCACCTTGAGTCTCCCAGACATGACCTTGACAAAGAAAATATGTCCTTAAAACACACAGCTGACCTAGGATTCTAACCTCCCATCCTTGTTCCAGAGGGGCCCTTTGTATGGCTAGTCTCCTGCTTCTCCAGAGCCCAGAGTACCGTAAAGTGAGTTGCCCGCTCCCTCAGCGTAATGCTAGCTACTCAGCTGCAGATCCAGACACATCAGGAAGTCCACACTTAAAAGAGAAGTCATGACTGCAGGAGCTGTTTCCATGTCTAATGTACTGCAGTGCTATCTTTTTCCCTTTGCATTAAATACTGAATATTTCAGGTAGAAAATTGCAATTTTGAGAATCAAGAAAGAAAAATAAAAATAAATTCTAATAAATCCAGAGCATGGGACTAAAAGTCTACGTTGGTTTTGTGAGTTTCAATGGACAGAAAAATATGGGATCTATACTACATATTACACTAAGTGTCTTCCTTTCCACAGTTGGCAAAGTCAAGTACTTAGCAGTTGCCGTGGATTGTAGGGTTTTGTACATCTGCGTGGTACTTATGAATATTTGTAAAATTTGTACAATATAACAAGTCACTTTGAATGCTAGTCTTAAGCCTGAGAAAAACAGCAGTTATTGGCCTTAGAAATGGTATTTTTGACCTGTGAAGCATGTGGGGTACTTAATGCTATATAGATACATTACATTTCAAGTAGACATCACACATCTGTGATAAAAGGGAGTCTCGGGTTCCTTTTAAATGTACTCCTCATTTTTTTTCCCCAGGACAATAATTGTTGATTCAAATCAGATATAAATGCTATATTCTCCACAAAGTCTCTTTTGCTTGTAGTAGCATTATGTAATCTGGGATTTTGTTATTGTCTTGGGGAGACAGTTCTGCACATCGGCTTTCATTTTGCATGAAATGACTTAGTTCTGAGCTAGAACACCATCCTGGAGTGTTTTTGTCTTGTGCGATCTCTTGTCTCTTCGGCAGAGTCTACAAAGCATGTGCCATGTTGGTTCTCTCCCCTAACGCTGAGCTCTGAGACTCATCGTCGCCAGGTGACAGGCTGCCAGGGACCAGTGACTGTGCGCTGCCTTGACTGTCACATAGATCCACCACCCTACACTTCACAAAGTCTGTACTATTAAGTGGAATTTCTATTTGGTTCAGCTTAGATGAAAAAGAAATAAATATTCTCCAAAATATTAAGTGCTATCTAAGAAGTATTTTCTATCTTTCTTCCTCCCTTCCTTTCCCCTTCCATCTACCACCCCTTTTCCTGTATTCCCTTCCTTCATTCTTCTCCTTCCTTACTTCCCACCCCGCTTCCTTCCTTTCCCAGATGAACACATCTCTTATATCTAACTGATGTGAACTCCAATGCTGAGTTGAAGGGCTTCCTTTAAGTGAGAGTAGAATTCAGTGTTCCTTTGGAGAAATGGTCAATTTTTCCAAGGAGGAAAAATATCATTAATGTCCCTTTATAGCAAGTTTATTTCACCATGCTAGGTTTCTGTGATGTTTGCATGAAACTCAGTCTCACGTCCACCTTCACAGTCAAGGTGTTTCATTATTATCCATTCTTCAACCTCCTACAGCATTCTATTACTAGGCTGGTCCTTGGTGACGGGGTTCTAGGAGTACCTTGGCGCTGAGCAGAGACCCGCAACCCAGAGGGGGCAAATCTGTGTTGTGTCTTGAACCCTGCCAGCTTAGGTGTATGTTTAAGGCACGTCCAAGACCCTGAAGGTCCCTGCAGCTATGAAACTCAACAACCCTCACATTCAGCACTTCTAAACTAAACAACTTCTCACAGGTGTGCCTGAAATCTTGTCTCCAAGTCAATTCTAGATCCTGCCAAGCTGACAATAAGAAAATATTACCATCACATACCTGGTGGCTAAAACCAACTTGAACCAAAAGAAAGACAAAAATAAAACATAAATTACTTAATTCAAAACATGCCACAAATCCAGAGGCTACGAAATTACATGACATTGCCATCGAAACAGTCACATAGAACCTATTCAAACAAGGCCACACCTCCAATAATGCCACTCCCGATGAGTTTATAGAGACAATCTTTGCTCAGAATACCACACCACCTCTCACCGAGCAAGAGAGCAGAGGAGCATGACCCATCCCATGGTCAAGTTTTGCATGGGCCACAGATCTCTGTGTAAAAGTTTCTTAACAGGAACAACAATGTTTTGTTCTCCCTTGCCCCTGAACTTAATGTGGCCATCAATCATGGACACAAAATCACTAATTACATCATGAATAAGTTAGTCTATTAGGACATAATTCTCATGAAGAGATTCATGAATATTCTGAAATTATAGTTAACTTTTATTCTGGAGTAAGGTCTACATGGCTCTTATTAATAATTGAAGGAATCATTGACCCAAAGTTCAAGAGCAAGTATATTATTTAATCCATCCAATTATAGACTGTAACACAAAAACACAAGGATGTTAAATGACTTTGTAAAAGCAAAGACCCAGCATGAGCAGAAAACGCAGAGCATCAAATGATGCACTCTCACATAAAGGGCACATTGTCCCGTCCTGTCATATTAGACAGCATAAATGAGTTTAAATGAAAGAACAAACCTTTTGAGTACAACAGCAATCAATAAAAATTTGCATTTATTATAGCAATCTATAGACTGCTCAGTTCCTTTACCCATAAGTCAAAGCTAAAGACAGAAAGTTTGTTGTTTAGGCTGGACAAAGGGTGTGTGAAAACACAGAGGATGGAAGGGAAAATGGTTATTTAGAGGGTGATCACATCATTTTGACACAAGTACGTGGAATGTAGACAGTATTTATTTCCACATGTAGCTTGACCGCAGAGGAAGGAAGTTCCAAGGCTGGTGGACGTAGCAGTGTCTTCAAGGGATCAGGTGATCTCTGCCGTGGAGTATGTACCAAAGAAAAAACTGCATAGACATGGCTTTAAGCCAGTAAAAGTCTCTATTAGCTGGCCAGCAACTACACTGGCTGTTAAGAGTCCCAGTGTATCACCAAGTCTTTCCTGGGGTGAGTTTTTAAGCACAAAAATCATCTTCTGGGTTTTTTCATTCTTTAGTTACCAAAAACAATTACCAAGAAGCAGAGCTACAAAAGCCGAAAATTAGGATAAGTAAATTTAGAGACTTTCCCAGAACTATGGACTTTGATGGATTAGGTCCTTGTTATCATTTTGGTCACTGGTGCTGTCTACATGTTGACTTTTACAGCAGGAATGGTACTTCCATCATGGAGTCAGTTGTGCTAAGGTCAGAGGCCCTGTTACAATTCCATACTTTCCCTGTGCTGTTTTGGACACTGGCTTTGTCCTCAGGAAACTGTTTTAAACATTTACTTTTATTCACAAAGAAGGTGCAAAACCAGTATGCATTCTCATACTCCAGTATGAAATTTTAAATTAATATTAGGAACACTGCACTGAAGTAGCCTTTCCTACCTCTTAAGGCTACTTCAGAATCTAAGTCCTGCAAAATTATACTCATAACATGTGGGAAAATACGACTTACTTGGTAGAGGACTGTATGTTTGAAACTGCTATAAAAGTGTAAAGTAATATTTGGGGCAGCTTTCTGAAAGTATTTTAATCACAATATGCTATTTAAAGAATGGCAGCAGAATCCAAAGTGCTGACGCTAAAGAGTGTTCTGAGTTTACATTTTACAAAGTGCAAGAAGATACATTTTCTTTTATCATTGGTCCATGATAAACAGATGTCAGCATAGAGCCCTTACTAAAGCTGTCCTTGAATGTCTATTCCTGGTCACTTCACCACTGTTTGTGGAAAAAAATGGCAGAGGTACAGAAAAGCATAAATCTAAATCACATGGAAAAAGTCCTGGGGGCCACTGGATAATCTACGATCACACCGAGATATGGTTAGGAAAGCATTAGCGCCCCTACTTTTCAGAGAGAAAACATATTTCACTGTTGTCTCTTGGAGGCCTGCTCTTTTCTGTAAGGAAATAGAGGGGTGTGGATTGGGGTGAGGGAGGAGATGAGGGAGGGAGAAAACTGTGGTGGGGATGTATTCTGTGAGAGAAGAATCTATTTTCAATTAAAAAGATCCATATGTAAAACGGGATGGGTGGGATGATGTTAGAATGTCATTTATGACCTTCTTTCATCCTATAAAAATGAGATTTGAATGAGAAATCTGCTAAAATATTTCCCACAGCAAAACCACAATTAATTCTTAAGAACAAATTGTTCTTTTAAAAATGTTGTTTGATGTCGTTATTGCTGTATAATTGATAAAAAAAAAAACCAGACTACATATACTTATAGTGAAGAGTTTGGGCATAGATGTACTTCCATGAAAGCCCCACAGTCAAGGAAGAGAGCGCATACGCTATTTTCAAAGGTTTGCTCTTGCCTTGGTGTGATTGCTTTCTCGCACCATTACCTCAAAACCTGTCTAGGTGACTACGTATCTCTTCTTTGGCAAGATCAAGCACACATTTAGAATTGCTTACAAAGAGGAATATACAGCATATCCTTGTCTCATTACCAGACTTCTGCAGAATTTGCATGTCTCTAAAATTTATTGCATTTTATTTATGAGTAATCATGCACTGAAACAGATAAAAAAAATCTGGGCTATCTCACTCAAAATGATTTTTTTCTATTCTATCAGTTACTTCAATGGTTTAATTTTTTAAGTGGTTGAGTAATTCTCCATAATGCAAATGTACCACATTTTCCTTTTCCTTTTTTTTTTTTTTTTATTTTCGAGACAGGGTTTCTTTGTAGTTTTTGAGTTTTTGGTGCCTATCCTGGAACTAGCTCTTATAGACCAGGCTGGCCTCAAACTCATGGAGATCCGCTACCACATTTTCTTTATCTATTCACCTGTTGAGGTATGAAAAATACCTAATATGACTACAAGTTTAATTGTAGTAGGTGACTAATTACTAAACCTGCATTATCTTATTATCCTAAATTATTCTATAATAACTTTCAAGGACTAGAAATTTGCATTATAGTGTTAAATGAGCTGTATGGGTACAATACCTTCAACAAGATTAGAAGTGTATGTACAGTATGTTTTTACAAAATTAATCTCAAATTCATGTTAATATAAAAAATTGTATATAATATATAAAAGTTCAACTCAATGTAAATTATTTAAAACTAGTAGTTGTTTTTTAAGAGTAGTTTTAAGATAAAGTTTTTTTACTTTATCATGTTTATATCATTTTTATCTTTTCAGAGTTCAATTATCTCTTACAGAGCCTGTATCATTTAGTAATTCCTGTAAGGTTATTAGATGTATTAAGGTTGGTTGTTTGAAAACCTTAGACTGTTTCTCTCTAACCTTATAACGCAATGCTGAAATTGGTTCTCTAAATTTCTCTGTCTGGATTTGAATATCTGTGTGATCTGTTTTATGTTTTTCTAAGGCCTATGTCTTAGCAGTCAAACCAAACAACATATTAAGAGATAAGCCGAGACTTATCAAAATGACAACAAAGATTATCAAAATGGTAGTTAACAATATGCCAATCCTGGTTGATTGTCCTTTCATTTAGTGGGTCCATTTTTAAATCATGCATTGCTTAATCATACAGAGACCCAACTTTATCATAATTGTGTTTCCCATTTTTTGATATGGGGAAAAAACTCTCTTAATTCATCCCAAACTTTCACCATATCTGCCACTGATGATGAAGATGTGAGGCTTATTGCTGCTGTGTAGAACAGTAAAATTCTGACTGGATTTCAAAGTAGCTATGTAGTTTGGCAAGAGCCCAAGAAGGGTGTTTAGGGAAAACCCACCAGGAGAGAAGAAAGGAAAACCTAGCTGGTAGGGCAGTGATTCGGGTTGTGTGTAGCTCTGACCTATGCCAGAGGCTGCAAAGTCACAGGTGAACAGTTTTTTTGTGAATTCATTCTCTAAAGGTTGGGCACTAGATGCAGCATGATTAACAAAAACCAAGAGACAGATATTGGGGTTCATGTTGAAGATCAGAAAAGCAAAACAGTCAACCATTAGAGAGCTCTTACCTCTACAAAGTCTTCAGACTGAAAAGTGGGCAAGTTTCTGTCTCATACCACCTTATATTCCTCTCTAGTGCTGGGATTAAAGGTGTGCACCACCACTGCCTGGCCTCTATGGCTAACTAGTGTAGTTGCTGGGATTAAAGTGTGTACCACTTTAGTTTGTTTGGCTGACCAGTGTGGCCAGCTTTGTACTCTGATCTTCAGGCAAGCTTTATTTATTAAAACACAAAATACCACTATATAAAGTAACAAAGGAAAAATACATATCTTGGAGTAACAAAAAGTAAACTGGAGTTAAAATTTTTAACACAAACTCCCAATTTGGAATTGGGGAGTTTCGAGAGGATGCCCAATAAATCACCCTGAAAGACAGCACACTAGCAGCAGGTGACTGTCATTTTTGCTCTCAGGAGTGATATAGCAGATATATTCTTGGGAACAATCTGAAAATTAGCTTGGGGTTTATTTTTAAACGTGAGAATGTCTCATTTCTTGCACTAATTAATTCTATTTGAAGAGGACATACATCAGACAACCGCAAATTTATTCCGGTTTGCCACGTCTATATGTAGGCTAGCCATAGAAGCATTTCTAAACAGGGGTCTTTGGAACCTGTTGACTGTGCTTTATGCTCTATCTTGCTGCTGCAGGAAAATACTACAGAATATTTTTATAAAGTTCATAAATGAAAAACTCAGACACTTTATTGGTGAGAATACCCCTTTATATGCTTCATACATCCCTTTAATCTTTTAGATGGATGCATTTGATTCAGTGTAAGACTGTCATGTTCAAATAACTTCTATCTGAATGTATGCCATGAAACTGACTGAATGCAAGATTTTGATATCAATCTCTCACCAACCAAGTTAACATAGATGATGTAGACATATGGAAAATTAGATAGTAGATAGGTTTGTTTTAGGTAAATTGGTGTTATATAGAAGATAACTTTTAATCAAGGAAACTTTTTTTAAAAATGTAGCACTTGCTACTCTCCCTAATAAAACTCTTCAAAGTTTCCATTATTTGTATAGATCAAAACAAACGCCATAACCATGGCAACTGATATGTCTGCATCATCTCTGCTATGTTTGATGCCATGTACCAACAGAGAAAACTTACCAACTTATCTGAACTTTTTTGATTTTTTTAAACTTTCCCGATGAGACATTTCCCAAAGGGGTCATGGGTTAAATATTTAGTCCCCAGATGGTAAAGTATTTGTTGAGATGCAAAAAAAAAAAATGAGAGTTCTGGTTTCATCAGTGGTTTATGATTGTGCTATTGTCTTCTCATGGCATTACAGGAACTGGTTAAATGTCTGAGGTAAGGTTGATTAGAGTAAGTAACTTATTGATGTCCAGTCTCAAAATATGACTTATAATCAAGCATTTTCTCCTTAAATAGTTTAAATAGTTGGTTTGTTTATTTTTGTATATGTGCATGCATGCTGTGGGTAAGCAGTCATAGACTAACATTCTGCATGTGGAAGTCAGAGGACAACTTTGTGGAGTCAGTGCTAATACTTCTGCCCTTACCTGGTATCAGTAGATCAAATTCAGGTAGTCAGACCTAAGGGCAATCACCTTTACCTGTGGAGTGTTCTTGCCAACTCTCTCTGGTTCTTGTCTTGCCCAACCTGGGATGAGCAGCCCCTACCACATACCCCTGATACCTTAAGGCCAAGTTGTGCTTCACCTCAGGCCCAAAGTAGTGGATTCAAGAGACCATTGTTTGACCACTATTAGGCTATAATTCCAGATAAACCTTTTATTTCTAAACTTTCACATGTACGTTATTTTTTTCACAGTGACAAAAAACTAAATTGCTGTCTTCATCTCATGATGTGTGACAAAATGGAGACTCAAACATACTCATATTACAAAAAAAATGGTTTCCATATTATCGTTAGCAACACTTGGATCATTTTTATTCAAAGGTCCTAGAACATAAGTATAATTCTTTAAAATGATCAATTATCATTTAATGTGAATAAATGGCTTTGACACCCTCTCAAGTCCTTTTTGGACATGAGTGATCGGTCTCAGGTGACCACGTATTATCTCCTACCAAGTTTTCTCACAAGGATGGAGCCCAAAATATGTGGGAAGACACAAGTGATGATTTTCTGTCTGCTTAGCTGGTATACATGAATCTCCTTAATTATTGTCTGTTGCCTCATTGTCCCCAGTCAGCACACCTCCAGCCACTTGTAACAAGGCCTGAATGGCCTTCAGGTGCTGCACTCCCGGCTCTGCTACAGTTAGTTGTGGTACGTAGGTTTAAGATAAGTCTCTATCATTCTATCAATAAAGACTCAGAAACATGCAGCACGAGTTCTAATAGTTCTTAATAATAAAAGACCAGAGTCAGATACAGGGGGAAATGCTGAGAGATCAGAGAAATGAAAAAGCAAAACCATGGCCACCTTACCTCTCACCTTCCAAGTTGATAAGAGACTGAGTTACTGTTTTCTTCTACCTTATCACTTCCTGTCTGTCTGTGATATGACAATCCAGACCTTTATTGTTACCTAGTGGCTAGCTCTGCCCTCTGATCTTCAGCAAGCTTTATTCTACAAACAAGATATCATCACGTTTCCCCTTTTTGTCTCTAAAAACTAAAAAATGAAGGTTATAACTAATATAAGAAAATCTATACACAGTAACTATATATAATATATACCAGCAGTAAATAAAACAACAATGTCTGGTCCATTAATAATTGACAAATTTAGAGAAATACTCCATATCTGTCCTATCTTGATGAATTCAAAAGTTGTACCCAATTCATTTTCTATTCTAAAACTATCTTTTTGTGTCTCCCAACCTTATACACTTTATATTCTTTCAGTGAATTTCTTTTCTGAATCTGGTAACAAGAAAAACTCTAGCTATAACTATAAAGTCTTTAATTCTATCAGAGACCTGAGAAAGAAATAATATTACCTAGTAAACAGGAAGTGCAAGCAAGCAACTTCCAAAAAATGTGAGAAATGACTGAAACAGCTGGATGGTCACCCAATGTTCCTCTGCAATGTCGGGGTATCCACCTTTGACCTATAGACCTAGCATACCTGACAGACATTTCTTTGAAGCAGCATATTCCGAAGGGTTTTCCTACTTTGTCTTTGCAAAATTTGGCAGCCCTTTCTGTTGTATTCTGCTTCTCCAGTTTGTGCAGCATACTGTCAGCAATTAAGGCAAGGGTACTTTCTTACCCAGTGGCTAGCCTTTGCCACAGAGAAAATAAACTCCATGTGGAGTTTCTTTGATGCCCATCATCTTCTCTGAAGTAGCAGGAACAGACATGTCTCAGTATCATAAAAAGAACAAACAAATATATGTTATTAAAACATCTTAAATGCTATATTCTGTAGCTCTCTGAAGTATTTGAAGATGACCTGTCTATCTAAAATATATCCCAGTTAGACCTTAAAAATATGACTATAAGTTAAATTGTGATAGATGACTAATTGCCAACCTACATTTCCTTATTATCTTAAGCATTTGGTAATAATAACTTTCAAGGACTAGAAATATGCATTACATTATTAATGAGTTGCATAGGTACCATACCTTGAACAAGATTAGAAATGTATGTATAGTATGTTCTAACAAAGATAATATCAACTCTGTATTAATATAAAAAATTCAAACCAATATATAATATTTAAAGCTAGTAGTTACTTCTTTGCTTTAGAAGTATATTAAATAATCTACCTTTTAATCCGATTTCTATATCCCCTTATTTCTTTGCAGAGTAGATTTTATAATCTACCCTTATATCCTATCATATTGATATCTTCCCCTTTTTTCAAAACAAGAACTCTGAATCTGATCTCCTTTGTTCAACTTTCTGAAATTGGAGGAATGTTAATCTGTGTATTCCATTGCTGTAACAAATCATGTCCCCATAAATTTATTGCTTATGTTAGCTACATATGGCCTTAATTTTCTCTTTGTCCTACTGGCCTTATACATTTGACCCATCTTGTGCTCTGTTTTACATGAGATAAAGAACCAATTTCTAAAGGCTGAACATTTACCTCCTAAAGAAGCCAATTTGGATGCCAAGATTCTGGTGCAATTATTGTATATCCACACTTGTGTCTACCAGACCACCAATGGCAATGATAGTCTTATTTTTAAATTTGGACTTTGTTCATTTAAAGAGTTTGCCAAGATATTTGATTCATGATTTCTCTTCAATCTTTTGTTCTCTCCTCTATAGCTGTTCTATCATCCAGAGCAATATCGTTTTTTATTATAGGCATTAGGTTCTTTAATTACTGTGGGAAGGAGTTTCCTCCATGCTAACAGGAAATAACTGAACTGAATTTGGTATGGGGACCTACAAGAGTCTTCTCAAGGAGTTTCCCAATGACAAAACTTTGACTGTCCCTGTTGACTTACATTCATTGGTCTAATGCCTGCCTTTGCAACACCTATTACATATCCTAGAAGGTTCTATTTGAATTACACTTAGAAAAAAAAAACACATTGTTTCTAGGAGTACCCTGTTTACAACTGCCTTTTGTAACATTTGCCACAAATGAAACATTTGACATTTTGATTTTTTCTTCAAACCTCTGCAAATCACCTCTCTTATCCATGCATAATCATGGTCATGAGATTCAATATCGATTGTATCTTGGGTGTTGATCTTGCCCTTAATGCCTAATTTCCCTTTTGCATTGTGTATTAGCATTTTTAAAGCCAGAGATTCAATTATTATTTGTCTAGCTTCTGAATATGGTATCATTCCACTTTCTGCTGAAGTCAGTCTTTGTAAGAAATCCATGAAGAATTTCTTTCAGCCCTGTATAACCTTAGCAAATGATTCAATTTTCCTTCCTACTTCGACAATTCTGCCCCAAAAGTTCAAAGTTGCTGTGTGGCATAAATCTAAAATGTGGTCATCATATAGAGATTGCCTTGTACATCAGCATAATCTCCCTTTTCAAGAAGTTGGTCTTGGGAGATTTCCGTACCTCTAGTCCTACTTTGTTGTTCCTTGGTCTTAGCCTCTTTCCACCATATCATTCATTATAATTGAGGACCAGACTCCAAGACTGCTTTAACCAAGTTTCTCCAGTGTCTAGGAATAATTCTATTACAAGTTGACCATGATTTTAACATCTGCTTCACAACAGGTGAATGCATAACATATGAAACTATCGCTTCCTTGAATCTCCTAAATCTAACATTTCCTCAGAACTCCATTTAACTCTTGTACATCCATTGGGCTATCTATCCTTTGGCAGTTCCTATAAAGTGACTGGATAAATCAAAGTTGGTTGTTTGAAAGCCTTAGGCTGTTCCTCTGGAACTTTATAATGTAATGCTGTAATCGGTTCTACATTAAATTCTTCTGGTGGTTCTGAATATGTCTTTGATCTGTTTTATTAAGTTCTTCTAAAACTTTTATCTTAGCACTTGTATTAACTAGTTTTTTAATGAAAAAAACAAAAATGATAAACTTAAAATGTTTATAATTGACATTCAATTAGTCCCATCTAAGTTTGTTATCTACTCATTTAATTGTTTTATTTTTAAACTGTCCAATGTATTATCTATCATACAGAGACCTAAATATAGTAGGAGTGTTTCCCATTTTTTTAAATATGGGATAAAACTCTCTCTTTTAACTAATTTCTCCCTTTAAGAAATCCAAATGTCTTACTAAATTTCACAACAATGTCAGTGAACTGTGATGCACAGCACATCTGAGCAGAGAACACAGGCAGTGAACAGCTTGGCTGCGGACAGCTGTGGCTGCTAGTGTTTAACTGGGAGCCTCAAGTGTCAGCCCAGGGAGAGGAGTGTAGGGAGAGCCCACAACCCATGGAGGGGGGGGAAGGGAGGGAGAGATCCTGCTTTCTGAAAAACATAGAGGGGATAAGCTGAAAAAGCACTCATGGTTGGTTATGCCTGAAAGCAGAGCCAGCCAGTCTAGGGCGGGTAAGTCCTCTGGCATTTGGATCCCAGGTGCTTCTGGAATTTGGGTGGCAGCTGAAGATTGTTTCAGAAAGACTACAACAGGAAAATACTAAACTCACTCAGTGGCTTGGGGAAAAAGAAAGGAAAGCCTAGCCAGGCAGGGTAAGAGCCCCACATGCAGCTCTGGCCTGTACGGGTGGCTACAAAGCCATAGGCAAAGTGCGTTTTTTGTGTGTGAATTCCTGTCTTTAAGTTGGGTGCCAACATGTAGCGTGAGTTGTAATAGGTGTTAATAATAAAAGCCCAGAGTCACATATTGGGAGAAATGCTGAGATCAGAGAGACAAAGGCACAAAACCAAGGCCACTTTACCTCCTCTCAAATTCCCAGTCAAAAAGAGACTGAGTTCCTGTTTCCTCCTGCCTATCACTTCCTCTCTCCTTCCAGCCATATCACTTCCTGTCTTTCTGTAGAGATCTCAAAACCTCTATGGTGAGTTAGTGGCTAGCTCCACCCTCTGATCTTTAGGCAAACTTTATTTGTAAAGACAAGATATCACCACAGAAATCAAAAAGAGATGCATCTCTTCACTTGTCTTAAAACCAAAATAAATAAGTATGTGCCATACTCTAGCCCCGCCCCTTCCTTCCATTTGGTCATCTCTATCCGAATTCTTGGCTTCTCTATAGCTAATTTGGGCTGGCTAGTCATTGACTCCACTCTCTGACTCAAGCATAACTTTATAATCAGTCTTGGAGTGTCACAGCGCCATCAAATATCCTGCAATAATCAAGGGATCCCGTATTACTGTATTAATCATGAATCATGCTATGATTTCATAACTAAAGCACATCTTAAATGTTTTCAGAGTCTTCTTTTTAATTAGGATGTCATCACATGAAAGTGTTCTATTTTTTCAAGAATAAAAAGGTACTTACCCTTTCAAATCACTGGTGGTGAGTTATTTGGGACCTGTCTAAGTCTCTAACTCAGTGCTCAGACTACACATTTTGCTCAGCTTGAATATTCGATTTGACTATCTTTGACCATTTTCAGTTAACTGTCTCTGTGTCCTATGCCTTCTTTATCTTCTTTGCACAGAGAGTGAAATGACTTCTGGTAATTTTCTTAAACTCATGGAGTTTCTTTCGCACTTTTTGAATTGAATATCATTCAAACCCCTGTGTGTTTGTCTACTTTGTGTGTTATTAGTTTTCTTTAATTACATATTATCTCAATGAATATTAATGGTGATTTCTTCTTTCTTAATATGTGTTTATTACTTACATGTGTGTATGTGTGTGCCTGTACACATGCATATGTGCACATGTGTGCCTTACCATATATATGGAGGTCAGAGGACACATCCAGGAGTTGGTTCTCTTCTTCTACCATGTTGCTAAAACTGAAATCAGATCATCAAGCTTGGTGGCAAGTGCCTTATTTACTGAATTATCTGGCCAGTGCAAAGTGGGGATCATTTCTAGGGCAGTCTTCTCCAACTCTTCCCTACAGGATATGGGCTCTTCCACCCACAGTTTTCCTAATTACCTATGCATATTATTTTTTTCTGCAATTAGAGAAGGAAGGATTTATTGTGGTCCACAGTTGGTGATAAAGTTTCTATGGTGGCAGGAGCTGAAGAAGAGCTGATCATATTGCATTCACAGAAAGCAGAGAAAGATAAATGGTATGCTTTGCTCACTTTCTCCTCTTTGTCTAAAACCCCAAAGAAGGTGTCACATACACCGAGACTGGGTCTTCCCACCCCAATTAATCTAGTTTAGAAACTCCTTCGGAAACATGCCCGGTGATTTGTCTTCTGGGTAACTCTAGACCTTGTCCAGATGATAGTCACTATAGCTGGTACTCGTTTTTATAATTTGGGTCTTCATAGGGGAAGAGGAGAAAGTTTCAGATAATATTCAAAGACATACACAGTCCCTTGTAAACCGCTTCTCACAAAGGAAGGGCCATGTATATTCCTTATACCTTGCATCTGCCTCTACTAGCCACATTCACAAAGGCAGAAGAGAGGTCTCTATTTTTTCTATTATTGAGCAACTTATTTGTTTCTCACAAGAATTATTAAACATTAACATTCTTCCCATGGTCTCCAGGCTGAGGTTCAGATGCATAGCAAGGGCAACTCCCCAGTTGATATTCCTCATCTTTGAATTATCTTGTTTCAAAAGAAACAGCCAGGCAAGGTAGTGTACACCTTTAACCCCAGCACTCAGGAGGCAGAAGCAGGCAGATCTCTGTGAGTCTGAGGCCAGCCTGGTCCATAAAGTGATTTCTATGACTGTTACATAGAGAAACCCTGCCTTGAAAAGCCAAAAATAAAAAATACATAAAATTTTATTTGTGTAGGTCTGTTTGAAGATTCTGTTCTGAATTTAACTGGTGTTCTTCATGAAGCATTTTATTTTGAAGATTCTGTAAGCATATCACAAAATGGCAATGCCCAAAATAATATCAACAATCAAGTAGAGTGTTTATAATCAATGCAGAAATATGTTCTAAGTCCAACAGTGACCCCACATAGAGCCCACATTAAATATGGTCCAGTGCTTTCCATAGTCAGCACTGTAAGAACATGTATACACTGGCAGGAGACTTTCTTCCTCTTCTACACTGATCTTAACTTATGACAACTTTTGGGAAATGACCTTGTTTGGGAAAGTAACAGTGACTTCAATATCATACCTTGGTCTTAGGGCACATTGTTCTGTGTTATTCAGCCTAAAACAAAATGCTTTATTTTTTTTCGGTTTTGTTTTTAAATTTCCACCATAGTAACTTAGTTCTTCCCTCATGCATTTTACTAAAATCACCAATATTCTTACAACTCCTTAAAGAGGAAGAGGACGTGAAACTTCTAATATGTGACCATTTGTTGCATCAGTTTCATCAGTGGTCAGTTTTAAAAGGAGATACTGGGTAATTCAATTATTCTACAAGCTTTGGGAGATATAGTCTTCTGTGTAGTAAAGGGGGATTGTGTGAAGGATGAGTGTGCTGCTTCGCCTGTGTCTACTTGGTACAAGCTAGTGTTCTAGGAAAGGAGGGAACCTCAATTGAGAAAATGCCTCAATAAGATCCAGCTGTCAGGCATTTTCTTAATTAGTGATTAATGGGAAGGGTGGTGTGGGATTCCCCTTTGTATGTTGTAAATAGGTTTTATTATCATTGGTTAATAAAGAAGCTGCTTTGATCAGTGGCAGGGCAGAAGCTAGCAAGGCAAGAGATCCAAGCCCAGACAGAGGAGGAAAGAAGGCGGAGTCAGACAGACCCCATGTGGCTGCCAAAGGAGAAAGATGACGGAACCTTACTGTTTAGTCTTAGCCTTGTGGCCATACAAACATTAATAGAAACGAGTTAAGATGTAAGAGCTAGCTAGAAATACGCCTGAGTAATCCAGCCAAACACTGTCGTAATTAACATAGTTTCTGTGTGATTATTCGTGTCTGGGAAGCCAGGAAACAAAAATACAGTCTTTGTTTACAGGAGGGTTCAGCCCATGGTGGGTGGTCCCATCCCTGGGCTGTTGGTCCTGGGTTCTTTAAGAAAGCAGACTGAGCAAGCCATGAGTAGCAAGTCAATATGCAGCACCCCCCCATGGCCTCTGCCTCTGCTCCTGCCTTGAGGGTCCTGCCCTGTTTGAGTTCCTGTCCTGACTGATAACAGCAATATGAAAATGTAAGCCAAATAAACCCTTTCCTCCCCAACTTGCCTTTTTGGTCATGGTGTCTCATCACAGCAATAGTAACCCTAATTAAATCAGCGACCACACTTATTTTCAGTGGTGAGCTAACACTTACAATGATCAAGGTTCCATAATGCAACTGTATCATTTGATGTTCTCAGAAATTGCAAGAGATGGGGCATTTGCTGCCCGTTTTGCAGATGAAGACATTGGTTTAGTAAGGTTCAGAGATTTGCTCCAAGTAAAAGAGGAAATATTAAAACCCAATCCAATCTTCATACTCCATAACTAGACTCCTTTTCACGAGAAGCTGAAACCATGTGTCCTTTCTCAGTGCTGACCTCCTGGTTATGACAACCTTGCCTGGGAGCGTTCACCAGATGTAGCAATAATGAGGTTTTAGTGAGAGTGCTTCCATTTATAGCCCTGGAAAGGGAGTGATGAAAGGAGAGGAGAGAATGCAGAGTTTCATCCACGTCTGATACACACTTCTGAGATAAAAATTACACGCGGATTCTAAAGATACTGAGCACAGAACAAGCCTGCATCACTGGGTTATTATTCCGGGCGATGCCAGTTAGCAAAGCGCGTCAAGAGGAAGCCTCTGGAGAAATTTTCGTTCCTTTGAAATTTCTTTACTTTTTAATGTCTTAAAATAGATATTTCAAGGCCTCTGCTAAATATGCCACTTTTTTTTTCATTTATAGACTGTCTGATTTTGAAATATAAATACAACTGAGAGGGAACGGAGTCCAGGAACGAGAGCAGCACTCTTCGCTGTGATTTAATCAGTAGATTTGGCTGTGAATGTTTCAAGTGACTGGGCTCTGTAATGAACTGCTTATTTTCCCAGTTATCATAATAGAAAGGGCATGAACCAGAAAGCCGTTCCACAGCATCTTGTGACTGGCCCACGGAGGGGCGGAGGCACCGCTCTGGGTTTCCAGCCAGTGACTCAGCTCTGTGAATTCATTATCATCCCTTTCCATGATAAAGTCTCACACCATGAGAAATCTGTTCATCTGCTAGCAGAGAGGACCGATTCTGAGAGCAGGACCCCCTCCCGCTCCTCGCATGATTGGGATGTGCACGGTTGTCTAGATAAAGATGGTTTGACGCCGTCATTTTTCCTCCTGTTCTGCCTATCACCTTTTCATCCTGTAGTTTTCCAGCAGATAGCACTCCTTGGTTTACATATGGTGGCTGGCCCAGGGGGTTCTCTGCCCTCTCTGTTAAGGGTTTTTGTCTTGCTTTCTTTCTGAGACATGTGCCATAACATGCTGTATGATGCCTGTTTATGTAGATATAAATAGTTGCTTTCCTTACTGAATTGTTTCTGGAGATTTTCTGTGTTGTCTTTGATCTGTCTTTGGCACACAAATGTATACTTATTTCAAAGAGGGTAAATGAATCCTCTATTAAGAATTTTTGCACTATTAGTTCTGAGGTTTTTTTTCTATAGCAATAAGCTTTCTACATTATTATATTATTTGTATTTGGCTTTTGTAGCCTGCAAATCAATGATACCTATGACTCAAATAAAAGTTTTCACTAATTGATACATTTATAACTTAATATTATAAACCTAAGTGGCTTATGTTTATGAAATTAATATAATGTTATCCATGTATTAAAGCTATATATTTAAATTTCACTTTATGAACTTTGGACCATTATTCTCTGTTTTTTTTTTTAATGTATTAAAGTCTAAAGCTCATATACTCTAATTTTTCAAAGAAATATCAGCTTGGCTTATATTCCACAGTAAAAAGAAGTAGTTGCTGCAGAAATATAAGTGAATATTTTTCCATGATTCATGCAAGTTGATTTACTTTGAGTTCAAAAATAAGAAAATTTGACTTTTGGTATACATATTAAAATCATAATTTTGCTGCTATATAAGATATAAAATAGTACTCTAACAAGTATTTCCTAATGACTCAACAGAGGTGATCTATGATGATGAGAGCTGTGCATTGTTCCTACGGGTTTAGGAAAAATAAATTAATGAGATAATAGTCATTTTTGTCATTTAAACTTTAAGCAATTTAATGATTCACTGCCTAATGAGGAAAACTCTAAAATATTGGGTAAAATGGCCTTTCATGTTAAAGTGACTTCACAGAGAGCCAATCAGTAATAATCCTTCTTACTACTTCCCCTTCAGAGCTGTTTATAAGAACTGTCAACTGAACCATGAGGATGGCTACTGGTCAGCAGTGGGATGCTGGGCGCCTGGCTCCTCCCACAGCCTGGCAGCACAGGGCGACCTTACTAGGGAGGTGAAAGAGGCTGTTCTATGTTTAACTTGGATAATGGATGCTTGGAGAGAGTCTGAGGGAGAGGCTACCATGAATGCTGAGACTTCTTCCTGACGAATTCTGTCATGAGAGGTTTGCTAATTATAGTCTGAAGATTTCTAATTTGCTTCCAAGTGTGAAATTTTGAGTTCACATTCCAGAATTGAAAGCCATTTAGCTCCCACTCTTCAGTACATATATAGACCCGGGTCTGTGATATGCTATCTTAATTGAATTCTGTTGAACTTCCTCTTTGGCGCTGTCTAAGACACTATTATACTTTCTAAATAACCACAAAAGCTGCTTCGTTTTCCTATCTTATAAAACTCTTCAGTTTCTGAAATAACAGTTGACAAATACTCTGTAAATTTTCTATACCAATGTTTCTTCTTACCTACTATCATTTTCTTAGCAATTTCAGCCTTCAAAATGAACATCATGTGGGATTTGAAATGGAGAAAGAAAATTATCAACAATACCACTTGTCGAAATGTGGCCTAGTCCTGTATTTACTAATTATTCTTCAACCATAATGTGCAGTAGGTGAAGGGCAAACATAATAACAACACATTCTGAGTATATTAACTTTTCATCACTGTGACTAAAGTACCTGATAAAGAGAATCTAAGTCAGAGAATTTTGTTTAGGCTCTAGTTTTGTAGGGTGTGAGTCTATCCTTGAGGAAGGCACAATGAAATGGTTTGGTTTCCAGCAGTAGGAACATCTGTCAGTGTCTGTTGACATCACAGTGTACCAGGAATCAGAGAGTGAGGTAAGAAGCAGGCATTAGGATTTGGGGCTTAGTTAGCAGAGGCAGTTCACTAAGGATGGGCTTTGAAGGCTATATGGCTCAGCGGTTAAGAGCATTGCCTGCTCTTCCAAAGGTCCTGAGTTCAATTCCCAGCAACCACATGGTGGCTCACAACCATCTGTAATGAGGTCTGGTGCCCTCTTCTGGCCTGTAGGCATACACACAGACAGAACATTGTATACATAGTAAATAAATAAATATTTAGGCCGGGCGGTGGTGGCGCACGCCTTTAATCCCAGCACTTGGGAGGCAGAGGCAGGCGGATCTCTGTGAGTTCAAGACGAGCCTGGTCTACAGAGTAGTTCCAGGACGGGCTCCAAAGCCACAGAGAAACCCTGTCTCGAAAAAAAAAAAAGAAAAAGACTGCTAGTTGGGGATAAAATGTTAAAAAATAAAACATGAGCCAGGTTTAAGGTTTGGAGTTCATGCTTAATTTTAACAGTGGACAGCTTGAGTAGGGAGAAACTTTATCTGTAGAATATGTAGACACCCTTAGAGTTGAAAGGAAGAGTGAACAAGTAAGCTTGAGAGGAAAGGATCTATGTTCTGGAGCATGTCTCCACAGCAAGGACCTGAGATGGTCTCAGCAACCATGGCTGGGATGAGGACACAGAGAGCAGCATTGCTTTTCTTTTGCATTTTCCACAATTTATGAGATTTTGTTCAACTCTCAAGTTGGCAAGACTGGAATCGACTTGGGTAAGTTTAGGTAAGTTGGGTTGCTTTGGCTATGTCAGTGAAGTACAGGAAAAGATGGTGAAAGAAAATCTCGCACTGTTCAGACTCTGAAAGGGAGGCTGAGTGTGTCAACGTTTTCCTACTAAGATAGCACAGGCTTCCACCAAGAGAATCTCATAGTTCTTGCAGAAAACAGAAATGAAGACTGTATGACCTGAAATGACATGCATCTATCTCACAGCATCCTTAAACTCTGACGTGACTGCATGGCACCTGCTCCAACTATATGTGAAGGCTACACTGTAGCACGGTTTTATGCCATACTCATATCAAGTGAGAATCAGCAATTCCTAAGACTTTACAGCATAAACTAGAAAGTCAGATAGAATGAACTCAAAGCTCTAAATCTTCAGAATTATGAGTCTACCTTCTGTATACCCCACATAATTATAAAAGAGACATAGTAATAATGACCTGTGAAGGATGGAATAATGATTATTTGTGTTGTTATATGTATAATATTTAATACATCTCTATTTAGTTTACTATTAAAACTAAGGAACAAACTGAATAGGATATACATCTCACCTCGTGATACCAAGATAGCAATTAGTTTAGTAGATTAATTTACTCAGTGGTCACCTATTTGGTGATTCAATGTTCTAATCCCCCCAAATATTTAGACAACCTCAAGGGTGTGTTTTAAAATTAAGGCAAGAATAAAACTCATATACATTAGATATTGAAGTGTAGTGTCAGTTGACACCAGGTTAAAAAAAGTACACAAGAATTGAGATATGGAAAGTTAAGGACAGAAAAAAGTGTAGAATCAGAAATCATTCCATAAAGTAATCTAGAGGTTCACAGAAGGCATAAGAAAGGCAGGTAAAATAAAGCAGATACATGGATTCCGCACAAAGACAACTCATTTGAAACAGTACATACTTGTCTGTCCAAAGTTTCTCATCATTTTAGAACCAAAGCAACAACTCCATGATTTAGTAGTGATTAATGGTTAGCTAAACCTCCATAAGGGAGATATGAGTATATTTAGAAATGGGAACAGATGGATTAAACTAGAGGAATCAAACAAGTGTGTTGTTGTTGCACTTCCCATTCTTATCAACTTTAAAATAGTATCACTAAAAAAATAAGAATTATTGATAGCATTTATTTTATATTCAAATGTACCAAGCACTATGGTAAGAACTTTATAATTACAGTACCAGTTCTAATCACATATTTTTGAGAAAACTACAAAAGCATAAAGTGCCCAAATGCATAAAATTTGACTGTCATCTTTATGAGTCTTAGCACAACACTTAGAGTAGGACCTTGTACGTATGAGATATTTCTAATGTTATAAGGTCCTTGACTAAAAAAAAAAAAAAGTGAAGTGTTGATACTTGAAATAATGTGTTCAAGTCAAATAATTATAAATTTTGGACTTGGGTTTTAAAGTTAGATAACTTGACCCAAGAGACTCCAGTTCTCCCACGTAGGCACATTCTCTGTTACTATACTTTCCCTTGTTCCCAGAATGAAATTTGTCATGATACAAAACAGTGAGGAAACAATCACTAGCTACTTGATATAAACAAAGATAAAATGAATTAAGTATTAAGGACTCCAAAGCTTCACACTGCAAAGATATGAAAGATTGACCTTCATGTATGATGTAGGATTGGAAGTTACCTATTCATGATCCAGTGTAGAACTGAGTTAGAATAAGAACCAATATGATCTTATTTTATGGAAAGAATAAAGAAAGGGCTTCAGAAATTCATGGATATGGGGAAGAAGCATAACAAACAATAACAAAATTGCTTTATTATAATGTCACGAGGAAATCCATTACTTTGTCATTCTAAAAATTGCTGAAAATGAATAATTTCAAAGAATATGTGCAAGGAAAGTTGTGCTGAGCTGATCATAAAATTACTTCCAAAACTAGAGTTGGTAGAACTCAAATTGTTCTGGCAATAGGGAAACTCATTTTGTCTGGTACTTGAAGGATTGAGGAGTGATAGGTTGAGAAAAGAAAGGCAGCTGATAAGATAAAACATGCGAGTAGTTCAGTCTTAATAGCTACTTAATGTGATCAGGCTTGAGTACAACTTACAACTTCAAAATGAGTACAACAACAAAATGAAACCAAAGAGACTGTGCTTTATTTTACCAAAGAAATGAAGACACAGTGAAATTAACGTTTTCAGTACGATTGCTGGTGGTTTGATGGATGGCAAAAAAAAAAGATGGGGTATAGGAACCTACGCAAAAATGTAGGGCAGAGATGATTAAGGCCTGAAATGAGGTTGTAGCAGTTAGATTCATGTAGAATCAACAGGATTTAGAGGGGGTTGAATTTCAGTGTGATGGACAGATAGAATCCAATACAACTCTGAAATCCTTGTTAAGGAAAGTGGGCAAAATAGTAACAATAGTAGTCCCCAAAGAGAAGCAACCAGCACAAGCAGATTTGTCTATGGAGGTAGGAAAGCATACTATAATTATAGAACATAGTCAAAGAATTATTTTGACTGTGAAAGAATAGCAGATGCACATGTAATGTTAAGGAATTGCCTATTTTTGTCTCAGCCCTACAGCTGGGAACTAGCCCTGTGAATCAGCAGTTTCATTCCGTCACTAGGTTTTAAGGAACTCAACTCCATATTTTATTTCAGAAGACATACAGAGTCTCTCTCCCCCTTTCTCCCATCTTTCTCAGAAGTTATGAGTGCCTAAAACGATGATTTCTCTTTTGTGTAGATATGAGGATGGATAACTGCATTTTAATGACGATTTGAGGTACAAAGTGTATGTATCATAGATTTTTGTTTTGCTGTTGTCATATAAAGCGTTTTATTTCTTTTCTGATTTATTGATATTGTACAGACTTGTACCTGTAGAAGTTAGCTCAACTCAGGAAATAACCAGACTAGCTAAAAGATAAAACAATAAGGGGAAAAACTCACAAAACAGGAACAAGAAGTCCAAACTCAGCTGTGCAGAGAAGAGAACGCACCTGGGTCACATATCGTTTTTCTCTGGATCCCAGAAAACCACTCTCTATCTTGGTCCCACCTCTTAAAGATAATTGGTTAACAAGGCTTCCCCATCATCTCCCCCTTTTGTCTAAACAAGAGCAATCCAAACCCAATACCAAACTATATACAATAGGAGCAGATACCAAGTATAAAATTATAAACAACATAAACAATATTAAGCAAGGAACACATGATAAATGTTTTAACAAACATTCTATTCCAAAGAGTCTAATTCTTGCATCAGAAATAGGCTTGGGTAAATCATAAGAGAAAGGTAACCATGACTATCTAATCTTCAACCCCATCAAAGGCCTGAGAAGGGAAGTAATATTACTTGAGTCGAGTAGTATATAACAGAGACAATTGGCTACCTGAACAATCACCCAAAGTCTCATTTGCAATGTGAAGCAACCAACTTTGGCTAAGACATAGCATAACTGATGGACTATTTTCAGAGGCAGGGACTTTTTCAGAAGTGTCTTACCCTGTCTTGGCAAGGTTTGGCAGTCCTTTTCCTTGTGTCCTGCTTATCCAGTCTGGATACCATGTACTTTGTGAGTGGTTGAGGCATGGGCAGTTCCTTTCTCAAAGACCAATTGTGCCAAGAAAAAAACAAACTCCGAGTGGAGTGTCTTCAGTGCTCAAAATTCTCTCGGGAATAGATTGGTGTTGTCAGGAGTAATCATGTCTCATGTCAACAGAACTGTAAGTTATTTAAATGTCATGTTCTACATATCCTTGAAGTGGTTGAAAATTAGCTATGTAGGCAGAATGCAATCTCTATGTGTCTAAAGAACCTAATTAATCTGACTATATGTATAACAAACATGAATAACTATTGACCTATAATATTTAATACCTATATAACTTAAGAACTAAGACTTTTGTCAGAATCTTAAATAATCTGTAAACAAATGTGTAGCAAATGAAGACAATGTCCTCAAAATGTAAACAATATAAAAGTATCATGATCAGAGGTAAGAATAATAAATAATGCCATATGAAAATATATCCTAAAAGTTGTATCAATATACAAAATATCCTAAACAGAAGTAGAAACATGCATGTGTACAATCTTTCAGAATAACTTTGCATAGGTATACAAGTATTGCAAACAGAAATAACAAATATAATTTGAACTTGTATCAATATACAAAAAAATTATAACAATGTAAATTATCCATAAATAGCTCACAAGTATTCACTCTATTACCCACTATTATTATCTCTTTTTTTATCTCTGAACATACCTAGTTTCCACTCCAACCCTCTATCTGATACAAGTAATAATCAACAACCCCTAACCTGTGTTCCCAACCCTGAGGACAAACTTTTTTGGGAGAGGGGACATGGTCCTCTAGAATTGCTTCCTGCTGTCATGGGGGCGATATTTTCTTTATGGGATCCTGCAAAAGTAAAATGAAGTGATGGTTAAGTTTCAAGATTACTGTCTAGTATTGTTGCAAATAATTTCCAAACAGTCAATAGGGTTTTTCCCAAAGTTCTTATTTGGAGTTTTGGCAAGAATGTCATGAGAAGGCACACCATGTCAACAGCTGGTACCCGAAAACCAGTCTTATAGCAGTACTATCAGCATCATGATGTCATCTCAACCAGGTGGAGTTGTTGCTGTTGGGCACCATCTTCTTCCTGGAAATTTCAAAAATTACTGCAGGAAAAGGATCTGTAGGAAACTCTATTGTTCATCATAAAAAGTTTAAACATTATCCATATAGACATACATTCAATGGATAATATGATATAGACAAAATAGATATGGAGAAAGTAAAATTTTTGCCAAAGTCTTCCTTCTGTCCTACACCAGATGGCACCTCACATGAGACAGAAACTCTGAATGCTCCTTTTAACAACACATTTGAATTTAGATAAGTACAGAGTCATTGTACAACTCCAAAATCAGCTTTATATATTCATGTGTGTGTGTGTGTGTGTGTGTGTGTGTTTTGATCACCTGTCCTCATAAGTTATGTTTCTTCATGGTCCTCATTGGATAGATATTTTTCCCTCCTGTCAACATCCAAACATCCGGAGTCTCTTGAATTTTTGAAGATGTGAATTTTCTTGTAAAGCCAAGAGCAGAACACTGCCCCAATCCTATATGGTTTCCTTACCACCTGTATGGTTGTCACCATTGTGGATGAGGCGTCATTTCTCTTTCTCAAGAGGTTTCTCTTTTTTGAAGTGAATCTTTATTAATTTTGATGGTATCCATAGTTTTTCTTCTCCTGTGGAAACAAGCAAAACAGCTTCTCCAATGTAGCACATCTCCTGGTTTCCATTGTGAGGTCAATACATCCTTAAAATACATTGGTTGATTCAATTCAGAATTTTTTTTCCATTATCCAATGTCTCTCTGCTGCCATTGTTCCTTTCTCGTTAGTGTTAAGAAAATTCAAGGTTAATGAAGCTTTATGCAAACTATTTCTGGGGGTATTTTCCATTCCTTTCTTTTTGCTTAGCATATCCTTTATAGTTCAATTTGATCTTTCTGTAACTGCCTGACCTGTAGGATTATTTGGTAAAGCTGTAATATTTTTGTATTATAATAAACAAAAAACTATTTAATTTTCATATATATGCTGGACCATTATCTGCCTTTATTTGTGTAGGTATACCCATGATGGCCATAACTTCTAATAAATGCATGATTACTGAGTCAGCCTTTTCCAAGCTCAAGGCAGTTGCCCAATGAAAACCTGACTAGGTGTTTAGAGTGTGGTGTACATACTTTAATTTTCCAAATTCCATAAAGTAGAACACATCCATCTGCCAGATCTCATTCCTTTGAGTACCCTTTGGGTTACTCCCTGCAGGCAATGGTATTTGGTTATAGAAAGAGCAAATGGGACACTTCTTTATAATCTCCTTTAACTTGTTGCCATGTATAGAAAACTTTCTTTAAACCTCTGCTATTGACTTAATTTTTTTTATAAAATTCTGAGGCCTGCAACACACTTCCAATCAATAATTGAACAATTTCTACATTACCTTGTGCTAGAAGACTTGCATGGGATCAGATGTGTGTTATGTATATAGGATAAAGTCTATTCCTGATTATGCCTTGCACCTGAATGAATAATGAAGTCAATTCTGTATCATCTGGTAGTAATTCAGTGGTTTCAATAAGAAATACAACTTTTTCTGCATATTGTGAATCTGTAACTATATTGAGAGGTTCTTTAAAATCTCTTAGTACCATAATAATAGCATATAATTCTGCCTTCTGGATAGAATTATAAGGGCTTTGTTCTCAGATTAGAAACAATTATTCAGTGTAAATCACAGACTGTGTGCTCTTTGGAAGTCCCTGACTGGTCTGCAGCCACACAAACACAAAGAGAGCAAGAAAGCAGGGAGACAGATGCCTCCCCTGGAACCTGCCAAAACTTTACTGGTAAGCCACAACCAAGTGGTGATGCACAGATTAATAGAGATGGGTTAGTTTAGGATATAAGAGCTAGTTAGCAATATGCTTAAGCTATTAGCCAAACTGTATTGCAATTAATACAGATTTCTGTGTGATTATTTCTGGAGTCTGGGCGGCCGGGAAATGAACAAGCAGCCTCCCCCAACACATCCAGAGTCAATAAAACAATTTTCTCCACTGATATATGAATTTGATATGCACTCATTTCATAGGGAAAGAAAGTAGTGAAGTGGATACCTGTCGGAAAGGCTCTTTCTAGAGTAACTTTGATACTGAAAATGTGGTATCATTATGGTAGGGCATCTTTTCATGACTGGATAACGAGGTGTCTCAGGTTTTCTATGATACATAGAGACTTTCTGTGCTTGTAGCAATGATATCTTTTCACTCAGAAGATTAGTAATTACAGAATTTAGCAGAGTACAAAGAACCCAGGGCATTATGCTCTGTGAGATAATCAGAAAATTATTCTACCTCTTTCAGCAAGCAACACTTCAGTAATAAGATACATAATTAAGTAATCTCTTAGGTGGTGGAATAGTTATTGAAACACATACAGACTTAAATGTATTTAATATTTTTACTACAAATGTTCTCATCATACCTACCAACAAATTAAAGATCACATCGAACTCATTTGTCCTTCTACCACAAGTAATAAAGTCACAGTTTATAATATAATCAAGAGCTGTAATATCTATTAAATGCTTGATATAAGACAATAATTCCGTTTAAAAGGACTTGAAATATTAAGATCTCAGTCCTTTGCTATTTGTATATTTTTATCATAGATAGAAATACTGTTTAAAAATGAAAAGTATAATAGAAAGACCTTGTTGATTTTATAGTTATAATTTGGAAGAAATTTTGCTTCTTTTTTATTAACTTTTAATGATTCTTTGTGGCTTTCAATCATACATCCCAATACTGCCCGTCTCCACGCCCCCACCACATCTGCTCTCTACCCTTGTAACCTCCCTCGCAAAACAAAACAAGGCTGAACAAGAAAGAAGAAAGAAAAAGAAAGAAGCATTGGTCTTGCTGTGGAAGTGTGGTGTCGTCCAGGGAGTCACACACACATTTTAATCTTTACTCCTTTCACCTTTGTTTGCAAGTGTTCGTGGCCACAAGTCATCAGTCTGGTTCCACAGTTCCAGACCCTGAATATGGCTCACCAATATTTCACGTAAAATCCTATTTTACCCTGTAAATAAGTGAAGCCATTTCTCTTTCCCTGAAATCCTTCATTCCTTAGCACTAAGCCATGCCTACTTTTCCTTTCTTTCTTCCCTGCATGCTCCTTATTGTCTGCAGGCTAGCACTGCTGCTTCTGTGTCTGGCTCCCAGCTGGGACAGACAGAGGTGGACAACAGAATGAGGACAGCATATTGGAGCTCTGTGATTGGGGGGACTTGTCAATTCTCCAGGGGCCTGTTTCATGGTATTCTGAGAACTCATCCGCTGAGTACCTCATCATGTCTCCACTGCCTCGGCACCTGCTTTATCCAAACTGATGTCTCTGTTTCCCCTTTAATGCTTCAGTGGTCTCTTCTTTCCACACTTCTGAA